>NC_031994.1:22275947-22381442 GCF_001879085.1 Nicotiana attenuata | reverse complement strand
TAAAAGTTCAAACTTGAACCCTAGCAATATATACAGCTACAACTACACCATTAGTTCCCCGGCAACGGCGCCAAAATTTGATCACGCCCAACTATGCCTTATAAAAAGGACAATGCGGTCGTTGCAAATATAATCCGGTTTACAAGTTCGGAGTCGAATCCCACAGAGAACTAAGGTTTAGCTACAATTGTTCACTATCACCAAGAAGACAAGCTTGAACAATTCCTAACTTATAGATATTAAGATTCTTGTGTTTAACTACTTAACTAACAAATTAAAATAGTAAATTAACAACTAAAGATATTGAGGGTTAGAGAAAAGATTAAAGAGGTCTAGAGTTATGATTTCCCCTATTGTCAGAATCCTTCCCGCTATGTCTTCTATAATTTCGCCTAAGTATTCTCTACTGATCATGAGCACTCTTATTACCGTAAATCTCTCCCGAGTAATTACGGCAATTTACTAGACGCGCTCTCCCGAGCTACGCTAGCTGGCTTTTAATACAGCTCACTTCGGATCGCACCCAAGGCTTCGTTATCCCTAATCCCGCCTTTAAACCCTCGGTTATTGATCCCTCATATACTCTGGGAGTGGTGTTGTTCAACAATTACCTAAATATGCACTCTCTCCCGAGTTATGCATACTAAATAGGCACAGCTAATTGAGAGCTCTTCAATCAACCAGAATATAAACGTAGTTGAACAAATAGAGAAAAGCTATGGCTCAAGTATATAAAAACATAACAAGAATTTATCCTACAAAAGGTTCTATCAAACTCTAGATAACAACTTAGTTATTCATAATAGTATGTAAAACTACAATACTAAAAGTCATAACCAACAATGAAAAATAGGAAGAGGAAGGAAAAAACTCGTAGAAGAATTCTCCGCCTTGCTCCCAATGTGTTCTTGCCTCCAAGGGTGTTGTCTAACCCTAAAGTAGTGTCTCCTGCCTCCTTAGGTCTAATTTATGTCCAAAATATATCCCCTCTTGTTCTTGGCCGGCCTCCTTTGTTTAATATAGGGTTTAGGACTTAAAATCCCATGTTTTGCACTTTAGTCCCTGAAATTTTCGCTTCCTGCCGCGGTTTTGCCGCGGTCGCGGTGGAACCGCGGCCAAACATGCCCTCTGATTCTTCAGTTGTCCGCGACCATCTTCTACCGCGGTCGCGGAAAAACCGCAGTTTTTCACCCTGTTCCTTTTGGAATTTGGAAAACTGTAAAACACGAAAGTTGTAGCCCTTTGAATTAGCTTTTCAACCATATATTGTGGAGCCCAAATGGAGTTTTGAGCAAAAAGTTATGTCTATTTTACTAGACAGTGTGCAATATGCCTCCTCAAGTCTTCGTTCGTACTTAATTATCAAATTTGACCCCCGAACACGATCCCGGCTTAATTCCTTGAGCTTTTACTCAGACTTCAAAGCTTCAAATCACTTAAATTCATTCCATAACGTCTATATAGCTCGGAATCACACCTACAAGGCATAAAACACACAATTAGTGCAAAACACTAGCGATTAAAGCGCAAACTCAATTAAAGTGCTGTAAATTCGAGTGTAATAAGCGACTAAAATATGCAATTATAGCCTATCATCAGGTGTTGTTGCAAACAATTGAGAATATGGTTTGGAGTTTATATCTCAATTTTGAGGGTGTTTTGGTGAAGATTAGACTTTATTTTAGCTTAATTTCAGATTGAAACTCGAAGAAGAAAACATGATATACATTATATTTACGAAATTGTAGAAAAATTGTATTGTGCTGTTTATATATATATATATATATATATATATATANTAGAAGGACCACAATAATGTCAAAAGGAAACAAAAAAAAAAAAGTAACCGATTCCAAAGAGGCCAAGTTTGGTAGTTGAAATAGTTCGTATGTATTTTTAAAAGGGGATTTTTACATTCCTATGCCATATAGTAAACTATATAATCTTGCATGCTTAATTTTTAATATAATTACCTTTTATATACTTAATTGTCATTTATGTACAATTTAGGGATTTTAATGGTGTTAACTAGTCTCCTAATTTAACTCTACTGTATATTCCCACTCCCCGAAGTTTCTCTCTCCAAATCCCACCCCCTCACCCACGTATCAAACCACACCCCATGCTTTCCTCTTCAATCACCCACTATTTCCTCTTCTAAAACCAGCGAAAATCCGTAACCCCTCCACCATTGACAACCATTAAAAAGCTTTAAAGCTTTGAATTCGAATTTGGGTTTTCAAAAGACATTGTTTGTTTGAATTGGATGTTGTTGCAAAGAATTGAGAATTCTCTCTACGTCTCTCTCTATCTCTCACTCCCAAATTTCAGTAATATAAAGCAAAGGAAAAGAGAGAAGCAATTCCACCATTGACAGCCATTAAAAAGCTTTGAAGCTTTGAATTCGAATTTGGGTTTTCAAAAATCATTATTTGTTAGGATTGGGTGTTGTTGCAAATAATTGGGAATATGGTTTGGAGTTTATATCTCACTTTAGGGGTTTTGGTGAAGATTAGACTTGGTTTTGGCTGAATTTCAGATTGAAACTCCAAGAAGAAGAAGAAGAAAACATGACACACATTATATTGCAGAAATTGTAGAAAAATCGTAGAAAAATTGTATTCTGTTGTTTATTTATTTTTCTTTTATTCATTTAACTATTGTATGAAAGTTGAATAACATTGTATAAAAATTATATTCAGGTTGTATGATATTGTAGTTGTATATAACTGAGTAGAAATAATGTACAAAAATTGTAGATAAGTTGTAGATAAGTTGGATAATATATAACTAGTTGTATGAAATTTGTTTTTACAATGTATAAATCAGATACAAAATATACAAAATACATATTGTATAAATTTTGTATTTAAGTTGTATGTTATTGTAGTTGTATTTAACTGGGTAGAAATAATGTGTAAAAGTTATAGATAAGTTGTATATAATTATAGACAAATTGTATAACATATGCCTAGTTTCCATCTTATTCCTACTTTGAGCAAAACAGCTAACCGGACTAACTCGTTTGGTTCAAGTTATTTGCTTTTTGCTCAGTCTAGCTAATCAGCAGACAAGCTTTTTTCCTTGAAATAACCAGTAGCTTTTCTTGTCAATTCTTGTCTATAGAGGTAAATTAATGTTTCATTTATATGCATTGTCTATGGAACTAATTTTCCGCAGGATCAGAAAGGAAGTGTTTTTTTATGCTTAAGAGCTATTATCCGAATAATATGACAGTACTTATCTGGTCAAAAGGATACCATAACTTTTTGTTCAGCCACTTGTTTGACTTTCACAAAAGCTATTTGACTAAATAAAGTCCATTGCCCTTTGCTTTGATCATTTGTTAGAACTCAATACTGACACACAAAACTTACAAATCACTAACTTGCCGCTTTTTTTTTTTTTTTTTCTGGAAATGTTAAGCTGAATCCTTACTCTTGTTCTTGCATTCATTTGGTTATGCATCAATATATTAACCATTACTCTCTTCTCTCTTTTTACTTGGAACTGCAGCAAGTATACGATCATGATACGTTTTCTGCTGGGTCGGTCATTGTTCATATGTCGAATACTGGAATATATGTTGGGTCGGTCAGCATACTATTTTTAGTTTAAGGTCGGTCAGAGAGGAAGCAGGGATATCAAGAGAGAATCTGGAGAGGAGAGGGGAGAGAGGAGAGAAAAAAACGAAAATGGTGTAACTAAATCCTTGATTGAAGGCACAAATAATGGATTGAGAGCCTTTTAAGGTGGATTGTATATATTTTGTAAACAAAACTTGTTTATGTCGGGTAATTAACTAAACATGGACACTAAGGGTAATAAAGTTTCTAATAGTGTATAGGAATGAAAATACCCCTTTGTATAATCATCCATAACACAAAGGCGCACTCAGAGGCAGAGATGTAGCATTTTGCTGCCGGATTCATCTAAAGCCAATATTTTGACATAATCTATAATTTATATATAAAATATACTAAAATTGAAATAAATCGTAGATATGAACCCATAATTCTGAAGATACAATAGGTTCAATGCTTAGAACCTTAAATGTTGAATTCATCCGCTTTTGCTCAGAGGAAGCCCTCCAAACAAATAAATCATTTTTTAACATTCAAATCCGAGACCTTTAGTTAATGATGCATTGATGATAGACTATAATTGCGTATTTTAGTCGCTTATTACACTCTAATTTACTGCACTTTAATTGAGTTTGAGCTTTAATCGCTAGTATTTTGCACTAATGGTGTATTTTATGCCTTGTAGGAGTGATTCCGAGCTATATAGATGTTATGGAATAAATTCTAGTGATTTGGAGCTTTGAAGTCCAAGTAAAAGCCCAAGGAATTAAGCCGGGATCGTGTTCGAGGGTCAAATTTGATAGTTAAGAACAAACGAAGACTCGAGTAGGCGTATTGCGCACTGTCTAGTAAAATAGACATAACTCTTTGCTTCAAACTCCATTTGGACTATATAATATTAGGTTGGAAATCTAACTCAAAGGGCTACAATTTTCATGTTTTACCTTTTTTCGAATTCCAAACGGAACAGGGTGAAAAATGCGGTCGAATCCGCAACCGCGAACCTGGACGCTGACTGAGGCAGTGCACTGGAAAAATACCGCGCCCGGACCGCGACCGCGAGCGTCCAGACCTGAAAAATTATCCTTTTTCGCGTAGGAGAAGGTATAATTATTTGGGCCCGACCCTACTAGGTATAGATACATGGAAAAACGGTATTTTGAGAGGTTGGACACACTTTTGACACAGATTCAACCTAAGGAGGCAGAGACACAATAGGAGCAAGGCGGGGAATTCTTCTACGAGTTTTTTCCTTCCTCTTCCTATTTTCTTCATTGTTGGTTATGACTTTTAGTATTGTGGTTTTACATACTATTATGAATAGCTAATTTGTTATCTAGGGTTTTGATGGAACCTTTTGTAGGTTAAATTCCTGTTATGTTTTTATATAATTGAGCCGTTGGATTTCTCTACTTATTCAACTACCTGTTTATTGTTGTTGATTGAATGACCATCGATTGACTGTGCCTATTTATTATGTGTTGCTTGAGAAAGGATACATATTTAGGTGGTTGTTGAACAACGTCACTCCTAACGTATGTGAGAAATCAATACAGTAGGTTTAAAGGCAGGTTTAGAAATAACAAAGCCTTGACGTGGTCATAATGAGCGGTTAGATAAAGCCAACTAGCGTAGTTCGAGAGAATATGTCTCGTAAATTATTGTAGTTGCTCGAGCGAGAATTACGGCACCTAAAGTGCTCACGATCAGTAGAGAATACATTGGCGAAATTGTAGGGAACATAGCTACAAGGATTCCGACAATTGGGGAAGTCATAACTCTAGACATCCTTAATTTAGTCTCCAACCCTTTGTCTCGTTAGTTGATAATTTTACCGCTTTGTATTATTTGCTAGTTAATTAGTTAGAAATATAAATCTCAATCTTTATAATTTAGACAATTGTTCAAACTTGTCTTCTTAGTGATATTAAATAAATATAACTAAGCCTTAGTTCTCTGTGGGATTCGACTCCGGACTTTTAGACCGAATTATATTTGCAGTGACCGCTTATCCTTTTTAGGACTAGAGTTGGGCGTGACCAAATTTTGGCGCCGTTGCCGGGAAACTAACGGTGTAGCTGTAGGTGTACATATTGCTAGGTTACAAGTTTGAACTTTTATTTTTGTTTTGTTGTATTTGATTTTTTTATTTTTGTTTTACTTTTTAATTGGAGAAACATGGCATCCTGCAACTATGGGAATTGTGATGTTGGTAGTTCTATTGTTGATCTCCCTTGTGTGAATTGTGGCGGAAACCACCTGGGTCAAAATAGTCAAAATATTCCCGAGAGCGAGTTATGTGTACCAACTCAATCTTATGTGTGGAATGTATGTGATATGTGTGGTGGTCAAGAGGGTCACTTTCATGGTTGTGCTTATATTTCTTATCTTTCCCCAACCCTTTACTTTGATGGTTCTACTTTTTCTTGTGAAGTTAATAGGAACAAAGAACCCGGGGATGATAACCTGAAAGAGATCAAGGATATGCTAAAGTACCTTGTAGAACAAAATGATGAAAGACAAATGCAAATAGAAAGGCAAGATGCTACTATTCGCAACCTGGAGGCACAAATGAGTAAACTAGTTGAAGCATTTAATGCTCAACAAGCCTATATTGGGGATAGTAGTCAAGAAGAGCATGAATTAGACACTGAAATTGAGGTGCTAAGGGAGGAGGTTAGAGTAGAACACCAACAATCTATCCAACTAGAATTTGAGGATGCCGATGTTCAAGAAGTAACGCTAGAGTCATCCAAGGACATTGAAGATACAAATTTAGTTGATTCTAGTGTGATTGGTGTTGAGGAGATCAAAAATCATGAAGTTCATGTATTTGAGCATTGGACCTTATTCCAAACACTTCTCTACATTATGTGCGGATGGTGAAAAGGGAATGGATCCTTATGAGCATAAAAAGGAGTCCAAGGAAGAGGTAGATGCGCCTTATATTTTGAAATTCTCAAGGCCGTCTAGGCAAGGTGACACTCCTCGGTCGAGAGCAAAAAAGTGCATAAGACTTTATCTAATTTTTGGCTCGCAAGAATTTGTACCGCCCCAAGAGCATAATCATAAGCTTGAATTAAAACTTGGGGTTCAATTCATAAGCTCTAGGTAGAGGCAAAAAGTGATCACATCATGCCGCGACATTAAATCAAGCGCTTGTTAGGAGGCAACCTAGATTTATCTTTTTATTTTTAATTTAGTTTATTTTTTTAATTATTGTATTATTCTTGTAGTGTCGATTTTTGATTTTTAGGAGTATGGAACGCAAAGCCATTGGAAGGATGCAACAACAAACCAGATGGTTGGAACTAAGTGTGAGGTACCCGCACGAAGGACCAGGCCTGGAAGAAGTCTGAGTACCCCATGAGATGCTAGTGCTTCGGGCTTTGCCCTACTAGGGAGTTCCTTTTACCCTCTTGTATGTATGGATGTGCATTGGGGACAAGGCACAATTTAAAGTGTGGGGTGAGGAGATTGTCTAAGTGACTTTCTATGCTATTTTAGTTGTGTTAGTTTAGTTGAATAATATTTTTTTTTCAAAAATAGAAAAGATTGGACTTTTCCCGACGATGGATCTATTAGACAATTTTCTTGAGGGATTTAAGTCTAAAAAAAATCCTTTTGTTAGGTAGTATAGCAATTCCCCCTTGGTTTTTCTTCGTGCCGCGGTTCTTTTTCAAGGGTTTTATTTGAACCGGGTGTAGTTAGTCTTTTTTTACGGATAGGAGCCATTGTGATGTGTTTTGAAATGAAGCAATATCTCTTGACTTTGTTATGCCTTGAGAATAGTGAGTACTCTGGTTGTGATGCTTAGGCTCAATTTTTGACTCTTGTATAAGTACCTTAAATTGTATGATCTTAACTTTGCTTAACTGCTTTAACTAGAGTGTCTTGATGAAACCAATCATGAGTGAGTTATGTGCCATGTGTGTGTGAGGTTTGTGTGTTATTCTGTGCATTGCATTTGATGCCTAGAACTTTCCCCGTGTGTTTGCAACGTGAAATAGTAGTTTTGTTCAGTCTTGGAAGTGATATAGGCGTTTCTTTGTTGAGCTAGATATGTATATTTTACCCGCCTAATTGTTATGTATCGTAGTTAACCCCTTTGAGCCTATAATCCTGTTTCTTTGGAAACCACATTACAAGCCTTACCCATTTATTTGAATTAACTATCTATTCGAACCTTTTAACCTCTCATGAGCACCTGAATTGTTATGAACTGTGTAAAAGTTGAAGTGTGGGGTGACTGAGTTGGCTTTTGAGTGGAACTAATGAAATAAGGAGAAAGGAGCACTGTTTTGAACAAGTAAGAGCCACTTGAATTGGAAAAAAAATAGTTGTATTGCAGTGGAAAAAAAGTATTCCTTGATAAGTGGTGACTCTTGATGTAATTGTGCTTAAAGAAGTATGGGGTAATATACATTGAGGTGAAGGTGGAGTTTGGTTTGACATAAGTATGTGGTTTGAATGTTAAAGTATATGTATTAAAGTGCTTAGGGAGGTGTAGTCACTCTTATATTTAAATGTATCCTTCCCGCAGCGTACATTACAACCAAATAAAGTCCTACTTGATCCTAGACTGATGGGCTCGATTAGTAGAGTAGTACACTACGGGCAAGCCTATGGTGCATCTTTTGTGGCATATGACTGTTATTTCTGAGAGTGAGTGAATTCTTTCTATCTTGAGTTCCTAAGTGTTCTTAAATTTTATTGTGTGGAATTACTCTCTTTTGTTGCGTGAGAGAACTTGATTCATGAAGGAGAGGTAATGTCAGTGACCTCTATGTTAGAGTAAGTGAGGAAGTTGTGAATAATGTGTGGTACTTGTGAGTCAAATCTTTAGGTGAGGATGTTACGCTTTTGTGCTTAGTCTATTTTAAATACTCTTGGTGTGATGAGTTAAGAGAATTATTTAAAAAGGGTCGTGTCTATATAAAGTGTAATTTGATTACTCGAGGGTGAGCAATGGTTTAAGTGCGGGGTATTGATGATAGGCTATAATTACGTATTTCAGTCGCTTATTACACTCTAATTTACTGCACTTTAATTGAGTTTGAGCTTTAATCGCTAGTATTTTGCACTAATGGTGTATTTTATGCCTTGTAGGAGTGATTCCGAGCTATATAGATGTTATGGAATGAATTCTAGTGATTTGGAGCTTTGAAGTCTGAGTAAAAGCCCAAGGAATTAAGCCGAGATCGTGTTCGAGGGTCAAATTTGATACTTAAGAACAAACGAAGACTCGAGTAGGTATATTGCGCACTGTCTAGTAAAATAGACATAACTCTTTGCTCCAAACTCCATTTAGGCTATATAATATATGGGCGGAAAGTTAACTCAAAGGGCTACAACTTTCATGTTTTACCTTTTTCCAAATTCCAAACGGAACAGGGTGCAAAATGCGGTCGAATTCGCGACCGCGGATTGAGGCAGTGCACTGGGAAAATACCGCGCCCGGACCGCGATCGCGAGCGTCCACACCTGAAAAATTATCCTTTTTCGCGTAGGAGAAGGAATAATTATTTGGTCCCGACCCTACTTGGTATATATACATGAAAAAAATGGTATTTTGAGAGGTTGGACACACTTTTGACATCGATTCGACCTAAGGAGGCAGAGACACAATAGGAGCAAGGCGGGAATTCTTCTACGAGTTTTTTCCTTTCCGTCCTATTTTTTTCATTGTTAGTTATGACTTTTAGTACTGTGGTTTTACATACTATTATGAATAGCTAATTTGTTATCTAGGGTTTTGATGGAACCTTTTGTAGAATAAATTCTTGTTATGTTTTTATATAATTGAGCCGTTGGATTTCTCTACTTGTTCAACTACGTGTTTATTGTTGTTGATTGAATGGCCATCGATTGACTGTGCCTATTTATTTTGTGTTGCTTGAGAAAGGATACATATTTAGGTGGTTGTTGAACAATGTCACTCCTAACGTATGTGAGAAATCAGTACAGTGGGTTTAAAGGCAGGTTTAGAAATAACAAAGCCTTGACATGATCATAATGAGCGGTTAGATAAAGCCAACTAGCGTAGTTCGAGAGAATACGTCTAGTAAATTGTTGTAGTTGCTCGAGCGAGAATTACGGCACCTAAAGTGCTCACGATCAGTAGAGAATACATTGGCGAAATTGTAGGGAACATAGTTAGAAAGATTTCGACAATTTAGAAAATCATAACTCTAGACCTCCTTAATTTAGTCTCCAACCCTTTGTCTCGTTAGTTGATAATTTTACCACTTTGTATTATTTGCTAGTTAGTTAGTTAGAAATATAAATTTCAATCTTTATAATTTAAAAAATTGTTCAAACTTGTCTTCTTAGTGATATTAAACATAGCTAAGCCTTAGTTCTCTGTGGGATTCAACTCCGGACTTTTAGACCGGATTATATTTACAGCGACCGCTTATACTTTTTAGGACTAAAGTTGAGCGTGATCATACATGTATTTCATCTATCTCATGATCAAGGTCCATCTGTCTCGCCACACCACTTTGGTCATGACAATATTATCTTATGATTAGAGATAAATCAACTATTTCTTTGACAAAGGTCAAAATAATATTCTTGACAGAATTTATGACACAAGTTGCTCAAAATTTTCCAGTCCTATTAAGCAGCAATATTGCTTATTTATTTATTTTACTTATATTTAGTTGGAGCACTAGAAACTCTTTTTAATCAATTTAGTTTTTAAGTAACTAGTTTCCTCTTTCTGGTTAATGGTAAAATGCCATTAAACGGTTGAACCATGAATTAGACTAGAGCAAATATTATTTTTCTTTATCATGTTATCTTAGAATACATGGTTAATTTGTTAACCTTGATTTATAGTTTAAAAAACTAAATATCTCCACTATTTTGAGAAATACCAAAAAAGTTTTTCGCTTTAATATCAGCAAGAAAAAAAGAAATTTGTTCTCGATATTACCCACAAAGGAAATTATTATATTCAAATCAACTTGACTCATTTGGTCTTTAATCAGGTCCAGTGCGAAGACACCCTTAAGTAAGAAAAGTCATCAGACACCTTTCCAAAATACAGAAAGAAAAAAAAAAAGATATTCGTTTTATATGTATATAAGTAATAATTTTACATATATAAAAAATGTTGTACACTAGGTTGACATTGCTTACAAATAATACAAAGTATTATTAATTTAGGACAAAAAACAAAGCCTTACAAGTTAAAAACTTAAAATCAACAAAACCCCAAATCAAACCATTAAAAGTCTGAATTTGTTGTAATAGAATCCAAAATCTTGCGTACACCACTTATTAGGCCACCCCCCCCCCCACCCCCACCCTCACCCCCCCAATTCACCTATCCCTCATTGTTGGGAATAAACTCCTCACAGAAATAATATTCCCGGTAATCACAACGGAATAATAACGTAGTATCGAGATACGGTAATCAATAAGAATAAAATAGTGACAACGATACCAAGATTTTTACGTGGAAAATCCTTCTGAATAAGGGAAAAAACCACGACCCCGAGAGGAGAAACTGATATCACTATAGCAATGAATTTTACACTTTGTAGGTCCGAGTAAAATACTCCAAAGACCACTACAATACTCAAAAAAAAAACCTTCTTTTGATATTCCCACCTCACAACAACGTCGCTCGCACTCCCTATTTTCCTCACAGACTATTTTTTTATAGTCTGTTTGTGATGCCTCACTCTTTTCTTTCTCTCTTTGTTGGTGTGATTGAAGAAGTGAGAGAGCTCCTCCTTTTATAGGAGAAAGTACTTGGGCTCCAAGAATTCTACAGGGGAATTGTTAATTCTCCTTCACAAATCCAGCCTTTGGCTCCAAGGCTCTCTGCCAAGACTATCCATAAGCACATGCCTATTTCACTTCTTCTTTATTTGTTTTAACAATGGGTTCGACCCCACAAATCTCACCCTCCAAGCTCATTCACTAGAAGGAGATAACACCGGTGTTTCTAGTTTGAGTGCATACCGGCAAGTTTTTCGCATAGCTCGAACTTGTCTCTTGGTACCACCTTTGTCAGCAATCTAAAGGATTCTCACTTGTAGGGATCTTTCTGACCTACATAGATCTGTCCTCTATTTTTTCTGAATCAAATGATATAGCACGTCGATATGCTTTGTTCTTGCATGATACATGGTATTTTTGCTCAAGTTTATTGCACTTTGACTGTCACAATAGACTATATATTCCCTCTGGTGCAATCCAAGTTCTTGAAGAAACCGTTTCAGCCATACCATCTCCTTGCTAGCTTCAGTAGCGATAATATACTCTGCTTCAGTTGTAGAGAGTGTGACACACTTCTGCAACTTCGACTGCCATGATATAGCTCCCCTTCAAAATGTGAATAAGTATCTTGTAGTGAATTTTCTGTTATCAAGGTATCCTGCCATATTAGCATCTGTAGATGGGATCATATCCTCCGAAACACAAGCAATCTCATGCGGTACCTCTTAGGTACATGAGTATCCACTTGACTGCTTTCCAATGTTCCTTTCCAGGATTTTCAAGGAACTTGTTAACAACACCAACTACATGAGCAATATCTGGTCTGGTGCATACCATTGCATACATCAAGATTCCGACTGCTGAAGAATAAGGAACTATGGCCATGCTCTCTTCATCCTCCTTTGTTGTAGGACACATCTTCTTGCTTAACTTTATATGACCAGCAAGAGGTATGCTGACTCGCTTAGAACTCTTCATGTTGAAGTGTTCCAGTACACGTTCAATGTACTTCTCTTGAGATAGCCACAACTTTTTGCATGTTTGCTCTTGAATAATATTCATCCCTAGAATCTGTTATGCTGAGCCCAAGTCCTTCATATCAAAAGACTTGAACAAATCTTCCTTCAACTTTGCAATTAGCTCCTTGTCTTTTCCTACAATTAACATGTCATCCACATACAATAACAAAATGATAAAGTTATTATTAGAAAATCTTTTGAAGTATACACATGGATCAGAATAGGTATTTATGTATGTTTGAATTTTCATGAATGAGTCAAACTTCATGTACCACTGCCTTGGTGCTTGCTTCAATCCATAAAGACTCTTATTCAATTTGCACACTATGTATTTCTTTCTAGCTACTTCAAATCCTTCTGGCTGCTCCATATAAATTTCTTCTTCCAAATCTCCGTGAAGAAATGCAGTTTTCACGTCCAACTGCTCCACTTCAAGATCTAGGCTAGCTGCTAAGCTCAAAATTGTTCGAATAGATGCCATTTTGACAACATATGAGAAAATTTTGTCAAAAATCAATTCCTTTCTTCTGTTCGAAGTCTTTAACTACCAATCGAGCTTTGTATCTGACCAGCTTGCCATTTTCATCTTTCTTGAGTTTAAAGACCCACTTGCATTTGAGTGGTATTTTACCTTTTGGAAGTTCAACTAGCTTGTACGTGCCTTTTTTCTGTAGAGATTCCATCTCTTCTTGCATGGCTTTCATCCATTAGTTCTTTTCTAGATCGGATAGCACCTCCTTAAGACTTTCTGGCTTCCCCTCATTACTAATAAGGACATATTCTCTGAAAGGGTACTTGCATGACTCTACCCTTGGCTCTGATCTCCTCAGAGGTTGAGATTGTTCTTCTTCCTGAGTAGGGTACTTCACTTGCTCGACATCATCATCAAGTTGCTCCCTCTGCTTGCTCCCCCTACTCGGCAACCTCGTCGGCCCTACTTTCTGCACTTATGGGATTTTTAGAAGTAGAAGGAATGGTAACAAGGTTAAGGATTATACCATTCTTGGCCTTCTCTAACTGATTATCTACAGCTCCAACTTCAGGTTCTCTGAAGATTACATATCTGCTTCTAATAACCTTCTTCTTTATTGGATCACACAATTTGTACCTGAACTCTTCATCTCCATATCCGATGAATAAGCAGGGAACAAATTTATCATCCAGCTTTGTTCTCTGCTCCTTTGGTACATGTGCAAAAGCTTGGCAACCGAACACCTTCTGATGTGAGTAGGATACCTCCTTGTTGGTCCAAACTCTCTCTGGGATGTCAATCTCCAATGGAACTGACGGACTCCTATTGATCAAGTAACAAGTTGTCTGAACTGCTTCACCCCAGAATGACTTAGGCAGTTTAGCCATTCTAAGCATGTTTCTCACCTTATCAACAATGATGCGGTCCATCCTCTTAGCTACGCATTGTGCTGTGGGGTTCCAGGAACTTTCTGTTCATGTCTGATCCTCTAACTTGAACAGTACTCTTCAAATTCCCTTGAAGTGTACTTACCTCCATTGTCACTTTGGAGACGCTTTAGCTTTTGGCCTGTTTCCCTTTCCATTAGAGCATGAAACTTCTGAAAAACATGAAACACCTGATCATTGGTTTTCAAGATATAAACCCACAATTTTCGTGAAGCATCATCAATAAAAGTAACAAAATGTTTGTTACCAGCCATCAATTCTATCTCCATTGGACCATAAACATCAGAATATACCAAATTAAGTATATTCAATTTTCTTAGACGATGTCTGAAATGAGACTCTATGCTGCTTACCAAATAAACAGTAGTCACAAGGTTTTACCATTGTACCTTTGGAAAAAGAGATGAGTGATTTCCTAGCAAGACTCTGCAATCCCTTCTCGCTCATATGACCCATTCTTTTGTGCCACAAATCTACAAAAATCTCATCTTATGCTGCGTTCAATTCACCTTGGCATATTTCTGCATTTGTCCTGTAAAACGTGCCACGAGCAACCCCCCTTCCAATCACCAATGATCCCTTGGTGAATCTCTATTTTTAATTTACAAAATAGTTCTTGTACCCATCTCGGTCCAAAGCCATTCCCAAGATCAAGTTCAACCGCAAATCAGGTACATGCCGCACGTCCTTTAGAACCCTTGTGCATCCGACATTTGTCTTGATACAAAAGTCACAAATCCTGGCAATCTTTGAGTAAGATGCTGCTGTGTCAACAACCCATTCCGATTCTGGACCTGGCAAGTGCATGCATTCCTCCTCATCATTTATGAAGAGAACAATATTATCATTGTTTTGCAGTGTGACGGTTGTGTTGTCTTCATTCTTCTAGCCACAGATTTCACGTTTGGCCTTCCTTAGATTTGGGCAGACTCTTTTGAAGTGACCTGGTTGATCGTAATTATAGCAATTTCTGGCTTTTGATTTGGATCGGTTCATGGACTTCCCACGACCTCCGAATCTACCATAATTGCTCAAACTCCTTTGATAAACTCCTGTCTCTACCTTCTGTGATGAGAGTCTGCCCTTGATTTTCAGGCTTCTTTCTCATCTTCTCATTGAGTAGAAGAGCCGATGTGATGTCTTTCAACTCAATGGTAGTCTTACTGTGCTGGATGGTTGTTGCCAAATTATCGTATGAAGATGGCAACAAGTTCAATTGCAAGACGACTTTATCTTCTTCCTCGATCTTTTCTCCGAGGTTGCCAAACTGTGTGATTAGTCCACTAAACACATTTAAATGTGACAAAAAATTTGTACCTTCACTATGTGTAGGGCGTATAACTGTTTCTTCAGGTACAATTTATTTTTTAGCATTTTGGACATGTATAGGCTTTCCAACCTTGTCCAAATACCGAATGCGGTGTCTTCATCAATGATGTTATTTACCACATCATTTGATAAGGGCAACCTGATTGCACTAGCAGCCTTTTCTCCAAGTCAGCCCAATCCCCAGCTTTCATGGCATCAGGCTTTTTGGCATTAGCATCTAGTACCTTGTGTAATCCCCGTTGAATAAGCAGATCCCTCATCCTTCTTTGTCATGTTGAGAAACCGCTATCTCCGTTGGATTTTTCTACCTCGTACTTTATTTCGGATATTTTTCTTTCACCGAGTATAGTACTACCGACCGTGAATAGTATTTTGTTAACGAGCAGAACCTGTGCTCTAATACCAGTTATTGGAATAACCCCCCTCCCAGAATTAATATTTACGGTAATAACAACAGAATAATATTGTAGCACCGAGATACAATAATCAACAAGAACAAAAGAGTGACAATGACACCAAGATTTTTACGTGGAAAACCCTTTTGAATAAGGGAAAAAACCACGACCCCGAGAGGAGCAACTGATATAACTATAGCAAGGTATTTTACACTTTGTAGGTCCGAGTAAAATACTCCAAAGACCACTACAACACTCAAAAGAAATAACCCTCTTTTGATATTCCGGCCTCACTACAATATTGTTCACACTATATATTTTCTTCACAAACTATTTTCTTATACCCTGTTTGTGATACCTCACTCTTGTCACGCCCCAAACCTGAAAAGGCGTAGCCGACACTCGGTGCCATACTCGGCCTGAGTATACCACTCTGTAATTGTAAACTATAGAGAGGTAACCCTCAACTTAGGCCGATGAGGTCGTATTCTGAATCGTCTAAAAATAACGCCTCTCTCATCTATGAGGTAAACATAACCAAAAGCTGATATATATAACTATGCAGGCCGACGAAGCCGCCATGAACATCTACTGATATACAAAATATACAGAACTCGTCTACAAGCCTCTAGAGATAACTGAACTGTACCATGGTCGGGACAGGGCCTCGACCTACCCATCAAAGCTGTATATATAAAATAGACTCGAAGGTCTAGACCTGGTAAATCCGAGGAAGTGGAGCTTACCAACCAAGCTGATGTTTGACTCTATCTTCTGAGAAGGTCTGTCCAACTGTCAATGAGGACCTGCAGGCATGAAATGCAGCGTCCTCGGCAAAAGGGACGTCAGTACGAAATAATGTACCGAGTATGTAAGGTAATAGAATGACTGAAAGCTGAAACTGAACCGATAATATAATAACTGAAAGTAATTGGGAGTCAAAGATAATCTGAAAATATGCTTACCTGCTGATACTGACTCAACGCTCTCAATATAGGAAGTAAAATGGCTGTCCGGCCTTATAAGGCTCGGTATGTGTAACTGCTCTGCCATAGTAGGCTCGCTCATAAGCGCTCGGCCACAGTAGGCTCGGTATATAACTCACCATCTGACAGAGGTTGCCCAATAGGGGCCTGCCCATCGATTATAGCTCGATGATGGTGAAAATACTGTAATACTATATATATATATATATAGACTCTCTGCTCTCTTGGCTGACAGAAGACAAAACTAAATTGAATATGAAGTCCGGATAAGGGAGAATGCTATAACTTATGAGACTAGGAAAATGTACATAAATTAAGGAATATGAACTTCTCTTTATGTTTTGTTATCAAACACATGTAGTTACTGGATCATGCCAAAATGAAAGAAAGGTTTAACCTTAACATACCTTAACTCTGTTGATTCCTTAATACCTTCCAAGCAATTCTTCAAACAACTCAACTCAATCTACCACAACATAAAAAGATTAAAAATTAATGCTGAGTAAAGGCTAAGTTCGCAACTTAAACTAGTAGCTCGTTTATGTAAATTTGGAAAGCATCTCCCCTGTAACAAGGCCCTCCTCCAATACCATATACCAACAACACCAAGAACAAAATAATAAAAACATTTATGCATCATTTTCCAACCATATCTCCATCACAATATATCACAAAACAGCCCACACACCCTAATCACTTCATACATAAAACGACAACAAAAGTAGTGTCAGAAAGCCTAAAATAGTAACGACGAATGAACAGCCCACCATTTTGTCATTATGTGGTGTTTCTCCACACCTTTTATCCTCCAAAACTCCATAAAACATCAGCAAAATAGATAGCCCAAAAGCAACACAAAACAGTTCACTACAAGTCGAATAACTCGAACTCACGGCTTCCGATCACCGTCTCGTAAGTTCTAACTATTAGGAAATGAATTTAGCAACCTTCCTTGATATTTAAAGATTAAATACAGAAATTAGACATTTTATTAACTATGAAGTACCTTCTAAAACTCAAACTACAAAGAAAAAGAGAGGCGATATAGCGATACTTACATCGTAGGGATCATTCTAGTGTTATCGCTTCTTGATTTCGTACCCGGGATGTTAATATTCTTGGAAACCCTTGTGGAGAGCTTGAGGATAAGTTTAGGGATCTTATTGTGGTCGTGATATATGGAAAAGTGAAGAAAGAGATGACATAAGGCCTATATATATATATCCATTTTTGAAAAGTCAAAGAGGTGCTATCTTGGCACCCTATTATTGGATCTTCTTCAGACGCTTATATCTTTTTATCAGGATGTCGTATGAAAAAACGGTTAAGAGCATTTCAAGTATATTGGGAGAACAGCTCAACTACATTTGACCTAAATTTCAGCATATTTATGAATGTAACTTGTGATGATCTTTGCGAACTTTTGTTCCACATCTCACTTGGCTTCAAAACATAACACACTGTCGCGCCCCGTTTTCTCGCAAAAGCGGTCTTCGACGCGTGAAAACTATTTTAAAGAAGTATTAAAAGAGGAGAGTCGCCACCTAATGATTTTTAAGGTGCGTTAGGGCACCTCTTTGCAAATGAATCTGGTTTAAATCACCAAAGATCGGGTAAGGGCTCCAGCTACCTCAAAGAGAAGGTGTTAGGAACTCCTCGAGGTCCACAACCGTGGGTCCCGGCCGAACTTAAATTATATGGATTAGTCTATGTGATCAAATAAACAAAGAGAGAGCACAAAATTTAAGAATTTTATTATAAAACGATCTTGAACAAAGGGGTACAACTATTTTTTGATTCTAGTAGAAAATGAAGAAAATCGGGGGGGGGGGGGGATCCTAAATTTTTTAGCCTAAAGGATCACCCCGTGTAACATAAATAATATTTCGTAACTCCCTTGAGATGGGGTGTTACTTATATTATTCAGCGGGCACAGACTATCATCTCCTGCTACCCGATTACTATGTTAAAGTTGTTTACCTAAGGGCGCTCTAATTCAATTCTTAACCGTGCCCTACGCGTGCACTACCCGTCCCATACCTATGGTCCAGGAGGCTTGGACCTCTATTTGGATGGTTCTAGATCTTATCTAGGCTGCTCAAAAATGTAAAAGCTAGGCGACAATCAAAACATCCAAAGACTTCACATAGGTGTAATTAAAGGCTCACACTGACCTCCACACTTAAGCAGCAAGTGCACGCAAACACATATCAATTAGGAATTGGCAGAATCCAGAATCTTAAACCTATGGACATGCTTTCCAGGCGATCAAAGTATGCGGGTAAATTTCAGAGGCAGGATATTGCTCATAGGAGGAATTATGCAGGATTACAAGCTAATTATTAACAGTTTTAAGTTACCAGTCCCATATGTCATGCGTCGGTGATCTATGCAATTAGGTATAACATAATCTACCGAGAAGAGTCCCAAAATTATCCAGATTTTCCTAACACTGACGCTCAAAAACAGTGTTTGAATAGTCTAATGTTAACCAATTAACAAGCAGTTGTTTCCTATAGGCAGGATATCTAACAGTTGATGATTAGAATTCGTTTTATTTATTCTTAGTCCTATAAACAAGATTTCTAGTGATCAATACGATATAAGAGCGAATGAAGTGATCAAATCCTATAGGCATGATTTCTAGTGAATAACTGAAGTGAATTGAAAGAAAGTTCATTGCCATTTGTTCCTATATGCAGGTTTCTAATGCATTTGAAAGTAGTCATGCAGAGTGCTCACTTCCTATAGGCATGATGTTTATAAACACATAGCAGTAGACATAGCATCTGAACTCATGATTAATGGTAAACAAGTAGTTTGTGTGTGCTTCTCCTAATGTCATGATCTCTACAGTGCTCATGTAATCGAACAACACATATAGCAAACACATTGTCAAGTCCTATAGGCATGTTATCTACCCATTGTGCATGTAGATATCAAATTCTAACCGTTCTCTTTTTACTAATACCCCAATTGTTTATACAAAAGGTTATTACAGGCCCAATAATGAGTAAAAAAAATACAAAGTTTACATAACAGTGATAATAGGCCCACAGCAAGCCCAAATCAAATAAATACCAGCATTGCATGGGCCTTCAATAACTTTTACAAAGCATACCCAGGCCTTCAACAAAGAGCCACATTCAATACATGACTCAGGAGTCCAAAGAGGAGTCCAAAGCCAATTTACTCAACCACAACACCAAGTGTTGCATTATTTAAATTAGTCAATTCGGGTACATAGCAAATAACAGGGGGAGTAGAGTGGATAGGAACAGTTTTGAGATTGAGGGAGTGACTAAGGACCAAGCCCTAGTGTGTCAGAGTTCACAAGGGTCTCAATTGGACCCCAAGCAGTGATCACACTAGGGAGGCCAACAATAGAACCTAGGTAGCCTTGGCTTTAAGCCGGCTAAGAATGAAGAGTTCAGAATAACATAAGTTGCAAGTAAGGAGAGTGGACAGAAGTTAGGGAATACATTCATATCCTAAAGTAGACATAGCCAAGTTGAGAATACAGAATAGCCAGTCAAGCAGGTCCTAGGACTTGTTCAGGAGAACTTCAACCTTTAGCAAAGTACCACATAACAAACACATACTGAGAGAGAGTTAGAGGAGGAACAGGTTTGCCAGGTTTGACAGAAGTTAACACTAACAGGCTGAGACCTAAGAAGTCCAATTTATGCTAAGTATACATATTAGTATCATAAGGCAATGTTAACTCTCATCAGGAGGCAGGATTGCATTGAAACATGATAGGTAGCACACATTATGACAGGCCAAGTAATCACTGAAGGAACAGGGGATTAAGACACACTAGGGGGCATATTAGCAGGGATGAAAGATCACAGTTGAGGGAAAATGTCTTATAACATTAAAACACATTATGTATGCAAGATAAGCATCACAGAGATTCAGAACAGAGTGAGAAGTAAACTCATGTTAAACAATGCACGCAGGTATTCTAGCAATGACACAGTAGACTAATTACCTAAAGACGGTTCAGGTTATGCTAAGTGTAAGTCCTTATGTTATGGAACAGTCATGCTGATTTGGCAATAGGACAACATTTAGACATGAGAAAAGCATATTATGAGTACTGGGGAATCGGGGGGGGGGGGGGGGTTAAACATGCTAAAGGCATTTGATAGAGAGCAGGGTCAAACATGCTAGATAAGCAAGCTACTACAGAAATTCAGAATATGATGGGAAGCAGGCTTGTGCCATACAGTGGGTGTGCATATTCATGCGTGTGAACTCACTACACTAGTCGACTAAATGAAGTACAAATTATGCGAGTAAGGCATATTCAAGTAACAAGATTGATAGCAAAAAACTAAATTAAACACCAGAAGATGCTAACAAGTGTAAGAGTTCCAAACAGTAACAATTTCAACACATCGACTGGTTAGAATTAAATAGAACTAGTTTTAGGCATGCTTGAAGCTAAAAGTTAAAGAAACCTAAAGGATTAAAGAAAGAAAAAAAATTACACACAAAAGCAATCCAGAAATCATACTAAACTGACCAATCGTAGGAGTAAAAATGTATGTATACCATAGATATCCAGGAATGAAATTGAAAAGTATAGTGACTAACCAGTTAAGCGAAGAACCATAAAGAATAGGTTTCTACAGAAAAACCCAGAATCCTTAATACGTCAAAGTTCCCAAGAGCTTCGATGAACTCAGGGCAATGCTTGCACCAAGAACAGGTAACAAGAATGCTAATGGCCTTGGCTTTCAGCTGGCCAGTACAGAATACCAAGCAATAGAGTAGCAAAAACCCCAAATTTTAGTAAGAAAATTAATTTCAAAGTCTGTCCCAGAAGGAAAAATGAGGGGGTTTATATAGTAGTCAAAAATCTAGCAAACATATAAGGAAACAGAATAATTTAAACAACAAAAAAACATGCAAATCAATTTGAAATCAATTTAAGAGAGAAAATCTGTAAACCCTACTTTTTAGGGAAAGTGTAAATCAGCAGAATCCAAACAAAATCTGACTCACACAGTGTAGAATCGAACGCGTGTAGACGAAATACGGCCCAGATTTAAGAAATAGGACTCATTCGGACAGAATCGGCGAGGTAGTACTTACCTTGTTTAGACAAGTACTATGTGTACCATGGAGAATCAACCAGTAGAGAAAACTCACAAATATGGTAAGTAAATAAGAGGAAAATCCCAATAAATGAGAGATTAGGAGAGGGGTTTAGAGAGGTGGCGATTAGGGTTCTTTAGAGAGGGGGAGAGTTTTAGGGCGGCGGGTTTAGATGGAATAGGATTAGGGTTTGGGGTTGGGTGATTTAAAAGGGGGGATTAAATGTGGTCCGTTGATCTTAGAGATCAACGACCAAGATTTTAAAGGGGTGTTGGGTCGGGTTAGTTAAATGGGTCGCGACCGGGTCGTTGGCTTTGGGCTGAGGTATTATTCCTATTCCAAGGCAAAAATTCAACAATCTATTCACCACCTCGAGGAACTATTCATACGTTGTTAAATAGAAATTTATTGGGTTAGTATATTAGGCTGGTTTGCTCCGAAAATGATCAAAATTGGGCCAGCTTTTAAAAATAGAAATTAAAAGGAAAATAATTTAATAATATAGCTAACTAAATATATAAAAATACTACTTACGCAAATTAATACTTTAAACAATAATTGGAGACTATAAAAATGTAAAATATTATTTTGACCCTAAATGAAATGTCAATTGCAATAAGAATGCAAAATATGGGCTATTATTGCAAATTTATGCGAATAGCCTAAAATACAATTGTAATTATATAAAACTGGAGTAAAAATATTCTAAAAATGTATTAGGGATGCAAATAATAATTTTAGATGATTAAGTCATCACAAATAATTTAAAAGAGTAATTGCTGAATTTTTATGTAAATTAATGCAAGGAAAAATTAATTTAAAAACTCTAAAATTATGAAAAATTATAAGAAATGCTTTTGTAAATCTTGTAAATTAATAATAATGCAAAAGTGATATTTTGAAAGTATGCATATTATTTAAAAAAAATATATGAGGGCAAAATTGGGTGTCAACACACACGACTATCATAAAACAAAAATAACTCATAACATAACCTCCTTATAATTTTGAACACCCTAGTCTCACCTTAAAAGTACATGTTATAACATTGCCAACTTGTCGACTTTCGACGAAACTTATTTTCTTCAATTGGTTTAGCTTCTAAGCCTTCCAACCCTCTTGGTAGTTGCAGTCCATGATCTTAAATATTTGTAACCTCCAAGTTAACATGATTAACTTACTTTATGTACTTTCAAAGATGATCTCATTCCAGAGTTTACATCAATTGACTTACGACGTACTCACATACAAAAATATGGGATGTAACAACTCTTTCTTTCTCTTTTTCTTGGTGTGATTGAAGAAGTGATAGAGCTCCTTTTTTTATGGGAGAAAGTACTTGGGCTCCAAGAATACTATAGGAGAATTGTTAATTCTCCTCCACAAATCTAGCCTTTGGCTCGAAGGCTCTTTGTCAAGACTATCCATAGGCACATGCCTATTTCACTTCTTCTTTATTTGTTTTAACAATGGATTTGAACCTACACTCATAAACAACCATGTCTTCCCCTACTCTCCCAATAGCCACGTGCCACTGTCTTCTGTTGTCAATTCCCATTTTGCATTACTACTTTACCAAGTCTCGTCTGGGATAATGAACAATTGAAATTTTTTAGATTGAATACAGAGATGTACTCAACTTATGTATCTGATATCTTTAACGTTTCTATAACAAAATATTTAAAGTGTACAAACGTATAAACAAAGGGATGAGATCAATAGGATCTATAACATTAACACAGTTAAACTTGTTTGTTCTATCTTTGGAGCAGGGGCGGAG
Organism: Nicotiana attenuata; assembly: GCF_001879085.1. NCBI lineage: Eukaryota > Viridiplantae > Streptophyta > Magnoliopsida > Solanales > Solanaceae > Nicotiana > Nicotiana attenuata. The sequence continues at coordinate 22,358,090 of NC_031994.1, read as the reverse complement.
CTAGTATAGGATTTGCGGGTTCGGCCGAATCCAGTAACTTTGCTCTAAATCATATATTTGCCTTAAAAATAAGTGAATATGTATAAATTGTTAATTTAGAGCTGTCACGACCCCAATCTCCCTCCGTGGGATGTTGTGATGGCTTCTAGTCTCTAATACTAGGTAACCTAACATACATGAAGAATTAACGAAAATAATAATAAAACTCCCATATAAACCAACAGCCATCATAAAAAGGACCCCACAATATAACTGAATACAACACCTAAAAATCTGGTGAGACCGAGTCACAAACTCTACACGAGAAAATATCCATAAAAGGAGAATGAAATAGAAACTAGATAGAGAGGGACCCCGAGGCCTGCGAATGCCAGTAATATACCTTGAAGTTACCGATCTAAGCTCAACTTACGGATGCCTAGGCTGGTACGAAGTACTTGGATCTGCACAAAAAGATGTGCAAAAGCGTAGTATGAGTACACCACAACGGTACCCAGTAAGTATCAAGCCTAACCTTGGTAGAGTAGTGACGAGGTTAGGTCAAGACACCTACTAGAATAAATAAAGAAATTGAAGCCTGACTTCGCGAACGCGAAGAGTAAAAAAACATTAGTCCCTAAGGACTCTACGCGATCGCTGGAGAACCTTCCCGAACGCATAGAAGGAAACCGGAACAGGAAAACTAGCATTCCTATTTCAAGAACAAATGGTCCGAACTCAATCCGAAACATGCCCGGGGCCCCCGGGACCCCGTTCGAAAATGCCAACATGTCCTAAAACATAATACAAAATCGATAGAATACTCAAATCACATCAAACAACACTAAAACCACGAATCGCATATCGATTCAAGCCTAATGAACTTATGAACTTCTAACTTCTAAAACTAATGCCGAAACATACCAAACCCGCTTTAATTGACCTCAAATTTTGCATACAAGTCATAATTTACACAACGGACCTATTCCAGCTTATGAAATCAAAATACGGACCCGATATCAATAAAGTCAACTCCCAGTCAAACTTCTCAACCTTCCAAACTTTCAAGTTTCTAACTTTCATCAATTCAAGCCAAAACGACCTACGGGCCTCTAAATTAATATCCGGACATGCTCCTAAGTCCAAAATCACTATACAGAGCTATCATGACCGTCAAAACTCTATTCCGGAGTCATCTACATAAATTCAAACTCCGGTCAACTCATTCAACTTAAGCTTTCAACTTTGGGACTAAGTGTCCCATTTCACTCCGAAACTCACCCGGAACCAAAACCAACCACCCCGGCAAGTCACATAACCACAATATAACATAGAGGAGATAATAAATAGGGGAACGGGTCTAAATACTCAAAATGACCGGCCAGTTCGTTACATCCTCCCCCTTTTAAAACAAACATTTGTCCTCGAACGAGTATAGAGACATACTTGAAGGGGGTGAAAAGATGAGGATAATAACTACAAATATCATGCTCGGTCTCCCAAGTCGCCTCCTCGATTGGTTGACCTCTCCACTGAACCTTTACTGAAGCGATGCTCTTTGACCTCAACTTTCAGACCTGTCTGTCCAAGATATCCACCCAGCTCCTCAACATAAGACAAATCCTTGTCCAATTGGACCGAACTAAAATCTAACACATGGTATGGATCACCGTGATACTTCCGGAGCATAGAAACATGGAATACCGGATGAGCTGCAGATAGACTAGGTGGTAATGCAAGTTTGTAAGACACCTCACCAATTCTCTAAGAATCTCAAAAGGTCTGATATACCTAGGGCTCAACTTGCCCTTCTTAACACTCTTCATGGGCGAAACCCAGAGCAAGACCCGCTTTCCCACCATGAATGCAACATCACGAGCCTTCCGATCTGTATAATTCTTCTGTCTAGATTGGGCTGTACAAAGCCAATCCTGGATCAACTTGACCTTCTCTAAGGCATCTCGTACCAAATCCATACCTAATAACTTAGCCTCTCCGAGCTCAAACCAACCAACTGGGGTATGACACCGTCTCCCATATAGGCCTCATAAGAAGCCATCTGAATACTCGATTGGTAGATGTTGTTGTAGGCAAACTCTGCAAGCGGCAAGAACTGATCCCAAGAACCCCCGAGCTCCTTAACACAGGCATAAAGCATATCCTCCAATATCGGAATGGTGCGCTCGGGCTGTCCATTTGTCTGTGGTTGGAATGTTGTACTCAACTCAACCTGTGTGCCTAATATGCACTGTACGACTCTCCAAAATGTAAATTGCATGCCCCGATCAGAGATGATGGACACCGGCACGCCATGAAGTTGGACAATCTCGTGGATATAAATTTGAGCCTGCTACTCTGAAGAATAGGTAGTCACCACCGGAATGAAATAAGTCGACTTAGTCAACTTATCCACAATCACCCATACAACGTCAAATTTCTTCTAAGTCTGTGGGAGCCCAACAATGAAGTACATGGTAACTCGCTCCCATTTCCACTCGGGAATCTCAAGTCTCTAAAGCAACCCGCCTGGCCTGTGGTGCTCATACTTCACTTGCTGACAGTTTAGGCACCGAGCTACATACTCCTTAGGTCCTTCTTCATTCTCCTCCACCTAGGGGTGTGCATTCGAATCGGTTTATCGATAAATCGAATCGATTATTTGTTATCGAAATCAAAATCGAAAAAATCGAAACCTTATTGAAACGATAACGATAAGCATATGTACAAATCGATAATCGATAAGTAATTATCGATAAGGGTCAAAATCGAATCGATAAATCGAATGCACACCCCTAGACTGTAGACACTTGTTAAATGAGTAATTACCTATTTGTGTAGATTAACATAACAGACAGAATGTATATATATTCCGCTACTATTTTGAAAGCGGCTATACAATATTATTTTCCCTAATCTATACCCTTTCCTTTACCCTAAGTCCCTTATCCTATTATTTCCTCCACCACATTTAAGGAATGATCATATTTAAAGATCAAGGGAATGAAGTTCAAATTAATGGAAAACAGAATTAGCCGTGATGATGTGTTTTGTTTTGTTTTGTTTTGTTTTTTTACACCGTTGGAGTGTTGGTGGCATACATTTGATCCCTTACTTTAATTTTGTTGCATGTGATTGTTGACACAATTTTTATATTATAAATGGTGTTCGTCTTATTTTAGCTTCTTTTTGTCCATATTAGTTAGGCGCGTTTATAGCGATATACTTTTCGTGGAATCCCGCAAATTTTCTTATTGGTGTAATCGATAACTGAATCGATAAGCCCCCAAGATCGATAAATCGAAATCGAAAAAATCGAAACCTTATTGAAACGATAACGATAAGAATATGTACAAATCGATAATCGATAAGTAATTATCGATAAGGGTCAAAATCGAATCGATAAATCGAATGCACACCCCTACCTCCACCAATAGTTCTGCCTCAAATCCCGATACATCTTAGCGGCACCGGGATGAATGGAGTATCGCGCCCATGCACATTAGGCATGCATAATCGGCCCTGCATCTGCAACACTCGTTTATCTTCGATAGATACCTCTTTGTAATCGTCGTGTTGTACCATTTCCCTAAGGAAAAGAAAATGGTGGTCGTCATACGGACGCTCTCTGATGCGACCATCTAAAGAACACCGAGAAATCATGCAAGACAGAACTCGAGTCGACTCCAAAACATCCAATCTAACAAACTAGTTGGACAAGGCCTGAACATCCGATGCTAATGGCCTCTCTACTGCAGATAGATATGCTAAACTGCCCAAGTTGTCCGTTTTTCGACTCAAGGCATTAGCCACCACATTGGCCTTCCCGGGATGATATCGAATAGTGATATCTTAGTCCTTAAGAAACTATAACCACCCCCGCTGCCACAAATTAAGATCCTTCTATTTGAACAGATGTTGGAGATTCCGATGGTCGATATAAACCTCACAAGGGACACCATACAAATAGTACCGCCAAATCTTCAAGGCATGAACAATAGCTGCCAATTCCAAGTCGTGGACTGGATAATTTTTCTCATGAACCTCAGTTGTCTAGACGTGTAGGAAATCACCCTACCGTCTTGTATCAACACCATGTGAAGGCTAACACATGAGGCATCACAGTACACAGTGTAAGACCCCGAACTCGTAGGTAACACCAACACCGGGGCTGTAGTCAAAGTAGTCTTGAGCTTTTGAAAGCTCTCCTTACACTCATTTTTCCATCTAAAATGAGCACCCTTCTGGGTCAATCCGGTCATAGATGCAACAATAGATGAGAAATCCTCTACAAAACGACGGTAATACCCGGCTAAACCGAGAAAACTCCAGATCTCAATAGCTGAAGATGGTTTTAGCCAACTCTGCACTGCTTCAATCTTCTTCATATCTACCTTGATCCCCTCACTCGACACCACATGACCCGAAAACGCCACCGAATTAAGCCAGAATTCACACTTCAAAATTTTTGCATACAACTTCTTTCTCTCAAGGTCTGGAGCACTACCCTCAAATGCTGCTCCTGGTCCTCCTGACTGCGGGAGTACACTAAGATGTCATCAATAAGGCTGGAATACACCATTCATCAGGAGCATAAATGTTGTTGGGGTGCTGATCAGTCTAAATAACATTGCCGCGCCCCGTTTTTCTCGCAAAAGCGGATTTCAACATTGACAACTCTTTTAAAGGAAGGGTTAAAAGAGAAGAGTCACCACCTAACGATTTTTAAGATGCGTTAGGGCACTTATTTGCAAATGGCTCTATTTTAACTAGTCAACGCCACCAAAGATTGGGTAAGGGCTCGAAATTACCTCGAGAAGAATGTGTTAGGCACTCTTCGAGGTCCACAACTGTCGATCCCGGCCGAACTTGAATTATATGGATTAGTCAAATAAACAAAGAGAGAGAGAGAGCACAATGTTTGGAGATATTCTTATAAAAGATGTTAAATAGATGAGTACATCGACTTGATTCAAGGAGACGAGAAATAAGATGGGGGATCCTAAGTTTTTTAGCCTAAAGGATCACCACATGCAACATAAATAATACTTTGTAACTCCCTCAAGATGGGGTGTTACTCGTATTATTCAGCAGGCACAAACTATCATCTCCTACTACCCGATTACTATGTTAAAGTTGTTACCTAAAAGCGTTCTAATTCAGTTATAGGCCGTACCCTATGCGTGCACTACTCGTCCTATACTTATGGTCCAGGAGGTATTGGACCTCTATTTGGGAGGTTCTAGACCTAATTTAGGCTGCTCAGAAATGTCAAAATTAGGCAACATACAAAAATACGTTGGACGTCACACATAGGCAATTAAGGCTCAAGTTTACCTCCACACTTAAGCAACAAATGCACGCAAGGAAAATTCTATGTTAAGAAGTTCAGAATTAAGAACTTAAATCCCTATAAACATGATTTCTATGAGGCAAAGCAGTAAGGCATGCAAGCAGTTTCAGAAACCAAACGTTGCCCATAGACAGGATTGTACAGTTGTCTTATATCGATTGTTGAAATTGCAGATTTCCAGTTATTAATCCTGTAGATGTTGCGTCTAAGTGATTTATGTAGTAAAGACAGTGGAATCTATCGGAAGAAACCCAGAATTATTCGCGCTTTTTCCAGTAACCTAAGTGAACAATAAACAATGTTGAGAGGGGGTATCTTTAATAGTTATTAAAGCGAATTGTGGTATCCTATAGGCAGGATCTTTATTAGCACTTGGAACTGATTTTACTGTTATACCTTAACCTTATAGACATGTTTTCTAGGTGAACAGTGTGATACAATAACAAATGAGATGATTAAAATCCTATAGGCATGGTCTCTAGTACATATGCTGCAGTGATGCAAATTGAGAGAAAGTTCAACGATATGTATTTCCTATGGATAGGTTTTCTAATAACATGTAGCAACAAGGATAACTGAAGCATTTGAGCTCACGCTTTGCTAGTAGACAAGTAGTGTGAGTGTGTGCTTTCCCTAATGGCATGACTCCTATAGTGTGCATATGACACATATAGCAAACATATTACCAAGTCCTATAGGCCTGTTATCTACCTATTGCATGTAGGTATTAAATTCTACCCATTCCCTTTTTACTAATACCCCAATTGTTTATACAGAAGGTTATTACAGGCCCAATAATGAGTGGAAAGCATGAATGTTACATAACAGTGAACAGGCCTACAATATACCCAAATAAAATAACTAAAATACCCAGCATTGCTAGCCTTAAATATCTCCAAGCCTTCAACAAAAGCCACGTTCAATGCACGACCCAAAAATTCATAGATGAGTCCAAACCAAATTACTTAACCACAGCATCAAGTGTTGCACCACTCGGAACAACTAATACAAGCACACAATACATGACAAAGAAGTAGGATAGTAGGAACAGTTCTGGAGGTTGAGGGAGTGACTAGGACTAAGCCCTAGTGTGTCAGAGTTCACAAGGGCCTCAATTGGACCCCGAGCAGTGCTCACACTAGGGAGGCCAACAATAGAACCTAGATAGCCTTGGCTTTCAGCCGGCTAAGAATGAGAATTCAGAATAGTAGAGTAGCAAGAAAGGAGAGTGGATAGTGATAGAGGAAAAGGAATCAAGTAATACACCAAATTGAGCATACAGGGCAACTAGTCAGGCAGGCCATAGGTTCAGCAAAGTATACATAGCAAAGTACCACATAGACAACCTTATATTGAAGGAATTAGGTGAAGAAATAGGTTTGCAAGCGTACATGAAATTAAACTAGTTGAGACCTAAAGATCCAAATTAAGTTGAGTACATCCTAGTGCCATGTTAATCAGCATGTAGACATGATAAGGGAACACACATTGTGATAATCACTGAAAGGACAAGGTAGCAAATGAACCAAAGCATACTGGGGAAATACATTAGCATAGAAAGCAAGGTCATAGTTGGTAAAAAGACCAGAGGGTTTATCTTAAAAATCAGGACAGCAAGGAAACATGTTTAGAGCAAATTTTAAGATAGTACACAAAGGAAAGTCAATCAAACACAAGACTCATCACTTAAAGGATTCATTCAAGGTGGGGGGGGGGGTGATTTCTATGACTTGTAGTGATATCTAAAGAAACACACAAAGAAATTCTATAACTAACAACATATAGGCACAGTAGTCAGATTCATATCAAAATAGACTTGCTCAAAATAGAACATATTCAGATGCTAGAGGGACAAAACTCATTCCAGAAAGCAAAGAATCTCAGAAGTGCAAATCAAATAGTAAACTATCTCATGTGTTCAATTGAGCATTACCACAGCAGGGCAATGTTATGGACTCACAATCCAATCATGCTTATGTAGTTCAGACACATATAAGTATGCAGAAGGAAAGAAATTGAACATTGCAAAGGTTCAAAACACTAACCAGTAGCATAATCAAAAGAATAAAGAGTGTAGTAGCAAAAACCGAGGTCTCCGATGCTTCAGAGTTCACAAGAGCCTCGAGAATGGGCTCCGAGCAGTGCTTGCACCGGAGGAGGTCATTCAATGACCTTGGCTTTTAGCCGGCCCAAAATTTAATGATTTTGGAGAGTGCTCGATTGTAACAGTGAGTAAGTGAGTAAGAGAGGAGAGTAGTGAGAACAATAGCAGTAATTAGGTGATTCCAAAGTCTGTTGAAGGGGATTTGGGGGAGGGATTTATATAGTAGTAGATTCAACACAAAAATAAGGAAATACGGTAGATTAAACACAGAATACGAAAAATATAGCATGCGAGAATCAATTAGAATCTATTTTAGGTCAATTAACACATAAAAAAGGAAGTACAGTAGGTTAAACAGAATAATAAGGAAAACTCATCAGTCAAACACAAAGACGGGAAGAATATCACATATAATCGAGAATCAGTAAAGGAAAAGGGGAAATCTCAAACCCTAGTTTTTTAGGGAATGTGTAAATCAGCAGAATCTAAACAAAATTAGTCTCACACGGTGTAGTATTGAATGTATATAGACGAAATAGCGCTTAGAACCAAAGATTCGAACCACTTTGGTTCGATTCCGGAAGATATTGCTTGCCATGTTTAGGCAAGCACCTAGGTAACACCACAAATGGACTACCATTAGCGAGAGGAGACCAATAAGATAAGGGAATCAGTGTTTTATTCCATCTTAGGGCCGTATTCGGAGAGATTGAGATGCAGTGGCTAGGGTTCGTAGGAGAAGAGAGTGGAGAGTGTTTGAGGGCGGCGGGTTAAAAGGGAATATGGGTTAGGGTTTTGGGTAAGGGGGTAATTAAAAGGAGTTGGTTTATTAGGGGCCGTTGATCATGTGAGATCAACAGCCAAGATAAAAGAATGAGGTTGGGCGAGTCGTTTGGAACGAGTCGCGATCGGGTTTATTAAAGGGGTGTTTGGTTTTGGGCTTGAGGTAATTGGGCTAAGGTTTGGGTTCGAAAAATAGGTTAAAAATTGGGCTATTATTTAAATACCCTAAAATTATGAAAATACTTTATAAAAAATGCTTATAGCATATGTGTACAAGGAAAAGGAAAGGCTAAAGCTAAGGAGAAAACACAGGAGGAGGAGCTAGATCCGGACAGTGACAATGAAGAAAATTGGCTAGATCTGGGCAATTATCGAAATCAAACAACAATAGTGAATTCTAGCAAAACATTGACATCGATGGAAAACTCAAACAAAGGAAATAGTGTAATGAGGATTGTAAGTGAGACACCCAGCTCGAGTGTGGTACAAACCAATGGAACAGTGCATGCAAGCCCAGGCAAGGAACAGAGGGCTAATCCTATGGATAATCAGAAGGTAAACCAACAGAAGAGCTCAATTCCAACAGTAGATAAGGGACGATCATGGGCAGGACTACTTCAGGAGAACAAGTTAGTAGCAAAAGGTATGAATCTAACCTATATACCCCCGATAATGAAGGATTGTGAAGTAGTAGTATAGTTGATCGATGAGGACATTGAAGAAGAAAACCTAAAGTGGACTAGAGCTGTTATACTCTATGTGGTGGGGAATACTTCATCAATTGGAGCTATTAAAAGGTTCATCACTAATCAGTGGGCAAATGTGCAGAAACCTAAGGTGCTATTCCATAACGATGGCTATTTTATTATCCTGCTTAGTACTAATGAAGAGAAAGAGAGGGTGATGATGAATGGACCTTATACAATTAACAGTAGGCCAGTTATGATGAGGCAATGGTCGGAGAGTTTTGATTTCAATGAAGAAGTGCTGAGGACTATTCCCCTGTGGATCAAGTTTCCAAATCTGCCTCTTAATCTTTGGAGCAACCAAGCTTTAAGTAAAATTGGAAGTGGATTGGGAAAACCATTATATGTTGATGCTTGCACAACAATTGCAGAGAGAATTATATATGCCGGGGTTTTAATTGAGATGGATGTTACAAGGCCACTGCCAGAGAAGATTAAGCTCTATGATCCTAAAGGCAAGGTGTTAGAGCAATTAGTACACTATGATTGGAAGCCAATGTACTGTCAGAAGTGTTGTCAACTAGGCCATATATGTAAGGACCAAAGGAAGCAGAAACAGGATGGAATGATACAAAAAACTGGGGAAGGAATGCAGAAGCAGGAATGGAGGAAAGTTAGATGACTTGAACCTGTAGCTGATAAAATTGATGCCCAAGGGAGGTTCATTAAACAATTGGGGGAAGTCTCAACTTTGCAGCAGAGTAATCCAAAGGTTGAACCACAATGGCAAGTAGCTCGAGGCAAATCTGCTACAAAGAAGCATGCAGATGTCATAAGGGAGAAGGAAGTGGACATTGGTAATGCGTTCAAAACACTGGTTGATACTGCTCAAAAAATTGTCCAACTGTCTGAAGCCCAAGATGAAAAAGAGAAGCAGAACAAGAAGGCTAGGGAAAGTTTTCCACAACTATCTATCATATCATGATGAGCTTCATAGCATGGAATGTAAGGGGTTTGAATAAAGTGTATAAACAAAAAGAACTAAAAAAATTCTTGATAGTTTATATGAGTCCACCAAACTGTAGAGTACCTGGTCCTCTATGAGTTTTCACTGAGAATATTAATGAAACAGTAAGTAACTGAGACACGGGATTTTTTACGTGGAAAAATCCCACTCAAGGGGACAAAAACCACGACCTACACTTGTAGGCTTTCAACTTCACTAACTTGTAAACACACTATTACAAGCCACTTTATAATGACTCTATTACAAAGACTTCAACTCAACTAACTTGTGATACACTTACCACAAGCCACTTTGTCACTCACTAGTTATAAAGACTTTAACTTATGACTAACTCTAGTCACAACACAAACTCAGAAAGTTTATGGTTTTACAAAGGGGTTCCTAAGCAACGCTTCTAGCTAAGCAATTTAAGAATTACAATAAGAACAATCACAAAGTTACAACTCAACTAAGGAAAACAAAATACTCGATTTAGGAACTGGTCCGTAGTAGCGTTTAACTTTGTTCTTCAAGCTCTTGAGAGATAAGTTCACTGTTTGCAGAAGACTTGAATGCTTAAAGTAAAATCTCAAGTGTTCAAGTGATGTTTTGTTATAATGCTCTTGTTAATACACTCTTGATGACATCACTTGAATGATGTAAGCATTTGGTCAGTCAAAGGTAAGTGACTGCAAAACTGCTGCACTGTGTGCACTGTTTCTGTGGCAGTCACTTTCTAGCTATGCACAATTGACTTTCGTACTGATGTCAGGGAAACACAAGGGATCAGGTCCTTTACTTGTTTCTCTATTTTCTATACTTATAGCAGTTCACATTAGCTGGAGTCCAGGCTAGAATCCGTTCATTTGTAATGTGTACAAAGTGTGTCAGGTTCCCTATCTGGTTCTTGACAGTAAGTTTGTTAGATCATCAAAACATAAGGCAAAGACATTGAAAACCCATCAATTTCCCCCTTTTTGATGATGACAAACTTAGACATTGATAACATGTTATTAGAGCAGAAATAACCAGATGAGGTAACAGGAACTCCACAAGTTCCCCCTGACGTTATGTTTCCCCCTTAATCAAATCCCTGTTTCAATTATACAATTATACTTCCCCCTTTTGGCATCATTAAAAATACACAAGCAGAGAAACATCATAAAGAAGACTAGCCTAGCTAACTCATGCCACATATGTGCACACAACATGATAGAGAAGAGAAACAGAGAATACAAGAATTGAGATATCAAAAGAGGATAGAATATATATATATATATATATATATATATATATATATATATAAAACATATGCCTTTGCTTAAAAAGCAAAGGCAGAATTGGACTATTGAAAACGGGAGCAGTACTGATACATCCCAACCACATCAAAACAAAAGAAAACAAACACAACTACCAAGTCATTAAAATAACAAGAGACAATCCAGAAACTGGTCACTGAAAGGGTTACTTAGAGGGCACTAGGAGTAGAGGGCTTGGAAGCTGCAGCAAGAGTTTGGAGAACTAGGTCTATTCGGGCATTGGCCGACTTTTGCTCATTGAGAAATTCTGCTTTCAAGTTCTCCACTTGTGCCCTGAGATCAGCATTTTCTTTTATCAAACGAGCCACTTCCTCATTTGACTCCGGAGCCCCTTGGGCCTGCTGACCTTCGAGGATACCATTCCTAGCCTTCAACCTTCGAATCTCCTCAGTTGCACTATTTTGAGCATTAATGAGTTGTGAGATGGTTGATGTACTGCCTAACCCCCCATTCTTCTCTATGCACTCACATTCTTCCAACGTTGTTTATGAGAAGGTCTGCTTCTTGGTTCCTACCTTGCCTTGCCCCAGCGGCACCTTGAAAAACTTAAACATTTGTGTAAGCAGAAACCCATATGGAAGATCATGATTACCATCCTTAAAGGTTGCCACTTTTTGCATGTGTTCAATCATGATAGCAGGCAGGTTGACAGGGGTAAAGCCATCCAGTTGCTCCATTAAAAACAGGTTAGACTTAGAAATCATAGACCTCCTCTCAGCACGAGGCAACAGAACTTTGTTCACCAACTCGAAGAGAAACTGATAAACAGGGAGTAATGCCTTCTTGTGAATCTGGTCCCCCTTTTGGTTCGCATTATCCTTTACCACAGCATTTCGGAAATTATACTGACACGCATCTTTCACACTAGACACACCAACCGTAGGGACCTTTAGAATATCTCCAAGCAGACTCACGTCAAACACAATGTCCACCTTATTTACTAAGGCACAGATATGGTCAGTATCAACGGGAAAGAGGCTGGCATAAAAGCTTTGAACCTCATCCTCATACACTTTGGGTGCATCCATTTGGAACAGATACCCCCATCTTTGAAACTCAACCATTGAACGAACTTGACGCATACCAGCCATATCAGAAATTGCTGGGTCAAAAGTGGGACCCAACAGGACCTTTTGGTGCCTTAAGCGTTCTGAAGCAGAACTAGTTTCACTCCTCATCATTTTCACAGAAACAGGTTCCTCAACGGTTTCAGATTTTCGTTTGCCAGACTTCACACCACTTGATTTTCCTTTTCCCTTAGACTTGACTAACACATCCTCATCAGAAGCGGAGAGCTCACTCACAACATCCTTCAACTTTGAACTTGGGGTTGTAACATTCTCTGTGGAAGCAGATTCCTTCTTCTTCTGGGACCTTCTTACTAGGGAACTAGGTTCCTCAGTTATTTCCTCCTCAACCTCCACCACTGGGACAACCTTATCACACACTATAACATTGTCTTTCACCAATCTCCTCCTTTTCTTCTTACTGCTTTTTCTGCTCTTTTGAAGGGCAGAGTCATAGGCTACCTTTACTTGCAATCTAGTAGTAGGCCGCTTAGTAGAAGACTCAGGAGTGGACACTACCCTTCGCTTGACTATGAAAGTATCAAGAGCAATGTTATCTAGATCCTCCTCATCACTAGACCTCATCTCAAGGACTTGAATGTCCAAGGGCGCAACAGCAAATGCAGGAGCAGAACTGGCCTGGGAGTGAGAACCCTGACCTGTTTCCTCCAGAGAGGGGTCAGGTTCCTCACGAGAGGGCCCAGTAGTTTCTGCTAGTGTAGAGCCCTCAACAACCACCATGGCTCCTTCTTCCCCCTAACCCTGTATCTCGTTCCTCTAAGAAATTATCTCATGTAAGACGCCATCAGCAAATACCACAAAGATGGTCACGAAATTTTCTTCCTCAATAGGCTCCATGGCCACCATGGAATCTGAAGCAATAATGGCCGAAATTTCTGCGACTTCAGGACTTTTACCCTGTTCTGCACTTTTTCCTTGATCAATGGGAAACTCAGAAGATAAAGAAGAAGGATCAACAATTTTAGGGGTTTCTGGGATAGTCAACTTAGAACTGGAGGGAGATGGGGAATCTGGGTTAGGAGTGATTTCAGAGATAAGAACAGGAGTGGTTACAGAAGACTCATTGGGGACGGAGGACTCCATGGGTTTTTCAGTATTAGAGATGACTAAGGCAGGGATTTTGGAGTTTGTGGCAGCCATTGAAGAGATAGAGAGAAAGTTCTTTCGAGAAGTTCTAATGGAGGACTATGGTTGGTGAAGAAAGTAGAAGGGTTTTAATGAAAGTGGATAATTATGAAGAGATAGATAGGAACAGATTCTGAAACAGCGGTTGTGCTTGGAGAAATGCAACGTTTCAGATGGAGATGGAACGATTTAAAGTGAAGGGACGTGACAGCAGGGTCTGAAAAAGGTGGAGGACATGGCAGTTGATATTTGTACCTTTTCAAGATGTGTATTAAAGAATGCACAGAACTACTAACCTTTGGTACAAGAACCAGGTTCTTGACCTGTTATTGAAAATTTCAATCCTCTTTTATCATCCATGCAATGCATCTACAGCTTCTGTACTCATCATGCGTGTTTACCTGCAACGGTATTGAAGTGAGTTAGACTGGGTCAGAAAACACTTTAGCTAGCCTTACCTGAAGATGATTTTCATAGCCGATTGATGAGGAATCAGGTTCTCAATTGGGCCTCAATAGCCCCAGCTTCACCCTGTTTCTTTCAAAATGTTCCCTACTCGATGCTTTGGTGAAGATATTTGCAATTTGGTCTTCTGTGCTGCAAAACTTCATACAGATCAGCCCTTTCTCCACATTGTCCCTCAGAAAATGATGTCTCACTTCAATGTGCTTGGTTCTTTTGTGTTGAACTAGATTCTTAGCCATGTTGAGTGCACTAGTGTTATCACATAGAAGAGGCACACACTCAGTAAACACCCCAAAATCCTCCAGTTGGTGCTTAATCCATAGGAGTTGAGCACAGCAAGATGCTGCAGCTACATATTCTGCTTCAGCTGCTGAAAGAGCCACTGAGTTTTGCTTCCTTGTGCCCCAAGAGATGAGACATGACCCTAGAAAGTGAGCCATCCCAGAAGTGCTTTTCCTATCCGCAAGATAACCTGCATAGACAGCAGCAGCATACCCAATGAGATTAAAACTGTCACCTGAGGGGTAATACAGGACCAGGTCCTGTGTCCCCTTAAGGTATCTCAAAATTCTTTGGCAGCCTTCAAATGAGATTCCTTGGGATTTGATTGAAACATTGCACATAGCCCCACACTGAAGACAATATCGGGTCTGCTGGCAGTGAGTAGAGAAGGGACCCAATAATGCCTCTATATATAGTTTGATTCACAGGAGATCCAATTTCATCCATGTCCAGTCAAGTAGTTATTGCAATGGGAGTGTCTATTACTTTTGATGCTTCCATATCAAACCTCTTCAAGAGCTCCTTGATGTATTTCTGCTGACAAATGAATGTACCCTTTGTGGACTGCTTCACTTGAAGACCCAAGAAGAAATTCAGCTCCCCCATCATGCTCATTTCAAACTCACTTCCCATGAGCTTTGCAAATTCTTCGCACAGAGATTCAGTTGTTGCCCCAAAAATGATATCATCAACATAAACCTGAACAATGAGCAGGTTCCTTCCCCATTTATTTAGGAACAAGGTGTTGTCAATTTTCCCTTGTGTAAAACTATTTTCCAGGAGGAACTTTGACAGCCTTTCATACCAAGCTCGAGGAACCTGCTTCAACCCATACAATGCTTTGTCCAGTTTAAACATATATGCAGGGTGTTCATGACATTCAAACCCTGGAGGTTGCTTCATATAAACTTCTTCCTTAAGAAGTCCATTCAGAAATGCACTTTTGACATCCATTTGGAACAAGGTGAATTCCATATGAGATGCAAAAGCGATTAGGATTCTAATAGCTTCCATGCGAGCGACCGGAGCAAACGTTTCATCATAATCAATCCCTTCCTCCTGATTGTAGCCTTGAACCACTAGCCTGGCCTTGTTCCTTGTAGTGTTTCCATGTTCATCAAGCTTGTTCCTGAATACCCACCTGGTTCCTATAATGGTTCGATCTGAGGGTCTAGGTAGTAGGTGCCAGACATTGTTCCTTTCAAAGTGATGCAGCTCATCTTGCAAGGCTGTAATCCAATCTGCATATTTCAGGGCTTCCTTGATATTTTTGGGTTCTATTTGGGAGAGAAAGGCTGAGTAGGCAAGTGAATTTCTGGCATTTGACCTGGTTTGTACTCCAGAGTCTAGAGGAGTGATTATGTTGTCAAGAGGATGAGAGCTTTTGTGTTTCCAGTTAGACATTTGAGGTTCATTTGTAGAAGAGGTGGGTATATCTAACTCGTTCTCCTGTGTTCTTCTCTCAGGTACTAGTGGAGTACCCTGTACTGCATCAACCACTCTTTCTTCAGCTTTAGTGGTTGTAATTGAGGTACCTGGTTCCATTGAAGAAGAGGCAGCATTGTCTCCACTTGGATCTTTCACTTGGCTCATCATATCTGCCTTTCCATTTGTCATGTCAATGACTTCACCGGGAACCAATAAGGGCTCTCCATCTTGATCATCTTTAGCACTTTTCTTAGAGGAAGGATAGGACTCATCAAAGATAATACGAACACTTTCCTTAACACATTGAGTCCGCTTGTTGTATATCTTGTAAGCTTTGCTTTGAGAAGAATACCCCAGAAAGATTCCTTCATCACTCTTGGCATCAAATTTACCAAGCTGATCCTTTCCATTGTTGAGAACATAGCATTTTCACCCAAATGTTCTTAGGTGAGTCAGCTTGGGTTTCCTTCCATTCAGCAACATATATGTTCTTGTATCTCTTGGCCACAAGTACCAACCAGTTACCAGATTAGTAATTGTACATATCTTGGACAAGAACTCCACTTTGTTTCCTTTATCACAGATCTGAGAGACACTCAAGAGACTGTACTTAAGGCCATTGACATAGTACACATTCTCAATAGAGTGAGTGAGTGTTTTCCCGACTTTTCCAACTCCAAGAATGTACCCCTTTTTCCCATTGCCAAAGGATACACTCCCTCTTTGCAGGGCTTTTAGTAAAAGAAAGTTCATGGTGTTCCAAGTCATGTGCTTTGAACATCCACTATCCATGAACCATTGTTGACTATGATGTTCTCAACGTCAATACCATACAAGAGGGGGGTGACTTTTGTGGTACCCAATTTTTGCTCTAGAAGAACCTGGTTCTTCTAGGTGTACTAACTACTACTGTTTGCGGAATAATAAGCACATAAAATAAAGAACACAGAGATTCTTACGTGGAAAACACCTGGCTCAAAAGGTGAAAAAACCACGACCTACTACTTAGTAGGATTTTCCTAAACTTCCACTAAAACACTGAGCCAAAACAGCATTTACAAAACTCTTTGTAAACCTAAGGATTACCTCTAACCCGATGTAGCAACCAACCTCTAACTGTTACGACAACTTCAAGTTAACTCTAACTTGAATACTCAAAATACCTATTACAATTGCTTCTAGATAAAGCTGAAAGGTACAATATGAAAACACCTACTACAATTGAACTAAAAATAAAGAAAGACACATAAAACTCTTTATGGAGCTGGTTCTTCAATCTGGTTCATGTAGCTTCAGTTTTGCACACTTGAATCACACACGAACTGCTTGCAAAAAGCCTTGCTATTTTGCTCTCAATTCACGTTTAACTTCTGCGTTTTTGTGCAACACATGTAATATGAGAACATCCTGCAATTTATAGAGTTAGTAGATGAGGAAATAACTAGAGTTCTGATGCAACTCTTCCTTGGTGGAAGAGTTCTAGTTGATTTCAACTTCTAACTCCTTCCCTATCTTGAATTGTGTTCTCTTTGATTAAGGACTCCTTCTCCTTATCAATTATTCAACCTTTTCGATCAGGAGATATTAAATACATCAAGTTAAGCTTATCTCCTACACGTGCGACCCACATGCTCGAATCTGCCCGTTTTTGTGCACCTGAGTGATGGACCTGGTTCATTATGAGTTTCTTTGTCAGTCTTCAAAACTAACCTTTACTTGGGCCAACAAATTCCCCCTTTTTGATGATGACAAACTCTATGCTTTTCATAAGTTTAGGCCCTGTTTCAACTCAGCTCAACATCAACATAATGTTAGAAACATTTTTCCTTTTTATCACTTATCATCAAGAACCAGGTACATTAGGTTATAAACATCACTGTTCAAAGTGTAAACATCACTTGTTTAAAGCACAACCTTTTTCCCCCTTTTGGCATCATCGAAAAGTTGCATAAAAATGTGAGATAACCAGATTTTAAAGCTTACTCATGGCCACTGGGGCTACTTCAAATGCAAGCATGGATTAATCATCATAGATCAAACTAAGAATTTCAACCATCAAAGAAATATAAACAAACAGTTAGAGCAAGAACAGTGAATTTCATTGATGATTGATAAGATTCTACCACAAAGCATAAGAAGAAATAAAATACTGAAAACATGAGCAAAAGAAACAAAACGTCCCGAACTGGGTCACTGGTTGATCTACATTAGGTTAGGAGTCTTAAGGATTGGAAGAGGTAGGGGCTGGGTTATTTGCTTGGAGAAGTTTCAGCATGTCTTGAAGAATTCCATCATTCTTCTCCTTTTCCCTTGCAAGTTCAGCCTTGCCATCTCAGCATCCTTTGCCTGAATCTAACTTTGCTATTGATAGGTGTCTTTTTAGATGAACCATATTCATTAGGAATGACATTGACTTCATAATCGCTAGCAAGCAGAGTATTAACCCCAAAATGATCCTTTCTTGTACTAACCTCCCACTTCTTCATAGGTACCTTGAAATGTGCAAGCATAGTTGTGAGAATGAAAACATAGGGAATGGCATGAGTTTTGGTGCCATTGATAACCCTATCAGTAGGTCCGCGAGGGTTTCCTGTTCAGATGGAACAAGTTCATCTATATTTTTTCAAGTTGAACCAACCCCTCAGCAGCTTCGCCAGACCCACTTCCCCCTGTTTTGCTCACACTCTTCAATAAATTCCTCTCCCCAAACAACCATTGCACCATTTTCTTTTGTTATACCAACATGAGTGGGTGAAGAATCAACCACTCTTGTACCATTTCCCCTCATAGTACTCCTAGCACCCTTGCTCTCTTTTTCGTTTCACTTTTTATTTTTACCACCAACTTCTCCAGATTCTTTAGTCTCAACACCTGCTATAGATCCTACCAGCACAAATGTATTCTCCAAATTTGCAGATACTTCAGAAATTGTCTCAGGAGTAACTTTAGAATCAGAAGATGCCTCTTCAGTTTCGGAAGACCTACTTTTTTCCCCCTTAGTAGCACACTTAAATGAATCTTCAGATTTCTGGAATTCTTCTTCCCAACCTGCTTTCAATTACTTGTTTATTTTCTTGATCTGCTCTCCTTCAGCGACAATCTTACAAGTCCTCATCTTTACTCTACTTTTCTTAGAGATTGGTGTGATTGAACGAGTGGTAGAAGGTGTGCAAGTGGTTTGCTGTGGTGGTGATGAAGGATTTTCAGAGGTGTTTGACATATCTGGGCTAGGGTATGGAAAATAAGAGAACTAGATTGTGTTTGGAAGATGAAAGAAGAATGAGAGTTTTTGACGGCTTGAGAGAGATGAGGTAAGGAATACACTAAAGCTGATCAATATACAGGGGAATAATTGATGGGGTAACTACAGCTTTTCAGACTCTTAGAAGTTTAATCAAACTGAAATTCAGTTTTGAAGAGACGTTGGAGTGTACCCCTAGAATCTAGGTACTTCCATTCGGTTGGGACTCTTTTGAACGGGAGTGGTTCACTTGTAACGGATAAGTCCAAAAGGAGTTTGGTATTGGTAGGACTCTGCTCATGATCCAAATATAGTTATTTCAAATTATGCAGAGTCCAGAAAACATACCGTGTTACCTTGATGAACCAGGTTCTTCACTGATAATTCTCTTGTGTGAGTCTAAATTTGCCAAAATAGAGAAAATATCATTAGATATTAATGAGTCATTTTAACATATGGCACAAGAGTATACTATGGAAAGTATGAGACTGAGCAAGATTTAATCTAATTATACACAATTTACAAACTTTCTAACCAAATTTTTTCTTTCATTTTTTTTTTGTTTAACCTTGAACTGGTCCTTTTAGGTGATCTTAATCATCCCTAATTCCAACCTGTTCCTCTCAAAGTGATCCCTCAAAAATGGTGCCTAACATCTATGTGCTTAGTTCTCTTATGATGAATCGGGTTCTTCGTCATACTAATAGCACTAGTGTTATCACACAAAAATAGGGATGCAACCAACATCAATTCCAAAGTTCAATAATGGTTGTTTGATCCACAACAATTGAGCACAACATGAAGCAAGTGCAACATACTCAGCTTCAGCAGTAGATAAGGCCATTGAATTTTACTTTTTGGTAACCCATGACACAAGACATGAACCAAGGAAGTGTGCCATACCTGAGGTGCTCTTCCTATCCACAAGGAAACCTGCATAATCAGCGTCAACATATCCCACTAGGTTAAAATTACTACCTTTTGGATACCAAAGGCAAAGGTCAGTTATGCCTTTCAAGTATCTCAATATTCTCTTGACAGCAGTCAAGTGGGACTTCTTTGGATTTGCCTGAAATCGAGCACAACGACCTATACTGAAAACAATGTTAGGTCTGTTAGCAGTAAGATACAAAAGAGAACCAATCATTCCCCTATACAACTTCTAATCAACAGATGAACCAGGTTCATCTATATCCAATTCCGTGGATTTTGCAATAGGAGTGTCAATTTCTTTAGATGTTTCTTCCTGGTTTTGTTACTAAGGAATAGGTTCATGGACAGGTTCCCTCGAGGTTTGAGGATCAGTTCCTCTCTAGTCAGTTCCCCCTGTTATGTTGCCCTGGGTGGAAGGACCTGTTCCATCACATGTTCCTTCCTGTGATGCTTCTTTAGGCTGGACAATGGTTTCACCATTTGAATTTCTTATCAGCCCAATCTCTTCATTATCTTGTTCCTGCCTCTTAGAAAGAATGTTAATTTTAAAAAATAACATATACATTTTTCTACACACATAGTTCTTTTATTGTATATCTTATAAGCTTTACTATGTGAAGAATATCCAAGAATACTCCCTCATCACTTCTGGGATCATACTTACCTAGGGAGTCTTTGCCATTATTGTGCACAAAGCACTTACATCTAAATGCCCTAAGATGGGATATATTTAACTTTCTCCCCTTAAGTGAATCATAGGGAATCTTCTTAACAAGAGGTCTAGTCATGCAACTATTTATGGTGTAGCATGCAAAAATTCAGCAAACTTAGCATTTTCAAATTCAGTTCCATGATAGACCTAATTGATGCAAATTGATTACCTAGTTGTTTCTGAGTTTTTCTAACAAAATAAGTAACACATGTCAAATGCTTCATCTTTAGATGTTAAAAATAATGTCCAAGTAAACCTAGAGTAATCATCAACAAGCACCATCACATATCTTTTACCACCTCGTCTTAATGTTCTCATTGGACCACGGAGATCCATATGGACCAGTTCCATCATTCTGGTGGTGCTTACCACTTTCTTGCATTTAAAAAAGGATCTTACCTGCTTCCCCCTTGCACAAGCCTCACAAACTTTGTCTTCCTTGAACTTGATATTAGGCAGCCCTATCACCAGATCCTTGGAGACTAATTTGTTTAGTTGACTCAGACTTGCATGTCCAACTCTCTTGTGCCAAAGGAGGGGATCATTGTCCAACACACTTAAGCAAGTGAGTTCATTTTCTGAAAGTGTGGAAAAATCAACAATGCATGTATTGTTTACTCTTTTTCCCTGCAAAACAATCTTGTCAGTGGTAAGATTAATCACAAAATATTTGGTAGTGGTGAATGCTACCAAATTACCTTTATCACATAATTGTGATTCACTGATTAGACTGTACTTCAGGCCATCTATCAAGTAGACATTCTCAATAGAGTGAGAAACAGTCTTACCTACCTTTCCAAACCCAATGATCTCACCTTTCTTCCCATTTCCAAAGGAGACATTACCTCCTTTAAGTCCTCAAGTGAAAGGAATTGGTTCTTGCTTCCTGTCATATGCTTTGAGCAGCCACTATCCATGTACCATATTAGGCTGCTCCCCTTCACTTGGACCCGCAAAAGGAAATCAGGGGTTGGTCTTCGGAACCCAAACTAGTTTGGGTCCCTTTCTATAGGCAAAAGGGTAAATCAGATTTTTTTTAGCCCAACCTGGCAGCCTATTTTTTCCTTGAACAAATTCTTTATTCTTTTGACTAGCCTTTTCTTTTGTAATGCATTCACTTTTATTGTGACCAGCTTTACCACAGTGTGTGCGAATTTTGTTCTCAGGAAGTGTGAGGTACTTACTTTTGGGATCCCACTTAGGTGCAGGTGTCCCGTAGCCAAGTCCTCTCTTATTGCTACTATGGTGTTCATGTAGCCATGAAAGTGCATTGGAGGACCTATTCCATTTGCAGGTTCTATCTAGCTCGTGCTTAACCTTGTTTAGATCCTCCTTAAGGACTCTTATCTGCTCATCTCTTTTGTACAACTCATCTTTCATTTTTCCTACATTTTCTTCTAAAGTGAGTTGTGTGTGATCAGATTTCTTTTTACCAGTTCCTAATTTCAATTTTAGATTTTCAGATCTAAGCTCTAGGACTGTGGTGTCAAGTTCATGAACCTGGTTCTTTAACTCAGCATTTTTACTTTCACTTTCACTAGCCCAAAGTTCCAGATTTTTGCACTTAGCTTTCAAAATCACACACTCCTTAGACAGCTGTTTGTTTTCATTGTTTAGATCCTTAGATTCATCAATGAAATCCAGGAGCAACTCAGTTAGCCTTTCATTGCCATAAGTGCTTGTTCATCTCCATCTTCATCCTCTGAGTCCTCATCTGAGCTTTCTCCCCAGGCAGCAACCATAGCATTTGTTGATCCTTTGTTCTTCTTGGGTTGAACCTGTTCCTTCTTCTTGTTCCTTCGTTCAGCTCTTTCCTTCTTCCATTCAATTTCCCATTGAGGGCAGTTTTGATGTGGTGATCAGTCTTCCCACACTTGTAACACCCCTCATTAGTTTGTTTTTTAGGAACCCTTGGTTTGTTGTAGCTTCCACTTCTTGAAGGACCATTTCCTCTCATTAGGTACTTCTTGAAGTCCTTTGTGATCATGGTCATTTCATCCTCCTCCAGATCAGCACCTTCAGTGATTCTGAATGCCAGGATCCTTTCCTTCTTGGGTGCATCCACCTTCATGGTTTGCCTTCTAAGTTCATAGGCAGTGAGATTTCCAATTAGCTCATCCAACTTAAGAGTGGCAGTGTTCTTTGATTCCTGAATAGCTGTGATTTTGCTTTCCCAAGAGACTGGTAAGACTCTTGTCAAGATTTTCTCAACCTTGTCTTCTTCAAGGATAATTCTCCCAAGAGATTTAAGTTCATTTGTTAGTGTTGTGAACCTTGTGTACATCTCCTGGATAGTTTCTCCTTCCTTCATAGTGAAATTCTCATATTGAGAATATAGCAGTGTTCCTCTTGATCTCTTTACTTGAGGAGTTCCTTCATGAGCCACTTGTAAAGTGTCCCATATTTCCTTGGCAGTGGTACAACTTTGAATCCTGCTGTACTCGTCTGGACACAGTCCACACACAAGCCATTTCTTGGCCTTAGCATTCTTTTCCCACTTCTTCAAATCTTCAGCAGTGCAGTCAGCTCTTGTTTTTGGCACGTCCACTCCTTCATCATTCTTCTTTATAGTTTGCAGGGGACCATCAGTGACTATGTCCCAGAGTTAACAGTTCTCTCCTATGATATGATCTCTCATCCTGTTCTTCCACCAAGAATAGTACTAACCATTAAAGAGTGGAGGCCTATCAGTGGATTGCCCTTCCCAGTTTCTAGGTGGTGCACTCATGTTGATCTTTTCCTAAGGTGTTAGCCTCTTCAAGGATAACCTGCTCTGATACCAAATGATGTTCTTAACGTCAATACCACACAAGAGGGGGGGTGATTTGTGTGGTACCCAATTTTTGCTCTAGAAGAACCTGGTTCTTCTAGGTGTACTAACTACTACTGTTTGCGGAATAATAAGCACATAAACTAAAGAACACAGAGATTTTTACGTGGAAAACACCTGGCTCAAAAGGTGAAAAAACCACGACCTACTACTCAGTAGGATTTTCCCAAACTTCCACTAAAATCACTGAGCCAAAACAACATTTACAAAACTCTTTGTAAACCTAAGGATTACCTCTAATCCCGTTGTAGCAACCAGCCTCTAACTGTTACAACAACTTCAAGTTAACTCTAACTTGAATACTCAAAATACCTATTACAATTGCTTCTAGATAATGCTGAAAGGTACAATATGAAAACACCTACTACAATTGAACTAGAAATAAAGAAAGACACATAAAACTCTTTATGGAGCTGGTTCTTCAATCTGGTTCATGTAGCTTCAGGTTTGCACACTTGAATCACACACGAATTGCTTGCAAAAAGCCTTGCTATTTTGCTCTCAATTCACGTTTAACTTTTGCGTTTTTGTGCAACGTGTAATGTGAGAACATCCTGCAATTTATAGAGTTAGTAGATGAGGAAATAACTAGAATTCTAATGCAACTCTTCCTTGGTGGAAGAGTTCTAGTTGATTTCAACTTCTAACTCCTTCCCTATCTTGAATTGTGTTCTCTTTGATTAAGGACTCCTTCTCCTTATCAATTATGCAACCTTTTCGATCAGGAGATATTAGATACACCAAGTTAAGCTTATCTCCTTCACGTGCAACCCACATGCTCGAATCTGCCTGTTTTTGTGAACCTGAGTGATGGACCTGGTTCATCATGAGTTTCTTTGTCAGTCTTCAAAACTAACATTTACTTGGGCCAATAGACTGCTTCCTTTCACTGTTCCCTGCACAAGGAGATCAAGAGTTAGTTTTAGGAACCCAAGCAAGTTTGGGTCCCTTGTAGTAGGCAAGAGGATGAATAAGAGCTCTCTTAGTACATGCAGGTAATATGTATTTTTTGTGGGTGGAACCTGGTCCCTTTTTAGTGGTTACATTTTCAGAAAACACTTTGTTTTTCTAAAGGGACTTGACCCTAGCTTGGCAATTTTCCTTGAAAAGTCCATTGTTACCACAGTGGGTACACAACCAGTTATCCGGTATAGTAACATACTTGCTATGGGGGTTGTAAGGAGTTTTCTCCCTTTGGAACCCCGCCTGTTTCCACCATTATTAACACATGGCGGTGATAGCTTCAGAGGACCAGGTCCACTTTAGGGACTTTTCAAGAATCATTTTTTATTCTTTCCAGTTCAGTTTGGAGATGCTTGTTTATCTCAGATTTAACACACAGACTAGTTCTCACGGCCTTCAACTCGTTTTCAAGGCCTAATGTGTTCCTCACTTGCTACCTCTTTTCCTTTTCCAGAATTTCCAGGTTTTGACTCAATCCCTAGTCCCTCTATTGTTTCCCTTAGGTGTGCAATCACAACCAAGAGATCATCTGTTTCTTCCTCAATCTCAGTCACTCATGTCATCAAGGCTTCTCTTTCTTTTCTGAAGTATTCAATAGTTTCCTTATGATCAACAACTACAACCACTAAGTCATCTCTTTCAGTTTCTATGTCAGCAATTATTTTGGTTAAAACAAATTTTTCTTTCTCCAGTCCACAAATGGTTTCCTTCTGATCAACTACACACACTACCAGATCATCTCCAGTTTGTTCAGCTTCTCCTAGCTCTAAGGTCAAAGCATCATTATCCTCCACAAGACTATGATAGGCGTCAATCAATACACTAGCTAAAGACATGAGTTTCTTAGGAGAGTAGGACTTCATATTTCTCTGAACATCCCTGAAATTTACCTCACTATTGTCATCGTCTTCATCATCATCTAATTGGGCCATCAAAGCAAATATTGAATCATATTCATTTTCTTCACTTTCAACTGCCATCATGGAGCTGTCACCTGTATCAATTTCATCTTCAGACTCACTAGAGGAGTCTCTCCATGCTGCAAGAGCTTGTTTCACCACATTGCCGGCAAATCTCTTCCTCTTGAAGTCCTTGTCAAGAACCAGATTCCTCTTGGCTTCTTTCTCAGGGTTGTACTTGGAGTACTCTTGCTTCAGGAGAGGGCAATCTTTGATGAAGTGCCCAGGCTGTCCGCACTTATGGCAGAGATCATAGTTCTTTAGTTTGCTAGAGCTGCCCCTTTTTAGTATTCCTCCATTTCTTCTGACCATCTTCTGAAATCTTTTGTTTAGGTAAGCCATGTCACTGTCCTCCTTACTCGAGTCATTGCTATCAACTTTGAGTATCAGGTTCTTTTCTTCCTTTGGTTCTCTTCTTTCACTGTCTATCTTCCTCTTCATCTCGTAGGTCTTTAGATTTCCAACCAGCTCGTCTATGGTCAGCTCCTGCAGGTCCTTTGCTTCAGTAATAGCGTTCACCTTGCTTTCCCAAGAACTGGGCAGGATACTAAGAATCTTCCTCACTAGCTTGTTCCTGGGAATAGTTTCACCAAATGAGTGTAACTCATTTATGATGGAGGTGAATCTTCTGTGCATATCTTGAATAGATTCATCGTCCTTCACTTTAAAGAGTTCATCTCGGTAGTGAGCATATCAATCTTAGATTGCTTTACTTGAGTGGTTCCCTCATGTGCTGTTTGCAGAGCTTCCCATATCTCCTTTGCAGTTTCACAAGCAGAAATTCTATTGTACTCATCAGGTCCTATTCTACATACCAAAATCTTTTTGGCACGAAAATTTTTCTCCACAACTTTCTTGTCTGCGTCGGTGTATTCTTTTCTGGTTTTTGGGATTGAAAATGGAAGTTCTGCAAGTTCCTTTGTTGGGATGTAAGGACCATCACATATGACATCCCACAACTCAGAATCTTCAGCCATGATAAATCATGCATTCTTGTCTTCCACCACCCATAGTATTTCCCATTGAACCTAGGTGGTCTGTACGTAGATTGACCTTCTTCAAAATTTGATGGAGCAGCCATACGGATCCTTCCTAGGTGTTAGCCTGATAGGAGGAACCCGCTCTGATAACAATTGATAGTTTATATGAGTCCACAAAACTATAGAGTACCTGGTCCTCTATGAGTTTTCACTGAGAATACTAGTGAAACAGTAAGTAACTGAGACACGGGATTTTTTACGTGGAAAAATCCCACTCAAGGGGACAAAAACCACGACCTACACTTGTAGGCTTTCAACTTCACTAACTTGTAAACACACTATTACAAGCCACTTTGTAATGGCTCTATTACAAATACCTCAACTCAACTAACTTGTGATACACTTACCACAAACCACTTTGTCACTCACTAGTTACAAAGACTTTAACGTATAACTAACTCTAGTCACAACACAAACTCAGAAAGTTTATGGTTTTACAAAGGGGTTCCTAAGCAACAATTAAGCAATTTAGGAATTACAATAAGAACAATCACAAAGTTACAACTCAACTAAGGAAAACAAAATACTCGATTTAGGAACTGGTCCGTAGTAGCGTTTAACTTTGTTCTTCAAGCTCTTGAGAGATAAGTTCACTGTTTGCATAAGACTTGAATGTTTGAAGTAAAATCTCAAGTGTTCAAGTGATGTTTTGTTATAAAGCTCTTGTTGATACACTCTTGATGACATCACTTGAATGATGTAAGCATTTGGCAGGTCAAAGGTAAGTGACTGCAAAACTGCTGCACTGAGTGCACTATTTCTGTGGCAGTCACTTTCCAGCTGTGCACAGTTGACTTTCGTACTGTTGTCAGGGAAACACAAGGGATCAGGTCCTTGACTTGTTTCTCTATTTTCTATACTTGCAGCAGTTCACATTAGCTGGAGTCCAGTCTGGAATCCATTCATTTGTAATGTGTACAAAGTGTTTCAAGTTCCCTATCTGGTTCTTGACAGTAAGTTTGTTAGATCATCAAAACATAAGGCAAAGACATTGAAAACCCATCAGTGATGTAGAACTAATAAAGTAGTATTGATAGCCATAATAGAGCATAGAGTGAAGAGGAGTAATGTTGATTCTATATTAAGAAAGGTTTTGAATAACTGAAAATGGGTGGACAACTATGATGAGGCTCCTGGAGATTGAATATGGGTTATATGGGACAGGTGGATTATACACTAATTAGAACTCATGAACAATTTATACTGGGAAAGGTAACTATAATGCAGCAGAATATCAACTTCTATCATTGTACTGTTTATGGTAAGCATACAGTGCAAGACAAGAAGAATCTATGGGAGGAGTTGTTGAAGTATGTGATTATATAAGGAGTCTTTGTCTCATAATGGGTGATTTTAATACCATCCTAACAAGTGAAGATAGATTTAATGGCAGCCCTGTGCAAGAGGTAGAGATAAGGGATTTCAAGCAATTCTTATTGGATGCTAAAGTAGATGAATTGAAAACTGTGGGAAGACAATATACATGGACTAATAACCATGTACATAGCAGGATTGACAGAATTCTGGTGAATGCTGAATGGATACAAAAGTGGCCTAACATGGAGGGGATGTCTATGAATCCTGGATTCTCAGATGACTGCCCTTTAAATGTGAGCTTTGATACCAGCAACCAAGTAGGAGGGAAACCTTTCAAATTCCTTAACTTGCCGGCAATTTGAATTCATTTGAAGAGACAGTTCAGCTCAATTGGAGACCCAGAAATGGTAGACATACAATGCTAACAGTGCGGAGCAAACTTAAGAAGCTGAAAGTGGCACTGAAGCTGATGAATAAGGAATAGTTCAGTGGAATTGATAACAAGATACAAGATGCTAGAGTGAGATTAGAAAATTTGCAAAGCCAAATGAGTATCCCAGGCCAAGATGTAGAGCAAGTTGAACTGGAAAGAGCTACAAAATTGGAGCTGGAAAAATGGTTAATGGTGGAGGAGAGCACTCTGAAACAAAAGTCTAGGATACAATGGTTTAATCTTAGAGATTCAAACACAGCATTCTACCATGATTGCATGAAAAATAGACAAGCAACGAACAACATTGGTAGGTTAATTAATAGCAATGGGAATCTATTACAGAATCCAGATAAGGTGGAGGCAGAGATCCTAAGTTTCTATAGGGGTTTACTTGGTACTGCAGCAGCACAACTACCAGTGATCTATTTTGAGATTATGCAGAATGGATATGTGCTGAGCAGGAGCCAACAACTACAGTTAATCAGACCTGTTAGTAGAGAAGAAGTGAAGCAAGCTCTAATGGGCATTGATGATAACAAGGCACCAAGTGTGATGGGTACAATTCCTACTTCTTTAAGAAGACATGGCACATTGTGGGAGAGGAAGTTACTGCAGCAGTTCAAGAGTTTTTTGAGAGTGCAGATATGTGTAAAGCTATTAACTGCACAACCATCACATTGATACCAAAAGTTCAGAATCCAACAAACATAAGAGACTTTAGACCTATTTCCTGTTGCACAGTTTTATATAAGCTTATCTCAGATGTGATTACTACAAGAATGCAAGGGGTGATGGAAGACTTGGTGGATAATTGCCAAGCTGCTTTTGTACCTGGAAGACTGATCACAAATAATATACTTATGAGTCATGAATTGGTGAAAGGTTATGGAAGAAAGAATATATCTCCAAGATGTATGCTTAAAATAGACATGCAGAATGCCTATGATTTTGTGGAGTGGCTGTACATAGAACAAGTGCTAAGGTTACTCAATTTTCCAAAGTATTTGTGAGGTGGATAATGGCTTGTATTAGAACATTACGCTATTCAGTTCTTATTAATGGTAGACCTACTGCACCCTTTGAGGCAAGGAAGGGGTTAAGGTAGGGAGACCCACTCTCACCCTTCCTATTTGTTTTGGCTATGGAGTATCTGAGCAGATCCTTGAAGACACAGAAGGGAGACAAGAAGTGCCGGATTTAACTTAGTGCAACTGAGATTTGCAGATGACTTACTATTGTTCTGCAGAGGAGATGTACAATTTGTACAGATCCTGCACCAGCATTTCCAGCAATTCTTTGGAGCATCAGGACTGATTGCCAATCCAAATAAAAGCTGCATTTATTTTGGAGGGGTGAACCAGTTGACTCAGCAACAAATTATGGAGCTACTTGGTTATACAAAGGGAGAATTGCCTTTCAGATATTTAGGGGTGCCTTTGAGTACTAAGAGATTGTCTACTATACAGTGTAAGCCCCTAATAGAGAAGATGTTGAACAGGATCCAGAGCTGGACTACAAAGTTCTTGTCATATGCAGGTAGAGCAGTACTGGTGAAGAGTGTGCTGTTTGCTATACAAATGTTTTGGGCACAGATCTTTATGTTGCCTAAGAAAGTTATACAGTTCATAGAAACTATCTGTAGAAGGTTTCTTTGGACAGGTAATGCTGAATCAACTAAAAAGGCTTTGATAGCCTGGGAGAAACTATGCTCACCTAAGGTTATAGGGGGATTGAATTTCATTGATGTGGCATTGTGGAATGAAGCCACTACAACAAAAAGGGGCTTTAGCGGCAATACAAAATGGCTTTAGGGGCAATAACAATAGCCGCTATATCTTTTACTGGCCATTGGTGTTTTGCCGCTGAAGCTGGGGTCGGCAAAGCCTTTAGCGGCCTTTCTCACAAAAGCTGGTAAAAGGTATAGTTTATTGCCGCTAAAAATTATTATCTTTAACGGCAATTATTTGCGGCAATAATAATGGCTACTAAATCCAATCCAAAACAGCTAATTATACTCCTTTAGCATCCATTTTTATAGCCGCTAAATTCAAAATAATTGCCGCTAAAAGTTCACATCTTTAACGGCAATTATTTTGTAGCAATTAAAATGGCCATAGTATCCCTTCTGAAAACATCTTAGTTTGCCGTTTTAGCGTCCTTTTTAATGGCTAATATGTCTAACTAAATTGCCACTAAAAGACAATATCTTTAACGGCAATTGTTTTCCAACAATTATAATGGCTGCAATACCCTTGTGAAAATATCTTAATTTGCCTTTTTATCGTTTATTTTTATAGCTGGTATAAACTAAATTAGCGCTAAAAGTCAAAGGAGGTAACAACAATAGTTTTGCCACCATTAATAATAGTTACTACATCATCCAGAATATGACTCAAATAAGAAAATATATTAATAGTAATTCAAAAAAAATATATCTTATTAAATCTTAACAAACAAAAAGAAGTACTAATCAAAAATATTAATGTCACAGTAACTTAAAAAATAAACTTATATTGTTTGAACTAAATAGCTAATATCATTATATAAGTAATCCAGACTAATGATGGTCTTTAAATGATTTTGCAACTTTTCATCATTTTGAAATCTTGCTCCCGCTAAATTATCGAACATCATATTGTATAACCTGAAATTATCGAAATAACAGTGTCAAAAGATAAAATATAATATGAAAAAATATCTTGAATATTCCATCATTGTTAGATTCTTTGTCAGCCAACTCCCTCACCTAACATCTATAAGCAGAAACAACTCTATAGATTAATATGCGAACAAAAAAAATGTAGTCATCAAACAATTAAACAGAGTTTCTTCCTTTATTATGATAGAGAAGAAAAATTCAAAAGCAGAGTATTAGCTTGGAGAAGCAAAAAGAAGTTGCACACCTTCTTTTCCTTAAACATGGATACTAGATTATGTTACATGCTATTAATGAATCTCCCAAATAGGTGACAGAAAATTATGCACATTAACTTCGACAAAACCTTAGGCATAATCATATTGTATGTGTCACAAATAGTTAAAATTAAATTTCTCTAAAAACTATAGCTAACTTAACAATAGAAAATAACTATAACTACGAGACTAAGTCCTATGTACCATTGCAACATGATATTCATGAAACCTTCATACGACAAATATGAAGCTAAGTCCAAACTTAAGACCTACTACATGATGTAAAACTTGTTAGCGAGTAGAGATGAGCTACATGAATCTTCTATATCAATAATATTCTCAACTAGTTGATCTTTTAAGAAAATCTAACTCAAAACCATAAACAAAAATTATGGAGACTTTATGCTCAAGTTTGGAGAAACTTGTCATTTTAGCATCGTGAAAAGATGTGAAAAAAGTATCCCCATTACTCATGACCAAATTTGCCACTGTACCCACAAAATTTTTCTTTCTAATCTAAAAGGTGTAAAAATCAAGCACTTACAAGTAACTGAATATCTTCCACTCTACTGAAGATCTAGCCCTTGCTTAATACTTATCTTTCATCAGATAGGATTAGAGGAAAAATGTTGGACTGATAACTATCGTGGAACAAATATTTTAATAAGAGAGATCAAAAGTAATTCACCATCTTAAGTGGGATTCTTTCCAAATCCTCATAGATGAGTGACAAGACAGGATCTTAAAACTATCCTTCGGCATTTGAAATCTCCGATTTTTACCACTCCACCAAATCAAACTTTTGAAATCTCTCTTTTGCTAAAGAACTCAAACTTCAATCAGAATGAATATTATTTTTCGAAAGGTAACAAGTAGAATGAATCTTTAGACAGTTTCAAATATAAAAGCAATAACTAGAGAGTGAATAGTCTCAATTTATGTAATAAGGCATGGAATAATCGAGCAGCACATCTGCTAATAAGGATGGTTGCACTCACTTAAAAAGGAATCAACCAAGAAATAAGATGAAGATCACAGGCAACATACTATATTTATCATTGGAAGTAGTGGACAAAGTGCAATTAACACAACCACCACCAACACTCATTTTGTCATATTCTCCATTACAACATGGATTCTTCTCCACTTCACTTGCTACAAGGTTCAAATCAATTTCCATTAAATCTAGAAAAGTTGGTTTTTGTTTGGTTGAATTTTCTTTACTCTTAGTTTAACGTTACACTCCAACAAAACAAAAAAATAGTGAAAAAGCATATTAAAGGTTGAGAGGAGAGAATCAAGCAGATTAATGATGTCCATTTAACGGAAAAAATAAATCATATTACACATATAATCACAATCAAGAAAGATGTTGCTTTCAAAATGATTCACTACTATATATCAGACATACATGACAAAAAATATTTAAAATATTATAGTTTATAATTTTTACAGGTTTACCTGCTCATTCATCAATGTAGCAATACTTTGGGATCCTCATGTGTGGCCTCGTTTGCTTGGCCCTATTGTTTGTATTTGCTTGGGTACGTCTCTATCATTGAACTATTAAAATGACATTTTATAAATTTTAAATAAAATGTGAGCATAATTAAAATGAAAAGGCTATGAAAATGAGCAGACTAGGAGAATTTTCAAGGTTGATACCTTATCTTTATCAGAAAGCCAATAAGAGACAAGACCACTCCATTAATCCCTCGGTATACGATTTGGTCTATTTTTTAGCAAAGTCTTTAGTTTTATATTTTCGCGTATACTCATCTTTTAAATCGCATTTGTAATCTTTTCATTTCTTTCCTAGTGACTTTAAGATCCACGCTTCTCCACGTTTTGGGATAGAGAACTTCTTCTGGAAAAAATAAAAGCCAACATTTAGAAAATGACATCATGTATAAAAGATTGACCATGTTCACAAAATAATAATAATCATGATAACTACTTTATACCCTCACAAAATTCACAAATTTCTTCTTCTCCTCGTTGTCAAATTTTTTCCAAATATCTACATAGAGAGGTGTTAGTTCTTGAATTCTGGCAATAATTTCATGAAAGCTAGCAAGTTTTCGGCCTTTTTTTTCAATAGCTTGGTTACGATTATCAAACGGCACATCAATTATCTTTCCCGACGGAGGTTTCCAAATATCTTTTAGTAAAGTAGGCCCGCGAACCTTTTTTGATTCTAAATTACCTAGAATGGAAAAGATTTGAATCATATGATATAATTAGAAACAAGGGCTGCAGTCAACTGAATCAGCTGAAAACTGAAAACTGAAAATTTCATTTGCACTTCATTAAGGGCCTCAGACATTTGTGCCAATGCTATAGTAAAACTAGCATCTTACAGTCTGCATTTTTTGGACATAGCCTTAGGTTGAGATTTGCAGTTTTCTTTTGCACTTCATTATGAAAACTAGCTACTGTGAAATATTCCTGTAGAATGTCATCCTGCAGTTTAAGCAAAATATTGTTTAGGATAATACATAACCTGTAGTGACTCTCGTATCTCTTTTTTGTTGGGGTGCATCTTTGAGGTCCTATAGTTTTCAATTAATTTGACACCAAATTTTGTGATTCCAAGACATTGGTCTGAATGCATCACATATTGCTATATTTCTTTGTTCTTATCTCCAAAAGATGTGCTCTCATATTTTGGCATCGTGTTAACATATCAGTCCTAGGTTGTCTACAAGGAATCCAACTGGATCACTGCACTACTTTGGGCAGTCTTGCTGGTATGTTTAAGAAGGTATCCCTACCTTATTCTTGTATACAAAATAACTTTACCAACAATATACTTTTAGTTTAGATGATGATTGTCCTTCAAGGTAGCCCGATTTACTTGATGGATAAGCATACATTCCATACAAGGACATAAAAAAATTTCCCCAACTTGTTTTTCAGTGGTTTAAAAAATCATCTACTCCGTCCAAGTATTTTTTAATAACTCTGTCACAATACATCCATCTTTTATTTCTAGGAATATTCATGACATTCAAGATATTCTTTTCTTTTCTGCAATTATTATAAGAGCAAAAAATACATTAGTAAGAAATTCTTAGTGCATTAAGAAACGAGGAAGAAACGAACAAGATAAAGATAGTTGAGGTTGATTCTATCATAAATAACTAAATGTAAATATCAAATGCATATAACGCCTTTAAATTTATTTAAGCATAACAAATTAGAATGAGTTATTCATTCAAACAAAGGATTAAACTGCAAAATCCACATCCATATTACCATCAAGGATAGAACTCACAGAGAAAACAAACTGATTTTGGTAACGAGAATCTAATAACTAAAACTACAGGGAAAAAATAGCTTGGTGTTTGGGAAGTATATTGGAACAAGCAAGAAGAGAGCAAGCATGGACTCTTAAAAGATTCATTGGGACAGATAAGCATAGTAGATGCCTTTGCATTATAAGGATTTATAAAAATAAAATTTCGATGCTCTTGCTACACATGTAGTTCGGTTAAATAAGAGTTTTCTTCAAGATTATCACTTCTAATTCAAAAAGTGAGACACTTCACGCTGCTAACTTAGGTTCGACATTTTGGACATGAAACAGAATTCTAGTTTTTAATTCAAAAATAACGACAGAACCTATGAGCATGATACGTGAGACATAAGAAAACAGAATTAAATTAGCATCGGCATTACTGACTTACGGTAGGTGAACTTAACAGAAACAAACTTATCAATCAAGCCGCCAGAGTTTAATATTTAAACGAATATATTTAAAATTGATCATTTCTTTTCTTAACAAGTAGCATATCTTAAAAAACATTCTCCTAGCATATCAACCATTAAGTACTTTTATGATTTAAAATGCAAAAGGCAAAACTAGAACTAACAGTATTAAGTAACACGAAGAGATCTCGAAAGCTAACGAATTAAATTGTTCATGTCCACTTAAATCCATAATTCAAATAGAATTACTTTACGCTTAAATTAACATAATTTTCTTTAAGTATAGTCTGCTATGAATAACTTATAGTAGTCAAAAGCAAACATATAATAATAGGGAAAAATAAAAGAATCAATTCAATCAATTGCCCACCAATTTAACAACATCCAAAGATCACAAATTACAATAGCTAACACACAAAAAAATATCTATAGAAATCACAAACTGTCGTAGTTGTACATCACAAATCACAAATCGGCTTACGCTCAAGTGTTTGGGGTACCTGGTAAGCAGAATACTTTGACGATGAAGATAAGAAAGTGAAG
The DNA here is from genome assembly GCF_001879085.1 of Nicotiana attenuata. Taxonomy (NCBI): domain Eukaryota; kingdom Viridiplantae; phylum Streptophyta; class Magnoliopsida; order Solanales; family Solanaceae; genus Nicotiana; species Nicotiana attenuata. The sequence goes on along the minus strand of NC_031994.1, from coordinate 22,322,880 downwards.
GAGAAAAACAATATCAGTAACAATCTCGAAACCTACATAAAAAGATAAGACTGAGAGTTAAACAACCCTGATGCCTCAATAACTTTTTAAAGCAACATTAAAGAAAATTAGATATTTAACTGGTTTCCTCCTTGTATGCTTAAATCTTTACCTTAAAAAAAAGATATGCTCAAATTGATTATCTACAAGACTTTCCTTCAAATGGTAAAGCTAAAATCAAAATATTATTTTAGTAGAATGCAATATTTTTCTATTGGAACATTGCAAAATTTAAAGGTAGGATCACTGCATATACAAAAATATAAGAAATCTCTTATAGCCGGATTTAGCAATATATCTCATAGAAGTTTCTAGCTTGTAATTAACTAAATCTAAAAGTTCAAGAAATTGCAATCCTAGTTTCTCAGCACAAAAATGCTAAGAGCTATATAAGAAGCACATCAGATGTGCTAAAGTTTAGGTTAAACTTTAAAGTGAATAAGCATATGAAAACTTCGCACATCAAACAGACAACATGGACTATCAAGAACGAAAAAAATTCCCTAATACATGTCCCTAATCCATATCAAGCACTCACTCGGATGATTTCAACAAATCGAAAAGAAACCAAACTATATATGTGAAAAGACAACTATTTTAATTGAGTTTAAATAAACTTTTGAACTCAATTCAACAGAACGTGAACATCATACATAATAGTTTTTTTATTAATCTAATAAGAAATAACAATCCTAAGACTAACTTAATAATACAAGAGTGAAAATATTTGCCTGATCAATTTAAATCAAGAAGTAAACAACATACGCAACGCAAAAGTTTTTATATCATTATGATGCTGGAGTTTTATAATTTAAATCTACCGCGAGCTCACATCAATTTTCTTAAATAGTTAATTAGGTAATCTCAAGGGCAAAATACTCACCTAACCAAATACTAAGAAAATAGTCTTCTCCAAAAATATAACTACATTAAGAAATTACCTCAAATACTCGATAAATCATCTTCTTAATACATAAATCCATTGCACACAAGTTTAAGAAATATCATCAGAAATTATCCAAGAAACACTTCTGAAAACTTGAATTACATCAACTTTATTATTTGAACCAAAGAAGAAGGAATACCAAAGAAGATGCGCAAATAGTACTAGTTTTATCGCAGTCAATATAGGTTGGTGTCCCTTAGGTTTATAAAATCTAAAAAACTCACATGATTTTTTATATTAAAACACACGTAATTTTTTGTTTTTAATTTTAGGTTTGCTAAAATAAATAGCGTGTTCATATTCAACCTCTTCCTCCTGATACAATAACAAAAGCTCTGGCAGATGAATACTTTTCTAAAATATATATTACAGAAAAAAGAAGAAAAAAACTTATTCTACTGCACCAACTTTTCTATAAAATCTCAACAAATAGAGATCTAGAATATAGAAATAGTGAAGTTGGATCACTAAATTCATAATGCAATATAGAAACCTATGCTATAAAATCAATTATGTTGCAACGATCAGTAAGTGGTATGATTTGATTATTGGAAAAACATTTTCATAGATTCTTGAAGCTAGAAAGTTATATATACCAACAATACAAAATTAGAAAAGATACTAAAAAGTTCTCATTCAAGAATTAGATCTGCGGCAATAAAAATCCAACAACCAGCAATTACAAATTTTCATCAACCAAATTAGAAGTTTCAGGGCGACGGTCTAGGAACTGAGTGTAATGGTTATCCGAGGTGCGAGGAGTAGCCGGCCGATTTCTGTTTTGTTAAATTTATTGAATTATTTTGTTAGAGAACGTAATTGCTATCGCTCAAAGGTGCGGTCATGTAGTTATTGAGATGGGAGATAAAAATTATTGAAAATCATCAACAAAGTAACCAAAAAAACAAAAACGAAGCCATCATATTCGTTGGCTTTTGGAATCTGATGATATTCAAATTTTGTTTTTGTACCATCCACAGACTCTAATATAGTCAATCCACATGATAATAAGACTTAAAGACAAATAAAGATACTTACCAACAAGTTTGATGGTGGCCGGCAATTTGGTTGCCCATGGGGATTTGGATAGCCTGCTGTAATAATATTTTTTCTTTAATCCTAATTTCTGTGTTTGAGAGGGCTCTCGGTATGAGAGGGTTTGAGAGGGTATATTAACGTTTGCGCGGGAGAGGATTTAGAGGAAAAATTAGAAATTGGAGGGAATACCAAAAGTAAATATTTACTGATTAATATCCATTGGCCGCTAATATTCGCCTTCCGTGAATAGATTAACGGCAATTAATTTATTGCCGCTAAATAATTGCCGCTAAAGCCCATTTTTGTTGTAGTGAGCTGCTATCTGCAAATTGCTATGGAATATCTGTACTAGGAAGGAGAAGCTATAGATACACTAGGTACACACTTACTATATCAAGGGCCATACAGTCTGGAGTACAAAACGAAAGAGTGCTTCCTGGGCAATCCAAAAGATATTTCAGGCTAAGGAGTACTTTGCTAAGGCAGGATTGAATAAAGAAGATGTACAGAGGATGGTGAAGTGTCCAATTAAGCAAATACACAGATCCTTACGAGGAGAATTTCAAAAAGTGCCATGGAGGAAGTTAGTGTGCAATAACCAAGGGCAGCCCAAGTGGATATTCATTTTGAGATTGGCAATTCAACAGAAGCTAGCAACCAAAGAGACACTGGCAAGATGGGGTGTAATTACATATCAAACATGCTCCCTGTGCAACAAGGAAAATGAGACAGTTCAACATATGTTCTTCAAGTGTGAGATAACAGGGAAGATCTGGAATGGTTTATTGAGATGGCAAGGAATACAAATGTTGGCCCAAGTTCAGATGAAGTTTTGAAGATTGACAAAATGAACTCAGTCATGGACCAGGTCCATCATGTGAGATAAAGTGTTAATATACTTATACTTGTGAAAGGCATGTGGAGAAGATAAGTATCAAGGATCAGCAATAATATCTTCTGAGTTGATTGAAAAGGTTGCATAGGATAAGGAGATGAAGTCTCCTTGTGTGAAGAGAACTAAATCCGGATCAAGAATAAGGATTGGAGTTTGAATTGTTCTAGGACTCGAATTTGATAAATGATCAGCAATTGAGTCTCAATCAAACGCTGATTACTAACTCTATAAATAATAGTGATCGTTCACTTTTACAGGGTAGCACATATGCAGAAGTTAAACTAAATTGAGAGAAAAAGAGCTAGGCGATTTTGCAAGCAATTTATGTGTGATTCAAGTGTGCATTCTTGAAGCTACATGAACCAGAGTGAAGAATCAATTCCATTGTGTCTTTCTTTATTTCTAGTTCAATTGTAGTAGGTGTTTTCATATTGTACCTTTCAGCTTTCATTGATGCAATTGTATTAGGTACTTTTAGTATTCAAGTTAGAGTTAACTTGAAAGTGTCGCAACAGTTGAGGCTGTGTGCCACACTGGGATTAGAATTTAATCCTTAGGTTTACAAGAGTTTGGTAAATGCAGTTTTGGCCCAGTGATTTTAGTGGAAGTTTGGGAAAATCCTACTGAGTAGTAGGTCGTGGTTTTTGAGCCAGGTGTTTTTCACGTAAAAATCTCTGTGTTCTTTATTTTAATGTACTCTTACTTCCACAAACAGTAATAGTTAGTATACCTAGAAGAAATAGGTTCTTCTAGAGCGAAAATTAGGTACCACACAAATCACCCCCTCCCCCCCTCTCTTGTGTGGTATTGACGTGTAGAACATCAATTGGTATCAGAGCAGGTTATCCTTCAAGAGGCTAACACCTTAGGAGAAGATCAACAATGAGTGCACCACCTGGGAACTGGGAAGGGCAATCCACTGCCAGGCCTTCACTTTTCAATGGTCAATACTATTCTTGGTGGAAGAACAGAATGAGAGATCACATTATAGGGGAAGATTATGAACTTTGGGACATAGTCACTGATGGTCCCCTAGCAACCACAAAGAAGAATGCTGAAGGAATTGATGTGCCAAAGACAAGGGCTGATTGCACTGCTGAGGACCTGAGGAAGTGGGAGAAAAATGTTAAGGCCAAGAAGTGGCTTGTATGTGGACTAGGACCAGACGAGTACAGTAGGATCCAAAGCTGTACAACGGCTAAGGAAATATGGGACACTCTGCAAGTGGCTCATGAAGGAACACCTCAAGTGAAAAGATCAAGAGGAACACTTCTATATTCTCAATATGAGAATTTTACTATGAAGGAAGGAGAAACTATCCAGGAGATGTATACTAGATTCACCACTTTGACAAATGAACTTGAATCTCTTGGAAGGATTATCCTTGAAGAAGACAAGGTTGAGAAGATTCTGACAAGGGTTCTGCCAGTCACATGGGAAAGCAAAACCACTGCCATTCAAGAATCCAAGAATATTGCTACCCTTAGAGTGGATGAACTGATTGGAAACTTAACTGCCTATGAAATGAGGAGACAAACTATGAAGATGGATACCCCCAAAAAGGAGAGAAGCTTAGCTATCAGAATTGCTGAAGGTGCATATTTGGAAGATGATGAAGTGGCTATGATCACTAGGGATTTCAAGAAGTACCTGATGAGAGGAAAGGGTTCTTCAAGAGGTATAAACTTCAATAAAACAAGAGCTCCGGAGAAATAGACCAATGAGGGATGCTACAAGTGTGGTAAGACTGATCATATGATCAAAAACTACCCTCAATGGGAAATTGAGTGGAAGAAAGAAAGAGCTGAATGAAGGAACAAGAAGAAGGAACAGGTTCAACCAAAAAGAAACAAAGGTTCAACCAAGGCTATGGTTGCTGCTTGGGGAGAAACTTCAAATGAAGACTCAGAAGATGAAGCTGAGGAGGAGCAAGCACTAATGGCCATCGGAGAATCAGATGATGAACAAGAGGTAAGTATTCTTCATCTCAAAGACAAGATTAAATTCTTGTCTAAAGAAAGGCTGGCTGAGCTATTAATAGACTTCATTGATGAGTCTAAGATAATTAATAATGAGAAGGAAGTTCTATCTAGGGAATGTGTGATTCTAAAAGCAAAATGTAAAAGTCTAGAGTCTAGGGCAAATGAGAGTGATAACAAAAATGCTGAGTTGAAGAACCAGGTTCTTGAACTTGACAACAGTGTCCTAGAACTTAGGTCTGAAAACCTAAAACTAAAATTAGGAACAGGAAAGAAGAAAGCTGATCACACATATCTCACTCTAGAAGAAAATTTGGGAAAAAAGAAGATGAATTATACAAGAAATATGAATTCATTAAAGTCTTAAAAGAAGATCTAGGAAAGGTAAAACATGAACTAGACAGAACTTGCAAGTGGAACAAGGCTTCTGATGCTCTCTCCTGGCTGCAAGAGCATCATAGCAGTAACAAAAGAGGACTTGGCTATGGGACTCAAGCTCCAAAATAGGATACCAAAAGCAAGTACCTCACTCTTCCTGAAAATAAAATCTGCACACACTGTGGTAAGACTGGCCATTACAAATATGAATGTAATGCAAAAGAAAAGGCCAGTCAAAGGAACAAAGTTTTTGTTAAAGAAAAGAATAAGTTGCCTGGATGGGCAAGAAGGAATTTAATTCATCCTTTTGCTTATAGAAAGGGACCCAAACTAGTTTGGGTTCCTAAGACTAACCCCTGATTTCCTTTTGTAGGTCCAAGTGAAAGGGAGGAGCCAAATATGGTATATGGATAGTGGCTGCTCAAAACATATGACTGGGAACAAGGACCAGTTCCTTTCACTTGAGGACTTAAAAGGAGGTAATATCTTCTTTGATAATGGAAATAAAGGTGAGATCATTGGGGTTGGAAAGGTAGGCAAAACAGATTCTCATTCCATAGAGAATGTCTACCTGATAGATGGCTTGAAATATAGCCTAATAAGTGTGTCACAATTGTGTGACAGAGGTAACCTTGTGGCTTTTACCTCCACCAAATGCTTTGTGATTAACCTTACCACTGACAAGATTGTTTTGCAGGGAAAAAGAGTTAACAATATTTACATTGTAGATTTGTCCACTCTTTCAGAAAATGAACTCACTTGTTTAAGTGTGTTGGTTAATGATCCCCTCCTGTGGCACAAAAGACTTGGTCATGCCAGTCTAAATCAGCTAAACAAATTAGTCTCCAAGGACTTGGTTATAGGGTTACCTAATATCAAGTTCAAGGAAGACAAAGTTTGTGAGGCATGTGCAAGGGGGAAGCAGGTAAGGTCATCCTTCAAATCCAAGAAAATGGTAAGTTCGTCCAAGACGTTGGAACTGGTTCATATGGATCTATGTGGTCCAATGAGAACCATGAGCAGAGGTGGAAAGAAGTATGTAATGGTGCTAGTTGATGACTATTCTAGATTCACCTGGGTTTTATTTCTAACTTCCAAAGATGAAGCATTTGACATGTTTTCTGCATTTGTTAGGAAAACTCAGAAACAATTAGGAAATCAACTTGCATCCATTAGGTCTGATCATGGAACTGAGTTTGAAAACTTTAAGTTTGCTGAGTTCTGTGATGAAAATGGCATAGATCACAACTTCTCTGCACCTAGGACTCCACAACAAAATGGAGTAGTTGAAAGGAAAAATAGAACTCTTGAGGATATGGCTAGAACAATGTTACTATCTAGCAAATTGCCTCACAGCTTCTGGGCAGAGGCTGTAAACACTGCATGTTACATCATAAATAGATGCATGACCAGACCTCTAGTAGAGAAGACTCCCTATGAGTTACTTAAAGGGAGAAAACCAAATATATCCCATCTTAGGGCATTTGGTTGCAAGTGCTATGTGCACAATAATGGAAAAGACTCCCTAGGAAAGTTTGATCCCAGAAGTGATGAGGGAGTATTCTTGGGATATTCTTCACATAGCAAAGCTTATAAAGTTTTTAATAAAAGAACTCTGTGTGTAGAAGAAAGTGTGCATGTAGTATTTGATGAAACTAACATTCTTTCTGAGAGACAGAAACATGAAGATGAAGCCATTGGACTGGTCAAAGACTTGGCTGAAGCATCAGCTCAAGTCAAAGTGACACCTACAGAAGGAACAAGTGATGGACCAGGTTCTTCCTTACAGGGCAACCTGACAGGGGGAAGAAATCAAAGAGGATTTGAAATAAACTCCTTGAAGGAACCTGTTCATGAACCTGTTCCTCAGCAAATGGCTGAAACATCCAGCAGAAGCCAGTTGGTTGTGAAACCTCACAAGTATCAAAGTTCTCATCCCATTGAGAACATTCTCACTGATCCAACATCTGGAGTTAAAACCAGATCACAATTAAAGAATCTGTGTGCTTTTGATGCTTTCTTATCTATCATTGAACCTAAAAATATTGTTGAGGCTTTGCAGGATGCAGATTGGGTGAATGCAATGCAGGATGAGCTAAACCAGTTTGAAAGAAGTCAGGTTTGGCACCTAGTTCCAAGACCCAAGGGCAGATTAGTCTTTGGTACTAAATGGGTCTTTAGGAACAAACTTGATGAAGATGGAACTGTTACAAGGAACAAGGCAAGGTTGGTAGTCCAAGGTTACAGCCAAGAGGAAGGAATAGACTATGATGAGACCTTTGCTCCAGTTGCAAGACTAGAGGCAATCGGACTTCTCATAGCCTTTGCAGCACATATGGAATTCACTCTTCATCAAATGGATGTCAAAAGTTCCTTCCTGAATGGCTACTTAAAATAAGAAGTGTTTGTGAAACAACCCCCAGGGTTTGAAAGCGTAGAATGTCCTGAGAATGTGTACAAGCTGGACAACGCTCTCTATGGACTCAAACAGGCAGCAAGAGCACGGTATGAAAGACTGTCAAAATTTCTATCGGAGCATGGGTACAAGAGAGTTAAAATAGATAGTACCTTATTCTTAAGGGAAAAAGGTAAGGACCTTCTTGTTGTGCAAATATTTTGATGACATAATCTTTGGGGCCACCACTGACAAGCTGAGCAAGGATTTTGCAAAACTAATGGGAAGTGAATTTGAAATGAGCATGATGGGTGAGCTTAACTTCTTCTTAGGGTTGCAGATCAAACAAAGTCAAACTGGAACCATGATTCATCAGCAGAAGTATACAAGAGAACTAATCAAAAAGTTTAAAATGGAGGATTCTAAAGAAATAGACACACCTATTGCAACTGCCACTAAATTAGATATTGATGAACCTGGTTATTCAGTTGATCAGAAGTTGCATAGGGGTATGATTGGTTCACTCTTGTATCTTACTGCTAGTAGACTTGACATTGTTTTCAGTGTAGGGCTGTGTGCTCGTTTTCAGGCAAATCCAAAAGAGTCTCACTTGACTGCTGTCAAGAGGATATTGAGATATCTGAAAGGCACTACAGAATTATGTCTTTGGTACCCTAAAGGTAGTAATTTCAATCTAGTAGGATATGCTGATGCTGACTATGCAGGTTTCCTAGTGGATAGAAAAAGCACCTCAGGTATGGCACACTTCCTTGGTTCATGTCTTGTATCATGGGCTACCAAGAAGCAAAATTCAGTAGCCCTATCTACTGCTGAAGCTGAGTATGTAGCTGCAGCTTCTTGTTGTGCTCAATTACTATGGATTAAACAACAATTGGTAGATTTTGGAATTGAAGTGGGATTAATACCAATATTTTGTGATAACACTAGTACAATAAGTATGACAAAGAACCTTGTTCATCATAAAAGGACCAAGCACATAGATGTTAGACACCACTTCTTGAGAGATAATTATAAGAAAGGATTAATCTCAATAGAATTCTGTGCTACTGATAAACAAATAGCTGACATCTTTACCAAAGCACTGGGGAAAACTTTGGAAGGAACAGGTTGGAATTACGGATGATTAAGATCACCTAAAAAGGAACCAGTTCAGAATGCAATGAAAAAAAATTATTGATGAAAAAAAAAATTTGGTTAGAAGTTCTGACTTTATGTAAATATCCAGACTAATTCTTACTTAGTCTCATACTCTAATCAGTATACTCCTATGATGTGTGTTTATATTAATTCATTGATCTCTTACAAAGTTTTTTTCTATTCTGATATCTGAGGCATAATCAAGAGAAGTTCTACTTGAAGAACCTGGTTCATCAGTATATGCTCATGACAAAAGGTCAGGTATGTTTCTATACTTTGCACAATTAGAAAGATCAATATTCCGATCATGAGCAGAAGTCCTAGTCTAACAAAACTCCTAAAAATATAACCGTTGAGCATTGAACCAGTTCCATTCTCCTAGAATTCTAAAGAAAACGGGACTATTTCCTAAAAACTAGCGTCGTCTATTTATCACTAAAAGACCGGAGTCCTAAAGGGATTAGACTCCTGATTGACCACTGCAAAAAGGCTTCTGTTACTGCACCTAATCAGATTCTACTTTAAATACACTCCACATACTCCCATTTTAGTCCATAACTGTCATTAAGCCCTAAACCTCAAATCGTCATCCTTCTCTCTAAAATATCCAAAATCCCCAAAATTCTCCAGAAATTCTTCACCATGACTAATCCTCAAGAAAATCCAGGAACTCCCCCACCAGTATCTTCTAACACATCCTCATCTGCACCTCCTAGCGACAATCCTAAACCCAGATTTCACCGGCAGAAAATGTTGGCAAGAAAGACTGTGGCTACTGGTGCTCTGAGAACGGCTTTAACTGAAAAATTGAGAGCCAGCCAAAAAAATGAGAGCTCGGAAAAGGAATCTAACTTGAGTTCTGAGTCTAAAGCGTTTGTCTCAGCAAGCGATGGAGAAGAACTTGGGTCTTCTGACACTGACAAGAATCAAGAAACCCCTGGTGAGGTCAATACCTGCTTTGTATTTTTTGATGTAGTAGAGAGGGTGGATAATAGGTTTGTGTTGGTGGGTTCTGTGAGAGATGTAAAGGAGGGTGAGTTGAGTAGAAGGAAAAAGAAAAAGAAAGACAAAATTCTTGCGATTTGTGGAAGGGTAGAGGAGAGTGTCAACAAGTCAAGGGGAAGTGAATCTGGGGAGGCTGCTGAAGGTCTTGTTCACCTGAGTGAACAACAAGATGAACCTGGTTCATCTGTTGAAGAAACCCTGGCTGACATCCTGAAGAAGGTTGGGGCGAGCTACGATCCAAAGAAGCGCAAGGCTTCTTCCCAAAAGACTCCAACTGCTTCTAAGCCAAGAAAGAAAAGCAAGGTGTCATCTCCTAAGTCTACTGTCCCTTCAGTACCAAAGGTGAGGGCTACTAGAAGCAGGGTAAAGCAAAGTGAGGCTGAGTTGCAGAAAGCCTTAGAGGCAAGCAAGAAAAAGAAGAAGGAAAAGGGAAAAGCTAAAGTTGTGGAAAGTTTTGTGGCTGTAGAAGAAGAGGAGGAGGAGATGGAACTGGTCCATCAGGAGAGAGGTACAACTGAGGAGGTTCCCACTCCTACACCAAAAAGATCCAAGACTTCTACAAAGAAGTCTTCAGAACCTGTATCTGCTGAACCCTCACTAGCTAAAAGAACCAGGTCTACAGTCAAAGGGAAACAAGTGAAAGTTCCTGAAGAAGAAGAAGAAGAATGGAGTGGAGAGGAAGAAGAAGAGGAATTTGAAAAAGAATAGGACAGATTTGTCCTTTTTGGCAGGAGAAAGATCTTGAAAGGAAGAATTCTGAAAGACCTGGAGGAGGCAGACATAAAAACATTGGTTGATGCCCTGGATGCACAGGGGTGGAAGGACATGGTTCTTCAATTGGATGGCAGGCTGGCACGAAAAGAGCTGATCGAGTTTATGGCAAATGCCACTGTGGTGAATGGGGTAGTCACCAGCTTGGTGAGGGGAGTAGAGGTGCAGTTTGATGCACCTAAATTAGGCAGAATTCTAGACATACCCTGTGAGGGCTATGATGACTATACTAGGAAAAGGTGAACTTGTCTAGATTCTCTTCCTTCCGCTCTCCAAATCACCAGAAATTTCTGTGATACAAAGTCTGCTGAAGAAGTGCCTGAGGCAAGGTTTGTGCAAAAGAGTGAGATGAAGCCTGAGCACAAGGTGCTATTTGAGTTTGTGAACAAATGTTTGCTGCCCAGACAGGAGAGAAGGCATACTGCAAATTATATGGACTTGGTCCTTCTGGAGTGTCTTGTGAGAGAAAAGCAGATTAACTGGCCTACTTTCATTGTCAAGTTGCTGGATAGAGTCATCAATGGATCCAAGGACCATGCCACTCCTTATGGGTTTATACTGACAATTATCTTGGAAAAGTTGAATGTTCCATTGAAAAAGTGGGAGATGGCCTCCAGCAAAGAGCATTTTGGTATCAAAACTCTGCAGGCCTGTGACTATCTGCTAAGTGTAACCCCAGTTGAATCTGGTTCATCTCTGAAGACTCCTGTGAATAGCAAAGTTAGGGCATTGGTTCAAGAGTGTGGAACAAAAGATGCAGAAATTGCTAGGCTCCAGGCTCGCATTGCTGAACTAGAAAGTGAGAGAAATGGCCTCAAAGCTGAGCTAGCAAAGGAAAAGGAAAAGAGTGAAGGGATGCTCCAAACAATGCTCAACCTTCTTAAATCCCAACCCTCCAGTTCCTCCAAGCCCTAGGCTTTCCAGATTCTCTCTTTGAACCAGTTTAGAAACCCCCTCAGTGACCCAGATTCGGGACTTTTCTCTGTTTTTGCTCATGGTTGGATGTTTGTTTTTCTTTCTTTTGTGGTCTGTTTTGTAGAAACACCTCCTAATCAATGACAATGTGCTTTGTTTTCTCTTGTTCTATGAATCTTCTGATCTTAATAGTTAATTTTTTTTTTTGAAGTTGATTATTGATTAACTGAATCATGTTTTCACTTGCAGTTGCCCCAGTGGCCATGAGTAATAATTAACATCTGGGATTCATATAATATGAAACTTTTCGATGATGCCAAAAGGGGGAAGAGATATTGTGCTTTACTTTGTATTCTGAAATAAAGTGATATTTATAACCTGGTTAAACTTGGTCCTTAATGATAAGTTAAATTAAAGTGTGATAATTAAGCTGAGTTCCACAGGTTCTCTAATTAATAAAAGCACAGAGTTTGTCATCATCAAAAAGGGGGAATTTTTTGGCCCAAGTTCAGATGAAGTTTTGAAGATTGACAAAATGAACTCAGTCATGGACCAGGTCCATCATGTGAGATACAGTGTTAATATACTTATACATGTGAGAGGCATGTGGAGAAGATAAGTATCAAGGATCAGCAACAATATCTTCTGAGTTGATCGAAAAGGTTGCATAGGATAAGGAGATGAAGTCTCCTTGTGTGAAGAGAACTAAATCCGGATCAAGAATAAGGATTGGAGTTTGAATTGTTCTAGGACTCGAATTTGATAAAGGGACAGCAATTGAGTCTCAATCAAACTCTGATTACTAACTCTATGAATAATAATGATTGTTCTCCTTTACAGGGTAGCACATACGCAGAAGTTAAACCAAATTGAGAGCAAAAGAGCTAGGCGATTTTGCAAGCAATTTATGTGTGATTCAAGTGTGCATTCTTGAAGCTACATGAAACAGAGTGAAGAACCAATTCCATTGTGTCTTTCTTTATTTCTAGTTCAATTGTAGTAGGTGTTTTCATATTGTACCTTTCAGCTTTCATAAAAGCAATTATATTAGGTACTTTGAGTATTCAAGTTAGAGTTAACTTGAAAGTGTCGCAGCAGCTGAGGCTGTGTGCCACACTGGGATTAGAGTTTAATCCTTAGGTTTACAAGAGTTTTGTAAATGCAATTTTGGCTCAGTGATTTTAGTGGAAGTTTGGGAAAATCCTACTGAGTAGTAGGTCGTGGTTTTTTCACCTTTTGAGCCAGGTGTTTTCCACGTAAAAATCTTTGTGTTCTTTATTTTATGCACTCTTAATTCCGCAAACAGTAATAGTTAGTATACCTAGAAGAACCAGGTTCTTCTAGAGCGAAAATTAGGTACCACACAAATCAACCCCCCCCCCCCTCTTGTGTGGTATTGACGTGTAGAACATCAACAAAGAACACTGTATGCATGGCAGGAAGAGATTACATGGCTGACAAAGGTGACCAAAGGAAAGAGTGCAAGGGCAGCAATATACAGAATGACACTAGCAGCTGCTGTTTATCATTGTTGGCAAGAGAGGAACTTTGTGATTTTCCAGAAGAAGAGAAGGACAGACACTACTTTACTTCATCTTATTATTCAGGAAGTGCACATAAGGGCAGCTAAATTCCCTTATCTAGATAGAGCAATGGCTACATTGAACTGGTATCCGAAAGTTAGCTAGAATAGAACACAGTAGTGGAAGCAAAAGAAGTAATAGAAGCAGTAGCGCTAGGTATCACTAAACTGGGGCTTCATGTCCAGTTGGTGAAACTCTAGAGGCAATTTTATAATAGATTAGATGAGTTGTAAATATTGCTACTTGGTAATAAAATACCTAATTACCAAAAAAATGCTTAATAAATAAAATAAAATATTATTTATAAACTGAAATACTTAAAATAATAACTTTGTATTATAAAAATACAAAAACGCTATTTTGACACAAATAATATAAAATGAAGAGCCTTTATATATGAATATAGGCCATTATTGTAAAATTAGATAAATAGCTTAAAAATGCTAATGTAATTATATGAAATAAAATAAAATATTTGAAACATGCATTATAGGTGCGAAATAATAACTTTAAGTAGATAAGTCATCAAAAAATAATTTAAAGGGATAATTACTAAATATTCATATAATTTAAATGCAAGAAAATTGATTTAAAGCTCTAAAAATTATGAAAATTATGGAAAATGCTTGTATAGTTTGTAAACTAACTAATGATGCAAAAAATGCTATTTCGAGTGTGTGTGTGTGTGTGTGTGTGTGTGTATATATATATAAGGGCAAAATTGGATATCAACAGCAGCCCCTCTTTACCCGGGAATAATGAAAGAGCTCTCGGATAAAGAAATAATGACCAATTTTGGCTGAATTGAGTGAGGGAAGATGTAATTTTGAAAATTTGGGGCCAGAACCCTGGTTCCTGAGTTGCCTACATATCCCTGGTGTTACAGGAATCAGGCCGTGTATAGTTCTGGATCCAACGGTGAACGAAACCGATGGAGTTATTGTAGGAATGGTCATACATTTTGGAAAATATTCTTTTGGGAAGGATAGTATCAGATGAATTTATGCAAAGTCATGAATGTGAATTTGAGACGTTATGGATGTATCACAGCGCAAATATCTGAACGGTCATAGAGTAAAAGGTGGGAATTTACTGGTGGTCTGCTACTTTTGAAACAATTGCAGGATATGAATGTTGTGAACGGAAACCGGAGCGAAGATTGCTCCCGCTTGAAGAACGGTTACTTCCTAGATTACCTGCAAAACTTAAAACACGATGCATGCAATATATATATATATATATATATATATATGGGTTATTGCGAAAAATTTAAACATGATGCAAGTTCCCTTTGGACCATGAAGGTTGTCTTTGGACGCTGAGGATGATGTCCTTAGACCATGATGTCCTGGACCATGAAGTGTATGATATGATATTCGCAGGCCATGAAATGGTGTCCTCGGGCCATGAAGATGGTGCCTCTAGACTATGACGCCTTTGAATAATGATGTGCAATTCTGAGAGATCTTCAAGCCATGGAATGGTGTCTCCCGGCTATAAGGATGATGCCTTCAGACTACGATGCCTTCGGATAATGTGGGGATGTTTTAGACTATGAAATGCGAAGATATGATGCTTGGTCATATGCGAGGGCGAGACAAGACAAGGCTTAGTTTTGCGTGAGATAAGGGCAGTGCTTAGCCCTGGGTGAATAAAGAGATAGTTCTAGGTCTTAGGTAGTGTAGTGGAGATAGTATTTAGTCTTATGCAAAGAAAAGGCAGTGCTTAGCCTTATGTCAAAAGGGAAGACAATTCTTAGTCTTGTGCAGGTAAAGTCAGTGCTTAGCCTTATGCAAGAAGAGGAGACAATGCTTAGTCTCATGCAATTAGGGGAGATAGTGCTTAGTCTCATGGAAGTATGGAGAGGCAGTTCTTAGCCTTATGCAGTCAGGGAGACAATGCTTAGTCTCATGCAAATAAGGGAGACAGTGCTTAGTCTCATGGAATTAGGAAAAGGCAGTGCTTAGCCTTATGCAATCAGGGAGGCAGCGCTTAGCCTCATGCAAGAAGAGGAGAACATGCTTAGTCTCATGCTAAAAGGGAGGCAATGCTTAGCCTCATGCAAAGAGGGGAGACAATGCTTAGTCTCATGTAAGGAAAGAGAGAGAGAGAGAGAGAGAGAGAGAGAGAGAGAGAGTGCTTAGTCTCATGCAAGGAAAGGCAATGCTTAGCCTTATGCAAGAAAAGCGATGAGTGACGGTGAGAAAGTGAAGTATTTCTTAGCTGAAGGTGTTTGCGTTCTGTAACTTGTTGTCATGAAGGTAGTGACTTGATGTTTTTGCAAATATTGTTGTCTTATCGTGCCTGCATTCAAAGGAAAATCGTGAATTTTGTGGGGAAGGTCGGTTCGTGCTCTTGACTCCTTGCTTTGCCTTTACTCTTGTCTTGAGATTCTATTTGAGTCACCTTGGGTAACATCTGGCTATCATAGAAACAATGTTTTCGAAAAATATGTATGAATTTGATAAATAATTTGCAAAAATATAGTTCTTTGAAATGTATTGCAGTGATATCAAATAATTTAGATGAACCAATGACTGTGACATATTTTAGAGACATTACGACCACCTTGCTTTAGAATTTTGAGGGTCCTCCTCAAAATTTTGCCCCAGTTTAAATGCAAATTTCTGACTTTTCAGTGTATGACGAAATTGGCTGGACTTGCTTCAGAATTTCAGAATTATGACCATGGCAAAATGAAGATTCTATTGAGATGTGACCGAACCCACAGGTTTGCCTACATATCCCCTCTTAAAGGGGAATCGGGTCAGGCGTAGTTCAATTACATCAAGTGAAGAAATGTAAAGAATCCTAAACATAGTATCTCTTGACTGCATCTGAGTTGATAGGTTTTGGCCGAATATCTCCGTCCATATTTGCAAGTATGAGTGCTCCTCCAGTTAGTACTCGATGAACTATGTAAGACCTTGCCAGTTGGGTGAAAACTTCCCTTTGGCTTCATCCTGATGTGGGAAGATTCACTTTAGCACTAACTTCCCTGGAGTGAATTGTCTAGGCTTGACCTTTTTGTTGAAAGCTCTGGACATTCTGTTCTGGTAAAGTTGATCGTGACATACCGCATTCATTCTTTTTCCGTCAATAAGAGCTAGTTTTTCATAACGACTTTGTATCCATTCTGCATCACTAAGTTCGGCCTCTTGTATGACTCTCAAAGAAGGAATTTCTACTTCGGCGGGAATGACGACTTCAGTACCATAGACCAGCAAATAAGGAGTTTCCCCGGTTGATGTGCGAACTGTGGTACGATATCTAAGCAAAGAGAATGGTAGCTTCTCGTTCCGTTGTTTGTTATTAAGCTTGTGAGACACTGCGGATGTGCTCAAACCAGTCATATCATCGTAAGACCATGCAAAGATGTCCTCATACTCCTTCACGAACCGGATGTACTTTTCCTTCCCTGATAGTGATAGGTGAATGCTTATACGTGTTTTCTTGACTTTCTCGGGATCCCCTAAGTTAACAGTCTCGGTCTCGTCCAAATTAGACTTAGGCTTGTTTTCAAAATTTTCCACTTCTCTGACAATCTCCTCAGGTATTACATCGTCTTCCAGATCCTCTGAATCACTATCCTTATGTTGTGTTGTCTCATTACATGTCACAGTAGTAGGTTCATCGGGATAACTAATAATAACACTGTAGAGAAAAACGTAAAGGATAATAATAAATACTAAAAATAGCAATTCATTAAAAAAAACCTTGAAAACATCAAAACAAGTACGGCTCGATGACTCGAGCAATTATTTCAAAATAGAATACGTTCAAAACAAAATATTGAAAAATGTCTTAGATGCTCAAAATTGCTTTTAAAATAAATTGTGCTAATTGCCAGGTTACCCAGGAACTCAACGGGTCCGGGATGGTGCAGCAGTCCAATTCTTGAGACTAGTTCCTTTTTCCATGGTCTGAATAGTAAGGTCTTCCTCCTCCTCCTCAACTATCACACTGCAGTCCATGTATTCATCATCCCGAAATAGATTCCTTATGCCAACTAAAGCTTCATCTTCTTCAGAAACCCCTACCACGTCAGCTTGTTGAAATGTCTAGTGCAAATGTGGTACTGGTTGTTCCAGCGGATAATAAGGGCCACGCCATGGCGGCGACCGATTCTGGTATTCATGCCAAGTGTATTCATACCCAAGCCCAAAAGTCGTACCATGACGCTTTGGTTGCACTGGTTTGGTGACACCCTGGAGATTCTTTTCGAGACCCGTGCCAGGATCATACCCTATCCATAGCAATATTCTTTCTATCTTGTTACTACACCATTTGTCTTTCTCAATTGCACCGATGCGCTCGATGTGATGGTATGTTTCTCCACCCAACTTCCTTCTATTCTCGACGACGGGAATAGTCTGATTGGTACAAATAGGATTACTCCCATATCCATGGATGATCACTTCCTGATGATTCTATTCAAACTTTACAGCCTGATGTAGAGTATAAGCTACAGCCCCAGCGGCTTGTACCCAGGGTCGTCCCAATAGTAGGTTGTAGGTTGCAAATATATCCAACTCTTGAAACTCGATATCAAACCAGGTCGGGCCCTTCTGTAGGCCGAGGTTGATCTCTCCAATTGTGGCCCTTTAAGACCCATCAAATGCTTTCACAGTCATACTCCCTACTCATATCTCATGCAAACCTTTACCCAGCCTCTTTAGAGCAGTCAGCGGACATATGTTTAGACTTGAACCCCATCTATTAGGACCCTGGTGATGAATTTATCCTCGAATTGCACTGTGATATGCAGTGCCCTATTGTGACTCAGTCCTTCCGGTGGCAGCTCATCTTCATGGAAAGTAATCTTGTGGCTTTCCAACACTAGTCCTACCATATTGGCCATTCCTCCACTAGTGATGTTATTAGGGACATAGGCTTCATTCAATACCTTCATCAGGGCATTCCTGTGTGCCTCGGAGTTTTGCAATGGTGATAAAATGGATATTTGAGCAGGGGTTTTGTTCATATGATCAACCATAGAATATTCTCTCGCTTACACCTTTCTCCAAAGGTTGTCCGGTCCAGTCTCAATGACAAGCGGTTTAGAGGCAGCTTCTTTGCTTATTTCTCCCAAATGCTCGGGTGTATAAACCTACCGGTTCTAGTCATACCCTGTGTTGCACTTGTTTCTTCCATTTTTGCCTTTCCTTTCCTTCTTGCCTCCACAACATAATCCCATGGTATAGCATTAGACTTATAAGATGGCGTAGGTGCTACCATCACGGTGAAGGGTGTTGTTACCTCAACCTCAAACGGAGTTGGTGCGGCTACCTCAACTTCAATCGGCGCCTGAGTTTGCACTACAATGGGTGTGAGGGTGACTAGAGATATTTTAGGATCATCCCCCCCCCCCTTTGAATGAGTCCAATTGACCCTTTCTGATCCCACTCTTCATCGGTCTCTATCATATTTACTCCCTCACCTCTGTGCTCTGCGAGAGGATTGTTACGAACATTGGGTGCAGTCTCATTTGCCTGTATGACTTTAGTGTCAATTAATGTTTGGATCTTGTCCTTCAGAGTGCGACATTCATCAATGGTGTGACCCTTCATGCCCGAGTGATAGGCACATGTCTTGTTTGGGTTAATCCACTAGGAAGAGTTTTCTATAGCAACAGTGAGGATGGGAGTGACATAACCGGCAGCCTTCAGTCTCTCGTAAAGTTGTTCTATGGGTTCAGCAATTGGAGTATATTGTCTGGGTGGTCTGCGGTCGAAATTTGGTATTGCTTTTTAGTAATTTTGGCGGGCTGGTGGTGGTGAGTGGTAATATGCAGGCTGGGTGTTATAAGTATGGTAGGCGGTAGCGGGTTGCTGGTATCTGGGGTGAAGGCTGGTATGTGGGTGGAGGTGTTTGGTATGTGAGAGGAGACTTCGTACCTTGGGCTACCATTACTGCACCAACTTCTTTCTTCTTAAAGATACCTCCTGACTGCAAAGCTTTATTAGTGGCTTGGAGTGCTTCTAAATTTGTTACCATTCCTCTTTTAATTCCTTCTTCTATTCTTTCTCCCAGGTTGATGATGTTAGAGAACTTATGGTTTTCAATAAGCATCAACCTTTTATAGTATTGTGGGTCTAGAGCTCTGACAAAGAACTTATTCATGTGTTCTTTTTCAAGTGCCAGTCTTACCTTCGCAGCTTCAGACCTCCATCGAGTAGCATACTCGAGAAAGGTTTTTGTTGGTTTCTTCTTGAGATTTTGAATGTAGAAAATGTCTGGTGCGTTTTCTGTGTTGAACCTGAATCGGTCCATGAAATCTGACGCCATGCTCACCCAATTAACCCATTTCTTTGGGTTCTGACTTATGTACCAAGACAGGGCATCTCCAGTGAGGCTCCTTATGAACAGCTTCATGCGGACTCTTTCATCCTTGCCAACCCCTACAAGCTTGTCACAATACGTTCTCAAGTGCACCTTCGGGTCACTAGTCCCGTCGAACATTTCGAACTTATGAGGTTTGTAACACTCTGGCAGTTGAACATCTGGCTGAATACACAAATCATCATAATTCAAACCCTCAATGCCTTTGCCACCTTCGACGCTTTGAACTCCGCCAGTAAGCTTCTTGAGTTCTTCCACCATCTTCTTGATGAGCAGGTCCTTCTCGATGGGTTCGAGTATGTATAGGGTTTGTTGTGGAGTGTGGGGTAATGTTTCCACATATATGGAATTACTTTGGTGGACTCAGGGAATCTGGGTGTAATGGTGATCATTGGTTTAGTTTTGTGGATCAGGGGTAGGTTGCGGTGCATTCTGAGGAGTATGGTACGTGGTCATTTGTAGGTATTGGGTCAGATGGTAATGGTGTTGTTGAGGGGTAGGTATCGGTGGAGGGTTTTGGTTCTGAGGAGGTGTGGCGTATTGATGTGGTGTGGAAGGATTTTGCGGATTTTAGTTTTGTGTTTTTTGGGGAGGTGCCGGGTTTTGGGCGTTTGTGTTTTGTTGGTTGATATCAGGGACATTTAGGGTGAGGGGAAGGTTTGCCATGTTTCGGGCTTGCTCAAGCTCTCCTTATAGTATTTTCTATTCCAGGCGCAGGAACAAATCGTTCTGTGCTGGAGTACTTCGGCCATCTGAAGTTTTAACGTTTTCTGTATTGTCTCTCCTGTTACCACTTAAATCGTCCATCTTTCCTTTCCCTTTGCTTTTTCCTTTAGGATTACTTGGTGGAGGAGGAGGTAAAGGACCTCTGGATCTAGTATGATATGCGGACGATGCCAGTATGCGAACCAACCTTGGGGAATGGGAATAATCAAAAGAAAGAAAACAAAAGGTAACCAAGTCAGTAAGGGTTATTGAAAGAATGCTTGCAATATTAAACATAAATTTGCATCCTAATTTGGGGGACATCATTGTGCCAGAGGTTGGCCTAGCGACACATAGACTTGGAGAAAATTGATGCCAATAATTGCGTCATTCCATTAATGTGAAAATGAATCAAATCTTTACTAAAAAGACAATAATAGGAGAGTTACTAATGGCATATGCCTTATTACAATCGAAATCTAGACTAAACTAGAAAGCAGTAAAACAACATTCCCCTAATCTATCCTATCTCAGAAGGACTTTCCCCGTGCTTGGCTCTTTTGACTCTATCGATTAGATTCCCCAAGTCCCGCATATCCAGCAATAGATAAGCCTTTTCTAGGAGCGCTCTTTCATTTCCATCCATGTTTTGACAGCCTGCTACCCTCTTTCTCATTTTCCCTTCAAGTTCCATCAACCTTTGCTCCAGATATTCTAATCTCTCTGTTGATTTAGTGGAAATTTCCCTCCATTCGTTGATTGCTTCCATATTCAATTTTGTTGCTCTAGATGCCTAGCTTCAGATTCAAAGATCCTCTTGCGTAACCTCCTGTACTTGACTTGTGCTTCAGCAGCGTCATCTATGATCCTATTTTTCAGATTAATTCCCGGCTTGACATCTCCTGCTATGTCGTCCACTAGCATGATGGATAGAAAGTACACATGACCGGCATGATATCTGTCTGGCTCAATAGTATCTTTTTCCACAATGACCTTCTAATTCCACATATGCTGTGCCTCGAACTTGAAGGGTATAACGTCCCCTTTAAAGTCTGCTTTGTTCTGGACCGTGTTGGAAACCTGAGGTATAACATGTTTTCTTCCCGCTTGTCTCATTACCCTTATGGGAGCATAAGGATAAATTCCCCTCAACCCGATTAGTACTAGATGAGTAGTCTCTCTTGACTTGATGATGAACTCACTACTAGGAAACCATTCAAAAATCCAATGTACCTGCTCGTCCTTCAGATTGCTAGCGCACCCAGCTCACAGCATTTCCAGGTTGTACAAACCTGTTTGGATAAATGTCATTCTCTTTGGGTGATGGTAAACTATGTGGTCATTCAATGGTTGACGCAGGAGCTCCTGGCGATACTCTCCTCTTTGAAAATGTTTTAGTAACCAAACTTGCAGTAGCAGATTACAACCCTCGAAGTGCTTGAACCCCTACTTGCACTGATCTAGAGCGCGGTACATTTCAGCCAAGATCATGGGGATGATAGTGTAGGTTTGTCCCCTCAATGCCTTCCATTAAGGTCCTGGCGACCATGGCTAGACAAGTGTGGATCTTTGCCCCTTTCATTGAAAATATCAGCAACCCCAAGAAATAGACAATGAACATGTAGACTCGACGGTGCGTCCAACCCAAGGAAGTACTGGCGAGTTCATCATGATGAATGTCGTATGACTTGTTATGCCCATAACGTTCTTAAAGGAATTCAAATGGGATGTAGGACTTCTTCAAACAAAGCAATTCATCATTTTTCTTGAAACCTAGCATTTTCAGAAAATCGTGAGGGGTGCGATTCTCTGGTACCAATAATCGGGGACTATCCCATGGCAGATTAGTGACACCCCCGATGTCCTCTAAGAGAGGAGTCATTTCTATGTCACCGAAGCGAAAGACAACCCTCTTCTTGTCCCAAAACATAGTAGCGGCCTCAATCAATGCTCTATTCGGTCGGATATCTAACAAAGACGGCAGATTACCAAGGACCCTTCTCACATGGTTCTTGTCGCTAGGCGCAAGATTTTTTCACCAATCTAGCAGCAGAGGTGGGATGTTTTGGACCATGCCGAACCTGGGGACTTAGTGCTTCATTTTCTGCAAACAAATAGAGTTAGCCCTTTACCCCTCCAGATTCGACTATTTACACACTAATGATCAACATATTGGCATATTACTCCAAGTAATGCACATAACGTGACGGTGTCCATTGGGATTGTGGAAATCTCGTCGGACTTTGGACAAGGCTTATCTTAGCGGGATATCACATTGAAAATGTTATAACCCGTACTAGGTTTAACATGATGCATGTACATTTGATATTGGATTAAGGTTTCTAGAATGGCCTAGACCGGTACTCTCAAGTGGACAACTTGAGAGGGAAAGGCACGGGACCGTCAACTGCACCGTTGCTCACTAGTCTACCGCTAATAAGCCTTTCCAATTTAAAAGGGTAATTTCGGAAGAGCGCGGACACTCATCAAGTGCCGCTATGTTATTAATTGGGAACGAGTGGAATATGATGCAGAGCATTCTTTATGCAGAGATAATAACACGTTGCCAAGTATTTGCATGGTAAATATGTAAAAGCAATAAATACAACATTAAGGTAAAACATAAAGACGTAAAAGAAAGACAAGGAAAGGAGTTAGTTCGTGAAATATAGGAAAATCTAATAAAGTAAGCAAGAGGGTAGGGGTGGGAGAGACATGATGTAGCAATCTTTACAAAAATGAAGAGCAGTTTGGAGTAGATAAAGGTGAACAGGAAAGGGATATGCATGTTATAACAAATATAAGCAAGGAAAGGGTGAGAAGGGAAGGGATTTGCATTTTACAATGAATTTAAACAAGTAAAGGGAAAATAAAAGAGGGATGTGCATGTAACAATGAATTAGACAAATAAAAGGAAAATGGGAGAGGGGTGTGCATGTAGCAGCAAATAAAACGAAAGAAGGAAGCACGTTTTATCAAAGAAAACTAATCCAGACTAGCAAAATTCACTATGGTAAGAGCCTAAGTGTCTCCCCAGCAGAGTCGTCATGCTGTCGCACCCCATTTTTCTCGCAAAAATGGGTTTCGACATTGACAACTCTTTTAAAGAAAGGATTAAAAGAGAAGAGTCGCCACCTAATGATTTTTAAGGTGTGTTAGGGCACCTATTTGCAAATGTCTCTGTTTTAACTAGTCAACGCCACCAAAGATCGGGTAAGGGCTCGAAATTACCTCGAGGAGAACGTGTTAGGCACTCTTAGAGGTCCAAAACTGTGGGTCCTGGCCGAACTTGAATTATATGGATTAGTCAAATAAACGAAGAGAGAGAGAGCACAAAGTTTGGGAATTTTCTTATAAAAGATTTTGAATAGATGAGTACGTCGACTTGATTCAAATAGAGGAGAAATAAGATGGGGTGTCCTAAGTTTTATTAGCCTAAAGAATTACCCCGTGCAACATAAATAATACTTCGTAACTCCCTCAAGATGGGGTGTTACTCATATTATTCTGCAGGCACAAACTATCATCTCCTAGTCTCCTACTACCCGATTACTATGTTAAGCTGTTACCTAAAAGCGTTCTAATTCAATTATAGGTCGTACACTATGCGTGCACTACTCGTCCCATACTTATGGTCCAGGAGGTATTGGGCCTCTATTTGAGAGGTTCTAGACCTCACTTAGGCTGCTTAGAAATGTCAAACTAGGCGACATACAAAAATACGCTGGACTTCACACATAAGCAATTAAGGCTTAAGTTTGCCTCCACACTTATGCAACAAATGCACGCAAGGCAAATTCTGTGTTAAGCAGTTCAGAATTAAGAACTTAAATCCCTAAAAACATGATTTCTATGCAGCAAAGCATTAAGGCGTGCAAGCAGTTTCAGAAACCAAACGTTGCCCATAGACAAGATTGTACAGTTGTTACATATCGATTGTTGAAATTGCAGAATTCCAATTATTAAACCTGTAGATGTTGCGTCTAAGTGATTTATGTAGTAAAGATAGTGGAATCTATCGGAAGAAACCCAGAATTATTCGCTCTTTTGACAGTGACCTAAGTGAACAATAAACAATGTTGAGAGGGGGTATCTTTAACAGTTATTAAATGAATTGTGGTATCCCATAGGCAGGATCTTTAGCGATTAGCACTTGGAACTAATTTTATTGTTATACCTTAACCTTATAGGCATGTTTTCTAGGTGAACAGTGCGATACAATAACAAATGAGATGATTAAAATCCTATAGGCATGGTCTCTAGAGGATATACTGCAGCGATGCGAATTAAAAGAAAGTTCAACGATATGCATTTCCTATGGGCAGGTTTTCTAATAACATGTAGCAACAAGGATAACTAAAGCATTTGAGCTCACGCTTTGCTAGTAGACAAGTAGTGTGAGTGTGTGCTTTCCCTAATGTCATGACTTCTATAGTGTGCATATGACACATATAGAAAACATATTACCAAGTTCTATAGGCATGTTATCTACCCATTGCATGTAGGTATTAAATTCTACCCATTCCCTTTTTACTAATACCCCAATTGTTTATACAGAAGGTTATTAGTGGCCCAATAATGAGTGGAAAGCATGAATGTTACATAACATTGAACAGGCCTACAGTATGCCTAAATAAAATAACTAAATACCCAGTATTGCTGGGCCTTCAATATCTCTTACATAGCATACCCAAGACTTCAACAAAATCCACGTTCAATGCACGACCCAAAAATTCATAGATGAGTCCGAACCAAATTACTTAACCACAGCATCAAGTGTTGCACCACTCGGAACAACCAATACAGGCACACAGTACATGACAGAGAAGTAGGATAGTAGGAACAGTTCTGGAGGTTGAGGGAGTGACTAGGACCAAGCCCTAGTGTGTCAGAGTTCATAAGGGCCTCAATTGGACCCCGAGCAGTGCTCATACTAGGGAGGCCAACAATAGAACCTGGATAGCCTTGGCTTTCAGTCGGCTAAGAATGAGAATTCAGAATAGCAGAGTAGTAAACAAGGTGAGTGGATAGTGATAGAGGAATAGGAAACAAGTAATACACCAAATTGAGCATACAGGGCAACTAGTCAGGCAGGCTAATAGGTTCAACAAAGTATACATAGCAAAGTACCACATAGACAGCCTTATATTGAAGGAATTAGGAGAAGAATAGGTTTACAAGCGTACATCAAATTAAACTAGTTAAGACCTAAAGATCCAAATTAAGTTGAGTACAACCATGTTAATCAGCATGTAGACATGATGAAGGAACACACATTGTGATAATCACTAAAAGGAAAAGGTAGCAAATGAACCAAAGCATACTAGGAAACACATTAGCATAGAAAGCAAGGTCATAGTTGATAAAAAGAACAGAGGATTCGTCTTAAAAATTAGGACAGCAAGGAAACATGTTTAGAGCAAATTTTAAGACAGTAACAAAGGACAGTCAATCAAACACAAGAATCATCACTTAAAGGATTCATTCAAGGTGGGGGGTGATTTCTATGAGTTATAGTGATATCTAAAGCAACAGACGAAGAAATTCTATAACTAACAACATATAGCCACAGTAGTCAGATTGATATCAAAATAGACTTTCTCAAAACAGAACATATTCAGATGCTAGAGGGACAGAACTCATTCTAGAAAGCAAAGAATCTCAGAAGTGCAAATCAAACCGTAACTATCTCATGCGTTCAATTGAGCATTATCACAGCAGGTCAATGATATGCACTCACAATCAAATCATGCTTATGTAGTTCAGACATATATAAGTATGCATAAGGAAAGAAATTGAACATTGCAAAGGTTCAAAACACTAACCAGTAGCAAAATCAAAAGAATAAAGAGCGTAGTAGCAAAAACCCAGGTCTCCAATGCTTCAAAGTTCACAAGAGCCTCGAGAATGGGCTCCGAGCAGTGCTTGCACCGGAAGAGGTCGTTCAATGGCCTTGGCTTTTAGCCGGCCTTGAATTCAATAATTTTAGAGAGTGCTCGAGTGTAACAGTGAGAGAGGAGAGTAGTGAGAACTATAGCAATAATTAGGTGATTCCAAAGTCTGTTGATGGGGATTTAGGGGAGAGGTTTATATAGTAGTAGATTCAACAAAAAAGATAAGGAAATACGGTAGATTACACAGAATAAGAAAAATATAGCATGCGAGAATCAATTAGAATCTGTTTTAGGGCAATTAACACATAAAAAAGGAAGTACAATAGGCTAAACAGAAAAATAAGGAAAACTCATCAGTCAAACACATGAATGGGAAAAATATCACATGTAATCGAGAATCAGTAAAGGAAAAGGGAAAATCTCAAACCCTAGTTTTTTAGGGAAAGTGTAAATCAGCAGAATCTAAACAAAATCGGACTCACACGGTGTAGTATTGAACGTATATAGACAAAACAGCGCTCAGAACCAAAGATTCAAACCACTTTGGTTCGATTCCGGAAGATATTGCTTGCCATGTTTAGGCAAGCACCTAGGTAACAACACAAATGGACAACCACTAGCGAGAGGAGACCAATAAGGTAAGGGAATCAGTGATTGATTCCATCTTAGGGCCGTATTTGGAGAGATTGAGATGCAGCGGCTAGGGTTCGTAGGAGAAGAGAGTGGAGAGTGTTTGAGGGCGGCGGGTTAAAAGGGAATATAGGTTAGGGTTTTGGGTAAGAGGGTAGTTATAAAGAGTTGGTTTATTAGGGGCCGTTGATCATGTGAGATCAACGGCCAAGATAAAAGAATGGGGTTGGGGCGAGTCGTTTGGAACGGGTCGCGACCGGGTTTATTAAAGGGGTGTTTGGTTTTTGGGCTTGAGGTAATTAGGCTAAGGTTTGGGCAGTTTTGGGTTCGAAAAATTGGTTGTTATTTACATACCCTAAAATTATCAAAATACTTTATAGAAAATGCTTAATAAATAAAATAAAATATTATTTATACACTAAAATACTTAAAATAATAATTTTGTATTATAAAAATACAAAAATGCTATTTTTACACAAATAATATAAAATGAAGAGCCTTTATGTACGAATATAGGCCATTATTACAAAATTAGATAAATAGCTTAAAAATGCTAATGTATTTATATGAAATGAAATAAAATATTTGAAACATATATAATAGGTGCAAATAATAATTTTGAGTAGCTAAGTCATCACAAAATAATTTAAAGGGATAATTACTAAATATTCATATAATTTAAATGCAAGAAAATTAATTTAAAGCTTTAAAAATTATGAAAAATTATGGAAAATGCTTGTATAGGTTGTAAACGAAATAGATGCAAAAAATGCTATTCTGAAAGTGTGTGTATATATATATATATATATTTAAAAAATATGAGGGCAAAATTGGATATCAACAAACATCATAAGGAACTCGTAGTGGGCATACTGAGTCCTAAAGGCAGTCTTCGAAATATTCGGATCCTGAAACTTTAGGTGATGATAGCTTGACCGCAATCAATCTTTGACAACACTTTGGCACCCTGTAGCTGATCAAATAAGTCATCAATGTGCGGCAACAAATAATTGTCTGTAACCTTGTTCAACTATCGATAGTCAATACACATGCGCATAAAACCATCCTTTTTCTTCACATATAGAACCGGAGCACCCCAAGGTGACACACTAGGCCAAATGAAACCCTTATCAAGCAACTCTTACAATTGCTCATTTAACTCCTTCAACTTCGCTGGGGCCATACGATATGGCGGGATAAAAATGGGCTGAGTTCTGGAACAAGTCAATACCAAAATCGATATCCCTATCAGGTAGCATTCCCGGAAGATCTACTAGAAATACATCTGGATAGTCTCTCACCACTGGAACTGACTCAACGGTATCAGTATCAACACTAATATCTCTCAGAAAGGGTATATGTGCATCATACACCTTCCCATCCATTGTGCCTTAAGGAAGGACACAACCCTGCTAGGAATATAATCCAAAGTACCCCTCCACTCCAACCGCGGTAAACTTGGCATAACCAACATCACCGTCTTGGCATGACAATGTAGAATAGCGTGATAGGGCGACAACCAGTCCATGCGCAAGATAACATCAAAGTCTACCATACTGAGCAACAATAGATCAACTCTGGTTTCAAAACCACCAATAACAACTAAACACGACCGGTACACACTGTCAACAATAATAGAATCTCCCACAAGCGTGGACACATAAATAGGAGAACTCAAGAATCACGAGATATTGGTAATCAATAGTGTTCAAATTAGTTTTTGGTGCTAATTCAGAATTTTTTATTTTATTTTTTTCTTCACGAGTTTCCTCTTCCGTGCGCAGGCAACAGATTGACTTCTCTGGTGTATGACTCGATTCTTCAAAGGAATTGATTCCGTACAATCCAGAGGTAGAAAAGAGCATGCGACAGTTGAGGAAAGATAAAGAACTCATCGGAAAGTTTTTGGGGCAGCCTTCAACCTCAGAACACATGGCTAAAACAGTGAAGACGAGGTAGATTTAGCTGCAAGAGAGGTAGCACAGTGCAGTGGATGGTTGAGAAAGGGTGTGATGCATATATAGGCTTTGTGAGAGAGGTCAGTGCTGATACTCCTACCATTAAGTCAGTTCGGGTAGTGAGAGACTTCCCAGATGTATGCCCAACAGATCTTCCAGGCATGCTACCCGATGGAGATATCGATTTTGGTATTGACTTGTTAACGAGTATTTAGCCTATTTCTATTCCACCATATCGTATGGCCCCGGTAGAGTTGAAGGAGCAGTTGGAAGAGTTGCTTGATAAGGGTTTCATTCGGCCTAGTATGTCGCCTTGGGGTGCTCCGGTTTTTTTTGTGAAGAAGAAGGATGGTTCTATGCGCATGTGTATTGATTATCGGAAGTTGAACAAGGTTACAGTGAAGAACAGGTACCCATTGCCACGGATTGATGAATTATTTGATCAGCTACGGGGTGCTAGATTGTTCTCAAATATTAATTTGAGGTCAAGGTATCATCAGCTGAAGATTCGAGATCCGAATATTTCGAAGACTGCCTTTAGGACTCGATATGGTCACTACAAGCTCCTTGTGATGTCATTTGGGCTGACCAACGTCCCAGCAGCTTTATTCACCTGATGAATAATGTATTCCAGCCATATCTTGATTCATTCGTCATTGTGTTTATTGACGACATCTTGGTGTACTCCCGTAGCCGGGATGATCATGAGCAGCATTTGAGGATTGTGCTCCAGACCTTAAGAGAGAAGAAGCTGTATGCGAAATTCTCCAAGTTTGAATTCTGGCTTATTCAGTGGCATTTTTGGGTCATGTGGTGTCAAGTGAGGGGATCAAGGTAGATCCGAAGAATATTGAAGCAGTTCAGAGTGGCCCAGATCATCTTCGACTACTGATATTCGGAGTTACCTTGGTCTGGTCGGGTATTATTGCCGTTTCGTAGAGGGTTTCTCACCCAGTTCCGCACCTATGACCAGATTGACCGAGAGGGGTGCTCCTTTGGGAGGCGATCTTTCCAAAGCTCAAGACTGCTTTGACTATAGCAACAATGTTGGTGTTGCCTATTGGTTCGGGGTCTTACACTGTGTATTGTGATGTGTCACGTGTTGGCCTTGGCACGATATTGATGAAAGACGGTAGGGTGTTTGCCTACGTATCTCGGCAGTTTAAGGTTCATGAGAAGAATTATCCGGTCTACGACTTGGAATTTGTAGTTATTGTTCATGCATTGAAGATTTGGCGGAACTATTTGTATGGTATTCCATATGAGATCTATACCGACCACTAGAGTCTCTTGTATCTGTTCAAGCAGAAGGATCTTAATTTGCAGCAGCGGAGATGATTAGAGTTTTTTAAACACTATGATATTACTATTCTATATCATCCTTAGAAGGCCAATGTGGCCGATGCCTTGAGTCAAAAGGCGGAGAGCTTGGGCAGTTTAGCATATCTACCGGCATTAAAGAGGCCACTAGTCATGGATGTTCAGGCCTTGGTGAACTAGTTTGTTAGATTGGATATTTCGGAGCCTAGTCGAGTTCTTGCTTGCGTGGTTTCTCGGTCATCTTTATATGATCGCATTAGAGAGCGTCAGTATGACAACCCCCATTTGCTTGTCCTAAACGACATAGTTCAGCA
Source organism: Nicotiana attenuata (assembly GCF_001879085.1). Classification (NCBI taxonomy): domain Eukaryota; kingdom Viridiplantae; phylum Streptophyta; class Magnoliopsida; order Solanales; family Solanaceae; genus Nicotiana; species Nicotiana attenuata. Next base: position 22,292,615 of record NC_031994.1, on the reverse strand, counting down.
CGGTGATGCCAATGAGGTTTCTATTGGGATGATGGTGTGTTGCGAATGCAAGGCTGGTTATTTGTGCCCAATGTAGATGGTCTACGTGAGTTGATCCTTCAGGAGGCCCATAGTTCACGGTACTCCGTTCATCCGGGTGCCGCTAAGATGTATTAGGATTTGAGGCAACACTATTGGTGGAGGAGAATGAAGAAAGATATAGTGGAATATGTAGCTCGATGCCTAAATTGTCAGCAGGTGAATATGAGCATCAGATGCCCGGCGGTTTGCTTCACAGGCTTGAGATTCCCGATTGGAAATGGGAGAGTATTACCATGGATTTCGTTGTTGGGCTCCCACGGGCTCAGAAGAAATTTGATGCTATATAGGTGATTGTGGATAGGTTGACCAAGTCGGCTCATTTCATTCTGGTGGTGACCACCTATTCTTCAAAGCAGCTAGCTCAAATCTATATCCGCAAGATTGTCCGACTTCATGGCGTGCTGGTATCTATCATCTCTGATCGGGGCACGCAGTTTACATCGCATTTCTGGAAAGCTGTGTAGCGTGAGTTAGGCACACGGGTTGAGTTAAGTACAACATTTCACCCCTAGACGGATGGACAGTCTGAGCGTACCATTCAGATATTAGAGGATATGTTTTGTGCCTGTGTTATGGATCTTGGGGGTTTTTGGGATCAATTTTTGCCGCTTGCATAGTTTGCCTACAACAACAGCTACCAATCGAGTATTCAGATGGCTCCTTATGAGGCCCTATATGGGATACTGTGTCTGTCACGACCCAAACCCCGCACTGGTCGTGATGGCGCCTCTCGTGAAGACGAGGCCAGCCAACTAACCCAACTCGTCTTTTCCAAAAATAATTTAAACATGAATAAACAGCTAAAATATGACTTAATAATATTAATTAGCGGAAATACAACCCAACACAGCCCTAATTGGGGTGTCACAAGTCACGAGCATCTATTAGAATGTAAGTACAACCACAAGGTCTAAAAGTACACTAATCAAGAATAATGAACAAAGGGAGAAGAACGATGGTGCGAACGCTGGCAGTCACCTCGTTAAACTCCTATATCTCTGGCTCTGATCAGCCCAACCCGCTACCGGGTGAATAAATACCTGCATCTGCACGCGGGGTGCAGGGACTAAAGTGAGTACTCCAACTCAATGAGTAATAAAGGTAAATAAAACTGAGCAGTAAGAAATCACGTATGACATATCATCATGCTATATAGAAGTAGTGTAAAACCCTTGAGAAAAGCAGTGAAGCTGTGAAATCTTTAGAAATATCTTAGCTCAGTTTAAAACCTCTTTTGAAAATGACTTTTTCAACAGTATGCAAACGAATGCAAATCAAATAGTGCAGATAAGCACAAAAGTCCGCCCCTCGGACACCACACTCAATTAACAGATAATGCCAGGCAATCTGGTGGATACCACATGAAGTAGCACAAACAACAGGTAAAGGCATACAAATGAAATAAAGTAAACACATAGAACAGTACTAGTATCGCTACGGCGTACAGCCCGATCCACATATCGCTGCGGCGTGCAGCCCGATCCGTTTATCGTCGACGGCGATCACTGGGGGTGTGCAGACTCCAGGAGGGAGCCCTTACGGCCCAAGCGCAATATCAAGCCATCTCGTGGTATCAAGTCTAGGCCCTCGGCCTCATATCAGTATTAGTATAACACTGCTGCGGCGTGCAGCCCGATCCAAAAGTATCCTCACAACACAGGCCGTCGCTAACTCAGTCAACAAAATCACATAGGCCACTCGGGCAACAATAAACATGATGCTCAGCCCAAAATATTATTGGAAATATCATTTCAAGTGTTAAAGCAAGTAAACTTGGCTGAGTTTTTTGAAAACAGTGTAAAAATACATGACTGAGTTCAAGTATAAAATCAAACAGTGAGGAAATATCAACAACCATCCCCGAAGGGGTTCAAATAGCTGGCACGAAGCCCAAATATGGCAATCAGCCCAAGTCATGATGATAACAAATGAGTTTCAGTCAATTACACAGTAAAAATCATCAACCGGGATGGACCAAGTCACAATCCCCACGGTGCTCTACCCCACGCTCGCTATCCAGCGTGCAAGTCACATCAATATAGCACTATGATGTGCAATCCGGGGTTTCAAACCCTCAGGATATCATTTACAATCATTACTCACCTCGAACTGGCGGAATCTCTAGATCGTGATGCCTTTGCTCCTCAAATCGGCCTCCACACGCGTCGAATCTAACCAAAACCACAACGAATACGTCACAACAGGCTAAGGGAACAAAACCCAAGCGAAAACAATCGAAAAATATCAAAAATCCCGAAATTAGCAAAACCCGAGCCCATGGCCCACTTCTCGAAACTCAGAAATTTTTACATCAACAGGTTCCTTATCTCGCCGCGAGTCTATGCATATCAAGAACTCTCAAATCCGAGCTCAAATGACCCTTCAAATCCCAATTTAAAATCTCAAAATCCCAAGTCCTAGTTCTTCCAATTTTAGCTAAATTTCCATGAATTTCTAGGTTAATTTCACATAATAATCACGTTTTTGGTCCATAGAACTTACCTCCAATCAATCCTCTTCGAATCCCTCTTCAATTGCTCCCAAGAAGCTCTAAAAATACTCAACAATGGAGGAAAATGACTTAGGCTCGCGGATGAAATATTATTAAAAACCCTTCTGCCCAGCTGACATTTCTTCTATGCGAACGCGGTCAAACCCCCGCGTTCGCGATTAACACATTTTTCCTTGACCAAAATTACCNCCTGAATACCCACTGGAAGAACCCTGGATGGCTGGAAGACGACCTGAACTCTCCGGCATGGCACTGAAATAAGGGTCAGGGGGACCATGGGGGCCTGAATGCCCACTAGAGGAACCCTGAATAGCTGGCGGGCGGTAGGAACTCTCTGGCATAGCACTGAAATAGGGGCGTGCTGGAGGCCCCCGGGCAGGTGGTGGTGCTGAAACAGGTGACCTACTAGACTGGCCCCTCCCAAACTGACCTCTGCCCCTAGCTGGGGCACCTCTGAACTCGCCGGAGAACCTAGCTCTCTTATCCTGCTGTATCTGCTCTCTACCCCTCTGGCGATACCCCTCAATCCGACGAGCAATCTCGACTACTAGCTGATACCCTGTGCCCATCTCTACCTCTCGAGCCATACTGAACCGAATCCCGAGCTGCAACCCTGCGACAAACCTCCGCACCCTCTCTGCATCTGTAGGAAGTATCATGAGTGCATGGCGGGACAACTCAGAGAACCTCGCCTCGTAGTCGGTCACGGACATCTGTCCCTGCTCGAGCTGCTCAAACTGGTACCGCAGCTCCTCCCTCTCAGAGGGCGGAATATATCTGTCCAAGAATAACTGCACGAAATCACCCCAAGTGATGGGAGGAGAGCCCGCTGGCCTGCCAAGAATATAGGACTGCCACCATCTACGGGCCCTGCCCTCCAACTGAAAAGTAGTGAAGTCAACACCATGCGACTCCAATATCCTCATGTTGTGCAGTCTGTCCCTGCACCGGTCAATGAAGTCCTAGGCATCCTCATGACGCTCACCCCCGAATACCGGAGGATGAAGCCTGGTCCATCTGTCTAATAGCTTCTGTGGGTCACCATCCACAGCTGGCCTGGGCTGGGGTGCCACTGCAGTAACTGGCTGAGCCCCATCTGCGGGTAGTGCATCCGGAGTCTGATATACTGCCGCTGCATGGCCTGGAGCCTGAGCAGTAGGGGTTTGGGCTCCCCCTCCTGCCTGCGAAGTGGCTGGGTCTGCTGGAAATAAACCAACCTGAGTCATAGTGTCCATGAACCGTAGTATGCGGCCCATGACCTCGTAAAATCCCGGTGCTGTCATGAAATCCACCGGGGTAGGCTCAACTGCGGGCACCTCGCCCTACTCCTCAATAATAGGGTCTTCCACAGGATCTGCTGGTGGTGCAACTGGAACAGCTCTGGGACGCCCTCGTCCCCTACCACGGGCCGGTGCCCTCCACCGGCCTCTACCTCGGCCTCTAGCAACAGGGGGAGCAGCTCCTCCCGGGTCCGGAACGTCAGCGGTACGAGTTCTCACCATCTGTGAGAGAATAGAAGAGGGAAATTTAGTACTCCAAGCACTGCACGACAGGAAATGAATAAAGAGTAGTCTTTCCTAATACCCTATAGCCTCTCGAAGATAAATACAGACGTCTCCGTACCGATCAACAAGACTCTATCAGGTTTGCCCATAACTCGTGAGACCTACGTGAACCTAGTGCTCTGATACCATGTTGTCACGACCCATTTTCACAATAGGTCATGAGGGCGCCTGACACCCTTGTGAGGCAAGCCATTGCGGAAATATTACTAAAATAATCATATTGCTTTTAATTAGAATAAGTGGAATAAACACTCAACTTGGAATTTAAAACCAGGAGAGATAAATACTATAATAAAATAGTTACACAACCCCAAAATAATCGTCTACCAGTGTGTGCCAGAACCTGGTGTCACAAGCTACGGGCAACTAGTAGAATATACAACCCAAAAGAATACCACACTACCCTACTGTCTGGATCAGAATAGACAGAAAATAACAATACAAAAGAAAGACTTCTTCGGCTGCGGATCGACATGGAAGGAAAGCAGCTCACCGTAGAAGTCCCAAGTCTGCTCACAAATGCGCACCAGAGAAATAACCGGATCCACCTGCCTCAGACCCTGTACATTTAAGTACAGAAGTGTAGCATGAGTACATAAACAATATGTACCCAGTGAGTATCCCGCCTAATCTCGAAGAAGTAGAGACGAGAGGTCGACTTGATATTCACTAGGGTCAGATAATATTATAAGTGTAAGTTTAACAATGAGAACTCTTTAATAGGAAACAGTTTACAACAAGGCATATAGGTCATATTCTCGCTAAGATTCCGATTAATCAATTACTTCAGTTACAATTATCACTTCCTTTCGAGTTATGCAAAAAAAAGAAAATAGTTCTAATATTTAACACTCTCAGGCAAAGCTATATAAGCATGCGCAAATATGCCGAGGCAACGGCCCGATCCAACAGAAATAAACTGTGCACTTGCCGAGGGTCGACGACGTGCCTATAGATGCATCTATTCATACCGAGGCGATCGGCCCGATCCACAAATAAGTAGAAATATCAGGTATACACACAAGGCACATCAACAGTCATAATGCCAAGCAAGACTTCAACAATTATACATGTACGTCCTTAATCCCTTTTTAAATCTCTAGCATATCCTAGGTGCTCATAGTAACAAGATAATATAGAGAGTCATGTACAATAAGCATGATGTGGGTCCTAAACTACCCGGACCATTAACATAGTAGTAGCTACGCACGAAATCTCGTCACCTAGCGCGTGCGTAGCCCCCGCATTTAGCAACAATTACTCAATTATTAATCCTAGGGGGGACAGTTCCCTCTCACAAGGTTAGAAAGGAGACTCACCTCATTCCAAAGCGCGCTCCCAATATCAAGAACAAGCCCAAGCTCTTAATTCGAAGCCGAACGATTGCAAACTAGTTAAAATAGGTAAGAACTAGTCAATAAAGGCTTAAAAGGCCAAATTCTAACTATTTAAGTAATTTTCCAACCTTTCCCACAAGTTTCCTAAATTCCGACCCCAGGACCACATGCCCGGATTCCGATAGTTTTCGAAGGAAATTGTTCTCTACAACCTAAGGATCAATAATATATAAATTCTAGCCCATTTCATAACAAATTACATGATTAAATCTTAGTTTTATTAAAACCCAAGGTCTATCTCTAACCCTTTGATTTCACCTAATTTTTAGTGTTTAATCTGCCTAAAATACATGTATTTAAACTAAGGATGAATGGGGATTACTTACCTTACAATGCTATGCTGAAACCCTCTCTTTGGAAGCACCAAAATCGCCCTAGTGTGGAGTTGTGAGTGAAATAAATGACCTTGAGATCGAATTAAAAGAGCTCACTGCCCAGCGGTTTCCGCTTCTGCGGTTTGGGGACCGCATCTGCGGTCCCGCTCATGCGGTCCCGCTCCTGCGGAAAGGAGGCCACATCTACGGCTCTGGGCTTTAAGCGACTGGACCGCTTCTGCGGTCTGATGCCCGCTTATGCGAGTCCGCTTCTGCGGATGTCGAGTCGCTTCTGCGAATTTGGGCCTGAGGAGTTGGACCACTTCTGCGGTCTGGGGGCCGCTTAAGCGGGACCGCTTCTACGGTCTCTGGGCCGCTTCTTCCCCTGGGCTTGGCCCTTTCCGCTTTTGCGAAGGCTGCCCGCATCCGCAGTACCGCTTCTGCGGTCCAAGAACCGCAGATGCGGTTATGACAGAAGCAACAATTCAGCTTCTCCCCCAATTTTCTTACTTCGCTCGAACCTCGCTCGTTTGACGCTCGGGGCTCCCGAGCCCCGCCCGAACATACCGACAAGTCTGAAATCACGAGGCGGACCTACTCGAACCCTCGGAACTCCCAAAACAACGCTAAATCTCGGAATCACCCCCTAAAACCAAATGAATCAAACTATTGAATCTTCAAGTTCTTAATTCTCCTCTAACGGGTCAAAATGCCCTTAAACTACTCGGATTGACACCAAATTTTACGGGCAAGTCTTAAGCGACATTATGGACCTGTACCAAGCTTTGGAACCAAAATCCGAGCCCGATACCTAGGGAATCAATGATTACTTAGTTTCTTTAATTCCTTAAAGCTTCAATTAAACAATTTTAGTTAAAAATTCATTACTCGGGCTAGGGACCTCGGAATTCGATTCCGGACACACGCCTAGGTCCCATATTTTCCCACGGACCCTCAAAAATTGTCAAATCACGAATCTGGGCCCGTTTTTCCAAAATGTTGACCGAAGTCAAAGTTGGTCTTTTTAAGAAATCCTAAAGAAGCAAGTGGGCATATTTTTACTCAAAACCCTTCTAATCCCCGAACCAATCGCCCCCGCAAGTCGTAAATTAGTTAAAGCAAGTACGGGAGGCTTTATTTAGGGGAACGGGTTTCTAAAAGGCAAAACAACCGGTCGGGTCATCACATTCTCCACCTCTTAAACAAACGTTCGTCCTCGAACGGAGATAGAAAAGTACCTGGACTGCTGAATAAGTGGGGATATCTATTCCGCATGTCCTCCTCGGACTCCCAGGTCGTCTCCTCGACCGGTTGGCCTCTCCACTGGACTCTCACCGCAGAAATCTTCTTGGACCTCAGCTGGCGATCCTATCTACCAATAATAGCAACCGGCTCCTCCTCATAGCCCAAGCTCTTATCTAGCTGAATGGTGCTGAAGTCCAACACGTGGGATAGGTCGGCATGATACTTCCGAAGCATCGAAACATGAAAGACTGGGTGAAATCCTGATAAACTAGGGGGTAAGGCAAGCTCATAAGCAACCTCCCCAACTCTCCTCAACACCTCAAAGGGGCCAATAAACCTTGGGCTCAACTTGCCCTTCTTCCCGAACCTCATAATGCCCTTCATGGGCGAGACTTTCAAGAGAACCTTCTCGCCCACCATAAATGATACATCCTGTGCCTTCTGATCCGCGTAGCTCTTTTGTCTGGACTGAGCTGTGCGAAGCCTCTCCTGAATCAACTTTACCTTATCCAAGGCATCCTGTACCAGATCTGTGCCAAGTACCTTAGCCTCACCAGGCTCAAACCACCCGATAGGAGAACGACAACGCCTACCACATAAAGCCTCGTACGGGCCATCTCTATGCTGGACTGATAGCTGTTGTTGTATGCGAACTCTGCTAGAGGCAAGAACTGATCCCACTGCGCTCCAAAATCAATCGCACATGCTCTAAGCATATCCTCCAAAATCTGCACCGTCCGCTCCGACTGTCCGTCGGTCTGAGGATGGAATGTTGTGCTAAGCTCTACACGAGTCCCCAACTCACTCTGCACGGCTCTCCAGAAATGGGAAGTGAACTGAGGACCTCTGTCTGATATGATGGACACTGGCACACCATGCAATCGGACTATCTCCCGAATATAGATCTGAGCATATCTCTCTGCTGTATAAGTAGTCGCCACTGGAATGAAATGGGCCGACTTGGTCAATCTATCCACAATGACCCACACTGAATCAACCTTCCGCAAGGTCCGCGGTAACCCAGCTACGAAGTCCATAGTAATGTGCTCCCACTTCCACGCTGGTATGGGCATCCGCTGAAGTAGGCCGCCTGGTCTCTGATGTTCATACTTGACCTACTGGCAATTCAAACACTTAGTCACATACTTCACTATGTCCTTCTTCATCCCTCGACACCAGTAGTGCTGCCTCAAATCACGATACATCTTCGTAACTCCCAGGTGAATAGAATACCTCGAACTGTGGGCCTCTTCTAGAATCCGCTCCCTGAGACCATCAACACTAGGAACACATAGATGGCCCTGGAGCCGCAGCACACCATCCTCGCCAATAAAAACCTCCCTGAAGTACCGTCTCTCTGAGGACTGCCAAATGTGGATCATCATACTGTCGGGCATTGATCTCCCCCAACAACGAAGACTGGGCGACCACACACGCTAGAACTCGGCTGGGCTCTGAAATGTCCAACCTCACAAGTCTGTTAGCCAAGGACTGAATGTCCAAGGCTAGTGGCCTCTCCTCTGATGGAATGAATGCTAGGCTACCCATGCTCTCCGCCTTCCTGCTCAGGGCATCCGCGACCACATTCGCCTTGCCCGGATGATAAAGAATGGTGATGTCATAATCCTTCAGCAACTCAAGCCACCTGCGCTGCCTCAAATTGAGATCCCTCTGCTTGAACAAATGCTGTAGGCTGCGGTGATCGGTGTAAACCTCACAAGGCACCCCATACAAATAGTGCCTCCATATCTTAAGAGCATGAACAATCGCCGCCAACTCCAGATCGTGCACAGGGTAATTTTTCTCATGAATCTTCAGCTGACGCGAGGCATATGCAATAACTCTCCCCTCCTGCATCAACACACATCCCAGACCAACGCGTGAAGCGTCGCAATACACCGTATACATCCCCGTACCGGAAGGCAATACAAGAACTGGTGCCGTAGTCAAAGCTGTCTTGAGCTTCTGGAAGCTCTCCTCACAATCATCGGACCAAATGAATGGGGCACCCTTCTGAGTCAGTCTAGTCAAGGGTGATGCAATAGATGAAAAGCCCTGCACGAATCGCCGGTAATAACCTGCTAATCCCAGAAAACTCCTGATCTCGGTCACTGAAGTGGGACGTGGCCAACTCTGAACTGCCTCAATCTTCTTGGGATCCACCTTAATACCCTCTCCGGACACAATATGCCCCAAGAATGCCACTGACTCGAGCCAAAACTCACACTTGGAGAACTTAGCATACAGCTGCTGCTCTCGCAAGGTCTGAAGCACTACTCTCAAAACTGCTCGTGCTCCCCCAGGCTACGCGAGTATATCAAGATGTCGTCAATGAAGACGATGACAAAGGAATCAATATAAGTCCTGAATACCCTGTTCATCATATCCATAAATGATGCTAGCGCATTGGTCAAGCCAAAGGACATCACTAGAAACTCATAATGGCCATATCTAGTCCGGAATGCAGTCTTCGGAACATCCGAGTCCCGAATCTTCAGCTGATGATATCCTGACCTCAGGTCAATCTTAGAGAACACCCTGGCACCCTGCAGCTGGTCGAACAAATCATCAATACGAGGCAACGGGTACTTGTTCTTGATGGTGACCTTGTTCAACTGGCGGTAATCAATGCACATCCGCATAGTCCCATCCTTCTTCTTCACAAATAGCATTGGCGTGCCCCAAGGCGATACACTGGGCCTGATAAACCCCTTTGCTAGCAACTCCTCTAGCTGCTCCTTCCACTCCTTCAACTCCTTAGGGGCCATACGGTACGGTGGAATGGATATAGGCTGAGTGCCTGGGGCCAAATCAATGCAGAAATCAATACCACGATCTGGGGGCATGCCGGGCAGATCAGAAGGAAATACATCGGCGAACACTCGAACTACTGGCACTGAATCAATCGTCGTAGACTCTGCAGTGGTGTCTCGAACATAAGCTAAGTAAGCCAAACACCCTTTTCCAACCATGTGCTGAGCCTTCAGGAAAGAGATAACCCTGCTAGGCATGTCAACTGTGGAACCCTTCCATTCAAATCTCGGCGATCCTGGCATCGCTAGTGAAACAGTCTTGGCATGGCAATCAAGGACAGCGTGATATGGAGATAGCCAATCCATGCCCAAGATGACCTCAAAATCGATCATGTCCAGCAACAGAAGATCTGCTCTAGTCTCGAGACCACAGAAAGTGACCACACAGGACCGGTAGATCCGATCCACAACCACAGAATCACCCACAAGTGTGGACACATGAACAGACCCAAGGGCTCAGGAGAAATAACCAAGAGGCGAGCGAACAAAGATGATACATATGAATAAGTAGACCCTGGATCAAATAATATCGAAGCATCCCTACCACCAACGAGAATAATACCTGTGATGATGGCATCTGAGGCAAATGCATCCGGCCTGGCTGGAAGAGCATAGAACCTGGCTGGAGCGCCGGCTGTCTGACCTCCACCTGACTGAGTAATAGCTGGCTGACCCCTCCCTGTCTGGCCTCCACCTCTAGGACGGCCTCTACCCGTCTGCCCTCCACCTCTAGGTGGCTGGGCAGCTGGTGCTGGAGTTGTGGACTGCTGACCCTGCTGCACTGCCTTGCCCTGAAGCCTGGGGCAGTATCTCCTCATGTGACCGGGATCTCCGCACTCAAAGCAACAGCGCGGGGCGATGACCTGCTAGCCTGATGGCTGGCCCTGATAACCCGTAGAACCGCTGGAAGAAGCCTGGATAGCCGATGGATGACATGAACTCTCCGGCATGGCACTGAAATAAGAATTAGGAGGACCCTGGGGTCCTGAATACCCACTGGAGGAACCCTGAATGGCTGGCGGGCGGTAGGAAGTCTCCGGCATAGCACTAAGATAGGGGCGTGCTGGAGCCCCCGGGTAGTAGGTGGTGCTGAAACTGGTGGCCTACTAGACTGGCCTCTCCCATACTGACCTCTGCCCCTAGTTGGGGCACCTCTGAACCCGCCGGAGAACCTAGCTCTCTTATCCTGCTGTATCTGCTCTCTACCCCTCTGGCGATATCCCTCAATCCGACGAGCAATCTCGACCACTAGCTGATACTCTGTGCCCATCTCCACCTCTCGAGCTATACTAAATCGAATACCGGGCTGCAACCCAGCGACAAACCTCCGCACCCTCTCCGCATCTGTAGGAAGTATCATGAGTGCATGGCGGGATAACTCGGAAAACCTCGCCTTATAGTCAGTCACAGACATCTGACCCTGCTCGACCTGCTCAAACTGGTACCGCAGCTCCTCCCTCTCAGAGGGCGGGATATACCTATCCAAGAACAACTGTACAAATTGATCCCAAGTGATGGGAGGAGAACCTGCTGGCCTGCCGAGTATATAGGACTGCCACAACCTACGGGCCCTGCCCTCAAGCTGAAAAGTAGTGAAGTCAACTACATGCGACTCCAATATCCTCATGTTGTGCAGTCTGTCCCCGCACCTGTCTATGAAGTCCTGATCATCCTCATGACGCTCACCCCCGAAGACTGGAGGGTGAAGCCTGGTCCATATGTCTAATAACTTCTGTGGGTCACCATCCACAGCTGGCCTGGGCTGGGGTGCCACTACAGCAACTGGCTGAGCCCCATCTGCGGGTAGTGCATCCGGAGTCTGATATACTGCAGCTGCGTGGCCTGGAGACTGAGTAGTAGGGGTCTGGGCTCCCCCTCCTGCTTGTGAAGTGGTTGGGTCTGCTGGAAATAAACTCGCCTGAGTCATGGTGTCCATGAACCGTAGAATGCGGCCCATGACCTCCTGAAATCCTGGTGTTGTCATGAAATCCGCCGGGGTAGGCTCAGCTGCGGGCACCTCGCCCTGCTCCTCAATAATAGGGTCCTCCATAGGATCTGCCGGTGGTGCAACTGGAACGGCTCTGGGATGCCCCCGCCCCCTACCACGGGCCGATGCCCTCCCCCGGCCTCTACCTCGGCCTTTAGCAACGGGGGGAGCAGCTCCTCCCGGGTCCGGAACGTCGGCGGTACGAGTTCTCACCATCTGTGAGAGAATAGAAGAGGGAAATTTAGTACTCTAAGCACTGTACGACAGGAAATGAATAAAGAGTAGTCTTTCCTAATACCCTATAGCCTCTCGAAGATAAATACAGACGTCTCCGTACCGATCAACAAGATTCTATCAGGTTTGCCCATAACTCGTGAGACCTACGTGAACCTAGTGCTCTGATACCATGTTGTCACGACCCATTTTCACAATAGGTCATGAGGGCGCCTGACACCCTTGTCAAGCAAGCCATTGCGGAAATATTACTAAATTACTTATATTATTTTTAATTAGAAATAAGTGGAATAAACACTCAACTTGGAATTTAAAACCAGAAGAGATAAATATTATAATAAAATAGTAACACAATCCCAAAATAATCGTCTACCAAGTGTGTGCCAGAACCTGGTGTCACAAGCTACGGGCAACTAGTAGAATATACATCCCAAAAGAATACCACACTACGCTACTGTCTGGATCAGAATAGACAGAAAATAACAGTACAAAAGAAAGTCTTCTTCGGCTGCGGATCGACATGGAAGGAAAGCAGCTCACCGTAGAAGTCCCAAGTCTGCTCACAAAATGCGCACCAGAGAAAGAACCGGATCCACCTGCCTCAGACCCTGTACATTTAAGTACAGAAGCGTAGCATGAGTACATAAACAATATGTACCCAGTGAGTATCCCGCCTAATCTCAAAGAAGTAGAGATGAGAGGTAGACTTGATACTCACTAGGGTCAAAAAATATTATAAGTTTAAGTTTAACAATGAAGAATCTTTAATAAGCAGCATTTTACAACAAAACATATAAGTCCTATTCTCGCTAAAATTCCAATTTAATCAATTACTACAGTTACAATTATCAATTTCTTTCGAACCATGAAAAGCAGTTCTAATATTTAACACTCTCAGGCAAAACTCTATAAGCATGCGCAAATATGCCGAGGCGACGGCCCGATCCAACAGAAATAAACCGTGCACTTGCCGAGGGTCGACGGCACGCCTATAGATGCATCTATTCACACCGAGGCGATCGGCCCGATCCACAAATAAGTAGAAATATCAAATATTCACACAAAGAATATCAATAGTCATAAATGCTAAGCAAGACTTCAACAATTATACAAGTTTATTCTAAATCCCCTTTTAAATCTCTAGCATATCCTAGGTGCTCATAGTAATAAAATAATATAGAGAATCATGTAAAATAAGCATGATGTGGGTCCTAAACTACCCGGACCATTAACATAGTAGTAGCTACGCACGGACTCTCGTCACCTAGCGCGTGCGTAGCCCCCGCATTTAGCAACAGTTACTCAATTATAAATCCTATGGGGACAGTTCCCTCTTACAAGGTTAGAAAGGAGACTCACCTCGCTCGAAAGCGCGCTCCCGATATCAAGAACAAGCCCAAGCTCTTAATTCGAAGCCGAACGATCGCAAACTAGTTAAAATAGGTAAGAACTAGTCAATAAAGGCTTAAAAGGTCGAATTCCAACTATTTAGGTAATTTCCCAACCTTTTCCACAAGTTTCCTAATTTCCGACCCGGGCCCACGTGCCCGGATTCCGATATTTTTCGAAGGAAATTGCTCTCTACAACCTAAGGATCGATAATATATAAATTCTAACCCATTTCATAACAAATTACATGATTAAATCTTAGTTTTATTAAAACCCTAGGTCTAGCTCTAACCCTTTGATTTTACCTAATTTTTAGTGTTTAATCTACCTAATATAAATGTATTTGACTAAGGATGAATGGGGATTACTTACCTTACAATGCTATGCTGAAACCCTCTCTATGGAAGCACCAAAATCGCCAAAGTGTGGAGTTGTATATGGAATAAATGACTTTGAGTTCGGATTAAATGAACTCTCTGCCCCTAGCGATTTCCGCTTCTGCGGCACCACGACCGCTTCTGCGGAAATCGCCTCTGCGGAAAAAGGCCCGCTTTTGCGGAAATGGCCCAAGAAGCCTGGACCGCTTCTGCGGTCAGATGCCCGCTTATGCGGGTCCGCTTCTGTAGATGTCGAGCCGCTTCTGCGGATTTGGGCCTGAGGAGTTGGACCGCTTCTGCGATCTGGGGGCCGCTTAAGCGGGACCGCTTCTGCGATCTCTGGGCCGCTTCAGCGGTTTCCCCTGGGCCTGGCCCTTTTCGCTTTTGCGATGGCTGCCCGCATCTGCGGTACCGCTTCTGCGGTCCAAGAACCGCAGATGCGGTTATGACAGAAGCAGCAAACTTCAGTTCTCCCCCAATTTTCTTACTTCGCTCGAACCTCGCTCGTTTGACGCTCGGGGCTCCCGAGCCCCGCCCGAACATACCGACAAGTCTGAAATCACGAGGCGGACCTACTCGAACCCTCGGAACTCCCAAAACAACGCTAAATCTCGGAATCACCCCCTAAAACCAAATGAATCAAACTATTGGATCTTCAAGTTCTTAATTCTCCTCTAACGGGTCAAAACGCCCTCAAACTACTCGGATTGACACCAAATTTTACGGGCAAGTCTTAAGCAACATTACGGACCTGTACCAAGCTTCGGAACCAAAATCCGAGCCTGATACCTAGGGGATCAATGATTGCTTAGTTTCTTTAATTCCTTAAAGCTTCAATTAAACAATTTTAGTTAAAAATTCATTAGTCGGGCTAGGGACCTCGGAATTCGATTCCGGACACACGCCCAGGTCCCATATTTTTCAACGGACCCTCAAAAATTGTCAAATCACGAATCCGTACCCGTTTTCCCAAAATGTTGACCGAAGTCAAACTTGGTCTTTTTAAGAAATCCTAAAGAAGCAAATGGGCATATTTTTACTCAAAACCCTTTCAATCGCCCCCGCAAGTCGTAAATTAGTTAAAGCAAGTACGGGAGGCTTTATTTAGGGGAACGGAGTTCTAAAAGGCAAAACGACCGATCGGATCGTTACACGTTGCTTCAAGCTACCCTTCACCTTTAGGAGAATATGAGTTACATTTGGTAGTTATTTGTAATGATCAAGCATATATGAAAATTTATTCTCTATTACTTATAGTTTTGTTTCATTAGTTCACAGATTGAATTTCTTGTTAAGAGTGCAGTACATGAGATAGAATTAAGATTTAAGTTTTGGGGAAACACAGTATGAACTTCCACAAAAAGAAAATAGAAGAGGAAAACTAAAAGAAATTTTCATATTCACTTTTGACTTTCCTAATAGCAAAATTCATCATGTTTGGGAACACATTTGTAATGGCTTAAAAATTATGTTTAAAACAAAACGTGATTTTAAAACGTTTGATGACGTAAATTCATGATTATTTGGCATCTAGAATTTAGAATAATGTTTTAAAAACTAAAGTTTTAGATACATTACTGAATATTATAAATTCATACTCACGTTACTATTTTAGCTGCCAAACATATGATAATTTCATCGTCGTTGAATTAATGTTTATTAAAATATATTCTAGTTTCAGTGAAAACTTCCACATAGTCTATGACTCTATGTAGATATTCAACAAAAACGATATTCAATTAATATTTTACAAGGATCAAGGACCCAGCTTCGACGTGATTAATGAACCTGTGCAGGTTTGCGTATTTATCCTTCTAAAGTCATGTGCCTATTATTTATTATTTCTAATCAATCATTCACTAATACATTAATTGTCACGACCCAAACCCCGCATTGGTCGTGATGGCGCCTCTCGTGAAGACGAAGCCAGCCAACTAATCCAACTCGTCTTTTCCAAAAATAAATTAAACATGAATAAACAGCTAAAATATGATTAATAATATTAATTAGCGGAAATACAACCCAACACAGCCCTAATCGGGGTGTCACAAGTCACGAGCATCTATTAGAATGTAAGTACAACCACAAGGTCTAAAAGTACACTAATCAAGAATAATGAACAAAGGGAGAAGAACGATGCTGCGAACGCTGGCAGTCACCTCGTTAAACTCCTATATCTCTGACTCTGATCAGCCCAACCCGCTACCGGGTGAATAAATACTTGCATCTGCACACGGGGTGCAGGGAGTAAAGTGAATACTCCAACTCAGTGAGTATTAAAGGTAAATAACAACTGAGCGGTAAGAAATCACGTATGACATATCATCATGCTATATAGAAGTAGTGTAAAACCGTTGAGAAAAGCAATGAAGCTGTGAAATCTTTAGAAATATCTTAGATCAGTTTAAAACCTCTTTTGAAAATGACTTTTTCAACAGTATGCAAACGAATGCAAATTAAATAGTGCAGATAAGCACAGAAGTCCGCCCCTCGGGCACCACACTCAATTAACAGATAATGTCAGGCAATCCGGTGGATATCACATGAAGTAGCACAAACAACAGGTAAAGGCAGACAAATCAAATAAAGTAAACACATAGAACAATACTAGTACCGCTGCGGCGTGCAGCCCGATCCACATATCGCTGCGGCGTGCAGCCCGACTCCGTTTATCGTCGACGGCGCTCACTGGGGGTGGTGCGAGACGTCCGGAGGGGCCCCCGTTACCGGTCCCCGAACGCGCGATACTCTAAC
>NC_031994.1:22230922-22275935 GCF_001879085.1 Nicotiana attenuata | reverse complement strand
TCTACTAAACCTGCTCATGACACGTGAGACCTAGTAACCTAGGCTCTAATACCAACTTTGCACGTCCAAACCCCGCACTGGTCGTGATGGCGCCTCTCGTGAAGACGAGGCCAGCACACTAACCCAACTCGCTTTTCCAAAAATATTTAAACATGAATAAACAGCTAAAATATGACTTAATAATATTAATTAGCGGAAATACAACCCAACATATCCCTAATCGGGGTGTCACAAGTCACGAGCATCTATGAGAATGTAAGTACAACCACAAGGTCTAAAAGTACACTAATCAAGAATAATGAACAAAGGGAGAAGAACGATGCTGCGAACGCTGGCAGTCACCTCGTTAAACTCCTATATCTCTGACTCTGATCAGCCCAACCCGCTACCGGGTGAATAAATACTTGCATCTGCACACGGGGTGCAGGGAGTAAAGTGAATACTCCAACTCAGTGAGTAATAAAGGTAAATAACAACTGAGCGGTAAGAAATCACGTATGACATATCATCATGCTATATAGAAGTAGTGTAAACCCTTGAGAAAAGCAGTGAAGCTGTGAAATCTTTAGAAATATCTTAGCTCAGTTTAAAACCTCTTTTGAAAATGGCTTTTTCAACAGTATGCAAACGAATGCAAATCAAATAGTGCAGATAAGCATAGAAGTCCGCCCCTCGGGCACCACACTCAATTAACAAATAATGTCACGCAATCCGGTGGATATCACATGAAGTAGCACAAACAACAGGTAAAGGCAGACAAATGAAATAAAGTAAACACATAGAACAGTACTAGTACCGCTGCGACGTGCAGCCCGATCCACATATCGCTGCGGCGTGCAGCCCGATCCGTTTATCGTCGACGACGCTCACTAGGGGTGTGCAGACTCCGGGAGGGCCCCCTTACGGCCCAAGCGCAATATCAAGCCATCTCGTGGCATCAAGTCTAGGCCCTCGGCCTCATATCAGTATCTGTATAACACTGCTGCGGCGTGCAGCCTGATCCAAAAGTATCCTTACAACACAGGCCCTCGGCCTAACTCAGTCAACAAAATCACATAGGCCACTCGGGCAATAATATACATGATGCTCAACCCAAAATATTATTGGAAATATCATTTCAAGTGTTAAAGCAAGTAAACTTGGCTGAGTTTTTTGAAAACAGTGTAAAAATACATGACTGAGTTCAAGTATAAAATCAAACAGTGAGGAACTGTCAACAACCATCCCCGAAGGGGTTCAAATAGCTGGCACGAAGCCCAAATATGGCAATCAGCCCAAGTCATGATGATAACAAATGAGTTTCAGTCAATTACACGGTAAAATCATCAACCGGGATGGACCAAGTCACAATCCCCACGGTGCTCTACCCTACGCTCGCTATCCGGCGTGCAAGTCACCTCAATATAGCACTACGATGTGCAATCCGGGGTTTCAAACCCTCAGGATATCATTTACAATCATTACTCACCTCGAACCGGCAAAATCTCTAGCTCGCGACGCCGGTTCTCCTCAAATCGGCCTCCACGCGCGTCGAATCTAACCAAAACCACAACGAATACGTCACAACAGGCTGAGGGAACAAAACCCAAGCGAAAACAATCGAAAAATATCAAAAATTCCAAAGTTAGCAAAACCCGAGCCCCGGACCCACTTCTCGAAACTCAGAAATTTTTACATCAACGGGTTCCTTATCTCGCCACGAGTCTATGCATATTAAGAACTCTCAAATCCGAGCTCAAATGACCCTTCAAATCCCAATTTAAAATCTCAAAATCCCAAGCCTTAGCTCTTCCAATTTTAGCTAAATTTCCATGAATTTCTAGGTTAATTTCACATAATAATCACGTTTTTGGTCCATAGAACTTATCTCCAATCAATCCTCTTGGAATTCCTCTTCCATTGCTCCCAAAAAGCTCTAAAAATGCTCAACAATGGAGGAAAATGACTTAGGCTCGCGGATGAAATATTATTAAAAACCCTTCTGCCCAGCTGACATTTCTTCTATGTGAACGCGGTCAAACCCCCGCGTTCGCGATTAACACATTTTTCCTTGACCAAAATTACCTTTCGCGAATGCGTCTACACTCCTGCGAACGCGAAGACTTGGGCTCCTGAACCTACGTGAACGCGACACTATATACGCAAACGCGATGAGCACCTAAGCTGGACCCTCACTTCTACTACGCGAACGCGGACCCCATACCGCGAACGCGAAGCACCAGGAACATACCTTCCGCGAACGCGAGACCCAAACGCGAACGCGAAGTACAAAACTCAGGGCCACTCAACTCCTTCTACGCGAACGCGAGTTCCTTCTCGCGATTGCGAAGGCAAAAATTGAACTTGCACAGCTGCTGCATTTTCTGCTGTATTTTTCAACTCCAAACTTCCCGTTAGCCATCCGAAATCACACCGTGGCCCCCGGGACCTCAACCAAAAGCACTAACACCTCCTATAACATCATTCATACTTGTTCCAATCATCCAAACGCCACAAACAACACTAAAACCATCAAATTACATAGAATTCAAGCCTAAGTTCTTCTAAAACTTCCGAAACACGCATTTGATCAAAAACCCAACCAAATTACCTCCGAATGACCTGAAATTTTGCACACACATCCCAAATCACATAACGAAGCTACAGCAACTCGCAGAATTCCATTCCGACCCTCGGATCAAAATCTCACCTATCAACCGGAATGTCGCCAAAATACTAACTTCGCCAATTCAAGCCAAATTCTACACCGGACCTCCAAAACCAATTCCGATCACGCTCCTAAGTCATAAATCACCCAAAGAAGCTAACCAAATCATAAAAACTCCGATCCGAGCTCATATACAAATAAGTCAACTCTTGGTCAAACCTTTCAAATTCCAAGCTTTCAACTGAGACTGTTCTTTCAAATTCATTCCGATTTTCCTGAAAACCCAAAACCAATGGTCTACATTAGTCATAATACATAACACGGGGCAAGTCATGCCCGAGAACTGGAGATCAAAGTGCAAAAGCTCAAAACGATCGGTCGGGTCATTACATCCTCCCCCACTTAAACATACGTTCGTCCTCGAACGTGCCCAGAGTTGTCCTAGAAGCCAATCAATAGCTGAATGACCTTACCAAGCATATACCCGAGGGTGATCCCACATCACCCTATCTCATATAGGTCCAATAATACATTTCTACTAAAATCACACAATCCAGTCTAGCCCATAAATCATAGAACCACATTTCACTTTCCGAAATCATACACAAGATCAGAACCTCACATCTATGTCCAGAATAAGTCCGAACCAGCTGTAATACCCCATACCTGCAACCTCAGGTGCAATTATATGATATACCACATAACTCAAGCACTCGAAACGATAACTTCTATTCACAGCAGTTGTACACAACAACCGAATACCGATAGAAAACCTCTTATTAGCTAAAGTCTCATTCCAACACTTTCATATACTTCCCCAACGATAATGAAACACGCAATAAATCATAACCATCTCTCAGATCAGTCATCCATAAGGATACTTCTCCTTTGGCAAGGACCATAGCAAATTTCTGAACCGAACCTCGATATTTACCCATCAAACATGCTGAAATCAAATCCGTTTGTATTCATTACAGGCCCCAAGGATCTCATCTACTCCAAAACAATTACTCTGGTGACATGACACACCAAGACAGGCTAAGGCCACGACTTGCGCAGTCCGCGCACCAATAAGAAACAATCCGAACATACTCACATCATGAAACTGACTCAAACGAAAGAGCCGTACCGCAAGCTCACCAATATCATCACATCACACGGCTGAGAACCCATCTCACATCATAGAAATAGAACACACAAATTTGACCCGCAAGGTCATATTTCCACACAGCTTTACTGCAACGCGCGATCCTATCCAAATACTGCTCCACATGAAACACCTCAAGTCACTATGCTCGAAATCCACAACCATGCTCAATTGATGTCTGGAACCAAAGCAAATCATTAAACCCACGGTGAAACAAATAACATACACCATGCAAACCCGATAGAACATAACCGGTACGTCATTCACCGAGCAACTCTCAATTACTCTTCCGGCTCGACTTCCACTATGAAACCTGATGTTCTAAACGTCAATACCACACAAGAGGGGGGGGTGATTTGTGTGGTACTAAATTTTTCACTTAAACTGCTTCTGGAAGGACCTGGTTCTTCTAGGTGTACTTATTACTACTGTTTGCGGAATTAAAAGTACATAAAATAAAGAACATAGTGATTTTACATGGAAAACACCTGGCTCAAAAGGTGAAAAAACCACGACCTACTACTCAGTAGGATTTTCCCAAACTTCCACTAAAATCACTGAGCCAAAACTGCATTTACAAAACTCTTTGTAAACCTAAGGATTAACTCTAATCCCGTTATGGCAACCAGCCTCTAACTGATGCGACAACTTCAAGTTAACTCTAACTTGAGTACTCAAAATACCTATTACAATTACTTCTAGATAAAGCTGAAAAGTACAATATAAAAATGCCTACTACAATTGAACTAGAAATAAAGAAAGACACATAAAACTCTTTATGGAGCTGGTTCTTCAATCTGGTTCATGTAGCTTCTGGTTTGCACACTTGAATCACACACGAACTGCTTGCAAAAAGCCTTGCTATTTTGCTCTCAATTCACGTTTAACTTCTGCGTTTTTGTGCAACACTTTAATGTGAGAACATCCTGCAATTTATAGAGTTAGTAGATGAAGAAATAACTAGAGTTCTGATGCAACTGTTCCTTGGTGGAAGAGTTCTAATTGATTTCAACTTCTAACTCCTTCCCTATCTTGACTTGTGTTCTTTTTGATTAAGGACTCCTTCTCCTTATCAATTATGCAACCTTTTCGATCAGGAGATATTAAATACACCAAGTTAAGCTTATCTCCTTCACGTGCATCCCACATGCTTGAATCTACCCATTTTTGTGAACCTGAAGGATGGACCACTGGATGGACCTGGTTCATGTCTGAGTTCCTTTGTCAGTCTTCAAAACTAACCTTTACTTGGGCCAACAAATTCTCCCTTTTTGATGATGACAAACACTGTGCTTTTCATAAGCTTAGCCCTGTTTCAACTCAGCTTAACATCAACACAGTGTTAGAAACATTTTTCCTTTTTATCACTTATCATCAAGAACCAGGTACATTAGGTTATAAACATCACTGTTCAAAGTGTAAGCATCACTTGTTTAAAGCACAACCTTTTTCCCCCTTTTGGCATCATCGGAAAGTTGCATAAAAAATGTGAGATAACCAGATTTTAAAGCTTACTCATGGCCACTGGGGCTACTTCAAATCCAATCATGAATTAATCATCATAGATCAAGCTAAGAATTTAAACCATCAAAGAAATATAAACAAACAGTTAGAGCAAAAACTGTGAATTTCATTGATGATTGATAAGATTCTACCACAAAGCATAAGAAGAAATAAAAATACTGAAAACATGAGCAAAAGAAACAAAAAGTCTCAAATTGGGTCACTGGTTGATCTACACTAGGCTAGGATTTAAGGTTTGGAAGAGGTAGGGGCTGGGTTATTTGCTTGGAGAAGTTTCAGCATGTCTTGAAGAATTCCATCATTCTTCTCCTTTTCCCTTGCAAGTTCAGTTCTGAGAACATCTCTCTCAGATTCTACCTCAACCAATCGTGTCTTCAGTCTTGCTATCTCAATATCCTTTGCGTCACTCTCCTGTACCAAGATTCTGACTTTGCTATTGATAGGTGTCTTTTTAGATGAACTAGGTTCATTAAGAATGACATTGACTTCATAATCGCAAGCAAGCAGAGTATTAACCCCACTTCCTTGCTAGGTACCTTGAAATGTGCAAGCACAGTTGTGAGAATGAAACCATAGGGAATGGCATGAGTTTTGGTGCCATTGATAATCCTATCAGTAGGTCCACGAGGGTTTCTTATTCAGATGGAACAGGTTCATCTATATTTCTCAAGTTGAACCTACCCCTCAGCAGCTTCCCACTTCCCCCTGTTTTGCTCACACTCTCTTCTATTTCAGTAAATTCCTCTCCCCAAACAACCATTGCACCAGTGTCTTTTATTATACCAACAGGAGTGGGTGAAGAATCAGCCACTCTTGTCCCCTTTCCCCTCACAGTACTCCTAGCGCCCTTGCTCTCCTTTTTTTTCATTTTTTACCACCAACTTCTCCACGATTATGTAGACNGGTGGTGATTTGTGTGGTACTATATTTTTCGCTTAAACTGCTTCTGGAAGGATCTGGTTCTTCTAGGTGTACTTATTACTACTATTTGCGGAATTAAAAGTACATAAAATAAAGAACACAGAGATTTTACGTGGAAAACACCTGGCTCAACAGGTGAAAAAACCACGACCTACTACTCAATAGGATTTTCCCAAACTTCCACTAAAATCACTGAGCCAAAACTGCATTTACAAAACTCTTTGTAAACCTAAGGATTAACTCTAATCCCGTTGTGGCAACCAGCCTCTAACTGCTGCGACAACTTCAAGTTAACTCTAACTTGAGTACTCAAAATACCTATTACAATTGCTTCTAGATAAAGCTGAAAGGTACAATATAAAAACGCCTACTACAATTGAACTAGAAATAAAGAAAGACACATAAAACTCTTTATGGAGCTGGTTCTTCAATCTGGTTCATGTAGCTTCTGTTTTACACACTTGAATCACACACGAACTGCTTGCAAAAAGCCTTGCTATTTTGCTCTCAATTCACGTTTAACTTCTACGTTTTTGTGCAACACTTTAATGTGAGAACATCCTGCAATTTATAGAGTTAGTAGATGAAGAAATAACTAGAGTTCTGATACAACTCTTCCTTGGTGGAAGAGTTCTAGTTGATTTCAACTTCTAACTCCTTCCCTATCTTGACTTGTGTTCTCTTTGATTAAGGACTCCTTCTCCTTATCAATTATGCAATCTTTTCGATCAGGAGATATTAAATACACCAAGTTAAGCTTATCTCCTTCACGTGCATCCCACATGCTTGAATCTGCCCATTTTTGTGAACCTGAAGGATGGACCACTGGATGGACCTGGTTCATGTCTGAGTTCCTTTGTCAGTCTTCAAAACTAACCTTTACTTGGGCCAACAAAACCCCAATGAAACCGCACCATATATGCCCATAACCAAAAAGTTATAACGCCTCGCAACATAAAAAGCAACTCATAGATCTCCACAGATCACTAACAAGCTCAATAACGATCGAATCAACCTATCCCTCAACAATACAATTCGGGGCCAACCAAGCCGACTCAAGCTAGAACACGCATCCACATTGGCCTGCCAACGAACTCATTAACAAGGAGGCCTGAAGTTGCTCCTTCCACTTCAATAACTTTGCCGATGCTATACGATACGATACAAGGCATCAAATTAACACCGAAATCCACAACCTTGCCCGGCGACATGCCCGGCCACAAGAAACGCATCCGAAAAGTCCCTCAACACCGGAAGTGGATCAATGGTAGAAACCTCTGCACTGACGTCCATCACGAAGGCCCAATTAAGAAAAGCAATCCTTCCCAGCCGTCTGCTGGATCCTTGAAATATAAACCACTCTGCTAGAACATAACCCAACGCACCTCGCCACTCATCCCGTGGCATTTCCGGCATAGCCCATAGCGCAATAGTCCAGAATAACCCAACACTAAGACAACCAGTCTACACCCCAACATCATACCAAAATCTAACATACCAAGCAAAGAAAGAACCACTTGGGCCTCCAAATCCCGGTAGTTGCTAAACAGTGCCGATACACACGATCTACAACCACATCATAGCCTGCACATGAGAACATCCGCCTCCACATCCACATGGCACATGAATCATCATATCCGATCCCAATTTCCCCGTCCGAACACATGCACACCTTTAATACCCAATCATTCCACGATGGATACGCTAAAATTTCCGTGTGCCACCAAGCAAACCCGAATACCACCAGTCGATCCAACAAGAAAGTGCCGCAATACTATCGAAGTAACATCAGTTTAATCACGTTACCCCTTTTTCTGAGACATATGCTATCATCAAATCACTTCCAATTAGCAGTACCATTTCCCTGATTATCTGAGGCTTCCCGTTGCCTAAGAGTTTATGAACTTCCTTTCAGAACTAAACTGTAACCTAGCACACGCCAGTCTCGGTCCTCCACAACATACCGCATATACCATACCATCCAAGGAAAACATGAAAAATTTTATCTCCCTTCCGAGCCACAGACATCTACGCACTCAATTAGTCAAGAACTTCCATCGATCCCATCTAGAAGAAAATCATTACACATCCCATGCCTTTCACCTTCGTAGGAAATGCACTTCTCCAACCACGGTAGAAATCAACAAGAACTCCCCCAATTCCGTTTACAACAAATTAAACTGCAAGGACTGAATCTTTATAACTAGACCAAGCTAAGCAAGCCATCAAAACCCAAGAGCATTGCTGCAAAATACCTGTAAGAACCCATTACCTCGAACACATACAAAGAATTAATCATATCCTTACCATACCGATTCGGTCTACTATCAAGTTGCTCCATCTATCTAAATTTCCCTCTGATTCATTATCAACTTGATGCTCCCTCTTACCGTAGCACCACAATTCGTCAACCCAGGTTTACCACACGAGGCCCAAGCATAAATCCACATTGTCCAAGGCCCATAAGCCGCTGAATACTCTCTTAATATTCCCAAAAACACCACACTCCGGAATACTTTACTATGAAGAACTTCCTGTGAATCTAAACCCGTTACCT
This sequence comes from Nicotiana attenuata, assembly GCF_001879085.1. Classification (NCBI taxonomy): domain Eukaryota; kingdom Viridiplantae; phylum Streptophyta; class Magnoliopsida; order Solanales; family Solanaceae; genus Nicotiana; species Nicotiana attenuata. Next base: position 22,267,139 of record NC_031994.1, on the reverse strand, counting down.
TTACCTTCCTGATACCGATACATAGAATCCCATAATCAACATAGGAATACCACAAGTCTTGACCTCTTCCAATGAAAACTTAGTCTCTAACCACACCTACAACTTTAAAATACCCGATTGATTCCTGTAGAATCTTTAACACATTAGAGCCATTCTCGAGATTCATTCACTCTCCTTCAAACTGTAATTTACCTGATCAAATGAACAGAACAACCAGTGCCTCATTGTTACTTCTGACACTGCAGCACATAACCTAGCAATCAGCTAATCAATAGCAATCTCCCCCACTTGGCTCGAGGCCATACATCAGCATATCTTCAAAAACTCATAACGCTTATATTCTATTGATGCCACAATACCATAGTGAGATTAAACTCAAATCCTTTGTAATCTTGTGAAAACACCAATCATCTAGTACTGTAAATCTCCTACAATTCTCGCATTCATCCCCGCAACAGCTAAGCCCACTCTCTTAGGCGGCCCAAAATTTCAATTTCAACACGTACTTTTCACTTGCACATGAGATCTCCTAACATACACATAAGGATCACACCACTTTAGAACACTCCGCAGGAGATAACCCACCTGTTTCGCCTCAATATAACATTTCTGTATACCTTCCACCGTCATACACATTACACAGCCACTTAGTCTTCCTAAGTATGAACTCATACCACAACATAAAATTTACTTCACTCCCAACTAGGAGACACGAAAAGATTCTTCACGCGCCCATAACTCGGAGCTACACATCCAATCATAATGGAAATCATACACTTAGTAGTTCATCTATCATCCCGCAGACCTTCCTCGTCACTTCCAAGTTACATAGATACATCTCGCAGTACTAACATACTCCTCACGTAGCTAACCAGCCATCACTCCCACTAATAGGGATAATACCGAACATATAAGTTCAGAACACTTGCTTACACAATCAGCCCCTCGGTGCTCGAGCCATAGGCAAAGATCCGGCCTCAAGTCCTCCAGACTGGCCCAACATAAACTCACAGAGAATACATTTCGCCCCTCAATCGGGGAATCACAAGCCATCAAGGCACATCTGATACTGAGCGCTCATGCGCGCATACGAATGCGTGGAAGGAATTTCAAGAGTTTCTTTTCAAGCTGAATCAAGGACGCACGATAGGAATTCAAGAATGTGAAGTTTTCCTAAAGGTTATGCAGCCTCTCGAGGATAAATACAGACGTCTCCGTACCGATCCGCGAGACTCTACTAAACCTGCTCATGACTCGTGAGACCTAGTAACCTAGGCTCTGATACCAACTTGTCACGACCCAAACCCCGCACTGGTCGTGATGGCGCCTCTCGTGAAGACGAGGCCAACCAACTAACCCAACTCGTCTTTTCCAAAAATAATTTAAACATGAATAAACAGCTAAAATATGACTTAATAATATTAATTAGCGGAAATACAACCCAACACAGCCTTAATCGGGGTGTCACAAGTCACGAGCATCTACTAGAATGTAAGTACAACCACAAGGTCTAAAAGTACACTAATCAAGAATAATGAACAAAGGGATAAGAACGATGATGCGAACGCTGGCAGTCACCTCGTTAAACTCCTATATCTCTGACTCTGATCAGCCCAACCCGCTACCGGGTGAATAAATACCTGCATCTGCACATGGGGTGCAGGGAGTAAAGTAAGTACTCCAACTCAGTGAGTAATAAAGGTAAATAACAACTGAGCGGTAAGAAATCACGTATGACATATCATCATGCTATATAGAAGTAGTGTAAAACCCTTGAGAAAAGCAATGAAGCTGTGAAATCTTTAGAAATATCTTAGCTCAGTTTAAAACCTCTTTTGAAAATGACTTTTTCAACAGTATGCAAACGAAGGCAAATCAAATAGTGCAGATAAGCACAGAAGTCCGCCCCTCGGGCACCACACTCAATTAACAGATAATGTCAGGCAATCCGGTGGATATCACATGAAGTAGCACAAACAACAGGTAAAGGCAGACAAATGAAATAAAGTAAACACATAGAACAGTACTAGTACCGCTGCGGCGTGCAGCCCGATCCACATATCGCTGCGGCGTGCAGCCCGATCCGTTTATCGTCGACGGCGCTCACTGGGGTGTGCAGACTCCGGGAGGGGCCCCTTACGGCCCAAGCGCAATATCAAGCCATCTCGTGGCATCAAGTCTAGGCCCTCAGCCTCATATCAGTATCAGTATAACACAGCTGTGGCGTGCAGCCCGATCCAAAAGTATCCTCAACACAGGCCCTCGGCCTAACTCAGTCAACAAAATCACATAGGCCACTCGGGCAACAATAAACATGATGCTCAGCCCAAAATATTATTGGAAATATCATTTCAAGTGTTAAAGCAAGTAAACTTGGCTGAGTTTTTTTTGAAAACAGTGTAAAAATACATGACTGAGTTCAAGTATAAAATCAAACAGTGAGGAAATATCAACAACCATCCCCGAAGGGGTTCAAATAGCTGGCACGAAGCCCAAATATGGCAATCAGCCCAAGTCATGATGATAACAAATGAGTTTCAGTCAATTACACAGTAAAATCATCAACCGGGACGGACCAAGTCACAATCCCTACGGTGCTCTACCCCACGCTCGCTATCCGGCGTGCAAGTCACCTCAATATAGCACTACGATGTGCAATCCGGGGTTTCNAGTCCGGGCGCGTAGCCGGAAAGCTGTTATGTTGAAATATGTGAATTCCGTGAAAAATTTGAAGAATTTTGATATTAATATGATTATAGTTGATTTTGGTCAACATTTTTGGTAAACGGACCCGGACCCGAGATTGGACGGTCCCGGAAGGTCTGTAGAAAAATATGGGACTCCGCATGTGCCCAGAATCGAATTCCGAGGCCTAGAGCCCGAGATATGAATTTTTTCGTGAAATTGTTTTTCTGAAATTATTAAGGAAAATGGAAATGAATATTTATTAAAAGACTATGGTATCGGGCTCGTATTTTGGTTCCGACGCCCGGTACAAGTCTTAAATATGTGTTAAGCGCTTTCTGTAAAGTTTGGTCGAAATCGGACGTCGTTTGACGTGTTTCGGACTATAAGTTCCAAGTTTGAATGTTTATGAAGTTTAGAAGAAAAAATCATGTGTTTTGAGGCTTGATTCAACGATTTTGATGTTATTTTTGCGATTTGATCGCACGAGCAAGTCCGTAGGATGTTTTTGAGGTTGTATGCATGTTTGGTTTGGAGCCCCGAGGGCTCGGGTGAGTTTTGGATAGGTATCGGATTGCATTTCTCATGTTTTAAAAATCTGGTATGCTGGCTTCTGCAATTTTCGCAAATGCGAAGGGAAGACTCGCAATTGCGAGCTCGCAAATGCGAGCATTGCTTCGCAATTGCGAAGTCTGGGAAAATGGGGCACTATCGCAAATGCGATCAACACTTCGCAAATGCGAAGTCTGGGGAAAAGGCTTGGGATCGCAAATGCGAGGTGGCCCTGGTGGCAAATGCGATCGAATGTTCGCAAAAGCGAAACCTGGCCACCAGACATGGGTTCGCAAATGCAAACTAAGAATGTCGCAATTTCCAGCCCTGTTTTGTTCGCAATTGCGAACCATGGTTCGCAATTCCCATATCCGAGGCCCAGCAAATTTTATACTTATTCGAATTTTCATCACTTTCACCATTCTTTCAAAACCCAAACAGCATAGGCGATTTTTCAAGAGAAAACTTCATCCCAAATCATTTGTAAGTTGATTTTTACTTAATTCTTTCAACTTTTATCATCATTAAACATGTTTTCCACTTGAAATCAAGGATTTTCATGGGTGAAATTGGGGTTTTTGGGTGGAACCTAGGTTTTCCATAAATTGGGGAGTTGGACCTCGATTTAAGGTCCGATTTCAAAACAAATTATATATTTGAACTTGTGGGGGAATGGGTAACCGGATTTTGGTTCGAACCTCGAGTTTTGACCACGTGGGCCCGGGGGCGATTTTGGAATTTTTGCGAAAAACTTGGGAAACTCATTTTTTATGCATCCAAATTGATTCATATAATGTTTATTAAAGTAATTGAGCAATTTGTGATTAGATTCGAGCGAATTGGAGGTGGAACCACGAGGTAAAGCAATAGTTGAGGATTAAGTGGATTTCAAGGCTTTGAGGTAAGTGTTTGGTTTAACCCTAGCTTGAGGGAATAGGAGTTGAGTCTTGTTGCTAATTGCTATGTGATCGAGTACGATGTATAGGCATGGTGATGAGTATCTATACATTGGTGTCTAGCATGACCGTGAGTCCTTATAACGTGATTATCATGACTTGGTTGTGAACTCCGTGTTTATNCAGAAATTTTTACATCAACGGGTTCCTTATCTCGCCACGAGTCTATGCACATCAAGAACTCTCAAATCCGAGCTCAAATGACCCTTCAAATCCCAATTTAAAATCTCAAAGTCCCAATCCCTAGTTCTTCCAATTTTAGCTAAATTTCCATGAATTTCTAGGTTAATTTCACATAATAATCACGTTTTTGGTCCATAGAACTTACTTCCAATCAATCCTCTTCGAATCCCTCTTCAATTGCTCCCAAGAAGCTCTAAAAATACTCAACAATGGGGGAAAATGACTTAGGCTCGCGGATGAAATATTATTAAAAACCCTTCTGCCCAGTTGACATTTTTTCTATGCGAACGCGGTCAAAACCCCGCGTTCGCGATGATCACGTTTTTCCTTGACCAAAATTACCCTTCGCGAACGCGTCTGCACTCCCGCGAATGCGAAGACTTGGGCTCCTGAACCTACGCGAACGCGACACTATATACGCGAACGCGATGAGCACCTAAGCTGGACCCTCACTTCTACTACGCGAACGCGGAACCCACACCGCGAACGCGAAGCACCAGGAACTTACCTTCCGCGAACGCGAGACCCAAACGCGAACGCGAAGTACAAAACTCGGGGCCACTCAACTCCTTCTACGCGAACGCGAGTTGCTTCTCGCGATCGCGAAGGCAAAACTTGAACTTGCACTGCTGCTGCATTTTCTGCTGCATTTTTCAACTCCAAACTTCTCGTTAGCCATTCGAAATCACCCCGAGGCCCCCGGGACCTCAACTAAAAGCACCAGCACCTCCTATAACATCATTCAAACCTCAAAAAATACCAAAACCATCAAATTACATTGAATTCAAGCCTAAGTTCTTCTAAAACTTCCGAAACGCGCATTTGATCAAAAACCCAACCAAATCACCTCCGAATGACCTAAAATTTTGCACACACATCCCAAATCACATAAGGAAGCTACAGCAACTCTCGGAATTCCATTCCGGCCCTCGGATCAAAATCTCACCTATCAACCGGAATTTTGCCAAAATACTAACTTCACCAATTCAAGCCAAATTCTACACCGGACCTCCAAAACCAATTCCGATCACGTTCCTAAGTCATAAATCACCCAAAGAAGCCAACCAAATCATAAAAACTCCGATCCGAGCTCATATACAAATAAGTCAACTCTTGGTCAAACCTTTCAAATTCCAAGCTTTCAACTGAGACTGTTTGTGACGACCCAAAGAGGTCATCACATGTTTCCTCATTCGTTCCGTGCTTCCGAGGCCTTGAAAACCTCATTTTTACTTTCCTCGATTTGCGTGCGCAGTCCGGGCGCATAGCCGGAAGGCTTTTATGTTGAAATATGTGAATTCTGTGAAAAATTTGAAGAATTTTGATATTAATATGATTAAAGTTGACTTCGATCAATATTTTTGGAAAGCGGACCCAGACCCGAGATTGGACGGTCCCGGAAGGTCCGTAGAAAAATATGGGACTCGGGCATATGCCCGGAGTCGAATTCCGAGGTCTAGAGCCCGAGAAATGAATTTTTCTGTGAAATTGTTTTTCTGAAATTAATAAGGAAAATGGAAATGAAAATTTATTAAAAGACTGTGGTATCGGGCTCGTATTTTGGTTCCGACGCCCGGCACAAGTCTTATATATTGTATAAGCGCTTTCTGTGAAGTTTGGTCGAAATCGGACGTCGTTTGACGTGTTTCGGACCTAAATATCTAAAGTTAGAAGTTTATGAAGTTTGAAATGAAAATGATGATTTTGAGGCCTGATTCAATGACTTTGATGTTATTTTGGCGATTTGATCGCTTGAGTAAGTTCGTAGGACGTTACTGAGTTAGTGTGTGTGATTGGTTAGGAGCCCCGAAGGCTCGAGAGCGAATTGGAGGTGGTTCGGGGTGTTTTTGGCCTTAGAGTTGTTGCAGAAGTTATGCTTCTGGTGTTCAGAGAATTTGTTCTCTGCGATCGCGATTCCATTCCTGCGATCGCATAGAGTCTTCTCCAGGCATTTCCAAATTTCTTCAACGCGATCGCATAAGTTGTCCCGCGATCGCATAGTCTGACCAGTCTCTTCAATGCGATCGCGCTCACCTCTACGCGATCGCACAGCTTTACACTTCACCCAAAAGTCCTGGCTTCCCTTCTTCTATGCGAACGCACGAATTGTTCTGCGATCGCGGAAGCCAAGCTTCCACTCCTCTATGCGATCGCATTAATTGCCCCGCGATCGCATAGACCAAAAACGCCCAGTTATTTTAAAGTCTAAAAACAGAACCAGTGACGGGATTCGTTCATTCTTTTCACACGAGCTCTCCTCTTAAACCCTCCATAGACGAAATTCAAGCTCTCCTTCCTCCATAACTCTTTGGGTAAGTAATCTTAACATCATACCCTCATTATTTCTTCATCTAATTACTAATTTCCTAGCCCTAAACCATGAAAACAAAGTAGAAATTAAGGGTTTTGGGCAGAGTAGGGTTTTGAGAATTTTGGGTGATTCAACCTCAATTTGGGGTCGAATCTTAAAACAAATTATGTATTTGGACTCGTGGGGTTATTGGTGATCGGGTTTTGGTCCGAGCCTCGAGTTTGGACCATGTGGGCCCGGTGTCTAATTTTGGTATTTTTGGAAGAATGCTAGAAAATTCATATCTAGGCTATGGGATGTTGCCCTTGAGTCTTTATTGATATTATTAAATTAATCATGACTAGATATCACTGTTTCGGAGTCGGATTGTAGAGGAAAGGCGGTCTTTGAAGGTTGATTGCTATTCTTGGGACCTGAGGTAAGTGTTTGGTTTAACCCTAGCTTGAGGGAATAGGAGTTGAGTCTTGTTGCTAATTGCTATGTGATCGAGTACGATGTATAGGCATGGTGACGAGTATCTATACATTGGCGTCTAGCATGACCGTGAGTCCTTATAACGTGATTATCATGACTTGGTTGTGAATTCCATGTTTATTGGAGTATTTCTATATGTTGTGAACTAGCATGTGAACGGTAATATGATCATTTGATTTTCCTGGGAGCATAGGCTCGCATTGTGATACGAATATTGAAATCATACGAAACGACTTGATTCTTCGGAGCGTTGGCTCAAAATAGTAGAGTGAATTATAAGATAAGAAAAGTAAGAAAGAGAAAGCGTTGTTGGTTATTCCCTTGCCGGGATGTTTGTCAAATATTTACTTATTTTTATGCCCCTTAATTGTGACTGTTGTTTGGGGAGTCGGACTGATAAATGATATTGAGGATCGGGTTGCGCGCCGCAACAATGATACATGATAAATGATATTGAGGATCGGGTTGCGCGCCGCAACAATGATACATGATAAATGATATGGGTCGGGTTGCACGCCGCAATAGTGGTATTTGTGGAGCGGGTTGCACGCCGCAACAATAGTAATTATGGAGCGGGTTGCACGCCGCAACAGTTATTGAGGCTATGTGTTTGTATTTGAGTATTGATTCTCTGTTCATTGTGAACCTAAGCTGTTTTAGTTGTTACTCTGGATTGCTGTTAATATTGTATCTCCCCTTAGCATGTCTCCCTCCCCTTGTTGTTAATTACTTGATATTCGATTCCCGCTGTATATTTATAACTGCACAGGTTTATGTGATGTCCAGTCTAGCCTCGTCACTACTTCGCCGGGGTTAGGCTAGACACTTACCAGCACATGGGGTCGGTTGTGCTGATGCTACACTTCTGTGCATTTTTGCACAGGTCCAGGTTTTGAGGAGCAGCGGCAGTAGTACGGGAGCAGGCTTTCATTATCACGAGACTGAGGTAACCTTGCAGGCGTCCGCAGGCCCGGCGTCTCTTCTTTATGTTTTCCTTTTTGATTGTTGCCTCATTGTTTTCGAGACAGACAGCTGTTATATTCCTTTCAGACCTTTGTATTTAGTTTATTCTTAGTGGTTCGTGAGTAATGTGACACCAAATCTTGGGTAGAGGCTATTGTTGACTATTCCACGTTTTGATTCAGACTTATAAATTAGACTTTCGCTATTGTTATTATTAAATTCCATATTTCTTATTGATGCTAAAGATTGTTAACACATTTATTTATTAATGAAAGGTAAATAAGTTGGCTTGCCTAGCTACCACGAGTAGGCGCCATCACGATCCCGATGGTGGGAAATCCGGGTCGTGACACTGTTCTTTCATATTCATTTCGATTTTCCTGAAAAACCAAAACCAACGGTTCATAATACATTACACGGGGCAAGTCATGCCCGAGAACTGGCGATCAAAGTGCAAAAGCTCAAAACAATCGGTCGGGTCGTTACAGTGTCATTCTCCAGTTGTTTGGTTTCAGTCGGGAGAGGCTAAGTTATTGGGCACGAATTTGGTTCGGGATGCCTTAGAGAAAGTCAAGTTGATTCCGGATCAGCTTCGTACAACCCAGTCTAGACAGAAGAGTTATGCCGATCGAAAGGTTCGTGATATGGCATTTATGGTTGGGGGGCGGGTTTTGCTCCGGGTTTCACCCATCATGGGTGTTGGGTTCGTAAATAAGGTCAAGTTGAGTCCTAGGTATATCGGGCCCTTTGAGATCCTTAAGAGCATTGGTAAGGTGTCTTACAAGCTTGCATTGCCACCAAGTTTATCTACAGTTCATCCGGTGTTCCATGTTTCTATGCTCCGGAAGTATTTTGGTGATCCATCTCATGTTTTATACTTCAACACAGTCCAATCGGATAAGGATTTGGCTTATATTGATGAGCCAGTGCTATCTTGGACAGACTGGTCCGGAAGTTGAGATCAGAGAACATTGCTTCGAAGAAGGTTCAATAGAGGGGTCATCCAGTCGAGAATGCGACCTGGGAGACCGATCACGATATGCGGAGTCATTATCCTCATCTATTCATCACTTTAGGTATGTCCTTATGCACGTTCGAGGACGAACATTTGTTTTAAAAGGGGGAGAATGTGACAACCAGACTAGTCATTTTCTGTAATTGCGTCCCGATTTCCCTTTTGATGCTTCACACATGTGTGTTTATGGTTTTGTGTCTTACGGGGTTGATTAGCTTATTTCCGAAAAGATTTTGGGTTGATTTGGACCCTTTGATTTTTGACTTAAAAGCTTAAGTTAAAAATATTGACCAAACTTTGACTTTTTGTGAAAACGACTCCGGAACAGTATTATGATGGCTCCGATAGCTTCGTATCGTGATTTTTGTCTTGGTCGTATACCCGAAATCGAATTCGAAAGTCCGTAGGTTGATTTGTATTATTTTGCCGAAATTTGGTAATTTGAAGTTGAAAAGTCTAACTATAGGTTGACTTTTAGCTATCGGGCTCGGAATTTAATTTTGGGACTTGGAATAGGTTCAGTACGCTATTTAGAACTTTTCTGCAAAATATGGTATCATTTGGAGTAGAATTGATAGGATTCAAACGCTTAGTTGCAATTCTGCAATTCTAGTAGTTCTTGAACTTTACTTTGAAAATCATGCGTTTTAGTGTTCGATTCGTAGTTCTAGATGTTATTTTTGTATTTTGATCGTGCGAGCGAGTTCGTATGATATTTTTAGACTTGTGTGGATGTTTGGTTTGGAGCCCCCACGGCTCGGAAGAGTTTCGGACATGTTTCGGAATGATTTGAACTGAAAAATAAATTGCTGGTGTTGTTGGTGTTCTGTTATCGCAATTACGCACCAGCCTCATAATTGCAAAGGTGGCAGGGGTGTTCAGATGTCGCAAATGCGCCTTTCCCTTCGCATTTGCGAAGTCCGCAGGCTTGAGGGCACGTTCACAATTGCGATCATTAGGTCGCTTTTGCGATAGTGGCCAGCTTTGCAATTGTGACTTTTCTTGAGGTTGTCAGGGTTCGCAAATGCGACCCCTGATTCGCAATTGCGAGGGTTCGCAAATGCGACATCTGCAGCTGATCATAAGGGCTGGGAAGTCGGGATATCAATTTCCAACTATATTTCATCAATATTTCTTAGATTTAATATCAAAAATCATGTGAATCAAAGTGAAAATTTGTGAAACTTTCTCAAGTTTTTGAAAAATAAGAATTTGAGTTTTGAGAGTCGATTTGAACTCGAATTTTGAAACAAATCATATATATGAACTCGTAGGGTTATGGATAGACGAAATCTACGCTTGGACCCGGGTTTTGACCAGGCGGGCCCCGGGTTGACTTTTTGAGAAAAGTGTAAATTTCATAGCTTTATCTATTGTAATTATTTTCCCTTGCATTGTTTGATGATATTAAGTCAATTTTGATTATATTTGAGCCGTATGGAGGCAAATTTTAGGGGAAAAGCTATTTCTGAGGGTTGAGTTGGCAGTTCGCCTAGTTGAAGTAAGTATCTTGTCTAACTTTGCGTGGGAGAACTACCCCTTTAAAATTTGGTATTGATTGTGTCATTTGTTCTATGTGAAAACCACGTAGGCAAGGTGACGAGTGGGTACACGGTTTATATGTGGTACTTGACCGGTGTAGGCTGCTTAGACTTTTTCCATACTTTAATTGAATTGTCATATCATGTTTTAAATTCTCATGGTCAATCTACTCTTGCTTGTGTTAGTCTAACCTTAAATGCCTTAAATGACTTTGTTAATATTTGTTCTACATTTTACTTGATATTTTGCTCTTATGCTTTAGTTGAAATTGTTTCCTCTTTCATTGTTACTGTTGGATATTGGGTTTGGGTCGCGGGTCGTCCATATGGACTGACCCTACCCATTTAAAGGAGATAAAACCTAAAGAGGTTACCTAGGGAAGTTAAACCATAGATAAAATAAAATAAAAAATTGTTGCACGTTAGAGAAAGAATCGGAACGTGGGATTGAATGTGAGCGGACAGTTTTTTCCTCTCTTGAAACTCCTCTCTCTCCTTTATATATACCTTTCTTCCTCAACAGAGAAAGATAGAAGTCTTGAAGCAATTCTCCCTCAAGAAAACACACTATGATAAACAAGGTATTTAGTTCGTGAACAAGGATTTCGTTTCCAAGAGAGACGAAATTGGATTCGAGCGATTGAACAGATTCTGCAAAATCTTCCGCTATTGTTAACAGGTACACAAATTTGATCTTCCTGTTACTCGATTTTACTATCAGTTACATGTTATCTCTTCCATTGATTTATCATTATTTGAAGTCATTAATACATGTTATTTCTTCCATTATCGATTATCCTTATTCGCAATCATCGTTACATATTATCTCTTTCATTATGAGTTATTCTATGTTCAAATCCGATGTTTTCCGAAATCCGGAGGAGGAGTTGCTCTAGATAATTGTTAAAGAGAACTACAAGACATGATGGATAGATTTTGGATTTTTGGCTGTCATTGTAGAATTTGGTTCGCATGAGCGACACATATCTATTTTGCTGCTGGTACATCGCTTTTATAGATTCAGCTTTTTCTAAATTCCAAATTTAACAATCAAACTCTACCAAATTAAAAAATGTATCTTATTTTTGTATCGGCTTAAATTAAATTTTTAAGTTATCTATTTGATCCCCAATGCTTGTTTTGATGTCCGTTAACGGAGATTCGCCACCAAAATTTTATTTGAAAAGATAAAACATTTCGACTAGGGGCGTATATAGGTCAGGTTGGTTCAGATTTTTTAATTAGTAAACCAAACTAATGTTGTCAGGTTTTTAAATCTATAAACCAAACCAATAAAGTCGGATTTTTTAATCTCAGTTTTCCTCGAGTTTTTCGTTTTTTTTTTTTTTGGGATTTTTTCCGGTAAAGTCTTCATAGGACAAAATATTTAACTTGTATTCCAAATATTTCTTTAGTTTAGTAGGATACAACTATATAATATATTTTTCAAGAAAATAATACAATAATATTAGATGACTCATAGCATTGTACTAAAATATTCAATAACAAACATAATAAAATCGCATAAAAAAAATATTACTAATTAATAAGCCATAATAAAAATTAGATAATCTAAAAATACTATAGAGGTCATGCTAAAATAAGTACAACTAATAAGTACTACCAATTACATAATTAAGCACTAAAGAAAAAAGCAAACTATGTTATGCATTTTCATTATAAACCAATGCAAAACTAAAAAATAGATATCCAACACTATTGTCATTCCTAATGTTATATTGAATTTTGTTTATTAGCATTAGCATTGATTTGAACTATATTTGACTTACTATATTTATGGGCTATAAAATTTATTGGACCATTCAATAATCTTAAGTCCAAACTTTAAAGAAAATTTTACATGCTATAGCTAAATAATACACCCTATTTATTATAAATCAAAACACTTTATGTGACGACCCGACCTGTCATTTTATGTAATCGCGCCCCAATTCCCCTTTTGATGCTTTACACATGTGTGTTTATGGTTTTATGACTTACGGGGTTGATTAGTTTCGTTCCGGGAAGATTTCGGGTTGATTTGGATCCTTTGATTTTTGAGTTAGAAGCTTAAGTTATAAATGTTGACCAAACTTTGACTTTTGTGAAAACGACCCCAGAACGTTGTTTTGTGGCTCAGATAACTTCTTATCGTGATTTTTGACTTGGGTGTATGCCCGGAATTGAATTCGGAAGTCCGTTGATTGATTTGTGTTGTTTTGTCGAAATTTGGTAATTTGAAGTTGAAAAGTTTAACTGTAGGTTGACTTTTAGCTATCGTGCTAGGAATCTGATTTTGGGACTTGAAATAGGTCCGTTATGCTATTTAGAACTTGTCTGCAAAATTTGGTATCATTTGGAGTTGAATTGATAGGATTCGGACGCTTAGCTACAATTCTAGTAGTTCGTGAACTTTACTTTGAAATTCATGTGTTTTAGTGTTTGATTCATAGTTGTAGATATTATTTTTGTATTTTGGTCGCGCGAGTGAGTTCGTATGATATTTTTAGACTTGTGTGGATGTTTGGTTTAGAGCCCCGGGGGCTCGGATGAGTTTTGGACATGTTTCAGAGTGATTTGAACTAAAAATGAATTGTTGGTGTTGCTGGTGCTATGTTATCGCAATTGCGAGCACCAGCCTCACAATTGCAAAGGTGACAGGGGGTGTTCAAATGTCGTAAATGCAACTTCCCCTTCGTATTTGCGAAGTCAACATGCCTGAGTGTTGGTTCGCAATTGCGATCATTTGGTCGCTTTTGCGATAGTGGACAGCTTCGCAATTACGAAGCCTTTGTCGCAATTGTGACTTTTCTTGAGGTTGTCAGGGTTCGCAAATGCGACCCCTGATTCGCAATTGCGAGGGTTCGCAACCCTGTGTCACAAATGCGACATCTTAGTTGGTCATAAGGGTTGGGAACTCGGGATTTCACTCCAGTTCTCACATTTGAGAACCCTAGACTCGGTAGGAGGCGACTTGGAGAGGGGATTTTCATCTACAAATTAGGTAAGTGATTCTAATCAATTTTTAACTATATTTCATCAATATATCATAGATTTAACATCGGAAATCGTATGAATCAAAGTGGAAATTTGTGAAACTTTGTCAAGTTTTTGAAAAATAAGAATTTTTGCTTTGAGAGTCGTTTGGACTCGGATTTTGAAACAAATTATATTTATGAACTCGTAGAGTTATGGATAGTCGGAATCTATCCTTGGATCCGGGTATTGACCGGGTGGGCCTGGGGTTAACTTTTGTTGACTTTTTAGGAAAAGTATAAAGATCATAGCTTTATCAATTGTAATTGTTTTTCCATGCATTGTTTGAGGATATTAAGTATATTTTGGTTAGATTAGAGCTGTGTGGAGGCGAATTTTAGGGAAAAAGTCATTTTCGAGAGTTGAGTTGGCCTAGTTGAGGTAAGTATATTGCCTAACTTTGCGTGGAGGAACTACCCCTTAGGATTTGGGATTGATTGTGTCATTTGTGCTATGTGAAAGCCGTGTACGTAAGGTAACGAGTGGGTACACGGGTTATGTGGTATTTAACCGGTGTAGGCTGCTTAGACTCTTTCCATGCTTTAATTAATTTGTCATATCATGTTTTAAATTATCATGGTCAATCTACTCTTACTTGTGTTAGTCTAACCTTACATGCCTTAAATGACTTTGTTAACACTTGTTCTGTATCTTACTTGATATTTTGCTCTCATGTTTTAGTTGAAGTTGTCGCCTCTTTCATTGTTACATGTTATCTCTTCCATTGTTGACTTTTCATTATTTGAAATTATTGTTACATGTTATTGTGGCGACCCGAATTTTCCGCCGTCGGGATCGTGATGGCGCCTAACTCTAAGAATGCTAGGCTAGCCAACAACTACAGTTCTTACACATTAATCAATAACCAAACAGTAATAAATAATAATTTGAAGCTAAACAGATATGAAATGCGGAAATTTTATAATATATTTAATACTCTAATACAAGGCTACCCTGAAATCTGGTGTCACAATCCACGAACGTCTAAGAATTTCTGCAAACACTTGTTTGAAAGAAAATACATCTATTTTTTGGAATAAATGAAAACGGGAATCTAAACAGAGGGAAGGGGACTCTAGGGTCTGCGAACGCCGGCAGATCTACCTTGGGTCTTCCGTGGACTGAAGGCAGCCACCCAAACTCTGATCAGTATGGTCCTAAATCGAGATCTGCACAGAAAGTGCAGAGTGCAGTATCAGTACAACCGACCTCATACACTGGTAAATACCGAGCCTAACCTCGGCGAAGTAGTGACGAGGCTAGGACACAACAATAATATAAACCTATGCAGTTAAACAGTATACTAACAGAATAACAATTAATAGAAGCTAAGCAGAAATGAACGGGAAGGGGCAACATGCTATGGGGGGTACCAGAATAAAGAATCACAAAGGAATTTAACAGCTAAAACACCTTGAACCGATAATAACAAATGAACACATCAACAGAAAATAATGCACGGCATCACCCTTGGTGCTTTTACTCTCAACCTCACAGGTAATCAATAATAGAAACGTACACGGCATCACCCTTCGTGCTTTACCACTCAGCCTCACCATATGGATACGTGCACGGCATCACCCTTCGTGCTTTATCACTCTTCCTCACCACATAAGCGAACAACATAAACAATAACAACCCGGCCAGGGCATCATAATTAAACAACTTGTTTCATCACTTAACTTCACAACAGGAATCTCAACTTGAGCCAATACTCAACCAGTATCAAAAAGCCAATAAAAACAAAATAAAACTTGTTTAACATGAACGATAACCAGTCTAAGCAAGGACAGTACGAATAAAGGAACACAATGGTCACAAGTATAAGACTCACTCACATGCTATGACCCGACAACAACGTATAGATACTTGTCACCTCACCTATATGTCGTACTTAACAAATAAACATGTAGCAAATAAGGCAACAATACCTAATCCCTCAATCTAAGGTTAGCCACAACACTTACCTCGATCCCACGGCCAAACTCAAGCCTCAAATACCGCTTTCCCCTTAGTTTCCACTTCCAATCCACCCGAATCTATTCATAAATAACTTATTAACATCAATTAAGCCAAAGAAACCAATTCTAATGCACAATTATAGATTTCCCAACAATTCCCCAAAAAGTTAAAAATTCGACCCCGGGCCCGCTTGGTCAAAACTCAAGGTTCGAACCAAAACCCGATTACCCATTCACCCACGAGCCCAAATATGTAACTAGTTTTGGAATCCGACTCCAAATCGAGGTCTAAATTCCCAAATTTGAAAATCTTCCAATTCTCCCAAAATCCCTAATTTCTACCCTTAAAAAACAAGATTTAGGCCTAGAAATCTAATGGGTGTTGATGGAAATTGAAAGAAATGAGTTTAAGAACACAAACCTATGATTTGGTGTTCAAAACTCTCTTTAAAAATCGCCCAAGATCGAGTTCTATGGAAGAAAATATGAAATTTTGAGCAAATCCCGAGTTAGGTTCTGTTTTAAGATCATTGGACAGGTCTTCTTCGCGTTCGCGAGAAGCCTGTCGCGCTCGTGAAGCAGCGGTCCTATTAACCTTCGCGATTGCGAGACACACTACGTGTTC
The DNA here is from genome assembly GCF_001879085.1 of Nicotiana attenuata. Lineage (NCBI taxonomy): Eukaryota > Viridiplantae > Streptophyta > Magnoliopsida > Solanales > Solanaceae > Nicotiana > Nicotiana attenuata. The sequence goes on along the minus strand of NC_031994.1, from coordinate 22,250,837 downwards.
GTGAAGGTGTATCCCCCCTAACCTTCGCGTTCGTGTAGTGTAGCATTCCCCTCCCCCAGTTCTCATTCTTCGCGTTTGCGATAGCCTGGTCGCGTTCGCGAAGGGTAATGCACCCAACGCTTCGCGTTCGAGACCAGTGTCTCGCGTTCGCGTAGAAGGATTTCTCCTTCAGACCAACCTATTCTTCGCGTTCGTGAGAGATCCTTCCCGAACGCGAAGAAGGATACATCTGTGCACCTGCAACAGCAAAACAGCAGAGATTTTTAAGTCCAAAACACCCCGTGGCCTATCCGATACTCACCCGAGCCCTTGGGGCTCCAAACCAAACATGCACACAAGTCTAAAAACATCATACAGACTTGCTCGTGCGATCAAATTGCCAAAATAACATCTTAAACAACGAATTTAGCATCAAAATCAATGGAATTCTCAAGAACACTTTAAGTTTCTATTTTCACAACCGAGGGTCCGAATCACGTCATATAAACTCCGTTTCTTACACAGACATGACTTAAATACCATATTACAACTGTACCGGGCTCCGGAACCAAAATACGGGCCCAATACCAATAAGATCAAGCATTATTAAATTTCTAAAAACTATCATATTTTCAGTTTAACAATTTTTTTCAAAAATTCATTTCTCAGACTAGGGACCTCGGAATTCAATTATGGGCATACGTCCAAGTCCCATATTTTTCTACGGACCCTCCGGGACCGTCGAATCACGAGTCTGGGTCCGTTTACTCAAAATGTTGACCGAAGTCAGCTTATATCAATTTAAAAGGCAAAACTTAATATTTTTTTCTCAAATTTTCACAAAAAGGCTTTTCGGAACCGTGCCCGGACTGTGCAGGCGAATCGAGGAGAAAGAAAATGAGGTTTTGAAGACCTTGGAACCCCGAATTGGGTTCTAAAATACGAGATGACCTTTTGGGTCATCACATTCTCCACCTCTAAAACAACAGTTCGTCTTCGAACGCACATAGAAAAGTACCTAAGCTAGGGAAAATTGGGATATCTGCTCTGCATAACGGACTCGGACTCCCAGGTAGCTGCCTCAACAGGCTGACCTCTCCACTGCACACGAACTGAAGGATAACTCTTCAATCTCAACTGACAAACCTGCCTGTCTAAAATGGCTATCGGGTACTCCTCGTAGGTCAAATGCTTGTCCAACTGGACAGTGTTAAAGTCTAACACATGTGATGGATCGCCGTGGTACTTCCGAAGCATGGACACATGAAACACTGGATGTACTGATGATAAGCCTGGTGGCAATGCAAGTCTATAAGCCACCTCTCCCACTCGATCAAGGATCTCAAAAGTCCTGATGAACCTAGGGCTTAGCTTGCCCTTCTTCCCAAATCTCATCACGCCCTTCATGGGCGACACTCGAAGCAACACTCGCTCTCCGACCATGAATGCCACATCAAGAACCTTACGGTCGACATAACTCTTTTGCCTGGACTGAGCTGTACGAAGTCTATCCTGAATGATCTTAACCTTATCCAAGGCATCCTGCACTAGATCTGTACCCAATAACCGAGCCTCCCCCAGCTCAAACCGCCCAAATGGCGATCGATATCGTCTACCATATAATGCCTCATAAGGAGCCATCTGGATGCTCGATTGATAGCTGTTGTTGTAGGCAAACTCCGCTAACGGCAATAACTGATCCCAAGAATCTCCGAAGTCAATAAAACATGCGCGGAGCATATCCTCCAAAATCTGAATAGTACGCTCGAACTGTCCGCCTGTCTGAAGATGAAATGCCGTGCTCAACTCGACCCGTATACCCAACTCACATTGAAATACCCTCCAGAAATGCGAGGTAAATTGCATACCTCGATTAGAAATGATAGACACGGGTACACCATGGAGACGAACGATCTCTCGGATATAGATCTCAGTCAACCGCTCGGAAGAATAGGAAACTGCCACAAGAATGAAATGCGCAGACTTAGTCAGCCTATCAACAATAGCCCATACTGCATCGAACTTCCTCTGAGTCCATGGGAGTCCGACAACAAAGTCCATAGTGATACGCTCCCACTTCCACTCAGGAATCTCAATCTTCTGAAACAAACCACCAGGTCTCTGATGCTCGTACTTCACCTGCTAACAATTCAAACACCGAGCTACATATGCAACAATATCCTTCTTTATCCTCCTCCACCAACAATGCTGCCGCAAATTCTGATACATCTTGGCGGCGCCCGGAATACCGGGAACTATGGGCCTCCTCTAGAATCAACTCACGAAGTCCATCCACATTAGGTACACAAACTCGACCCTGCATCCTCAAAACTCCATCATCCCCAACTGTAACCTGCTTGGCATCTCCGTGCCACACTATGTCCCTAAGGACAAGCAAATGAGGATCATCATACTGCCGATCTCTGATACGCTCAAATAATGAAGACCGAGCGTCTGTACAAGCTAGAACACGGCTGGGCTCAGAAACATCCAATCTCACGAACTGATTGGCCAAAGCCTGGACATCCAAAGCAAGTGGTCTCTCCCCGACTGGAATATACGCAAGATTGCCCATACTAGCTGACTTCCTACTCAAAGCATCGGCCACTACATTGGCCTTCCCAGGATGATACAAGATGGTGATGTCATAGTCTTTCAATAGCTCCAACCACCTTCTCTGCCTCAAGTTTAGCTCCTTCTGCTTGAACAAGTACTGCAAACTCTTATGATCCATGAACACCTCACATGACATGCCATATAAATAATGCCTCCAAATCTTCAGTGCGTGAACAATGGCTGCTAGCTCCAAGTCATGAACTGGATAATTCTTCTCGTGAATCTTCAACTGCCATGAATCATACGCAATAACCTTGCCATTCTGCATCAACATCGCACCAAGTCCTGTACGTAAAGTGTCACAATATACTGTATATGGCCCTGAACCTGTGGGCAACACCAACACCGGCGCCGAAGTCAAAGTTGTCTTGAGCTTCTGAAAGCTCGCCTCACACTCGTCCGACCACCTGAACGGGGAACCCTTCTGGGTCAACCTGGTCATCGGGGCTGCTATAGATGAAAACCCCTCCATAAACCGACGGTAGTAACCCGCCAAACCCAAGAAACTCCGGATCTCTGTAGCTGATGTGGGTCTAGGATAGTCCGTGACTGCCTCTATCTTTTTAGGATCCACCTGAATGCCCTCTGCTGATACAATATGACCAATAAGGACACTGAACTCAACCAAAACTCACATTTCGAAAACTTAGCATATAACTGGCTGTCTCTCAGAGTCTGAAGAACAATCCGAAGATGTTGCTCGTGCTCCTCCTAGCTGCGGGAGTAGATCAAAATATCATCAATGAATACAATCACGAAGGAATCCAGATAGGGCTTGAACACCCAGTTCATCAAATCCATGAATGATGCTGGGGCGTTTGTCAACGCAAATGACATCACTAAAAACTCATAATGCCCGTACCGAGTGCGAAAAGATGTCTTAGGGATATCGGATGCCCTAATCCTCAACTGATGGTAGCCAGATCTCATATCAATCTTCGAAAACACCTTGGCACCCTGAAGCAGATCAAATAAGTCATCAATCTTCGGCCATGGATACTTGTTATTGATAGTGACTTTGTTCAGCTCTCGATAATCTATACACATCCTCATCGATCCATCCTCCTTCTTAACAAACAACACCGGGGCACCCCAGGGCGAGACACTAGGTCTAATAAAGCCCTTATCAAGCAAGTCTTGCAACTGTTCTTTCAATTCTTTCAACTCTGGCGGGGCCATACGATATGTTGGAATAGAAATGGGCTGAGTGCCCGGAGCCAAATTAATGCAAAAGTCAATATCCCTGTCGGGTGGCATCCCCGGCAGGTCTGCAGGAAATACCTTTGGAACTTCCGAACAACTGGCACAAAATCCATAGGAGGAACCTCAACGCTGGAATCACGAACGTACACCAAATAAGCCAAACACCCCTTCTCGACCATACGCCGAGCCTTCATGTAAGAAATAACCCTGTTGATAGAATGACCAAGAGTCCCTCTCCACTCCAACCGAGGCCACCCCGGCAAAGCTAAGGTCACAGTCTTGGCATAACAGTCCAATATAGCATGATAAGGGGACAACCAATCCATCCCCAAGATAACATCAAAGTCAACCATGTCGAGAAGTAGGAGATCCACACTAGTCTCAAGACCCCCAATAATAACCACACACGAGCGATAGACACGATTTACAACGATAGAATCCCCTACTGGCATGGACACATACACGGGAGCACTCAAAAAATCACGAGGCACAACCAAATATGGAGCAAAATAAGATGACACATAGGATTACGTAGACCCTGGATCAAATAAAACTGAGGCATCCCTACTGCAAACTTAAATCGTGCCTGTGATAACTGCATCGGAGGACTCAGCCTCAGGCCTGGCTAGAATAGCATAACATCGGGGTTGGGCCTCACTACTCTGAACTACATCCCCGGGACGGCCTCCCGCGGGATGGCCTCCACCTCTAGCGGCCTGACCTCCACCTCTAACGGCCTGATCTCCACCTCTAGCTGGCTGACCCCTACCTCTGGATCCCTGACCCCTACCTCTAGCTGGCTGAGCAGGCGATGCCGGAATCATGGCACTTGAACCCTGATGCTGAGAACTGCTCGATGCTCTAGGGCAAAATCTAGCAATATGCCTCGGATCGCCACAAGTATAACAAGACCTCGGCTGCTGAGACTGCTGACCCTGAAACTAACCCTGACGGCCTGAGTAACCACCCTGAAAACTCTTGAGCGGAGGTACACTGATAGGAGTTGGTGATGCACTGTAGGGTAGCTGATCAGAATATTGCATATGAGGGCCACGGCCACCTGGAGCACCGTGAGAAGCCTAAAGTGCTGAATGAAATGGCCTGGGAGGATGGCCCCTACCAAAAGAATCCCTACCTCCAGACGAGGCACCACTGAACCTTCCTGAATGACGAGGCCTATTATCCCACCCCTGACCACCCCCCTAAGCTAGAACCATCTCGACTCGCCTGGCCACATTGGCCGCATCCTGAAAAGAAATCTCGCTCTCTGACTCCCTAGCCATCTGCAATCTGATAGGCTGAGTGAGTCCCTGGATAAACCTCATCACCCTCTCTCTCTCTCTCGGTGGGGAGTATAAGAAGAGCATGACGAGCCAAATCAATAAACCTCGTCTCGTACCGAGTGACAGTCATAGACCCCTGCTGAAGATGCTCGAACTGCCTGCGGTACTCCTCTCTCTAAGTAATGGGAAGGAACTTCTTGAGAAATAGCTGAGAGAACTGGTCCCAAGTCAAAGCAGGTGACCCAGTTGTTCTGGCCAAACAATAATCTCTCCACCATTTCTTGGCGGAACCTAACAGACGAAAATCAGCAAAGTCGACCCCATTGGTCTCCACTATCCCCATGTTCCGTAGAACCTCGTGACAACTGTCCAAATAATCCTGGGAATCCTCTAATGATGTGCCCCCATAGGTAGTAGTGAAAAGCTTGGTGAACCTGTCCAATCTCCACAAAGCATCAGAAGACATAGTTGCTCCGTCACCGGTCTGTGCTACAATACCCGGCGGAACTACCCCAACTGGCTGAGCTGCTGGAGTCTGAAATTGGGGAGCCATCTGCTCCGGAGTGTGAGTAGCGGGAGTCTATGCTCCTCCCCCAGCCCGAGAGATGGCTGGTGCTACAGGAAGTATGCCTGCCTGAGTGACACTCTCCATAAGGCCCACTAGACGGACCAGATCATCCTGGAGTACCGGGGTAGCGATGAACCCCTCTGGAACCTGAGTTGGCCCTGCTGGAACGGTCTGGGCCGAAACCTCATCCTCAAACTCTACCTGAGGCTCCACTGCTGGTGCTGCTGCTCTAGGCTGAGCCCTGCCCCTGCCTCGGCCTCATCCTCTACCACTCATAGGAGCCGCCACTGGGGGCTCGGGCTGCTGATCAGATGATGAAGCGGTACGTGTTCTCGCCATCTGCAAAAAAATAAAGTAGAAGTTCAATTAGCATTGAGAAATCAAATCGCACGATAGGGAAGAATAGATGTGAAGTTATTCCTAAACTCTATAGCCTTTGCGGGATAAGCACAGACGTCTCCGTACCGATCCCTCAGACTCTGCCTAGCTTGTTCGTGAATTGTGAGACCTAGGCAACCTAGTGCTCTGATACCAACTTGTCACGACCCGGATTTGCCGTTGTCGGGATCATAATGGCGCATAACTCTAAGAATGCTAGGCAAGCCAACAATTACGATTCTAACACATTAATCAATAACCCAACAGTAATAAATAATAATTTGAAGCTAAACAGGTATGAAATGCGGAAATTTTATAACAGATTAAATACCCTAATACAAGGCTACCCCAAAATCTAGTGTCACAATCCACGAACGTCTAAGAATTTCTACAAATACTGGTTTCAAAGAAAATACATCTATTTTTCGGAATAAATGAAAACGGGAATCTAAACAGAGGGAAAGGGACTCCAAGGTCTGCGAATGTCGGCAGATTTACCTTGGGTCTCCCATGGACTGAAGGCAGCCACCCAAACTCTGATCAGTATGGTCCTGAATCGGGATCTGCACAGAAAGTACAGAGTGCAGTATCAGTACAACCGACCCCAGGTACTAGTAAGTGCCGAGCCTAACCTCGGTGAAGTAGTGAAGAGGCTAGGACACGACAATAATATAAACCTGTGCAGTTAAACAGTATACTAACAGAATAATAATTAATAGAAGCTAAGCAGAAATGAACGGGAAGGGGTAACATGCTATGGGGGTAACAGAATAAAGAATCACAATAGTAAAGAAATTTATCAGCTAAAACACCTTGAACCGATAATAACAAATAAACACAGCAACAGAAAATAATGCACGGCATCACCCTTCGTGCTTTTACTCTCAACCTCACAGGTAATCAATAATAGAAACGTGCACGGCATCACCCTTCGTGCTTTACCACTCAGCCTCACCAGATAATCAATAATGGATACGCGCACGGCATCACCCTTCGTGCTTTAGCACTCAACCTCATCATATGAATAATAGAAATGTGCACGGTATCACCCTTCGTGCTTTATCACTCTTCCTCACCACATGATCAAACAATAAAAATAACAACAACCCGGCCAGGGCATCATATTTAAACAACTTGTTTCATCACTTAACTTCACAACAGGAATCTCAACTTGAGCCAATATCAACCAGTATCCAAAAGCCAGTAAAAAACATAATAAAACTTGTTTAACATGAACGATAACTAGTCTAATCAAGGACAATACGAATAAAGGAACACAACGGTCACAAGTATAAGACTCACTCACATGCTATGACCCGACAACAACGTATAGATACTTGTCACCTCACCTATACGTCGTACTTAACAAATAACATGTAGCAAATAAGGCAACAACACCTAATCCCTCAAGCTAAGGTTAGCCACAACACGTACCTCGATTCCACGGCCAAACTCAAGCCTCAAATACCGCTTTCCCCTTAGTTTCCACTTTCAATCCGCCTGAATTTATTCATAATTCACTTATTAACATCAATTAAAGCCAAAGAAACCAATTCTAATGCACAATTATAGATTTCCCAACAATTTTCCGAAAAGTCAAAAATTTGACCTCGAGTCCGCTTGGTCAAAACTCAAGGTTCGAACCAAAACCCGATTACCCATTCACCCACGAGCCCAAATATGTAATTAGTTTTGGAATCCGACCCCAAATCAAGGTCTAAATTTCCAAATTTGAAAAATTCCTAATTCTCCTAAATTCCTAATTTCTACCCTTAAAGAACAAGATATAGGCCTAGAAATCTAATGGTTGTTGATGGAAATTGAAAGAAATGAGTTTAAGAATACAAACCTATGATTAGGTGTTGAAATCTCTCTTCAAAAATCGCCCAAGGTCGAGTTCTATGGAAGAAAATATGAAATTTTGAGCAAATCCCGACTTAGGTTCTGTTTTAAAATCACTGGACAGGTCTTCTTCGCGTTCACAAGAAGCCTGTCGTGTTCGCTATCACACCTCCTTTTTACCCGAAAAGGATATAAGGGAGTTTTTCCGATTAAAGTGACAATAATCAAAATGAGATTATTTAATTTAATTCAGAGTTGCCACTTGGGATAATTATATGGTGTCCCAAGTCAATGGTTTATTTTAAATCTCAAATCGAGAAAAATTGACCATGTTTTAAGAGTCTACAAAACTAGAAGATCGAGTAAGAAATTCTGTTAACCCGGGGAAAGGTGTTAGGCACTCCCAAGTTCCGTGGTTTTAGCACGGTCGCTTTAATCATACCTGGCTTAATAAAATTGTTTAATTACATGTTTTAGAACCTACGTGCATTTGTCTTTTACCGCTTTTTAATTAAGAAATTACCTTGAAACAAGTCACGCGTACGTGTACTCATTTTGTTTGGTGCGTCAAAAATCACGTCACGCGTACGTGTACACAATTAAAGACACTTTATTATTATTAAGAAAGTTTGGCCGAAGTTGCGTGAATGCATACCTCGATTTTAATTTTGAAAATCACAACTATGTCACGCGAACGTGTACACAATCACGATGGTAGATTAATATCGCGCCTAGAGCAACTAACATGTGTACATCTTTACCTAATTTTGGATTAGTATAAGGCCATGAGTAATGGATAGGAAAATTATTGTAGAAGAGATGGCATTATTCGGCCATTATTATTATTAAAAAAAATCATTTGTACTAGTGATCCATCCTTAGAATTAATACGTATCAGTTACTAAAAATTATAGAAATCATCCAGCCTAATTCACAAGTTCGTAAGCCCGACATGCATTAACAAAATCAACCCCAAAATCCAAATAAGAGATTTTTTTGTTACTAGCTTACATGATTTATTTGTATTTATTCACAATATCTGAATTCATTTGCAGTGAAACAAAGCAGGCCGTTAATACGATATTTTCAGCAACATCTATACTTCCCATAAACTTCACAGTAGAAACTGCCAAAAAAACTTAAATCCAACGGCATTCTTGGTTCATCAACTCAACAAATTCGGTTAAAAATATTAGTATCAATATCTCATAAACCCACTACGACGGATAATGTTGGACTTATGGAGTATATGGTGTCTGGGCCCAAAAGGAAAAACTTATAGTGCTTATAGTGTAGCCTTTATTTAATTCACTTGTGTTTTGTGTAATTGGGCTCCTTTTGTAATTACTGAACTAGCCCACTTTATGTTACTTGTGTTTGACTTGTATTTGGGCCGTATATAAGCAGAAGGAAACACCCGAATCAGCCCATCGGAATTATTTCATCAGAAATCAGATCTAGAACCTTCATCTCTTCTCTCTTCTCTTTCATGAGCCCTATCACTAAATTCTCATATCTAGATCGATTTCCTCATGTTTTAATGGTATCAGAGCCAGGTCCATCCCAATTGATTGTTACCGATGTTGGACCCCCATTTATATTGTCCACGCTCCAGTTGCAGGCCTGGGCGTGAGGGGGGGTGTTGAGTTGTGTCCCACATCGGTGGGTTATGGGTATCTTGGTCTCCTTATATGGTCTTGGACAATCCTCACCTCATAAGCTAGATTTTGGGATTGAGTTAGGCCCAAAGTCCATTCTTATCATGGTATCAGAGCAGGATTCCGATCAATCTCATCTTCCTCTATCTTCCGATGTTACCCTCATCGAACTTCGTTGAGGATTTAAATCTCATGGAGGTACTGATTTCGTCTTCTACATACCGATTTTGACGGATTTCTGGTTGATTCTAACTTCTCTCGGTGTTTTCTGGGTCGTATTTGCTGCTTGAGTGACTGTGGAAGATTATCTACAAGCTCCTCTAGTTGCCCTCAAACTCAAGGATTCTAGGGTTTTACAACTTATTTCATCATTGTTGTTGCTTTGCTGAGAAGTGTTGTTTGAAGGTCGTACTTTCGGTCGCGAAGAAATCGGTAACTCTGTATTTGTTTCCTTCTGCATAGTATTCATCAAATAATTGTCGATTGTTGAATGTTATAGTAACAATGGGATCTACTGATGTTAATGCTACTGATATTAATGCGTCTGGCACACGTGAGTTTATTCCTAAACCCTCCAGTCCTCTATTTGTTCAGTCATCAGATGTTCCTGGTGTTTCTCTTGTACCAGTTCCTTTTTCGGGGACAAACTTTGGGGGTTGGAAGAGAAGCATCATTGTTTCCCTGTCTGCTAGAAATAAGATTGCGTTTGTCGATGGCAGTTTACCTAAACCTCCAGATAACTCAATAGAGTCTAATCAATGGAATAGATGTAATAACATGGTAATTTCATGGTTAACAAGTTCTTTATCTCCCGACATTGCGGATAGTGTCCAGTATTCTGAAACAGCTGAAGAAATATGGAGACAGTTAAATAAAAGATATAGAACAGTAGGTGGAACTAAAGCATTTGAAATTAAGAAAGAACTTGCCTCTACCTGTCAAGGATCCCTAGATATTGCATCATATTTTAACAAGTTAAAGAAATTATGGGATGAATTGAGGGTTGTTCGTAAAAACCATGGAAATCACTGCACTTGTGGTGCAAAAGAAGGTATTCTCAAAGAGGAGGAAGAGGATAGACTTCATCAATTTCTCATGGGACTTAATGAAGTCTATGTGGGTGTCAGGAGCAACTTGCTCATGATGCAACCACCTCCGACACTAGACAGTGCATATAATATCCTTCATCAAGATGAAAGGCAAAGGCAGATCAACTCCAACTCTGAGTTTGGTCCTGATTCAGCTGCCTTCACTGCCAAAATCAACCTCAATAATCATTCTAGTTCCAACACAAATTATAAGCCTCCTGGTTCCAACACTCAGAGACAATATGGTCAAAGGGTGAATTTTGATCAATCCAAAGGGAATCTAATCTGCAAATATTGTAAGAAGAGTGGACACTTAATTGATAAGTGCTTCAAGCTTCATGGTTTTCCTCCTGATTTCAAATTCACCAAAGGAAAGAAAATTATAGCAAATGCAACTATTGGAGCAGAGTTTTCTTCTGACTCTAGCAATGATACACAAGGTTCATTGGTACCTGGTTTAACCAAGCAGCAATACTCTCAACTGATGGCTATTTTACAACAACCAGCCTGATTCTGCTCCTCAGTCTGACCTCATGGCTTTTGCCAACTTTGCTGGTATGTTGAGTCAGTCTTCACCTCATAAATGGATAATTGATTCAGGAGCATCTGATCACATGACTTATAACAAAGATCTTTTAACCAACATCACACCTTTACCTATTCCTTACCTTGTCACACTTCCTAACGAATATAAAGTTAAAGTTACTTGCACTGGGTCTTTTTCTTTATATCCTTCCATCAATCTTCACATGTTCTTTACATTCCTTCTTTCAAACATAATTTGATTTCTGTGCACAAACTTGTTTTGTTATTGAGATGCATAGCACAGTTTAGTCATGACTCTTGTTTGCTACAGGGCCCTTCTCTGAAGATGCCTCTGGAGCTTGGTAAACTAGAGGATGGGTTTTACAAGTTTGTCTGCACTACTGCATTCTCTTCTTCAACTCAAAATGTTTCTACTGTGCCTCCTTCCTATAGTTTTCCATCTTTACCTTCTACTGTTCCTAGCTCTAGCTCATTGTGTAACTCTAGTTCTTTTCAAAATGTTTTGTCTCCAACTGTGTCATCTTGTAATGAAGCTACATTGAATAAAATGGATATTGTTTGGCATCAAAGACTTGCACATGTTCCTTTTGTTAGAATGAAGGGCATTTCTGCTATATCTTCTTCTTTATCTTCTAAGCAACAATTTCCTTGTGAAATATGTCCTATGGCTAGACAAACCAGACTCCCTTTCCCTGATAGCTCCATTCATAGTACTCATCCCTTCCAACTTATACATGTAGATTCTTGGGGACCTTACCACACTTTTACTCATTCTGGTTCTAGATATTTCCTAAACATTGTTGATGATTTTTCTAGATCTACTTGGACTCATCTGATGGGTTCCAAAAGTAATGCATTTTCCTTGATTAAAGCTTTTGTGGCCATGGTCAAAACTCAATTTCACATTACTATCCAAACAATCAGGAGTGACAATGCCTTAGAACTTGGGGGTAGCAATTCTGCCATTTCTTACTTCTCTGATAATGGCATTATCCATCAAACCACTTGTCCTCATACACCATAACAAAATGGTGTAGTTGAGAGAAATCATAGAACTTTACTTGAGGCTTGTAGAGCTTTACTTTTTCAATCCAAGGCTCCTATTAGATTTTGGGGGGATTGTCTACTCACAGCAACTTATATCATCAACAGACTTCCCTCTAGGATCCTTAACAATAAATCACCTTTTGAAGCCCTTTACAATCAAACCCCTTCTTATTCTCACTTAAAAACATTTGGATGTCTGGCCTTTGCTACTATACTAATCCCTCATAGGGATAAATTGAAAACAAGAGTTCTGCCTTGTGTCTTTCTTGGTTATCCCTTTGCCAAGAAAGGTTACAAACTTTATAACTTAGAAACCAAATAATTCCTTGTGTCCAGGGATGTTGTCTTTCATGAAGATGTCTTTCCCTTCTCTTCTTCCTCCCATGTTCCACAAACTTCTGCAACTTTTCCTTCTCCTTCTCCTCCCTCTCATATTTCAGATTCTTTACCTCTTACTTCTCCCACTCTTGATCCCATTCCTGAACCTACTTCTCCTGTGCCTTCTTCCCCTCCTATTCCTATTTTTGCTTCACCTTCTCTTTCTCCTACTACTATTTCTTCTCCTGTTTCTCCTACATCTTCTCCATCTATTATTCCTTCCCCTGTTCCTACTACAGCAGCTCCTCCTCCTCCTACTGGTCCACTTAGAAGGTCTGACAGACCTCATACCCTTCCATCACACTTGACTGACTATGTATGCCATCTGCCACCCTCATTCTCCTGTACCAGTTCTTTGACTCCTCATGCTATGTTTGAGCCCTCTACTTATTCCCAAGCTGCACCCATTCCAGCTTGGCAGGATGCTATGAGGAAAGAATTTGAGGCCCTCGAGGCTAATCACACTTGGGATATTGTAGCTTTGCCTAGTGGAAAGAAACCTATTGGTTGTAAATGGGTATATAAGATTAAGTATAAAGCTGATGGTACTATTGAGAGGTATAAAGCTAGGCTTGTTATTAGGGGCGACACCCAAGTTGAGGGAGTGGATTTCAATGAAACTTTCTCCCATGTTGTAAAGATGCCCACTGTTAAGTGTCTGATTGCTGTTGCAGTTAAGAGAGGTTGGTCTTTGTTCCAATTAGATGTTAATAATGCCTTCTTGCATGGTGATTTGGATGAGGAAGTTTATATGAAGCTTCCTCCTGGTCTTTCAGTCACTACTGCCTCCTCCTCTTCTTCTCCTCCTTTAGTCTGTCGTTTGCAAAAGTCCCTCTATGGCTTGAGACAAGCCTCTAGACAGTGGTATGCCAAACTGTCTCAAGACCTCTACTCCAGAGATTATGCTCATTCTCTTAATGATTACTCCTTGTTCATCAAAGGCTCTTATGGTCATATGGTTATCATTGCTGTCTATGTTGATGACATAATATTAACTGGGGATGATCTTGCTGAAATTGCTGCTTTAAAGTCATTTTTGGATGCCCAGTTCAAAGTCAAAGATCTGGGTACTCTTCATTATTTTTTGGGGATTGAGGTTTCTGTTTTGCCTGATGGTGTGCTTCTCAATCAGAAGAAATTTGTCTCTGATCTTTTAAAGGAGTTTGATTGCCTGGAAGTTACTTCTGTTGTTTGTCCTCTAGACTTGAACTCCAAATTGCAAGCTGATTGTGGTGAGCTCTTGACTCACCCTGAAAGGTATAGGTGCTTGGTTGGGAAGTTATTGTTTCTCACTCATACTAGGCCTGACATTTGTTTTGGGGTGCAACATCTTAGTCAATTTTTTCAGTCTCCAAGGGTCCCTCACATGACTGCTGCTCTACACATGCTGAGGTACCTCAAGGGCACCTTTGACCTTGGCCTCTATTACTCTCACTCTCCTGATTTCACTATCTCAGCTTATTCAGACAGTGATTGGGCAGCCTGCCCGGACACCAGAAGGTCTGTTACGGGTTTTTGTGTCTTTTTAGGTGATAGCTTAATCTCTTGGAAATCTAAAAAGCAGCATGTAGTGTCTTTATCTTCCGCTGAGGCTGAATATAGAGCCCTCAGCAAGGTGGTAGCTGAATTAACTTGGCTTGCACGAGTTCTCACTGACTTTGGTGTTCAGGTTTCTTTCCCTATTTCTGTGTTCTGTGACAACCAAACAGCTGTTCATATTGCTAAAAATTCTGTTTTTCATGAGCGGACCAAGCATATTAAGGTGGATTGCCACTTTGTTCGTGGGAAACTTTCTGAAGGCTTCATTCAACTCTCTCATGTTCCAACTTCATAGCAGCTCGCTGATGTCCTCACCAAGCCTCTGACTGGTCTGCTTCATCATCAATTTCTTCGCAAGTTACAGGTGTTCTCCCCCTCCAACTTGAAGGGGGGGGTGTTGGACTTATGGAGTATATGGCATCTGGGCCCAAAAGGAAAAGCTTATAGTGTAGCCTTTATTTAATTTACTTGTGTTTTTTGTAATTGGGCTCCTTTTGTAATTACTGAACTAGCCCACTTTATGTTACTTGTGTTTGACTTGTATTTGGGCCGTATATAAGCAGAAGGAAACACCCGAATCAGCCCATCAGGATTATTTCATCAGAAATCAGATCTAGAACCTTCATCTCTTCTCTCTTCTCTTTCATGAGCCCTATCACTAAATTCTCATATCTAGATCGATTTCCTCATGTTTTTAGATAATGTTAAGAACTTAAAAGTAAACACACATGAAAAGTGAAGTAATAAAGCACCATTAACATGGATCTAAAATGTTTGAATCATAGAAAAATAAGTAGTGAAAGAAAGAAGGAATTGGACCTTGAGGAATGAAATCTTTAGATGAATCTTCAGGCCAACGTACAGAGGGATCTTTTTCGAATAAGCCAAGAACGGAACCCAACAAGGTGAGTTCTAAAGTTTTTAGAGGAATTATATGGGGTTATGGCTGGCTTTTTAATCAGAGATAAAAATGAGAGGTCCCAGCAATTGCTCATCTGTGTGTATCCGTTTCCTCTTTTTTCCCTTTTTCGTTATGTGTCTCTTATTTGTTTTCTGTTTTTAGCTCTTTTTTTATGTGTGTTTTCCTAGATGGGAGTGAGTGGAAGATATAAGTGTAGGTATTGGGATTAACTGGTGGTCAAGAAAAAAGAGTGTGTATGTGCATGTGAATTTTTGAGGGAGAGCATGTGAGTTTGTTACAAAAGATAAGGAAGAATCTTGCCACATGAAAATGACTCATTGGCTATTGCTTTAATTAATATTTTTTCTTTTCTTTTAAGAGTGAAATAAAAATACTAGCTAAATATTTTAAAATCAATAACATACATTTTTTTTTTTGATTTTTAATTTTCTTAAATAAAACCTACTAAAAATGAAATAAAGTTTAAAATATGTAGATTAAACTTAAAATTATTTACATACTAAAAGTGTTGAAAAATCCCAAGTATGGTCAAATATTAGGTGCTCACAGCTGCCCCTCTTTGCTTGAAAACACAAAGAGTTTTCGGGCAAAAATAAAGTGAGCCGTAAGACTAATTTTGACCAGATCTTTATTCAAAAAGGAAAATAAACAAAGGAAAGGGTGCAACTGAGTCCTTGTTTTGGACAGCCTACATATCCCGGGTTATAAGGGAATCAGGTCGCGTGTAGTTCAAAGAGAATGATGGAATGATGAGTTCGAGAGGATGAGAGAGTCGAGTGAGGTTCCGTCCGAGACTCCGATCCGTGGTCCTGTTATTACATCAAAAATCAAAATTAAAAAGACTAACTAAGCCTATCAGCTACGAGTTACAAGATTCATATCTATGAGTCTTCTGAGGCTTGATCTTGAGTCTTGGTTGGTTCTTCATGCATACTCTGATTTGAATCTTGATGCTTGTTAGCTGCAGGTGTTAGTTCACTCTTCCATGGCTTCTTCGGATAAAGATCGGACGTGCAGTGCTCGTGACTTCAGCCATGTCTTGAGCAGTTCACATCTTTCATCAACTTCTCCATTTGGATTCACTTCCCTTTTTTTCCTTTTTTTTCTTGGATTGAGACTTATTATTTGGTCATCTCAAACCCTTGTTGACCCGCATTCTTGAGGCGAGCTTTTGCTACTTCTAACTCGAATTGACAACAGGACTGGAGGTTGCCCCTATTCTTCAGGAGGGATCCTGTTGTCTCTTATTGAAACTTGAAATGAATTTCCTTATCCTCCAAGTGGGCGCCCGCTACTGAATTGAAACTTTGAATGACTCTGAAATAAATTCCGAAATGAGTTCCCTCATTCTCCAGGTGGGCGCCTGCTACTACAACCAAACAGATAAAACAAAAGAAACTTTTCTGCCCCAGTTTGCACTAGGAAGATTTGTGAGTTGTTAGCAGAACTATAAATTACCTATGCTATTGATGAGAGTAAAATTTAACACTCGACTAGGATGTGCATCTCCTGTGAGTAAAACCAAGAAAATTTCGACAAGCAAATGTGTCTGCTAAAAACAAAAAACCTGAATGACCCAGATTAGGAAGTGCGTCTCCTAGACTTAAGATTGAGCTTGCGGAAAACTATAAACTAAGCTTGACTAAAGTAAAAACTGACCCTATTCTCCAGGCGGGACCCCTGATTTCAAGAAAACTAAAGATTAATAACTTAAGAAAACTAAAATTACCCCTTTTTTTCAAATACAAACTTTTTTTTAAAATTATCCTAGGAGAAAATTCATCAGACTAGGTTTTCTATCTTAGGTGAAAGATTCATCAGACTAAGACGTTTATCCTAGGAGAAAGTTTATCAGACTAGGTTCTTTTTTTTTGGTTCTTAGGAGAAAGATTCATCAGACTAAGATTTCGATCCTAGGAGAAAATTCATCAGACTAGGTCCATTTTTGTTATCTTGGGAAAAAGATTCATCAGACTAAGATTTCTATCCTAGGAGAAAGTTCATCAGACTAGGTCTTTTATCTTAGGAAAAAGATTCATCAGACTAAGACTTTGATCCTAGGAGAAAATTCATCGGACTAGGTCCATTTTTGTTATCTTAGGAGAAAGATTCATCAGACTAAGATTTCTATCCTAGGAGAAAGTTCATCAGACTAGGTCTCCTCTTTTTTTTTGTATCTTAGGAGAAAGATTCATCGGACTAAGATTTCTACCCTAGGAGAAAGTTCATCAGACTAGGTCTTCTATCTTAGGAGAAAAATTCATCAAACTAAGATTTTTATCCTAGGAGAAAGTTCATTAGACTAGGTTTTCTATCTTAGGAGAAAGATTCATCAGACTAAAATTTCTATCCTAGGAGAAAGATTCATCAGACTAGGTTTCTTATCTTAGGAGAAAGATCCATCAGACTAAGATTTCTATCCTAGGAGAAAGATTCATCAGACTAGGTTTCTTATCTTAGGAGAAATATTCATCAAACTAAGATTTCTATCCTAGGAGAAAATTCATCACACTAGGTCATCTATCTTAGGAGAAAATTCATCAGACTAAGACGTTTATCCTAGGAGAAAGATTCATCAGACTAGGTTTTCTAATTTATTATCTTAGGAGAAAGATTCATCAGACTAAGGTTTCTAATCCTAGGAGAAAATTCGTCAGACTAGGTTCCTTATCTTAGGAGAAGATTCATCAGACTAAGATTGTTATCCTAGGAGAAAGATTCATCATACTAGGTTTCTTATCTTAGGAGAAAGATTCATCAGACTAAGATTTTTATTAGAAGGAAAATCCATCAGACTAGGATGTATTACCCTAGGAGGAAATATTTGGAGAGCAATGGCAAGATTTTATGCACACTAACAAGGCAAATAAAGGCAAAGATTTGAGAAACTTCCCTTTGTCGGCTCTTCTCTTCTTTTCTTTTTCTTTCTTTTCTTCTTCTTTTTTTTCATCCTTTTTTTTTCTTTATTTTTTCTCTTTTCTTTTCCCTCTTTTTTTGAACCACTTTCCTTGCACTGCTTTATTACTGTTTCAAACAAAGAAAATTTTGTCAGTTTTCAAAGTGGTGGTCGATTTGTGGCCTTGAGTATTGGACGGCTTGGCTTTATGATCATCCAGCCTTTACAAGGTCTCAAAGGGGCTTTCGCTCTGCATCAACCCTGACTATTTCACACCCAATACCATTTGTATTTGTGTATCAATCAGCCTTATTCCAATTGGAGATCTTTGCTTAGGTGACCTTTTCTGATATCTTGAATGGCTTCTTGCTTTTGAGCAATTTGTTTGTCAGAGAGAGTCGCAACTGGGTATGCGCCTTTTGCATAGTGTGCACACTTCATAGTCTATGTTTAGTACTATAGAGGTTATCTCTGCTTGCTTTAGCCAAGTAGGCTGACAAGAGTCTTTTGGGGGGAAATCTTTGCATGAATCCTCAAGGCATGTTGAAAGTAACAACTGAGTGTGCTGGCCAAATTTACTTTGTGCAACTGAAAAGCTGGTAGCAGATTTTGAAATCTTTTCTTACTTGTTTTGACAAGGACCGACTCAGAGTGAAGGGACACAATGATGCAAAGAAAACAATATTAACAAGAAATGCCCCTGTATTCCCTTTTACCATTCTTATTACTTGAAGTCGGGCTTGTTCGTGCCAATCCTTTGCATCAGCTTCACGACTCACTTTTGACTAGTAGTGCCCCGAGGGGTTTTCACCAACAAGTCTCTCTCATTTATTCATCTCTGCTTACCATCGCCTTACAGTTCCCGTGAGGGTTTTCACTAGTAAGACTCTCTTTTTTTTCTTTCTTTCTTTTTCTTTTGCCTTCTTGTGTGAGCAACTTGACAGTGTTCTATTGCATGCTTCTCTTGGCATTCTTGAAGGCATATCGGGAGGTCTTTATATGGAAGGTTTTGGATAGGGTTGGAAAGAAGGGTCGGCATGAAGGCTCAAAGTAGACTCAAAATGAGGGGTTTAGACTTACAACTCTTGGAATCGACTCTTTCAAAAGTAAAATAAAATATTTGCCCCAGTTCTAGATACTGGGGATTTTTGGATTTTTTTTACTCTTATTTGGTTGGACCGAACCGTGTAAGGCTGCCTACGTATCTTTTTTTTACTCTAGTTCAAACATCTGACCTAACTAAATTTTTTCAACTTTCTTTCTGTTTTTTTCTTCTTCTTGTTCTATCTCTTTTTTTCTTTTTTTTTTTCAAAACAAGTTGTCCCAGCTTCTATTTTCTGGGGGCATGGACCTTTGATTCTTTTTCTCTTTTTTTTCACTTGAACTTCTAAAAGCTGCCCCAGTTTGTACTCTTGGGGCATGGACTCTTCTTTTCTTTTTCTTTTCCTTTTTTTCATTTTGGTTTTTTTTTTTAACTCTTGACTCTAAAGATGATTCCAAAAGAGGGTGGTCAAAGAAAATAACACAGACTCAAACGGGGTAGCGAAGGATATAAAGTGTTTGGATAGCAGAAAAAGGGCCTCCCAGCCTCAAGAACGCCAAACATAGTATCCTTTCGCAATCATGGCATTGATGAACATGTTTATCTTCTTGGTGTGTCGTGGTCGAAAGGCACTTTCCATCCATTAATGTCAAACTTTCGACCACGCTTCAATTGATTCAATATCCTCAAGCCCGATCTTCACCATGATTTGAAGGTGAATTCTACTCGACCTTAATTCCAAGGTATTTCAACTTCTTTTTCATCCTCAAAAGTGTCTTTTTCTCAGTTATCCAATTCAAGCTTAAATCAATTTTCTAAGATCTGGACAAAAAAATTCCGCATGCATGTCATATCAACTAAAACTAGGACGGGAAAAAGAAAATAAGCATGGAACGACAACAAAAGGAACAAAATGTATTTCATTGAGAA
>NC_031994.1:22201347-22230345 GCF_001879085.1 Nicotiana attenuata | reverse complement strand
CCTGTACAATTAAGTACAGAAGCGTAGTATGAGTACATAAACAATATGTACCCAGTAAGTATCCCGTCTAATCTCGAAGAAGTAAAGACGAGAGGTCGACTTGACACTTACTAGGGTCAAATAATATAAGAAAGTGTTATGCTAAGCATGGATGTCACAAATAAATAACAATTCATAGCAATTAACATACGGGCCCGATACCAACATGATCAATCATTATTAAATTCTTTAAATCCTTAGAATTTCAATTTAATAATTTTAAACAAAAAATTCATTACTCGGGATAGGGACCTCGAAATTCGATTCCGGGCGTACGCCCAGGTCCCATATTTTCCTACGGACCCTCCGGGACTGTCAAACCACCAGTCCGGGTCCATTTACTAAAAGTGTTGACCGAATTCAAACTTGGCCTTTTTAAGTCAACCTTAAGGAACTAAGTGTTCCAATTTCAACCCAAACTCTTCCAAATCCCGAACCGACTATCCCCGTAAGTCATAAATCAGTTGAAGCAAGTACGGAAAGTCTTATTTAGGGGAACGGGGTTCTAGAAGGCAAAACGACCAGTCGGGTCGTTACATCACCATGGCCTTCTCCAATTTTAATCGGCAAGTTACCGAGAGGATTCTCATATTCCATGTCACCAGGTATCATCCCCACAAAGTGTGCATCATCATGTGCAGGTAAAGGATTCTACATGATATTCTGGGTGTCATTGTCTTGGATCACAATTAGTTTTTCCTGGATCATCCTTTCTATTTCTCTTTTCAAATCTCGACAACTTTCAACATTGTGCCCCTGGGCATTGGAATGATATTCACACCTTTTAGAAGGGTCAAAGATTCTTGCACGTGGGTCCACATGATTTGGAGGAACGGGTGCGATCATGTCATAATGCTTTAACTTCTCAAATAAGTTTGCATAGGACTCTCCTATTGGTGTAAAATTATCTTTCAACCTTTGTTCCCTTCTATACCCCTGGCTTGGATATGGGTTATAGGGCACTTGAAAATTTTGTGGAAGCTGGTGGAGATTTTGCGGTGCTGGTGCTCGCCTTCTGGGGTGCCTTGGTGGCCGGGCAACATACTAAGGTGAAGCAACAGAGAATTGAGGGTTCTGAGGTGGATAATAGTATTCAGGGGAATCATCAGAAACCAGACGAGGTTGTTCAAGCCTTCGAGATGTTCTCCTAGGACCTCTTCTCGACCCTGATATCATCATGGTTTCTTCATCCTTCTCATTCGTGTCACAAAAATTATCAGATGTAATCTGGACAGTCTGAGTTGCGGCTTTGAGAACTGCTTGACTTATAATTCTTCCTGTCTTAAGGCCATTCTCAACCATTTCCCCCATTTTGATTACTTCCGAGAAGGATTTGCCCACTGCGGACATCATGATTTGAAAATAATCTGGCTCCTGAGCCTAAAGAAAGACAGTGATTAACTCGTGGTCATCCATGGGTGGCTTAACTCTAGCTGCTTGCTCTCTCCATTTAATAGTATATTCCCTGAAACTTTCAGTTGGTTTCTTCTTTAGGTTTGAAAGGGAATTGCGGTCTGGGGCGATGCCAATGTTGTATTGGACTTTTTGACAAAGGCCTATGCCATGTCATCCCAGACATACCAGCGAGATGTGTCTTGATCCATAAACCATTCGGAGGCTACTCCGGTAAGGCTTTCCCCAAAATAAGCTATTAGCAATTCTTCACTTCTTCCTGCACCTCATAGCTGATTGCAATACCTTTTCGGGTGGGCTATTGGGTCTCTATGTCCATCATATTTTTCAAATTTGGGGATCTTGAAACCAAGTGGCAAACGAACATCGGGGAACATACATAGATCCTTGAAGGCAATACTCTTCTGACCTGCCAACCCTTGCATGTTTTTCAACTGTTGTTCTAAGTTTTTTCAGTCTTTCGGTCATTTCTTCCTGTGTCATCTTTCGGGCAGGCTTCTCAATGTTTGCAGGAAGATCAAACAAGTACGAGTGGTACTCAAGAGAGTGATACTTCTCTTGCTGGGTAGCAAATTGTGACTCATGATTTTTCTTCTGCACCACCTTCGGTTGTGGGATGGTGAAGACGGGCATAACAGGAGTGGTTGTCTGATTGGTTGTCAATGGCAAACTTTGGGATCGCACAACAGAAATTCCAACTGTAGTCGTACATATGGGATAATGACTGAACCCGGGTGGATAGGAATGATCAGACAATGAGACCGGAATGGCAGTAGTTGAGATGGGTGTGAATTCTAGGAAACCATGAGAAGAAAAGGGCGGTCCTTGTCCATTGGCCTATGGTTGACACATTTCAGTCATTTGCTGCTTTAGTACCCTATTTTCCTCAACCACAGTAGACTTTTGCTGAACCCTCTGACCCTGAGTCTCTTGAGCACTAGTAACAGCTTCGATGTCAGTTGTCATTGGCATTTTTCCCTTGGGTCTTGTGAATTATGGATGTGTTTCCAGCTTACCACATACCGACCACCTCAAACTTTCTTCACAATGCAAAACAAACAATATGTTAGAATGGTCACTCTTCTCCTTTCTTTCTTTTTTTTCTTTTCTTTTTTTTTCTCTTTTTTTATTTTCTTTTCTTTTTATACCATTCGATCGAACTTGATGTAGGTTGCCTACGTATCATGACGCCGCATGAATCAGATCTTTGCGTAGTTCGGGAAGATTAGGAATAAAATAAATAAACTAACTCTTCTCTTTTTTTGGATTTGGACTTTTTTCGAAAGAAAGACTTGGATTTCGATTTGTTTGTTTGTTATTTTTTTTTAAAAAAAATTGAAAAGAAAGACTTCCAAAGAAGAAAGAAAATATCTTTTTTTTTTTAATTTTGACTTTTATTTTTTTGGAATTTCGAAAGAAAAACTTCGAAAGAAGAAAGGAAATATTTTTGGATTTGTTTGGAATTTTATTTTGAATTTATGAAAGAAATGCTTCTAATATATGTTTTAATCTTGAATTTTCTTTTCAATTTTTGAAGGAAGAATGAAAATATTTTTGTATTTTGAGAAGAACTTAAAAGAAAATATTTTTGTATTTTTTATGAATTGGGGTCTAAAAGAAAGACTTTCTAAAGAAGCGAGTAATGGAAAATATTTTTGGATTTTGTAAAAGTTGTGGTCTAAACGAAAGACTTTTCTAAAGAAGGAAGTAAAAAAAATATTTTTGGATTTTTTAAAAATTGAGGGCCGAAACCGATGAAGTTTGCCTACGTATCTCACATATGGTGAGAATCAAACCCGCGTAGTTCGGTTAGTTTTGACATAACTAGAAAAATATGATATTGACTCACTTCTATTTTTTGAAATACATTTTCCTTTCTTTTTTTAAAAAAAAAATTGTCAGAGTTTCGAGGCATTTTCAAATACCGGGATTTTCAGAACCGGGTGAATTCTCTATCCTACCTCACTCTTGGTTTTTTTGTTGTTTTTCTTTCCTTAGCTGGTCAACATACAAGCCGAAGCAAATAAATGTACAAATAGCACGTAAGATGCATCAGGATGGTCTTTCATTTCGGGTACACCTGTCCTAGACGGACCCAACCCCTGTGTTGAGTCCCCTAAGTCAAATGCACATGATGCAAACAAACATTCCTACTAGGGATCCGGAATGAGGCTATGTTATTCTAGGTTTGAAACCCTGGGGTTGTGTTCTAGACATGGTTTACCCAAGCGGACAGCTCGAGCCGAGGTGGGAGCAACGTACCGGAAGCACGAAAGTCTACCCGGCCTTGTTGCTGACCCAAGCCTCGTTCTATTTGTTATGACTTTTAACAGAAAAGTGGGCCACACGTACGTGTGCACCATATTTTTAGAAGACTCGGAAGGGAGGCGTAAGAAGACAGTCTAATACAGTTCAAATAATATAAATAAGCGGCAATTAGCACATTAGGTCCAAAAATACAGTAATATCAACAAACAATAAAGCCAAGCATAGATCATATTAACAAGCTCGAATCCTGAACCCTGAATCAGAGATTCTGGGTTCGCTCCCCAGCAGAGTCGCCAGAGCTATCACACCTCCTTTTTACCCGAAAGGAATATAAGGGAGTTTTTTCCAATTAAAGTGACAATAATCAAAATGGGATTATTTAATTTAATTCAGAGTCGCCACTTGGGATAGTTATATGGTGTCCCAAGTCACCGGTTTATTTTAAATCCCAAATCGAGGAAAATTGACCATGTTTTAAAAGTCTGCAAAACCAGAAGACCGAGTAAGGAATTCTGTTAACCCGGGAGAAGGTGTTAGGTACTCTCGAGTTCCGTGGTTTTAGCACGGTCGCTTTAATCATACCTCGCTTAATTAAATTATTTAATTACATGTTTTAGAACCTACGTGCATTTGTCTTTTACCTCTTTTTAATTAAGAAATTACCTTGAAACAAGTCACGCGTACGTGTACTCATTTTGTTTGGTGCGTCAAAATCATGTCACGCGTACGTGTACACAATTAAAGACACTTTATTATTATTATGAAAGTTTGGCCGAAGTTGCGTGAATGCATACCTCGATTTTAATTTTGGAAATCACAACTATGCCATGCGAACGTGTACACAATCACGATGGTAGATTAATATCGCGCCTAGAGCAACTAACATGTGTACATCTTTACCTAATTTTTGATTAGTATAAGGCCATGAGTAATGGATAGGAAAATTATTGTGGAAAAGATGGCATTATTCGGCCATTATTATTATTAAAAAAAATCATTTGTACTAGTGATCCATCCTTAGAATTAATATGTATCAGTTACTAAAAAATATAGAAATCATCCAGCCTATGGCATGGCAGGCTTCTTTCATATGGTGGCAGAGTTACCCTGATTAAACATGTGCTACAATCATTACCAATCCACTTGCTGTCTGCAGTTTCTCCTCCTAAGGCTGTCCTTAGGCAAATTGAGAAATTGGCAGCCAACTTTTTCTGGGGCATGGACAAAGATAGAAACAAATATCACTAGGCTTCTTGGGCTAAGTTATGTCAACCAATGGAGGAAGGGGGCATTTGCCTGAGATCCACTGAGGATGTCTGTAAACCCATGGAATTCAAGCAATGGTGGTTATTCAGAACAAAGCAAACCTTATGGAGTGATTTCCTCCTGGCAAAATACTGCAAGAGATCACATCCCATATCAAAAAAGTGGAATTCTGGGCAATCACAAACATGGAGGAAAATGATGATCAATAAGAAAGAAGCTGAAAATCATATTCAATGGAGACTTCACTCAGGCAATGCAAGCTTTTGGTGGGATAACTGGTTGGGGACTGGTCATCTTGCTAGTTTCAGAGAGGGGGGAGGTAGACCTGGTAAGGTCAAAGTCTCTCATTTCTGGAGTAATGACCAATGGGACATCCAGAAACTTAATCAAACAGGCCCTGCTCACATGATACCCCACATCCTTCAAACCCGGATCCACTTCAATTCTCACCTCTCAAACAAACCAATTTGGACTCACTCCACATCTGGTGCATTCACCTGTGCCTCTGCTTGGTCTGTGATCAGACAGAAAAAGCAGGTAGTCCTTACCAACAAAATGACCTGGCACAAACAAATTCCCTTCAAATGGTCTTTCAGCCTCTGGAGGTCACTCAGAAATAAGCTGCCTACTGATGACAGAACTGCTAGATTTGGTCCTCCAAGTGCTAACAGGTGTAGCTACTGTATTAAACATGCTGCTGAAACTGCTGAGCATATCCTCTGTACTGGGCACTTTTCCAGAAACATCTGGAAGTACTTCAATTCCCCTGTTGGTATCACCAGTTCTAACCAATCCCTGAGAATCAACCTTATGAACTGGTGGATGCAAAAAAGGAAAAACACAGTGCAGAAGCTCCTTCTAGACACCATGCCAATTATAATTTGTTGGAACCTGTGGAAAAATAGATGTGCTGCTAGATATGGAGGGAAAACATCATCCATTTCAAGAACCCTCTACTCTATCACCTCTGATTCTTTGCTGCTCCTCAAATCTACTCATGCCAGTATCAAATGGCCACCCAACTGGCCTGACCTATACCATGTTTCTGAGAATCTCCAACAGCAGACTCATGTCCAACAGGTAATGTGGACCAAGCCAAACACCAGCTATGTCAAAGTCAACTCTGATGGTAGTGCCCTCTCCAATACTGGAAAAATAGGAGCAGGAGTTATTATCAGAGATCGATCAGGTCAGTTCATTCATGCCATTGCCAGCCCCTTGGGAGAGGGTACCAACAACCTAGCAGAAACAGAGGCAGCATACCTGGGCACCAAATGGTGTGTTGATAATGGTTTCTCCAAAATCAACCTGGAAGCAGATTCTAAAATCCTTATCATGTGGTTAACCTTTGACTCTGAACCCCCATGGTCCCTGAGCATGCACCTTCAGAAGATAAAAATCCTAAGCCAACAATGTGAACACATCACTTTCTCACATGTTTTCAGAGAGACCAATTACCATGCAGACTCCCTATCCAAAATAAGCCATGACCTCAACTCCCTAACCCACTACAACAGCCTGCTGGATTTGCCATCTCACATAAGGGGTCAGATCCTTCTTGACCAACAAAGTACCCCCGCTTTCAGGCATGAAAAGACCAACAGGGTCATCTTCCCACCACAGATGCTCAATGATAGTTCTAATATTTATGCCATCAATTGATCACTCCTTTGGGTTATACATACCAATCGAGAGCATCAAGGAGAGCAACATCACAATCAACATCAATTCCCATCACATAAGGCAAAGGGCAGGCATCAGTTTTTTATTAACTTTGTTTGTTCTTTTGCACGTTTATCTTTCCTATAGACTACCCAGCCCTTTGATGCTGTGTCAGGGTGTGGTATTAGCCTCTATGCTCATCCTCCTGAAACTACATCAAAAGTTTGAAGTAGAATATAGGGAGATGGAAGACATCTCCCATAGCAGAACTCATGATGCACTGACCTATGCTCAATGTGTAATCCCAAACATGTTGAAATATGGTCTGTGGATCAAGACACAACCAATCACACACATACCCTCCCATAGAATAACTCCTCACTTTTACTTCATCCATCATTGCAGACCACCTGATAAGCCACCCCACCATCAAGCCACACTCAAAAAGATAAAGGAAAACTGGAAGGAAAACAGTTCTCTTTGAATTTCCTCCTTCCTCTTTTCACATTTCCTAGCATCCACAAGAACCTAGGAACACCTCTTCTCACATGGTCCCTCTTACATCCCCTTGTAGACTTCAGAAACTACAAAGCCAATGAAATCCTCCCCTCTGTACCTGCAGGCCCCATCCACATTCCCAAAAAACATGCAGTAGCTTCTAATGCTAAAAATGCAGAAATTCCCCCTTCTTCTGCAACTTATAGTATTAGAAAACTAGCTACAACCAATCTTCTTTGCTCAACCCCCCCCCCCCCCACAACCTTCAAGTTGCTGAATATCCTTCTGAATCCAGCAACAACTAAGCACTATACTGCAGTCCACACAAGAACCTGACAGTATGCAGCCCCCAGTTTTATCTAACTCTGTTTCTTGTTTTGCAGGTGTTCTTTTTTGTTCAGTTGTTATGGCTTCTGGGAGTGGTATTGGTATCATTGATGCCCATTCTCCCAGAATCATATCACTTGAGCATGTTCCATCACCCCAACAGAAATACTGAGTTGCAGATGAAGGTTCAAATCAAAGGAATAGCAGCGCCAGTAATTGAAGGACCACTGATCATGAACTGCAGCCTTGACCTCTACATCTCTGAGTTCCCATTTTGCAGAGGCAGCATCACACAGGAGCAAACAGCTGCAGTTTCACATATTGAAACTACAGCTCAGGCAGACTTCACTCAACCAGTTTCTGTAGCCTGTACCAATCCAGTCTTCTGCCCCACATTTCAGTCCACTCAATAAAACCTAGTTCAACTCCACAACATGAGCAACATCATTACAGTTGATTGCAGTTCACACAAGAACCTGCAATCAAATGTACTCCATGATTCAGGGATCATCAAAGCTCCCCTGCCCCCAGACTCAGCTCCAGTTAACACAAGAACCTGAAGACTGAGCCCCCTTTTCCTAACATGTTTGCTTCACTTTGCAGGTACCATAGTCAGACCCAAAATACTAAGGCAATTGCAAGGAGTGGTATTAGCATTTCTAATGCTCAACCTCCTACAATTCCATCAGTATCTAAGGACTAACCAGACCAGCTCACACCTCTATAGATCTCCACCTGAAGCCTCCAAGACACAGGGTAACAACAATCCATGCTATCATCAGGGGTCACTCACACTAGGTCCCCGGAACAGCATCAATCTCAGAAGCCAGCAAGCCCAGTACCAGAATACAAATCTCAGACTTGATGAGGCTAGGCAGAATGGCTCCCTCTCTTCTATCACAGGCAGCAGTCAGCAGCAGTATCCTTGCCCAACTTCATGGGCCCTTTTGAATTTTGTCTTCAATCTTGCTTTCCTTGTCCTCAAGGTCAAATCAAGGTTGAAGACAAACACCCCTGCTCTCAAATATTTTTTGTCTTATCACAGGGTATCCTTCTTATTTACTTAAATATGAAGTCTTTTGTATATGGGAAAACATTTCCCTCCTCATTCTTGTTGTAGAATTAGGACCATTTGTGCATTTTTGTATAGAGGACCTAGGCTTACTTCATCCATTTTTTTTAGCTCAATTGGCTATTATGTTTTAGTCAATTGGGAAATCACCATAGGTCTAACCCATCATAGTTTACAGGTGATATTTGGTAATCAAACTTTGGTTATCAAAGGTCCATGTCCATGTACTATTTTTGGAGGTCAGGTTTATGCCCCCCTCCTCTGTTGTACTTTATTTCTTATATATATATGAAAATCAGCCCTAGGCACAATGCCTAGTGAATTCAGAAAAGAAAAAAATAAGCCCGACATGCATTAAGAAAATCAACCCCAAAATCCAAATAAGAGATTTTTTTATTACTAGCTTACATGATTTATTTGTATCTATTCACAATATCTGAATTCATTTGCAGTGAAACAAAGCAGGCCGTTAATACGATATTTTCAGCAACATCTATACTTCCCATAAACTTCACAGTAGAAACTGCCAAAAAGCCTTAAATCCAACGGCATTCTTGGTTCATCAACTCAACAAATTCGGTTAAAAATATTAGTATCAATATCTCATAAAACCCACTACGACGGATAATGTTAAGAACTTAAAAGTAAACACACATGAAAAGTGAAGTAATAAAGCACCATTAACATGGATCTAAAATGTTTGAATCGAAGAAAAATAAGTAGTGAAAGAAAGAAGAAATATGACCTTGAGGAATGAAATCTTTAGATGAATCTTCAGGCCAACGTGCTGAGGGATCTTTTTCGAGTAAGCCAAGACCAGAACCCAGCAAGGTGAGTTCTAATGTTTTTAGAGGAATTATATGGGGTTATGGCTGGCTTTTTAATCAGAGATAAAAATGAGAGGTCCCAGCAATTGCTCATCTGTGTGTATCCGTTTCCTCCTTTTCCCCTTTTTTCGTTATGTGTCTCTTCTTTGTTTTCCGTTTTAGCTCTTTTTTGTGTGTGTTTTCCTAGATGGGAGTGAGTGGAAGATATAAGTGTAGGTATTGGGATTAACTGGTGGCCAAGAAAAAAGAGTGTGTATGTGCATGTGAGTTTTTGAGGGAGAGCATGTGAGTTTGTTACAAAAGATAAGGAAGAATCTTGCCACATGAAAATGACTCATTGGCTCTTGCTTTAATTAATATTTTGTCTTTTCTTTTAAGAGTGTAAAATAAAAATACTAGCTAAATATTTTAAAATCAAGAACATATATTTTTTTTGATTTTTAATTTTCTTAAATAAAACATCCTAAAAATGAAATAAAATTTAAAATATGTAGATTAAACTTAAAATTATTTACATACTAAAAGTGTTGAAAAATCCCAAATATGGTCAAAAGCTAGGTGCTCACATTCGCGAAGCAGCGGTCCTATTAACCTTCGCGTTCGCGAGACACACTACGCATTCGCGAAGGTGTATCGCCCCTAACCTTCGCGTTCGCGAGCCGCTTGCCGCATTCGCGTAGTGTAGCATTCCCCTCTCCCAGTTCCCATTCTTCGCGTTTGCGATGGCCTAGTCGCACTCGCGAAGGGTAATGCCCCCAACGCTTCGCGTTCGCGACCAGTGTCTCGCGTTCGCGTAGAAGGATTTCTCCTTCAGACCAACCTATCCTCCACGAACGCGAAAAAGGATACATATGTTCACCTGCAACAGCAAAACAGCAGAGATTTCTGATCGAGGCCAACCCTGTACTACTATAAAGTAGCAAGAGTGGTCGAAGCAGCTTTTACCCGAGAAGGTCTGGATCGATTTCCACAGGGAGCTAGAGATTGGAATTGAGTTTCTATCTAAATTAGAATTGCGCAATTGTTCCTAATTGCACTTCTGAACATTTTTGGTTTTTGATATTACTTCTAAATTTATACTACTAATATGCTAAATTAAATTAAGAGAATACTATTGAAGGTTGTCTAATTAGTTAAAAGGCACTAGGGGAGTGACTTTCACCTAGGTGGATACTTGACGGGTTCTCGTGTCTAAGGCTAGGTTGTCATATTTGAGGATTACGATATAACCATTGCACAATTCTACTCACTCTATACCTCTCGGTAGTTCGAGTGACTTTTGCCCTAATTGACTTTCTCGAGATCAATTGGGTATGACCATTTGTGCAAGCAATAGAGGTTCAAGTCGGGTATTACGATCTCCCGGTTTACCCCTTTAATTGGGGCTATCAATTCTCTTGAGTACGCCCCAATTCCTTGTTGGACTAATTTTATAGACTTAGGCTCTCTTCCTCAAGAAGAGCCCAAGTCAACTAAGCATAAACTAGTGTTTGCAACCACTAATTCAACAATAAAACCATAAATTAGTCCAAATATCAAACACCCATAGACATTCAAACCTTAAAACACAAGACCCGTCAATTACCCACACTAGGGTTGAGCCACAACCCTAGCTGATGGGTCTAGCTGCTCATGATAATAGAGGAAAACAAGAAATAGATGAAGATAAACCCATAATATTAAATTACCAACTAAAACTTGAAGATTCAATGATAAAACTATTGTAAAATTACTCAAAATGGTAAAAGAACACTATTTACGAGCACATCTCAGCTTCAAAATCTAATTGATGACCTAAAAATGGGAAAACAAACTATTTATACTAGGCCAAAAATTCTGGACAAAAATACCCCTGCGGGGCCAGTGCGGACCGCACAAAATCGAGTGCGGCCCCACTAAGGCTCTTGGCTGAAATTCCTGCTCTCTGAACTTGGCCACCGCGGGCCGCACAAGATGCACCGCAGCCGTGGTGGCTTCTGTTGCGGTCCGCACAAAATAGACCGCGGACCGCATTGGCAATTTTTCTCCAACTTGGCAACTCTCTGAACTTGAGCTTTGCGGACCGCACAAAAACGAGTGCGGCCGCAATGAAGTCAGTACGGACCGCACAGAATGGAGTGCGGCCGCATTACTTGGCTGCCTAAAATGAACACTCTATGAACCTCTTCTTTGTGGACCGCACAGAATGGAGTGCGGCCGCATTGCTTTGCTGCCTGAGATGAGTGCTCTCTGAACCTCTTCTTTGCGGACAGCACAGAATGGAGTGCGGCCGCATTGGTCCTGTAACACTGAGCTTGGACTTGTTCTTGGTACTTGTGCATGTTTCACTCCTTTTTGAGTTGGTTTTGACGAATTGTCACCTTGTTGATCAAACCCTGCAATCAAGTACAACACGTAAGCCTTTGGAACTATTTTGTACATATTTCTAATCAAAACTCAAGTAAGACAGAGTGTAGAATGCATCATAATCCCTAGTTATCAATTTCTAAGTCCAAAATACCCTGTGGCCTATCCGAAACTCACCCGAGCCCTCGGGGCTCCAAACCAAACATGCACACAAGTCTAAAAATATTATACGAACTTGCTCGTGAGATCAAATTGCCAAAATAACATCTTAAACAACGAATTTAGCATCAAAATCAATGGAAGTCTCAAGAACACTTTAAGTTTCTATTTTCACAACCGAGGGTCCGAATCACGTCATATAAACTCCATTTCTTACCAAATTTCATAGACATGACTTAAATACCATCTTACACCTATACTGGGCTCCGGAATCAAAATACGGGCCCGATACCAATAAAATCAAGTATTATTAAATTTCTAAAAACCATCATATTTTCAGTTTAATAATTTTCTTCAAAAATTCATTTCTCGTACTAGGGACCTCGGAATTCAATTCTGGGCATACGCTCAAGTCCCATATTTTTCTACGAACCCTCCGGGACCGTCAGATCATGAGTCCGGGTCCGTTTACTCAAAATATTGACTGAAGTCAACTTAAATCAATTTGAAAGGCAAAACTTAATATTTTCCCAAATCTTCACATAAAGGCTTTTTGGAACCGCGCTCGGACTGTGCACGCAAATCGAGGAGAAAGAAATGAGGTTTTGAAGACCTTGGAACCCTGAATTGGGTTCTAGAACACGAGATGACCTTTTGGGTCATCACAGTTATCTCTTCCATTGTTGATTTATCATTATTTGAAGTCATTGATACATGTTATTTCTTCCATTGTTGATTATCCTTATTCGCAATCATCGTTACATGTTATCTCTTCCATTGTGAGTTATTCTTATTTAATATCGTGATTACACATTATCTCTCTCATTGTTGAGGTATTGGTGTTGAAGTTGTGAAAGTCGTCATCACATTGAGGCGATGTTATTAATTGTTGAGATATTCTTCTAGTTGAGAATTTTACATTTCATTATTATGATTGATGTTCTTGTACACATTGTGGTTGAGCCATGTGCTATTGTTGTGGAAATATTGATATGGTTGATTATTGACAAGTTGTGACATATGGGCACTTATGGTGCGAGTTGTTATTGTGGCATAATACCGATGCGCATGTGGTGGTATAAGGATAGGGGTTAATGTGCATGCAGCGGCAGAAGGTGGGACTTATATGCGTGATTCTTGTAGGGGAATTACTTGAAGCCACGCGGCGTCATAAGGTGGGCTAAAGTGCATGTAGCTATTTCAGAAAAAATATTTTCGAAATTATTTAAATGTAAGGCTCATGCGGCAGTATAAGGAAAGATTGTGATTGAGATTGAGAAATGTGAATACAAGGCGGTACCTCGTCATGATTCTTGTTGTATACGAGGCGGTACCTCGGTTGTGATCTTTGTTGTGTACGAGACGGTACCTCGTTTGTGATTCTTGTTGTTTATCTCATGTTGTAAAGAGTTATTGGTGAGACACTTCTTGTTGCTTTTATTATTCCTTGTCTTATCAGTTGGGATCCGTATTTGACTTTGGTGGTTTTTAATTGCTTCCTTTATGTTATCTCTGTGCTTATAATTCCGGCATTAGTCTCTCTTATTAACTTGTTTCGTATCAGTTATTTCTCCACCGTCTATTACTTCTTGTTTTTATGTTCTTATTACGTTCCAGTAGGTGTCTTGACCTGGCCTCGTCACTACTCTACCGAGGTTAGGCTTGATACTTACTGGGTACCGTGGTGGTATACTCATACTACGCTTCTGCATATCTTTTTGTGCAGATCCACGTACGTTTGCTCGTGTTAGATGTTAGTGTTTGATTGTAGCTGTTTGCTAGAGGTTTCAAGGTATACATGCTCACGTCCGTAGGCCTCGGAGTCACATTCCGTTATTATTATAGTATTGTTGTTTCATTTGTTAGACAGTGTTGTAGCATTTTTTTTTTGAACATTCTGTAGAAGCTTATGACTCAGTCTCACCTAGTTTTGGGAGCATTGCAGTTGTGTTTCAATTATCTGGATATTTATGAGAATTGTTAGTTTATATCATGTTTCAGCTTTTATTTCTGTCATAATCTCTCATTTGTTTGGCTTACTAGTCTTAGAGATTAGGTGCCATCACGACATCCTAAGGAGCAGAAATTGGGGTCGTGACACTTTAAAAATACTATTAATATAGCACTTTTTTTATTTTATAGCAAAGTACAAAAATACTTGGTTTACTCATTTTATTTTTCAGTCCATATTCAATTCCTACGGTATATATAGGCACTAGGGTTCAACTTTCAGTAGCCTAACACAAAAAGTAGCCACGCAAATTCCTCTGGTGCATACTTTCGTTGAAGCCAATAAGCATCTATATCGTGAGCATTCAAGGCCATTCCCTAAGTCATGATGGGTTGATTACCCGCGACGAAAATAATGGAGGAGGAAGATCGGAGGCGTCACCAGATTTGGATCTAATGGATCGGAGATGCTAGAATCCATGGCTTCTTATCTTTCTTTGTATCTCACATTTGACTGTATTCATCTGACCGAATTTTGGTAGATACAATGTGATAGTGTGTATTCTCAGACTTGGCCGAATTATTGTTCGTCTTCATTTTCTAGTTTTAACACAATATATAAGTGTTTTGCTTCGCCGGAAGACGCCATCTCCGGTGAACTTTCTTCTCTTCTTTGCTATGAAGTCACATACAACGATCCAAATATATTATATTATGTACAAATACACTCAAGTTTGAGTGTATTCTATATTTTTCAATGCAAATACATATTATTTGGGTTGTATTTTCACCTATATTTATATATTCTGAAGGTTATTTTTTGTGGCAGATCCCTCTTTTTTTCTGAATTTTTATAGTTTGAACCCAACCGAATTAAATATGGTAAATTGAATACAGTGTAAAAGCACCTACCAATGAATACAATGAAATGAATACAGGTGAATATCACTGTTTTTATAATTTTTTGTTGTTTGAATGCAGTCGAATTGAATATAGTGAAATTGAATACAACGTAAAATAGTTAAGAATGAGTATAGCCGATTTGAATACAATGTATATAGCCGAACTGAATAGAACGGTATACACCATATTTTATTAATTTTTTGTTGTTTGAATACAATTAAATTCAATATAGTGAAATTAAATACAATATAAAATATATAAGAACGGATACATTAAAATTGAATACAATGTATACAACCGAATTGAATACTGCGACATACATCCCATGGCAAGAAATTAGTAGCTACGGAATGTAATTAGCTAAATCATAGCTACGCCCAACAATAAGCCTCCAAACAATATTCATTTTTGAAAGTTCCCCAACTTTAAATAATACGTTAAAATAAAACTATGAACAAGTTTAAGAAATATTTATGAATCATATTATCATATATATTTATATGTATAAAATATTTTTAAAAATTATATAAATGTAATGTCGGGTTGGTTTGATTTCGATTTGACTTTTTTTAGTTAAAACAAAACCAAATCATTTTTTTCGGTTTGACTCGGATTGTCGGTTTGGTGCAGTTTATCGTTTTTTTTTGTACACCCCTAATTCCAACCAAAGATAACTCTATTTCTTTTGGCTGTATTTTTACCCCACATATATAATACAGTCAAACATCTCTATAACAATATCGTTTGTTCCGATGTTTTTTGGCTTTTATAGTAAATGGTTGTTACACTTATAACAACATTTGAAGTTTAAATATATTTTAGCTGTTATACACAAAAATTATCCAAAAATCAATTTTTTTAAGGTTACATATAAAAGATAAGAACATTATTCAAATTTAAATACTCAAAGCTAACACATTATTAATAAATTTGTAACTAAATGTATAAAGATTTAAACTCTAAAGCAAATATTTTAATGGTACTAGAACATTAAATTATTTCAAGATTGATGGCAAAACTTCATAATTGTAGCTTGTCTCGTAGATTTCAGTCTCTTACTAATGATATAACACTTGAATTAGCGAAGATTTATATATAAACTTTCAATAAAAGGATACCTAATAGCCTTCCCTTGAAAGCAATCTAAGAGGTTAATAGTTGAATCTTCTATCTTGGTAGGTTGAGGTCAAAATCTTTAAACTTATTATTAGTGATCTTATTAGAGATTCTATATGGATGTTATAGAGGGGCGATTTTACAAAGAGTGTACTGCTATAAAGATGGATATTGCTTTTATGGGTAAAACCTTGTTATGAAGAGGTAAAATATAATATAAAAAATCGGTTCCGAGAAAAATTTAGCTTTTATAATGAATTGTTGTTATATGATGATGCTGTTATAGAGAGGTCTGACTGTACAATATTAAGACCTTTCTATAAGAACATCTCTATATAATAGTTACTAGATGGCTTCTGCATGTGCATAGCATGGGCCCAATGCTGTAGAATATGAAATTACTATTTATAATTAATTTGTTTTGACATGAAATTGCATAGAAGAAATAGACATTGAGACATCATTGGAAAGTGACACAATATTTCATCCATGTGAATACTAAATATACATATAGTTATTTACATAACGACAAAAAGAGATGCATTTTACTTCCAAAGCAGCATAACTTTTACATCCATGAGAGTATCTATATTCACAAAAGGTGATTCTTTCTCCATACTGTAATTGTTCTTCTTTGTAGTGCAACAAAAGTACTGACATCTGCAAAATCACAGAAAAAGATCAAGTTTCAGTACCTATATAACATAATGAATTAAGTTTTAGGGTAATATCAATGCAACCGATTTTTTCTAAAGCACTTTTTCAGTGTGGAATGATGCCTCCCTACAAGATTAACACAAGTAGGCCTTCTGTTACACTATTATTGATCAAACAATCCTTAATGATACAAATCCTAAGGCAAAGCATGTCAATTTTCATTGAAGAACAAACTCCTTTAATGAAAGGATAATGAAACACACAAACACACCCAAAAAAGAAAAGCAGCAAAATTTAGAGAGACATTATCTTATAGCGCTATTAATTAATCTCAATTGTAATGCAAATCACATCGTGATTCAACAGGTAGATTGTTGACAAATTCTATCTTTTAAGCCTTCTGATTTTCAGAAGTATAAGCAAAGAGGTACAAGCAAAGAAAACACCAATCATGGTGTGTTTGACCCATCATGGTGCCCATCTCAGTCTTGCAACTATGACCAATGCAGTTGTTTCAATACTTAAGTCTTTGGGGGAAGACCCATCAAGGAAAGAGATTGTAGGTACTCCATATTGTTTCTTGAAGTGGTCACATTTACTTCCTTTTCAAGGTGCTGTGCATATAGGTTATTACTCTTCAAATGGACTTAATTCTATTGGAAGAAGCGAATTGCAGTCAATTGTACATTTCTAAGGCTTCAAACTGCAAGTACAGGAGAGGCTTACCAGGTAGATAGCCGAGGCCACTTCACACAAGCATGATATCTGGAGAAATTGAGAAGTTTAGTACAACTACTACATGCTTTTCCTTAAACTTATGTTGCATACAATTGCATTATCCCCTTTGAACACGGCGTGATGTTGAAGGACAGAATAGAAGTTGTGTATGATAAAACAAAGAGATCACATTTTTCCCGAGCAGGAAGTAGAATGATTGTAAACTTAGAGCACATTATGCTCACTATCCACATTTAAGACTACAGCTAGTTTCCTCAGATGTTGGGGAGAATGATGCGTGCCACAAGTTGAATATGAGGGGGTTTTTATGGCCACTCTTAGCATGTTCAATAGTTTAAGAAAATGACGATGCTCAACTGTTGAAATGACTTCATCCTTGGCCAAGAGCAAGAATTAGGGGAAGTGAAGGTTTGAAGACATTGTTCGCCTTTTTTTTCATGTTTTGTCTTTATTAAAAAGCATTTTCAATAATGAGGAAGACATGGTAAATTTTTCTTAAATCATTCTGTATTGACATGTTAATAAACCATGAAGAATGAGTTAATTGAGTAATATGGGAGACGGGGTAGTATAATAGGCTGTTAGTAAATAGGTTAACTAACCTAATATCACACCAACAAAAGATTAGCTTTAACCACAGGCAGAAAGCAGCAATATAACTATGGCTTTAACCGCATCCAAAAAAGCAGCAAAATACCTTCAAATGCCTCCCAAAATAGCAGCAAAATGTGGCTTCAACTTCAACTAAGAGAGCAAGTGAAATTAAGTAAATATGTTGTACATCGATTAAAATTGCTAGAACGTTCCAAGAGAAAATTAAACAATACTAAGAGGTGCAAGAACAAGTGTACGTAGGAACTACACATGTTGATCTATTCTTTAGAACTATCATATTAATTACATCTTAAAATTAATTATAAGATGAAAGAACAACAACTTAATTAAAAAGTTCAAATACCGTACAATTACTTTTTCAAAGGAGGAGTCCTTATTTCCAAGCCCCGCTTATAGTAGGAAGCACTGTCTTTGTTAGTTGTCTCTTGAGCTTCTCTTCCCTCCAAGCCAAGGCGTTCAATTTTGCGTTTGCTCCCCTCGGCAACATCCATCATGGTTGGTGGGAACTCTTGGTGGATCTCATTGTCTTTGTTCATGTAAGATAAAATGGACAACTTTTGCACTGTATCATGATATTTTGTGAGTAATTTTTTCATTTGAATTTTGAATATCTTTCCACTCAACTGTTTCTGCACATCCGCAAGAGGTAAAATTTGTTTCTGGGAGGACGAAATTGGTTAGTTACGCATCAAGAGAGGGTCATTTTGCCATTGATACTTGTTTGTATGTTTTTGAAGCTAACAGTAATATGAAATATGTACCTTGACATGGTAGATGTCATAAATTTCTTCTGAGCTGAGGCATAACATTTTCTCGGCAGGTTTGTCAGAAATAATGGCTGTTGCAAAACCACTATTGTCTCTAACAGTGACTTCAAATTGACATCTGTTATAATGTAGAGCAAATATTTGGTTAGATGAATAAAAATAAAATAACTGTAAACTCTAAATAGTCATTAGTCATATAGAAGAATCTAGTAGCATTTATACCTTGGAATTAGATGAGCGGATCGTTGACAATTTGTACAATAAATTGTCCTCCGAGAGAAAGATCTCGTGAACAATTGCTTACAGTCAGAACAAGCTAACACACAAAACTGTTGGTTCTCATTTGGCAGAGAAAGTTCAGCTTCGACATAAAATACTTGTCCCTATATAATTCAAGAATGCCACATATTTCTTTTTTGTGACTACAAAAATTAATTAAATTTCGATAGAATAATATAATTTATGTTGTTCTTACTTGAGGTTGCGCTTGGATATTGGAAATAGCTATGATTTCATCCTCAAAGGGAACCACCATAACAGAGCCTGTGGAAGATGTACTCTTTATCTTGTATGCATTAAGCATTGGTTCAATTGTTTTGGCCCTACAAGGTAGTCAAAATCTAAAAAATTTGTTCTTGTATATATTAATGCATTTATATCAACAATATGCTTCTACAGATGCATAATTCACAAAGAAATACATGCATAATACCATGACTTCAACTCAACAGCTTGTGGGTAAGGAGGATTGACTTGGATTGTTGTACTAAATTTGTTCGACAGTCCACTGAATTTGTTCGACGATCCTACATGCATTCAAATATTAAGATTTGATTTCATTGTTTGATATTTGAAAAGGAAAAAGGTAAAATCATGTAAGTACTAATATCTGATGATGATCTACCAATTTTTCTAGCAAGAATAACTGGGTATTCATTCAGTTGTTTCAAAATTTTATTCCCATAAAGATCAATGAAATCTTCCCAGAGTGTGAATTTTGTTTTTTTTCCTGTAAACAATGAATAGAAGATGTTCAAATACTATATTGAAGCCTCATGAAGAAAATACAATATTTGCTACCAGGCTCTCCCGTGGGAACTTGTAAAATGATTCACAAACCCAAAACTTGAAGCATATAGAAGAATTATGAAATGAGCATGAGATGACAACAATTCATAATATTGATGATTTATATATTCTGATATAATTGGTCATTACTTTCAACCAACATACTCTCGTAGCAAGGAAGTTAAGTAAATGTAACAAAAATTGATAGCTAAATTTGAACTTGGACTATAAAATAAACCTCAAATGTAAGACATTCTTTATTTACAAGGTAATATAAATTCAGAAGTCACAAACATGAAGACACAAAAATTGAAAAAGTAAAATACCTGCCATATAAATAAAATCTCCCAAATATTTAAGTTGCAAAATCAAAAGAAGTCAAGTGCTTAGGGAAACAAAGAACGAAATATTTTACTTTGCAATCACATAAATCAAGTATCCAAGCTACATCACATATACTTTAAGCTTAGGAGGTCAATATGAAACTGTGAACAATAACAAATATCTAGCTTAGACAAAAAAAGGATGTCCACATACAATGGACAATGACAGAGAGTCAAACTGCACTTAACATTTCTGCAATGTTTGGAAAATTGCGAAGCTTGGGAAGAATTGGTCTTTTGAATCGGTTAGCGTCCAAGTTGAAAATCTTTCATTTTCATAACAAGCTAATCTCCTTTTTATGAAATTGTAGCTTTTTGTATTATACTAAAACTAATTCAAATAACTAAAAAGCCAGTTTTATTCTGAACAAAATGTTCCCTTAATATATCATCAGGGCAACAAATTCTGTTAATCTCAAGGAAAGAACTAAATCATTCACAGAGTTATTGGAATAATGAGAGAAGCATTTGAATGATATTTGTATAAATCAGGATAAGTAACTCGGAAGAGCATATTCAACGATTCTTTTTCAGAAGTAAAAGGAATAATGAGAGAATGAGGAATTTCAATTTTTCCATAGGCATTTTATCTTTCTTTTTCATCACCAATTCTCATTAAATATTCACAAAAAGCAGGATCTGTTTTCGCACGCATATTCTCTGATAGTTGTAGTTTTTCAAGTTGATTCCAAATTTCAGAGCACAATAAACTTTCACGAATAAAATCTTCCTTTTTTCCACTACGAACTACGGGAAGAGTTTGTCTAAAATTACCACTGAAGACAACTACCTTTCCACCAAATATTATATTAGTTTCCATTAGATCTCTTAAAAGCAAATCGATTGCTTCTACCGTTTCCTTTTTTGCCACTGAAATTTTATCCCATACAATTAGTTTTGCATCTCGTATTAAAGATGCTAATGAACTTTGCTTACTACTATTGCAGCTGAAATTCTCATTAACATCAATGGGAATTTTAAAGCAGGAATGAGCAGTTCGACCTCCAGGAAGAAGTGAAGCGGCAACACCGGAACTTGCAGTTGCTAAAGCTATAAAGCCTTTGTGCCTCACAGTAGCTAATAAAGCACGATATAAAAAGCTTTTACCAGTTCCACCGGGGCCGTCAATAAAGAATGCCCCTGGTCTATTTGAAAATATTCTGTCAAGAATCATATTGTAAGCTCTTCTTTGATCAATGTTTAATTTATTTTCTAACATTAAATCTTGTTCGCTAACAATGATGTTTCTTTCGAAATGAACATCTTTAGCTTCTTTTGCTGTTGCAGATGGCTTTATTATTTCTGATATTAGTTCAAATTCATTAATATCACGGCCCATTGAATGAAGAATATTGTTAATATGGTTTAACACTTTGTAACAGATTTCTCTTGTATCTATATTCGAATTTTTTTTGAAATCTTCAGACATTGGGTTTTCAAATTTTTTCCATAGTTCTCTTTAATTAGTATGATTACAATATATTAATAACATAGCAAAAAATTATCTTAAACTGGACGACATTTGATAACTTACAGCTTCAGACATACATTCTACCAAATTATTATCACAAAGTAATAATCCTCTTTTTTCTGCAGCTTCTCTAAATGTTTTACATTGTACTCCATTTACAGTTCGCAAATCTTCATATGATTTTGGTCCTCTCACATTCATCAGAAGCAGTCTAAGATAGTATATTTCCCCTTCA
Organism: Nicotiana attenuata; assembly: GCF_001879085.1. Classification (NCBI taxonomy): domain Eukaryota; kingdom Viridiplantae; phylum Streptophyta; class Magnoliopsida; order Solanales; family Solanaceae; genus Nicotiana; species Nicotiana attenuata. Next base: position 22,208,565 of record NC_031994.1, on the reverse strand, counting down.
GTTGGATGACATGTCACCACACGACCAATAGCACTTCCTCGTTGACGACGTGTCCATGTTTTATCTGTTGTTGACCATACAAAGTATTCTGAAAATTCTCGATATAATATATTTAAGTCCATAGCATCTTTTTTTTCTCAATTCATTAAAAAAAACTCAGTTAACATTATTTTTTTAACCATAGGATTGTTCACAATTTTACTAATATTGTCCGTATTCTTGAAAGAAACAAGTTGTTGTCCATCAAGATGTATCTGAAGATGAAATATATTTGAAAATATTTCACTAATAGGGAAAGCAAATATACGCCATGCAGCCTCAGGTGGTGACACCCACCTAGCAGATTGGTATTCCTTTATTTCATCTATCTCTATGTTTGTATCATTAGCATGTATATCAAATATAATTTTATCATGTCCTTTGCAAATATACTTATAAATGTACTTAACAACTTTAATATCAGAGCAAATCTCTACATTCATATGACAGTTAAACTTACAAAGTAAATATGGATTATGAGGAACAACCCATGAATTCTCAAGAAGGCGTCCTCTTATTTGCACTTTCCTTCCTGTGTTTCGTCTTCGATAAATTGGATACGAATTTTTTCCTTTAGTTGTTTGTTTTCCAAACTCTTATGGATACTTAAATTTACAATGACCTTTTTTTTCATGCAAGAATTTGTTGGATTTGATTCTCCGCATTGACCGTGCATCATATGATCTATAACAAGTGAATATAGTGTAGGATTTTCTTTTTTATCCGGTAATTCAGCACATACAAATCGATCATATGCTTCAGGAGTTAATAATTTATATTTTTCATCAAGTATTATAAGAAAATGAGCATGTGAAAGTCCCCGCTTTTTGAATTCCACTGTATACATAAATGCTGCGACTTTACCAAATATTTGTGTTTTGAGAATATCCTTTTTCAACTCTTTTAGTTTTGCTCAAAATACTCGACTAACTAAATCGGGTCTATTTTGTGTATCATCTATCGTCAGAAGGTTTTTTTTTTATTTCAGGCCAAGAAGGATTACACGTCATAGTCAAAAATATATCTGGTTTTCCAAACCGTTGCACTAATGCAATAGCATCCATATACCTTCGACGCATATCTCTTGGGCCTCCTGTAAAGCTAAGTGGGAGTATTTTTTGTTTTCCAACCTGTGAAGCTTCTCTTTTCCCACATCGTAGAATAGCTAAGAGCCCACCCAATACATCAACTCTGAATAAATCCTGATTAAAAGTAGCATAGTCTAATCTTTAGCTTTTAAGTTTTATCCATTCATCCACAATATATTATTGAAACAATCTTCCAGCATGTAAAAATATATTTTCATCATCTCTTATTTGAAGTGGGTAACAATAAAATTCATGACAAGAAATATTGTCTCTTTTCGTTATCCTTTTTGCATAACCTCAGCTTCCATATCGAGTAATCCATTAATTGAACACTGTGATGACCCAAAAGGTCATCACTTATTTTAGAAATAAATTCTGTGTTCCGAGGCCTTAAAACCTCCTTTTTGTCTCACCTCGATTTGCTTGCACAGTCCGGGCGTGTATCCGGAAAGCTATTATGTAAAAATCTGTACAAAAATAATAAATTCTGCCTTTAAAATGAATTTAGGTTGACTTCGGTCAATATTTTGGGTAAACGGACCCGAACCCGTAATTTGACGGTCCCGGAGGATCCGTAGAAAAATATGGGACTTGGACGTATGCCCGGAATCGAATTCCGAGGTCCCAAGCCCGAGAAATGAATTTTTAAAGAAAATTATTTTCTGGAATATATATGAGTTTTTGGAAATGAAATATGTTTGAATTTGATGGTATCGGGCCCGTATTTTGGTTCCGGAGCCCGGTACAAGTTTGAAATAATATTTTGGTTGAATCTGAAAATTTTGGTAAAGATCGGAATTGGTTTGGTATAAAACGGACTTAAAGTTGAGAAATTGGAAATTTTGGTGTTCTTGAATGATTTCATGAATTTGGGGTTTAATTCGTAGTTGTTGAGGTTATTTTAATGATTTGATTGCACAGCAAGTCCGTATGATGTTTTTAGGTTGGTGTGCATGTTTGGTGTGGAGCCCCGAGGGCTCGGGTGAGTTTTGGATAGGCCACGGAGCGAAATTTGGACTTAGGGAATTGCTGGCATGTTGCAGGTCTGCAGGCTCCGCAATTCCGAAGCCTGGCTCACAAATGCGAGTATTATGTCGCAAATGCGAAAAGCCCAGAACCATCACTACCTCGCAAATGCAAGGTACCCTTCGCAAATGCGAAGTCTTCTATATGTGCCAGTTGTCGCAAATGCGACATTCCCATCGCAAATGCAAAAAAAAACTAGTTTTTGAAGGGTTCGCAATTGCAAACCCTGGTCACAATTGCGACATCAGAGACCTGCTAAAATGAATTTCATACGGGATTTCAACCATTTTTACAACCTTTTCAAAACCTAAACACCTTTGGGCGATTTTTCAAAGACAAGTACTCTTCCAAATCGATTGTAAGTAATTTCTCACTCATTTTCTTTAATCTATAACATTCTTTTTACTTGATNACAGAAAAAGATCAAGTTTCAGTACCTATATAACATAATGAATTAAGTTTTAGGGTAATATCAATGCAACCGATTTTTTCTAAAGCACTTTTTCAGCGTGGAATGATGCCTCCCTACAAGATTAATATAAATAGGCCTTCTGTTACACCATTATTGATCAAACAATTGTTAATGATACAATATCCTAAGGCAAAGCACGTCAATTTTCATTAAAGAACAAACTCTTTTAATAAAAAGGATGATGAAACACACACCTAAGAAAAAAGAAACAGCAAAATTTAGAGAGACATCATCTTATAGGCCTATTAATTAATCTCAATTGTAATGCAAACCACATCCTGATTCAACAGGTAGACCGTTGACAAATTCCATCTTCACGTATATTCCAAAGGCAAAACTTTGTCTTGACATAACTTAGCAACATTATCAAAGTTAAACAACTGAAAAACTCCATGCTTTGGCCCTAAACTTATGTTGCATACAATTGTATTATCCCCTTTGATAATTATGGGAAAAGTAAATGTGTATTCATCTTTCTGTTGAATTGGATGGTCCAAGGTAGTGCTCATGGTTTTGGGTGCACAAAGGTGACCTTTAGCAGGGTTCTAGAATACTTGGCTCAACAAAGCCCCTGCAAGTTAGGTAAGTTGCTATTTCTGTTGCATACCATTCGACGACCCCTTATTGAAATTGGTAATTAACGGATGCTCACTTCTAAGGTCTAAGAAAGTATTAGATGCCATTAAAAGGTGAATCCGTGATACCTCCATTTATCAGTGTGTTGTCTTCCCTCAGCTTGAAGCCACTGAATTAGTTTCTTGTTGGTAGCAAAATGAAGATACATGTTTTTATAGATTAGAATTATCTTCTACAGTAAAAGGCTTCGCAATTACTTCTTAAACTGGATTTGTTTCTTGGTCAATCACTTCTGGGATTTACATCCTTTTTTTTGTGGCTTTTAAGCTTCAGTGCTCATAGCATGTTTGACTGTTTCCTTAGAACTCAAGGCTGACACCAAAAAGATATCACATCCATTATTTTGATCTCTTGACACTACAGATAAGCTTGGCTTGCATTCAATATAAAAAGTACTTAGTACTAAGCAAAATATGAAGGTGATATAGTAATGAGGAAGACATGGTGATTTTTTCTTAAATCATTCTGTATTGACATGTTAATAAACCATGGAGAATGAGTTAACTGACTAATATGGGAGATGGGGTAGTATCATAGACAGATTAGTAAATAGATAAACTAACCTAATATCACACCATCAAAAGATTAGCTTTAACCGCAGGCAGAAAGCAGCAACACAACTGTGGCTTTAACCACATCCAAAAATAGCAGCAAAATGCCTTCAAATGCATCCCAAAACAGCAGCAAAATGTAGCTTCAACTAAGAGATCAAGTGAAATTAAGTAAATATGCTGTACATCGATTTAAATTCATGTGGCATTTTACATTACATTTGGGATGTTTAAGAAGCCAAATGTAATTCCACGCAGATTATAGTATCTCCCGCTAGTGGGGAAGGACGTATATGAGTCCATTTGTAGACAGCAAGGGAAGACAAGGGACCAACTTTTACCAGAGGGCTAGCCTATCCTATTTCATATAATAGAGGGACAGTTTAGGCCCTTTTTCGTAGAAAAAATAACAAATATCCATTAAATTCTCATAACCAAGAAACAAATGCTAAAATCAAAGAAAGAATTGAGAAACACTAAACCTATCAGAAATACTCCCCCCGCCGAAAGGACCCAAATTGCACATATTTTCATTAACATTTAAGGAGGAATTTACGGCTCAAAATAGAGACTGCTGAAATTTCTAAAATCTAGCAACAGACAAAGAAAAGAAAATGTAATAATTCTTACCAGAAACCATAGATTCAGTAGAGGCCATATACAAACAGTAACCACTATGGAGCAATTCGAATAAAGTGAGGCATGGAAGAAGCAGGGTGATTAAGTAAAGAAAAAAAAGTAAAAAAACTCACATAAATTGAAAAACAGAGAAATGAATACTTGGAGCCAAATTGAAAAATGTGTAAGAAAACGAATTCAAGGTCTCACAAATACAGCGTACGTAGTACACATGTGTTAGAGCTATTTTTTAAAACTATCATATTAATAACATCTTAAAATTAATTATATGAGCAGATAAAATAACAACAACTTAATTAAAAAGTTCAAAACCTTACAATTACTTTTTCAAAGGAGGAGTCTTTATTTTCGAGCACAGCTTGTAGTGGGAAGCATTGTCTTTGTTAGTTGTCTCTTGAGCTTCTCTTCCCTCCAAGCCAGGAGGTTCAATTTTGCGTTTGCTCCCCTCGGCAACATCCATCATGGTTGGCGAGAACTCTTGGTGGATCTTATTGTCTTTGTTCATGTAAGATAAAATGGACAACTGCATTTAAATTTGGAATGAAGTATTTAACAAATTAGGTACCAATTAGTTGACTTTATTAAAACAAAAAATATGTGCTTACTTTTCACTGTGCTCAGACCTAATAAAATTTAAAATAGAAAAGAAAACTCAGATTCTAATATTAAATAAACCCAATAAAAAAGTTCTACCCTAAAATTCCAAGAGAAAAGTAGTACAACAGAGAGCCTTGAATCACGATATCCCTTTGACAAGTAGTAACTACCACTTTTTGTATTGAGTAGATGGAAAATCGGATCTGAAATTGTGTGACGACCCAAACGGTCATCACCTGTTTTCTCATTTATTCCGTGCTTTCAAGGCCTCGAAAACCTCATTCAGGGTTGCCTTCATTTGCGTGCGCAGTCCGGGCGTGTAGCCGGAAAACTTAAATATGAATTATGCGTGAAAAATGCTAAATTTTGATATTAATATGAATATATTTAACTTCGGTCAACATTTTGGGTAAACGGACCCGGACCCGTGATTTGACGGTCTCGGAGGGTCCGTAGAAAAATATGGGACTTGGGCGTATGCCCGGAATCGAATTTCGAGGTCCCAAGCCCGAGAAATAAATTTTTGTGTGAAATTATTTTCTGGAAATGATTAAGGAAAATAAAAATAAAATTTGATTAAAAGACCGTGGTATCGGGCCCGTATTTTGGTTCCGGCGCCCGGTACAAGTCTTGTATATGGTTTAAGCGCTTTCTGTAAAGTTTGGTTGAAATCGGACGTCGTTTGACGTGTATCGGACTTAAAATGGAAAAACTGATGTTTTATGAAAATTTGGAAGAAAACATGAGTTTTGAGGCTTGATCCGTTGTTTTTAATGTTATTTTTGCGATTTGATCGCACGAGTAAGTCCGTAGGATGTTTTTGAGGTTGTGTGTATAGTTGGTTTGGAGCCCCGAGGGCTCGGGTGAGTTTTGGATAGGCCACGCATTGCATTTTTGAACTGGTAAAGATCTGGTATTTTGGCTTCTGTGATTTTCGCAAATGCGAAGAGGAGACCCGCAATTGCGAGCTTGCAAATGCGAGCTTTGAGTCGCAATTGCGAAGACTGGGGACTGGGCATAGGATCGCAAATACGATTCATTTGCTCGCAAATGCGAACATGGGAATTCCGGGCACTGGTCGCAAATGCGATCATGGTGCTCGCAAATGCGGAGGGTGTTTGATCGCAAATGCGATCATCTTTTCGCAAATGCGAAGTCCGGCATTGTGCACAGTGTTCGCAAATGCGAACTTGACTTCGCAATTCCCAAGTTAGCAGGTCGGAGTTCGCAATTCCCATATCCGAGGCCCGGCAAATTTTATACTTAGTCGAATTTTCATCACTTTTCACCATTCTTTCAAAACCCAAACACCATAGGCGATTTTTCAAGAACAAACTTCATCCCAAATCATTTGCAAGTCGATTTTTACTCAATTCTTTCAATCTTTAACATCATTTAACATGTTTTCCACTTAAAATCAAGGATTTTCATGGGTGAAATTGGGGGTTTTGGGTAGAAGCTAGGTTTTCTAAAAATTGGGGATTTGGACTTCGATTTGAGGTCCGATTTCAAAACAAATTACATATTTGAGTTCGTGGGGGAATGGGTAACCGGGTTTTGGTTCGAACCTCGGTTTTGACCACGTGGGCCCGGGGGCAATTTTAGAATTTTTGGGAAAAACTTGGGAAATTCATTTTTATGCTTTCAAATTGATTCATTTAGTGTTTATTAAAGTAATTGAGCAATTTGTGACTAGATTCGAGCAAATTGGAGGTGGAATCGCGGGGCAAAGCGATTGTTGAGGATTGAGTGGAATTCAAGGCTTTGAGGTAAGTGTTTGATTTAACCCTAGCTTGAGGGAATAGGAGTTAAGTTTTATTTGTAACTTGCTAATTGTCGAGTACGATGTATAGGCATGGTGACGAGTATTTATACATTGGTGTCTAGCATGACCGTGAGTCCTTATTTGCGAATACTTTGGTTGTTGTTATGCCTTCCATGCTTAAATGATGACTTCTATATGTTGTAAAGACCTTGTTAAAGAAATTGTGATCTTGAAACTTAGTGGAGTATTAGCTCGGGTTGAAATACAAATTGTGAAGGTATATGAGATAAGTAACTCTTTGGAGCATTGGCTCAAGTGATAATGTGAACTATGAGATGAAAGTGAAAGAAAGAAAAGAGTTAATGATTCATTCCCTTGCCGGGATGTTGTTGGTTATTGATATTG
>NC_031994.1:22193450-22201330 GCF_001879085.1 Nicotiana attenuata | reverse complement strand
GTGTCCTTGCGGGATTTCATATGTATTATTTCCCTTGCCCTTGTTTGTGATTGTTGATTGGGTGAGGAAGAGTGTTAAAGCACGAAGGGTGATGCCGTGCACTGTTTGTTTATGGTAAGGAAAGAGTGTAAAGCACGAAGGGTGATGCCGTGCATTGTTGCTTATTATGAGAAAGAGTGTTAAAGCACGAAGGGTGATGCCATGCCGCACGATGTACCATTCCGTGCCGATTCTATTGATATATGTGAGGAATGAGAGTAAAAGCACGAACGCTGATGCCGTGCACATGTTATTGTTTGGTGAGGACGAGAGTAAAAGCACGAAGGGTGATTCCGTGCACTGGTTGAATTCTGTTTCATTACGTACTATTGAGTTGTGCTGTATTCCTCATTATTGGACAACTCTTATTTGGAATTTATTATACTCCCCACAGCATGTTCCCCTCCCATATTGTTTATCTGTTTTGCATTTCGATTCCGCTTTATATATATATATATAATATATATGAAATTGCACAGGTTTATGTGGTAGTCTGGTCTAGCCTCGTCACTACTTCGCAGGGGTTAGGCTAGACACTTACCAGCACATGGGGTCGGTTGTGCTGATGCTACACTCTGTGCATTTTTGCACAGGTCCATGTTTCGAGCAGCAGCAGCAGCAACTTTAGTTCGGGAGCATATCTTCAGTCCGGAGAGACCCGAGGTAGCCTTGCAGGCGTCCGCAGGCCCGGCGTCTCCCTTCTATCCTTATATTAGACTGTCATCTCTTTGTATTCGGGATAAACAGTTATGTTACTTTCAGACCTTGTATTTAGTAAACTCTTAGCAGTTCGTGAGTATTGTGACACCAGTCTTGGGTAGAGTCTTATATTGACTACTCCGTGTTTTATTCAGTTTCTATAATTAAGACTTCCGTTATTAATTAGTTTTGTTGTTTTATATTTTTGTCATAAATTGTTAAAAAGAATTGTTTATTATTGGAAAAGTAATCAAAATGGCTTGCCTAGCTACTACGAGTAGGCGCCATCACGACCCCCGAGGGTGGGAAGTCCGGATCGTGACAAATTGGAACACTCAAAGTAGATGAAAAAAAACTGATAAATTAGTTTTGGGGGGAAAAAGTAGGAGAAATTCGGATCTGAAATTGGAACATTTAAAGTGGATGGAAAAAACTGATAAATTAATTCTTGGTAGAAGTTTAAATGAACAACAATGGCACCTACAAAAAATTTCAGCATAAAATCGGAAATTTTGAAAAGAAATGGAAAGGAGATGAGAAAAAAATTTACCAACCTAGTTGAAGATGAATCAAACTTACAAAAGAGTAAAGGAGATGAAAGTGACAGTGAGCAAAAGAAATGAAAGTGATGTACAGAAGAGTAAATGAGATACTGTGAGCAATAGAGATGAAAGGGTTTTAATGGATACAAGGATATGAAAGTGAAATTTCTGGAATTTCTAGAATAGTGTAGAAATGTAGTCATTTCTATATTAATAGAAAAATAAGTAATAAAATAAGAGTGTATAATGACAAATATACCCTTGCTCGACCAACTTCTCATTTCTAAAAGATAGAAATTTGGTATAAAATTAAATTCTTTTTGGAATCGATATTTATGTAATGGTATAATATATGTCACTCAATTATAAAATGGGACTCGAGACTTAAAAACAAAAAAAGAAAAAAAAAAGAAAAAAAAAAAAAAAAAAAAAAAGAAGAAGACAAAGGTACCGACCGAGTCACCGACAAAACGTGAAACTCGAGAGCAGACCGGGTTCAGATACAGTGTCAAACCATCTTCCTACCACCCGATTAAAACACTTCAGCGGTCCTATGTTTTATGGAAGAAATGAAATCAAGAAACCTTACAGTGAGTTGAAACAATGGAGTCAAGTCGGAGTAAGGTACTAATTGTACTTTACCTGACTGTAATTACAAGTTTGATGGTAAAAGGAGTGAGAGGTTGGACTGGTGAAATTCATGGCAGAGTTGTTTGTGATGTCTGTGCTGATTCTTCTGTTGGTCCTGAAGACCATGTTCTAGAAGGTTCCTTCTTGACATTTATCTTCATTTGATTGTTTTCAGCTTTTTATTTACTTTGAGAGTTTTGTTTGTTGTAAATCGTCAGTAAAAGTCCGGTGTTTTCAGAAATTTTTTTCAGCTTTTACTACGCCTGATTAAATGATTGTTATATTTATGCTGGACACTTTAGTGATAGGATCAGCAAAATTTGCATGGTTAAGATTTAGTTCTCTCAAAGATAGAGGTGTTTCTAGCCCCCAGGCTTTGGTCTAGTGGTAACAACAGTGATGTATAGATTAGGCAACATCGCCAGTTTGAACCCGGTGCAGACAAAAACCTGGTGTTTAAGTGGAGAAGGGTAGAGGGGCGGGCCATTCTCCACCGAGTTTCGAACTCTGCGCCACTGGCAACTTCGGGAAAGATAGGGGTGATTCTACCCTATTCACCAACTAGTGTTCCAAACTTTCAGCTTAGCTGAAAATTTGTTGTATTCTGATCATCTTAAGATGGGACAATTATTACTTTTTTTATCAATGGGAGAAGAAGTTATTTCTTCCTTTCTGTTTTATTACTCTTTCCTTTTTTATGGAGGTGAGGGTTATCTGTTAAGAGGAGAGAAATTCTTCCCTTTTAGCATTAGGATTAAGGCAGAAGATTCATGAACCTAGTTACAAGTTAGCTAAAGTATTGCGTATCCTAATTACTGGGGTTCTTCTTATTAACTGACTTGAAATATATACAACAAAAAAATCAGTGAGAAGATTCATTGGATTTCTAGTAAATGGTGCACCGAATGATAGAAATGTAACTTAGCTTGGAGAATCTTATGGTGCATTGTTAAGAGAATTGAATATCTAGAATGTTTGAGAAGGAAACTGATAGCATGTTCCCTGCAATCCAATAGGATTTGAACTCTGACGAACTATCTGTTTTATTTGATATTCGATACTGATAAGAATGGACCTTGGGCCTAAATCCCTCCGATGTGGGACAACTCAACACCCCCCCTCACGCCTAGACCTCTGGAGCGTGGACAACATAAATGGGGGCCCAACATCGGTAACAATAATTGGGATGGGTCTGGCTCTGATACCATGATAAGAATGGACCTTGGGCCTAACTCAACCCCAAAAGCTAGCTTATGAGGTGAGGATTGCCCAAGCCATATAAGGAGACCAAGGACCTCAAATCCCTCCGATGTGGGACAACTCAACAGATACTTATATGCAGCACAAACTAAAACAAGTTCCTAAAATATTGAAAAAGGACTGAAGTGTGCCCTCTGTTTCCCCTCCGTCCAGTGTACCTATTCGTATCAAATTAACGTAGAAATGTCAAGCAGCCCCCATGCTTTGTGTGCTCATGGGGAAGAAGTTGTTGAATGCAAATTACACCTTGAATCTATCTCCTTTTCCTGAGAACCATATGGATTAGAATCTCTTCCACCGAAAAAATTCTGTTGACTTTGTAAATAAAGGCTGATGGGCGTGGAAGTGCAATCACACTAGTGGAACACCATGTTGACACATGTCAAGCATCAGCTAAATATTATCCTGTAGAAAAGAAAATAAAGAGCATCATATTGAGTTATTACTAGATGTCTGATGCCTGAGTAATCTCTACTCGAGTCTTTCTTCCTACCTTCTATGCTTCCTTTTGGCTACTCTGCCTTGTTTAGTTCATCACTTACTCTTCCTTGGTTATGAACTTTGAATTCTCATATGCTTTCATTGTTTGCTATTTGCTAACAATATATGGGACTAGAGAATAAAGGTGTCAAAATAGTGTTGTAGGAATTTAGGAATTCCGATTGATAACTCTTTCATATTAGGCTTCAAATTTTAACCAACTCCAAACCTACCGATATTTTCAACTTTATTTTCCTAGTTTATCAGAAAGTAAAAGGGAATCACATGAAAGGGGCATGACTGGATTTATCTTATGGTGTCAATTTTAGTCATGGGGCGTATCATGATGGTTGGTTGTTCCGATGATGATGGTGAGAAGGGTAACAGCCTACTGTCTATCACCTTTTAAGCTCCTTTCTTTTTCCTAACCATCTATAGCTAGATTTAGAATACAATGTTGAGCCATTGCTGAGTGTTTCTTTTACGGAATTTTAATTGGTAGGTTCTTATTTGTCCCCCAATTTTGGTTCCAGACACTTCATTTCATGGGAAAGTTTTAATTTTTCACCTAATACTTGTTGCCTAGAATCTGGTCTGGTTTGTACTCTGGCAGGCTTAAGGTCTAAAGACCAATCGAAATTTAAAGTTGCGGGAAAATATTCTCTTTATTGGACTCGTATGGAATAAAATCTATGCATTGGGTACTACTGTGCAGGATTTACTTTTTATGTTAGCTCATAATGGTAGATGTTTCATTGTCAAAACTGTCAGTCAAAGAAGGCATAGAACAAAGTGTTTTTACTCTTTTTGGTCAATTTAGGACAAGGTTGTGGTTATTAGCTTCACTATATTTCTGCTGACTAATGTGATTTCTTGTACTGGTGATGCTGACTCAGACGCGATGCAAGACTATCTTATCCTATTTTTTGTGCTACCAATAAACCTACAAATGATAGCAGTTCTCTTTTTCTCAGTTTTATATATATATATATATATATATATATATATATATATATATATATGTATCTGAAGGTGATGTTATTTCCTTGTTGCAGGTGCTGAAGTTGCCGTTCTTTGCATAACAAAGTCTGGGGAAGTTCTGAATTATCAGGCATTCACAGACTCCATGGGGATATATAGAGTGGCCGAGACAATGCCAGAGATTGATCGTTGGGATGCCTGCCTTGCAAGACCAATAAGCAGCTTCCACGAACACTGCACACGTCTGGGAGAAGGCAACTCGGGGTTGAAGTTCAGGTATAATCATCCTTCAGGATATTCACACGCAGTCAGACCATTTGTATATCGTCCCACCAATGTCCCAACCTACTGCATCTAATAAAATATTGTATCACACGCTTCATGCTATCGAAGCTTGTTATTGCTAATGTATCCTGAGTTGTCTTGATTTTAATGAAAATCCAGTGACAATCTGATGTAATGGCAGCCCAAACAACTACGCATTGGCACTTCAGATGAAGCTTTTGATGTTGCAAGTGATTCAAATTAGTTGACAATTTACTGGCCAATCACATGAAGATCCAAATAACAATCAATAAATATTCTTGGAGATAAGCTATGCTTATATCATACAAGAATTTATAAGATTAGCCATGATCATATCCGATATAAGGTGCAAGCAATGGACGTACATGATCAAATGAAAGAGAGTCTCAGACTGTTCGGTTATATCCTATGTAAACCTTCAAACTTGTAGGTTTGTGTAAAAGGAGGTTAAACAAACTTAAAAAGACATGGAAGAAAATTGTCCAAAAAAATCCACAATCTCCCTTAATATATACGGCATTAGCTAAGAACAGAACATAATGACAGCAAAGGATTTATAAAGACGGTACCAATTGGTTAGTATATATATTATTAATAATAAGGGAGAGTTGTATTAAGAAAATTCCTGATGTCTTCTTTTGATTTGTCTTAAGACAATTTTTTGAGCATTAGAATAAAAAAAAATAGGGTAATTTATGCTATATACTTACCTAACACAAAATAGTTACCCGTTTTTATCTACTCTCAAACTAGTTAAGCTAAATACCTATTTGACCAAAAGTATTTACCTGCATACCCATCTTTATAATTTATTCTTCTATTGCAACTGCCATGAACTTATCCCCTATTTTTTTCTTCTCCTTTTCTCTTTCCTGAAGCTTATATTTGGTTCCAAACTTTTATGTTCCCTCTGTTCTTTTATAAAGAACTCGTTTTAGGGTACGCGCCTTGTGCGTGTACCCCATAATAATAAATATAAAATTTTAAAAAGTTACATTAATAATATGCTTGAGTTATAAATAAAAATTAAATAAAAAATATAAGTTCATGACAATGATGATGTATGGTTTTAGCCTTGAGTTTGTGGCATTTAGCTTAATTTTTCTCCAAATTGTAATGTCATGTTTATTATGCGTATGTAAATCATTTTGGAGCCAAGAAACTAAATTTTGAAAGAAGATTTGCATCATGAGAGACAATTTTAAGAATAACTTTATGCATTTTTTCGCGTTATGACGATTATTGTTTTTTTTTTAAAAATGCATCTTTATAGACTTTTTTTTTCAGAAAATTGACTCTTGAAATAATAATAATAAAACCACTAAATGTAACTAAAATCCAAATTAAAGACAAATATGCCATTATTTCCGTCTAAAGTGCTTGTGTTGTTAGGAAAATAAAAATATACGACAGACAAAATTTCTTTTGAATAAACATCTTAATTTTTATAAAGTAAAATCTTAATAGATTTTAAAGCCTTAAATTTTAGACTAGGAGAGATTTAATAATCATATTTTTAGTTATTTTTAATGTGCTAAATATTAGGGAAAATTATCAAAAATAACTACTTTGTCCGGTGTGAATTCTATAAGACTGAAAAAGGTGAACAACATTTCACTAAGGATCTTCGTGCTTTTAATATAACTGGTATTAAGGTACGCGTTCTGCGCATACCCATATTAATAAGTATATAATTTTATAAAATTATACAAATATACTAAACAATGTGTTAATTGAGTTATACAATAACAATAAAAAAGTGTCAATCCATTGTTGTGCTTTTGCAACTATTTATCAATTCTGGTTACGTTATGGTATTCATGCTTGACAAAGATCAAAATAATAATATAAAAATTCTAGAATAATTATATTTGGATAGGTTGAATTTGTGTGATTAAAACATAAATACATTAATTGTCACATAAAGAAACTTAAGTGTCTTTTATTTTGACAAATGTGTTGAACTTTTTTCTCGTAAAATCTTCCAAAAGAAAAAAGTTAGTCTTTGTAAAAATTGATAAACATGTCTTGAGTTGTTTTCTGAATATTGAAAAATTATTGTTCATGGTTTATATTTTTTTTAAAATATAAAGAATTATCTGTTTATGTAGAACTTAAAAAAAATTCACAGATAATTATTTTCTCCTACCTTTAGAACAAATGCCACCTTATTTTGATAGACAAAGCAACTTTAATTAACAACCACATCGTTAGTTTGCTATTGATTCTCTTTAGTTTTTCAGTTTTGATATCACTTGTATATTACAAACTGATATGTTATACAAAACAAATATGAAAAGAATTTATATAAGATATTTATTATTAAAACTTTCTAAATCATTCATAAGGAAGAATTTAATACATAGTATTTAGTTGATTTAAAAAATCCTAAGATTTAGGGGGAAACTCAATTGACAATAAAAGTTTGGATCTTTACACAAATATGCGTGGTTGCAATTTAACTTTATTTTTATCTAATTTGGTGAACATATGATTAAAATAATTCTTACAAAAAAAAAAGGACTAAAACTTAGACATAGATGCCTTCTACGACTCCTAATTAATTATAAAGATCATTAAACCTAGAAAACTTAAAGTAGAAGAGTAAGATACTTATCAGTTTTTACATAATTAGGAATAGGCGTGGCAAATTCACAATGATCTTCGACTTCTAGGAAACTTAAAAGTATAAAAGTAGGATTAATTAAGGAAAGTTTTAACAATAAAGTTTTTGTTGATTTTAGCATCCTAAATAGTAGGAAAAGTAATTAAGTTACTATTTTGTCCAATATGAACTCTATTTTTAAGGGGTAAAAAAAGCGAACAATATTTCGCTAACGGCCTTCGTGCTTTTAATATAGTATATATATATATATATATATATATATATATATATATATATATATATATATATATATATATATATATATATATATATATATA
>NC_031994.1:22110807-22193430 GCF_001879085.1 Nicotiana attenuata | reverse complement strand
TATATATATATATATATATTTCAAAGTAGGCTTTCTCTATAATTAGTAGGTCTGCTGATTTTTTATTTTAATTTACTGGTGATGAAGAGTTTCAAAAAGTTCAAACGCATAGAAGCCCTCTAAATCTGTGCGAATATTTAATTTAGCCATCCAAATTAAATCTATAACCATTTTAACACTTAATCTTTACTTAAAGTGTGCCCTTTAGAGCCTGTCTGACCAAGCTTCTTGAAGATTAAAGGTACTTTTTTTGTTTATGAGTGTGTTCAAAAATTTGGTATTAAAAATATTCACCATTGAAGGACCTTGAAGCTTGACATTCATAAACTGAGTTTGATATTATGTAGTTGTTTTGTCTCAGTAGAGTGTCTTTGAAATGTCAACCGGAGGTTGTGGCTAAATTTTGAGTCAATTTGATAGAGATTTTGGAAGATATTTGAATTTTGAGTTGAAATTGAGTTGAACTAGTGAAGTAGATAAATTTATACTATAAACTAAAATGTTATACTATATACCATTTTGGTATATAATAACTAATTCAATAGTATATAATTAATTGCAATAATGTACTATCACGATATACAACATCATGTAACTGTATACTATTGAAGAAGAATACAAGATTTCATTTTGATATACTATAAGCCATCTTGGTATACAGTATATAATGTTTTGTTGTTGAAATTCGTTTGGTGTTGTTCTTTGACGTGTAGATTATAGTGTTAGTGTTGATTTTCACATATTTATTATTAAAGAGGTCAAATTCACAGTTGAAGGACCTTGAAGCTTGAAACTCATATATTGGTTTGTTGAGTTTGTAGTTGTTTTGATCCAATTTTGCCCGGGTTTGTTTGAAATGATAATTGGAGGTTGTAGGTAAATATTGAACGAATTTGATGGATATTTCGTAGTAAAATTTTTAAATTTGGGTTAAAGTTTAGTTGAAATGACGAAGAAGAATTTGTACTGTATACTAAAATGATGTACTATATACTATTTTGATAAACAGTTCATTCCAACGGAATACTATTACAATATAATATATAATTCAACGGTTTACTATTACAATTTGGTCATTTTAGAATTTTTTGAATTTTTCATTGAGTTCTTTTTCAACGGAGTTCTCGTGTTTCTTTCTTTTTTTTCTTTAACCAAAATATTTAGTTTGAAATAATTGATTGGAGGTTGTCGCTCAAGTTTGAGTCAATTTGATGAAAATTCTGGAGCAGATTTTTAAAATTTAGGTTGAAATTGAATTGAACTAGCGAAGAAGATTAATTTGTCCTATATACCAAAATAGCATACTATATACTATTGCGGTATATAATATTTAATTCAATAGTGTATAATTTATTGTGTTGAACTGGGGAAGAAGAATTTGTACTCTATACCAAAATGATATACTATATACTATTTTGGTATACAGTTTATTCCAACAATATACTATATAATGTAACAACATACTATTACAATTTGGTCCTTTTAGAATTTTTGAAATTTTCATTGAGTTCTTTTTCTACTTTCAATGGATTTCTCATATTTTTTCAATATTTTCTTAAACCAAAATATTTAGTTTGATATATTTGATTGGAGATTGTGGCTAAAGTTTGAGTCAATTTGATGTAAATTGTGGAGTAAGTTTTTTGAAATTTAGTTGAATAGNTGCATTAGTTATACGATATAGGTGAGGGCGTAGAGATGTCTTTTTCAGGCATGAACAATGAATATTACGGACACGTGATGAAAGGTGATGCGCCTGAAATCTTAGTCGTAAACATGAACTAAGTGAGTTTTCAATTTGTAAGGGAGCTACAGCCAGACATGGATTAACACTCCCATATGGGTTCTGAATTAGTACTCCGTTTNATATATATATATATATATATATATATATATATATATATATATTAAATATAAAAAATTCTTCTACTTCAGTCTTCCACTCTTCCAGTATTCTATCTCTAAGTTCTAACGCCTAATTCCTAAATAAGCAGAATTATGAAAAATATGTAAAATAATCCTTGTTAATTACTTTACAGAAGGCAGAAAGTTCAGAATCAAATTCAAGCATACAAATGTTTTGGAATAATCATACAGATGAAGTAGTATTACATTATAAACAAGTCTTTCTCAGGCATAATGCATAAAGGATGCAACAACACTGAACTGGACAAGATAAGTTAGCCAATGCATTAGTTATACGATATAGGTGAGGGCGTAGAGATGTCTTTTTCAAGCATGAACAATGAATATTACGGACACGTGATGAAAGGTGATGCGCCTGAAATCTTAGTCGTAAACATGAACTAAGTGAGTTTTCAATTTGTAAGGGAGCTACAGCCAGACATGGATTAACACTCCCATATGGGTTCTGAATTAGTACTCCGTTTGTAGGTGCATATTTTCTAGTAATTCTGATTGAATATAGATTGAATTAGGCCGATAAACCGCCCGATAATAGTTAAACTGATACCAATCCGCCTGATATCTTATCGGGTGGCTAGCGAATTAATACATTTAAAAGCCGATAACCGATAAGCCAACCCGTTAAGAGTAAATAACCGCCTAATCCGCCCGATAAGCATCCCTATATCATATACCATGTCAGTGTTGATATATAGCATATGTGTGTCATAGTATACTGCAATAATATACTTCAACTTCTACTAATATATTATCTTTGATATACTATATGCTAAAGTAATATATTTTCTAATTATTAATATATATAAAAAATATAAGTAAATTAAAAGAACAGAAATAATGGAGCAAAAAATGTGTGCATAATTAGATTATGAAAAAAGGAAATAAAAATAATTTAAAATAATGATAATTGAAATTAAAAAATGAAAGCAAAAAAGAGAAGAGAAAATAGTTACATATATTAGTTGTTCTAATAAAAAAAAAGAAAAAAGAAAAAAAAAAAAGAAAAAAAGTCAAAATATGTATTATACAATTATATTAAAAAAAGTAAACAAATATTTACTATATTATTTATCTTTTCTTATTCTATACAAAAATAATAATAATAAAAAAGAGCAAAAAATAAAATTAAAGAAATTAGATTATGAAGAGAAAAAGAAAATAAAAGAAAAAATGAGTTAAAATAAAATTAGAAAAGCAACAAGAAACAAAGAAGATAAACAAAAGAATAAAAATAAAAATAAAGAAAGAGCCAAAATTGAATGTGAATTAAATTATGGTAATAATAATAATAATAATAATAATATGATATGGGCAAAAAATAAATGAACAGAAAAAGAGAAAAAAGAAAAAAATAAGAAGAAAATGAGAAAAAAGAAAAGGAAAAGAGAAAAGAAGTAGAGAAATAAAAAAGAAAATGAAAGAAAAAGAGAAAATTACCGATAATAGTTATGGGTAGGAAAAGTAATTAGTTTGATGTGTAGAAAAGTAAATGGGTAGGGATGAGTAAATAGTTTTGTTTTTGTGGTAATTGTGTCATTCACCCGGTAAATAGGCCAGGATTTTGTAGAAATGACACTAGGTAGCCGCTCTAAAGAGCTACTATTTAAGATTTAGCCAGTTCATCCTGAATTTTAGTTTTTTTAGGACAAAAATATTTTGAATTACCTTGAAGTTAAGATTTTTTGTTTAAAATTTCAGGATAAAATAAATACTCGTTAATCTCTAAATAACATCTCTAAAAATGGCTTTCTGTGCATTTGCCCCCTAGGATTTTCACCCAAGGAAAAAAAAAGTCGGGATCGAAATCGGTGTAGAAAATTCACATAACCACCTAATTACGTAATTACTAGTTTGTAATTGAAACACAGGAGATTGATCAATTAGGCCATCTCCAAACTTACCCCATTTCCCCATAATGTGGGCAATTTTTGGGATAATGAAGCTCCAACCCTACCCCATTTTTGCACCCAAAATGGGGGATGAATAGTGTTCCCTCAAATATGGGGCACAATATTCATGTATATTTTATTATTATTTTATTATTAATCCTTTAATTTATCTCTTTATATATACACAATTATATTTATGTAATATCTTTATAATATTAATTTTACATCTTAACTTTGGCGTATAACTTTGATAAATTATTTTCGTGCATTTATTATTTTTATGTAAAATTATAAGTTAATTTTATTATAAGTTATAATTGCACAAAAAATATATAATCATCTCAAAAAATGAATATGGGTTATTATTTAGCTGACGGTATATATCCAAAATGGTCAACCCTTACTATTCGTGAGCCACGTTCGACAAAGGAGAAATATTTTGCGATGAAACAAGAATCATGTCGAAAAGATGTTGAACATGCATTCGGAGTTTTGCAACAACGTTTTGCAATTGTTGCAGGACCCTCACGTTTTTGGCAAAAAAAAAAGTGCTACATGATATAATGACTACATGTATAATACTGCACAACATGATCATCGAGAATGAGCGTGATCTTAATGCACCAATTCAAGATGATTTGGAAGGTCCACCTCCAACAGTAGAAATGGCAGTAGATGAAAATCAACGATTTCAAGAATTTTTAGCTCGACATAGAAGAATTAAGGACAAAGATGCTCATTTTGCACTTCGTAATGCATTAATAGATCATTTATGGGAGAATACTAGAGGTTGAAGTTGAATATTTATGTAGTATTTCGAATGAATTTTATCATTATGTAATATGTTTTTAATTAATCTTGTATTGCAATGATTTCACTTTTATTTAAATTATTAGTTAATCTATAATAATTACTTACAAATATTATTTAAAATTTAATGGAATTGTTTTAATGGAAATTACAAATTAATGAAAATAAAAGATAGAATTTGTTTAATGGAAATTAAAAAATAAAATTGAAATAAAAGATAATAATATAATATAGAAGAGAAAAATATAAAAAAATTTGGGGGAAAAAATGAGAAAATGATTGGAGTAAATTATTCCCAAAATAAAAAATTCCCCGTTTTGAGAATAAAAAATGGGATAAAGGTCGGAGATGCCCTTAGAGTACGACAATGTCTTTGTTACCTAAAATCTTTATACGTGTTTGGTCGAAGAAAAGAATCCAATCACCAATTTAACTGAATAAATAAATAAATCGAAGTATATTTACATAATTCAACTATATAGATTTCGTGTGAATGGAATTTTCACTGTCACGTGCAGACAAATTCGTACAATATAATCACCACTGCTACGGTAATTTCAAAAGTAAATTTGTTTTGACCTTTAAAACAAATTAATAATGCGGTCAAACGCATGCGCTGGTCCACTGTGGATGTGGACTTGACGAAGGCAATTAGGCAAAGAGGAAAAACGATGAAAAAGAAGACGAAAGATGCTTGAGTAATGAATACGTTAGATTTAAATTAACAAATGGAGCAGTTTTGCAACAACAGAAACATTAAATTATTAAATTTCCTGCAATCGTAAAAATAGTTGAGGGGGGATCCATGTAATCTGGGCATATCCCCATTTCCCAGTCAAAAAAGGAACGACTGGAGGAAAAAAAAAAGTCAAAATCAAATTTATTCACCGATTGGGAAGAGGCATTTTGTGACTGTGATCCCAAAAATGATGGGTTGGTTGAAGCAGTTATGCACTGCTTTTGGCGCTTCATTTCTCTGGCTTGTTTGCCTTATTTACTTCACCCAGGTTCTCTCACTTTTTTTACCTTTTTCTATTTATTTGTTTATACTAATGATGGTTTCCTATATTTTATAGAAATTCCCTTTTCAGTTCTAGACAACATTTAGCAATTATCAGCGTTTGGGGTTTAGAGGGTCTGTTTTATCTTTTAACGGGCGGAGTTTCTGGGTTTTACGATGAAATCTGGCTTGTCTACTTTTAAATTGTTCTATGTCAAAGTTATATTTTGTTTTATTTTTGAGTTGTGTGTTCTGGGATGAGATTAAATGGAGAAACATGACCGGTGAGGATTCATCAAGTCGACCCAACCTGCCCAGGGCTTTGGTCTAGTGTAAGAGCACACCTTGTGATATGTGGGTAAGCGCACGTCATAGGTTAGAAGATAAACGCCTGGTAGAGAGGTGGAGCTGGGTCCATTATATGTTGAGCTTCGAACCGTGTGCAATTGGCGCTCTAGGATTTCTCGTTTATCAAAAAAAGATATAGTCGACCCAACTTGTTTGGGAATGAGGCATAGTTGTAGTTGTCGATGTTGAGTGTTTTGGGAATTTCTTATTGCATCGGGTTCCGTGCATGGGTGGTGAAATGAAACGAGTTAAATGGAGCATATTAGATATCAAGGATTTATATAGTAGAGTCAACTAGTTTGGGATTGTTGCGTAGTTATTAATGTATTAGGTTCCATGCTTATCTTAACATCTAGACTAGTTTTTTTTTTCAGCTTGAAAATGCCCATTACAAGAACTTTGGTTAGCAATGCTTCAAGGTTATTAAGCTGCTTTTTCTCTGTATAAGCTCCTTTAACAACTCTTCCTACCTTAGCCATCAAAAGTAATCATCAGGGCGCCAACTAAACTTATGTTGGCTTATCACGTGAAATGTATTTGCACTGATTTGATATCTCTTCCGAACTAATTCAATTGAACATCTTACTCATTTTGTATCCCTTCCAAAACATTTTCTTCCTGGACAATTATGTGTGGATGCCATATTATATGGTGCTAAACTAGTTTTTTGGAAGACTTTGTATGTTCTGGTGGTTAGAGGCTAAAGAAGAGGCTTGATCTCATCTAGGGTATAATTGCATTGTAACTTTTCTGTGGTTAAGGTAAATACATTCCGTAGTGATTTTTAAATCATGAGATCATAGTTTAATTTATCCAAGCAGTGAGATGCGGAGTCAGATAGAGCCCTTTGGGCCAAGTGCAACTCGAAAGTACTTTAGTAGCCCCATACTGAAAGATATGACTTTAAGATTGGATCTAGTGGAAGGTTTAGAGAACTAAAATGGGGAAATTGCGGTTTGATTGTAACTGAAAAGCTGCTATTATGCTGTCTGTTCAGCAAATGTCAAAAGCTTTACGCTTGTTTTTCTATAAATAGGTAGCCAAGTGGTGGAGAGGGAAAGGACGAGGAACTCCTCAATTTGCTTTTAGTAAGCACATTGACTTCAGTAAATTAAAAAAATAGAATTTAACCTGTGGCAGTTGAACGCAAAGAGGAGCTCCTCATTAGAAATTTGGTAAAATATGATATTGGTTGTGGGACAAGCTGTTGCAAGATGCTAAGATCATATCTAAAAAACCAATATATTAAAATCGTGGACTTAATATGCTGCTACCCATAAGGGATGTAATTTCACCTTGTTGCCTCCGGAAGCCCCGGAAGCCTCACCCATGACGCAGTAGTATTTGCTTGTGCTACAGATGGTTTAAAATCACTTTCCCATTGTCTCACTGTGAGGTAGTTATTATCTATAATCCAAGGGCCTTCTGTAAAGACCTTCATATTATTAGTGGTCATGTCAAACTTAAGTAAAAAGTATCCGTAACCTAAGGCTTCAAAGCCCCCTTGAAGGTCCCAGAGTCTTAGTACTTTAGCACATAAGGTATTATGATCAATAGACTTAACCAAGAGTTTGACAATCAAAGCATGTTCCCTTGGTTTTCTAATTGATTTAAGTAGTCCAGGAGGCAGAATGATCTTGGGGATTGTGGGATCATTTTCATCAGTAGCATTTTCGTCTACTTCATTTCCATCATCTTCATCGTCAAAATGGATTTTCGGCATCTGGATCAAAAAATCAAGCCTTTTGTTCTTTATAGTTTACCCATCAGTGCCTCGCTAAAGGACAATCCCTTAGATTTTCCTCCAACTTTCTCTGTTCTTATTTCATTTTGTCTACTTGGGTTACTAGCCGATATATCAGGGGTGTCCTCAATTTCATCATCCATCAAAGTATCTTCTTGAATTCTGTCTTTCATTCTCTTGTTACTTCTATGGAGTGCATCAATTTCATTCTTTGAAGTTTCACTTTCTCACTCAGTATTTTTTAGCTTGCTTATTCTCTGTTATCAAGCACACACATAAACCTTAGTATAAGATCTATATCACAGAGTATCAACAATCAAATACCCAGCAACTAATTACCCAAGAATTATGCAAAATAAGAGTAGGGGAAGAAGGAACCTGATATGGGAAGGATAAGCTGACAAAAGAAAATAGGACCTGGCGAGTTGCGCAGTAGAAACTTAAGGGAAAAAACGGAGAACTTTGCTGGAAATATGAAATATTGAACCGAGATCTTGTCTATTCAGAGTAATAACTAAAAAAGCAGTTGATTCTGGTCAAGATGTGCCTTCAATCGTCTTCTTCTTGAGGGAAAAGGATGAAAACCCTAGCCCCCCATTTTCGTGTCAGGGAGAGCTATTTTTTTTCTGCCTTCTTTTTTACACCTCTATGTTTTTTATGCGGGATAGAATGTGGAAATAAGAATATGTATATTAACAATATGTGGATAACAATATTTAAAGATAAAATATGCTCTTAATGTAGGTAATCCCGACATAAACATTCTCTGTATTGTTATTCACTGTACATTATTATTCATTGCATAAACATTCCTTGCATTTCAATTCCTGCGTAACTAGTACTTGAACCAAACGATCCCTTAAGGTTTCTCACGCTTGTCTTCTATGATGCCTCTCATACTCTAATAGAGTATTTTGGCAGACTTTTTTATGTTGAAAGTGAGAGCATATAGTGTTGCTCTGCTGTTCCTTGAATTTAATTAGCATTTTCAGAGGGGCAAGAAAGTGAACTTGAAAAAAAAATGAAAACAAAAAAAACAGTGAGTGGTCATGTGATCTCTTGGTTCCCCGTATTTTTTTGTTGTCCATTTGAGCATTTCTTAAATGCATTTTTTAGGTTTTTGTTGGATGCCTATTATGTTCTCATTCCTTTTTGAGATCCCTCGGGTATAATTAACATCATTCTCAATATCTGGGAGCAGGGTTTCAGATCTTTTGTCTGGACAGCAGTTTCATATCAGTTGAAAGACAACTTGAAGTTATCTCCATCAGCCTCCCAATTTGTCACTTCGATAGCATTCTTTCCGTGGAGCATAAAACCTTTATATGGGTATTTATCTATCTTGCATACTCAACCACTTGTGAGCTTCTGTAATGCATACTTGTGAATGATCAGAAAATGGCGTCCTAGCAGTATCTTGAATCTTGTTTAGTATTTTCGAAATAATTCTCAAGCATAGAACTGAAAACAAATTAAACCAAAAAAACTTTCAGAACGAATTTGGATAAGTTCAATCTGATAGCAAACTTGGATGACTTCAATCTGATTCGGTAGATCATCATGCTTGAATTGAGTGAATATTAGATGTTTGACGTTAGATTTTGAGCTTTAGAAACATAGACTTTTACCTTATATGTCCATGAGCCAGGATAAAGTATGTATAAACAAATTCATGATTATCTTTTATTTTATATCTTATGTTGAACTATGATTTCCAAAATTTTAAGGAGCGTAAACATAATTGACAAAATAATAAGCAATAAGATAAATGAAATAGACAAGTTGTTCCCAAAAAAGAAGAAAAAGAAAGGAAATACGCAATGCAGTTCCTTATTGTTTCCCTGCCCCTACCCATCCCCTTTAGTCCTCTGCCCCCCCTTCTTCATGTATCTGACCTCAATTTTTACATCATATTCAAATCAAAGAGTTGGATACCTGATTTGGGCAGTAAGTGCCTCTCCCCAGTACATATAGTACCTGGTGGCATAGTTCAAAGACACACTTTCTCTCACTCCATCATATTATGGTGATGTCCATGATTACTAGTCCCTTGGGGTTAAATAGAAGACTTGTTGACTTCTGGGCTTTCATAAGGACTAAGTGGTCCAACCACTACGCCGTCAAGTTCATCTTTTCAAATGATTGCCTCCTATATCTATGCCCTTTTGTATGTATCATACCAGTAATAGTCAGTTCACTTCAAATTGAAATTATCTACTGTCCTTTTCCATCTTGATTTTCTCTTTTTCTTTGGGGACGTCTTTGTTTTCTTTTTGAAAGTCAAAGAATTTTATTATTGTTTCACGAAGTCGCCAGCTACTTATAAAATGAGAATACGCCATACCACGTAAACCTATCCAACTATCAATCAAGTGGATTTTCTCTAAGAAACGACCTCTTGTCCTCAATGTTGTTCCTTTCTTGTACACACTTTTACAAATCTTCTGTGGTCTAAGAAAAGTTAATTCCAGTTTGATCTTTTGGTTGTATCTATGATGATTTCATTTTATTTCATGTATGATGTAATTATACCAAATCAAAGGAATTGCGAGGATTTGAGTTTTCTCCTTATTCAGTTTCTATGTGTATGGGATTGATATTTCCTGATATATATGAACATGAGATTCAAAGTTGGAGCGAACCATGGGCACAATGGCGAAGCTAGGAATTTTCCCAAGGGTATTCAAATTTGAAAGAAGTGAAAATATTCCTGAAAAAGGGTGTTCAATGTTTTATATACCTCTAAAACGTAAACAGTGCAATTTTTCGACGAAGGGTGTTCAACTGACCACCCTTGTGACCATGTGGCTTTGCCACTGCATGGACACCTAATTAGCTTTTCATACTGCCTAGCAGGCTTAACTTTATTGTAAATGTTAAGTAAAGCCAGGCTTGAGCTGAATATCAGATTCTATTGAATTTAATGATCCTACAGATTCGGTCGATTAATCTAAAACATTTAAGTGTCAGGTTAAATATCAAAAGAAAAGTTTGTTAAGATGTTTGGTTTCCTTCCATCTGATTGCAGCTCTGTTTAGCAGTACTGGGAACAACCAAAGAAGCTGCAGATCAACGTGAAATGAATATTAAGAACAATGTTCTTTGCTAGGTGGCATTTAGATATGTTGTAGAATTACCATATAAAGAATAAAGCTGCGAGAGAAAACTTTAGACAGTTGCTTGGAGTTATAATAAACATCATGGGATCAATATTTACCATATGGTAGCATTTTATTGTGGAAGAAATAAGAATACGGCTAGCACGTTATAATTTTTATAAATCATGGGAATTGTCATTAAACAATAAATTTATTATAAGATGGTCCATAACTGCTGATTTTCTGTTCATGACATACTCTGCCAAGCTCGTTTTTGTTGCTTTGTCATGAAACCTTGTTGGAAATATTGTTCATTTCTTGCTCTTATGCTCCACCGGCACCTTATTCAATATGCTTTTTGCAGGATATTATCTGATTGCTTCCCAATTAGAGGAAGGAAAAGAGTCCCCTACCTTACACTTGCAACTTTGCTCTCGCTGTTGCCATGGCTCATTTTAGGGCTAAGTTCTTTCCTGAGAAATACGAGGATAGAACTCATGATTCTTTTGACAGTGCAGAACCTGGGATCTGCAATGGCTGATGTCGTAATTGACGCAATGATCGCTGAGGCGGTAAGATTTGAGCGGTATGTTCTTCTACATGGGACTTTTTCTGTCATTCTAATGGGAAGGGCTGTTCCAATTGGAGTAATTTTATGTAGCTGTAGGAAAACATAGTTTTAAAATGTACCTGGACCAAAATTAAGGTTTTGACAATACAACAAAAGTAGATGTCAAATTAGTCAGCTCAAATAGCAGGTTGTAGACTTCTCTATTTAGTTCATGGTTAAATGTATTTATAAAAAAAGGCTTTGCTTTCATTTAAAGTTTTTGATGACAGGTGCCTGGGTTTATATGAAGTTTGAATGGTTAATGGTCACTTAATTGTTAAAGTCTCATTTTCATGTGAAACTTGCACCAAAAATATTTAGATTAATTTAGTTGGGCGTGAAAGGCATGATATTGTTCTAATTTAGCTTTACTTGTCAACAGGGCTTCATTTGCTGGTGATCTTCAGTCTATATCTTGGCTGGCTATGGCATTTGGAGGAATCTGTGGGAGTTTGCTAGGAGGATATGCATTACTCAATTTACAGATAGATAGGATTTTCCTCCTTTTCTCTGTCTTACCTGCTTTGCAGCTGTTTTCATGTGGTTTGGTTGAGGAGGGTTCTGTACAAGGTAAAGCTTTCCCTGAATGTTCTGCATCTAATGGTTCTGAGATGACGAGTGGAAGTATTGAAGAAGATAAGTTCTCTGGTGAAAAATCAAAAATTAGTACTTTGAGGAGAAAGAAGAGCCAGAAAAATTCAAAAAGGGCACCAACTCTGTTAAATAAACTTCAGGCTCCTGACAAAAACAGATCATCATTTTCTCAATGGTATCAATCATTGAAAATGGCCACTTACACATTATTTAGCGCTTTCCGCCAGCCAGCCATTTTGAGGTAACTTGTGAGAAAGTTTTTTGTTGATGCTTTATAATTAATAATCACGAATCAATTTATTTTCCCTTTTTGTAGCTTCTGCTAGAACACTACCTGCATCAGTGTATATTTATGATATGATGGGGCCTAGGTCTTGAAAATCTTCCTCTACCTTCTTTTTAAATAGGTGAAATACATAAGCGCCCCTTTAAGTTGTCCTCAACGATCAAATGAACACCTCAACCGAACCTTTTTTCATTTTAACACTTCAAGTGGCTATTAAGTAGGTCAAGTAAACACCCGAGTATAGCTGGCCATATGCGTGAGTTGCACTTGCCATGACTTGTCAATTGGACCAATCAAAAAACGACACGTGTAATTTTGCCATTTTTAAAAAAGAAAAGAAAAAAATGGACAAAATTTGTGTGAGAAATATGACACGGGAAAATTATATTATTGATTAATTTTCTATGTTATAATAAGTCCTATTTATATGTATACATAACACATAACCTACTCTTATTACATAAGGGACTAGGACTAATTACATACATTCACATAACTATTCTAACACTTCCCCTCAAGCTGGTGCATATAAATCATATGTACCGAGCTTGTTACATATGTAGTTAATACGAGGACCAGTGAGGGACTGGTGAAAATATCTGCAAGCTGATCATTCGACTTCACAAACTTTGTAGCAATATCTCCCGAGAGTATCTTTTCTCTAACAAAGTGACAATCAATCTCAATGTGTTTAGTTCTCTCATGGAACACTGGATTTGACGCAATATGAAGAGCAGCTTGATTATCACACACAAGTCCCATCTGACTAATCTCACCAAATTTCAACTCCTTGAGCAACTGTTTGGTCCAAATTAGCTCACATGTCGCCATAGCCATTGCTCGATATTCTGTTTCTGTACTAGACCGAGCAACCACATTCTGTTTCTTGCTCTTCCAAGACACCAAATTTCCTCCTACTAAGACACAATATCCAGACGTAGAACGTCTATCGAAAAGTGATCCTGCCCAATCAACATCTGAGTATCCAACTATCTGCTCATGGGCTCGATCCTCAAACAATAAGCCTTTGCCTGGAGCTGATTTTATATACCGAAGAATGCGGACAACTGCATCCCAATGACTATCACAAGGAGAATCCATAAACTGACTCACAACACTCACAGGAAAGGAAATATCAGGTCTAGTCACTGTGAGGTAATTTAATTTACCAACAACCGCCTATATCTTGCAGGATCGCTAAGAGGCTCCCCCTGTCCTGGCAGAAGTTTAGAATTCGGATCCATCGGAGTGTCAACAGGTCTACAACCTATCATTCCTGTCTCCTCAAGAATATCTAAGGCATACTTCCATTGTGAGATTACAATACCTGAGCTAGACTGAGCGACCTCAATACCCAGAAAATACTTTAATCTGCCCAGATCCTTAGTCTGAAAGTGTTGAAAGAGATGTTGCTTCAACTTACTAATACCATCCTGATCATTGCCGGTAATAACAATATCGTCAACATAAACGACCAGATAAATACAGAGATTTGAAGCAGAATGTCGATAAAACACAGAGTGATCAGCTTCACTACGAGTCATGCCAAACTCCTGAATAACTGTGCTGAACTTACCAAACCAGGCTCGAGGAGACTACTTTAGACCATAGAGGGACCGGCGCAACCGACATACAAGGCCACTTAGACCCCCTGAGCAACAAAACCAGGTGGTTGCTCCATTAAAACCTCATCCTCAAGGTCACCAATGAAGAAAACATTCTTAATATCCAACTGATAGAGAGGCCAATGGCGAACAGAGCCATGGATAGAAAAAGGCGGACTGATGCTATTTTAGCCACGGGAGAGAAAGTATCACTGTAATAGAGTCCAAATATCTGAGTATACCCTTTGGCCAAAAAGACGAGCCTTAAGTCGATCAAACCTGGCCATCTGGACCAACTTGACTGCATCACACCCAACGACAACCAACAGTCGATTTACCCGAAGGTAGAGAACCAGCTCCCAAGTGCCACTCGTATGTAAAGCAGACATCTCGTGAATCATAGCCTGTGCGCCACCTTGGATGAGACAGTGCTTCACCTATAGACTTAGGGATGGAGACAGAGGACAAAGATGATACAAATGCACAATGGGAATGATGATAGACGATGGTAACTTAAACGACATAATGGGGATTAGGATTAAGTGTAGACCGTATACCTTTTCGTAGTGCAATCGATTGACTAAGAGGAGACAAGTCTGCAGTATTAGCAGGGTCAGGTGCAGGACGTGAATCAGCTGGGCCTGATGGGTGCGCGGACGACGATGATAAGTCAGCAGTGGTGGAGCTGTAGAAGGTTGAACTGGACTAGGTGGTGGGGGCACTTGGAGCTATAAGTTGGTGGAATTGACTAGGAGTGGCACGGACTTCGGTGTGGCACTTGAGGCTATTAGGTGGTTGCCAGCTGCAACTGGAGCTGTAGGTGGTGGAGCCTGCAACTAGATCTATGGAGGAAGATGAATGGAGAGAATTGTGACTGAATCTCCAAAAGTCGGAATTGGTAGCACCTCAGAAATGTCTAAGTGATTAACTGGACTTGTGAAGTATGATTGGGGTTTCAAAGAAGTAACATCAGCAGACATAAGAAACCGCTAGAGGTCAGGAGAATAACATCGATATCCCTTTTACGTTCTCGAGTAACCAGAAATAGCACTTAAGAGCACGAGGAGCTAACTTATCTTTTCCTGGAGTAGGTCATGAACAAAACACGTACTCCGAAGACACGGGTGGAAGAGAGAACAAAGGTAATGCGGGAAACGGGACAGAAATGGAACTTGATTCTGGCTAGCTGAAGATGGCATACGATTAATAAGATAGCAAGAGGTAAAGAACTGCATCCCCCAAAAAAGCAGCGGAACATGAGATTGTATGAGTAGGGTACGAGCAGTTTCAATAAGATGTCTATCTTTCTTTTAGCTACCCCATTTGTTGAGATGTGTACGGACAAGATGTTTGATGAATGATCCCATCGGAGTTCATAAACTGCTGAAATGGGGAAGACAAATACTCTAGGGCATATCACTAACGAAATGTGCGGATAGAAACCCCAAATTGATTTTTGAATTTCGGCGTGGAAGGTCTGGAAATAGAAAACAACTCAGATCGATTTTTCATCAAAAAATATCCAAGTGCACACTGGAATAATCATCAATGAAACTGACAAAGTAGCGGAATCCCAAGGTAGAACTGACCCGACTAGGATCCCAAACATCTGAATGGACTAAGTAAAAGGTGACTTTGCTCGATTATCAAGCTGCGGGAAATGGGAGCGGTATGCTTACCGAGCTGACATGACTCACACTCTAGGTGGACCAAGTGAGATAAGCCAGGTACCATTTTCTGAAGTTTGGACAAACTAGGATGTCCAACCGTTTATGTAGTAAATCTGGTGAATCAGTAACGGGACAAGTTATTGAAGGAAGACAAGATGCGAGTCCATGCGATTTTGCAAGGATAAGGTAATAAAGTCTATCTGATTCACTTCGGTACCAATGATCCGCCCTTTCTTGTATAAAAACAAGGTCATCAAGAAATAAAACAGCAGATTTAAGTGATTTGGCTAAGCGACTAACGGCTATGAGATTAAAGGACTACCAGGAACATAAAGAACTGAGTCTAAAGGTAAGGAAGGAAGTGGACTGCTTGACCTATTGCAGTTGCCATGGCTTTGAGACCCATTGGCCATTGTGACTGTTGGAAGAGATTGAGAATATGAAATACTAGTGAAAAGAGATTTATACCAGAAATATGATCAATGATGCAGCCTGAATCAATGACCCAAGACCCAGAGGTTGAAGATTGGGAGACACAAGTCAAGCTACTATCTGTTGAACAACGGAGGCTAATCCTGAAGATTGTCTGTTTACGTGCTTTTACTGAAGGAACTCATATAATCTGTAACGAAACCATCTGGATTGGATCCAACGGATTGTGAGTTAAAAGCTTCTGATACGAATACCATTATAATGTTGCGCCGGAGAATATAAAAGTGGTCTCAATTTGATTTAAACTTGAATGAAAAATCTCGGAATAACCTCCTGAGTAAGCTGTCCAAAAAAGATTTGTCGGAAAAAAAAATCACTATAGTTGCCGAAAGTCGGTGTAGTTGCCGGAAAATCTCAAAGTGATTCGGAATAAAAAGAAAAAGGTATGGGTAGGTTCGGAATTGCTGTGGCGACCAAGGCTGTCCTGGAGAAGCTCGGCCAAAAAATGGCCGAAAGAAGCTACGCGCCGGCGCGTGACGACGGAGACTCGCCGGAAAAATATTTTCCGGCGGCGCGTGAGGGCGCGTGGGAGGGGTTTCTGCCGGAGAATTTTTACGGGTTGGTCGCCGGAAGCTGATCTACCTCGTGGTGGTGTTGGTTTTTGCACAATACCGATGGAAATTGTTTTTTTTTCTTCGAAAAACAGCCCTAAAAGGTCGCCGGAATTGAAGCACGGCGACTGTTTTGGTGGGTTTTCCTTTCCTGGATGTTTTCTCACCGCCGCTCTGATACCATGTGGAAATAATAACACGGGAAAATTATATTATTGATTAATTTTCTATGTTACAATAAGCCCTATTTAAGGTATACATAACACATAACCTACTCCTATTACATAAGGGACTAGGACTAATTACATACATTCACATAACTATTCTAACAATTTGAAAGAACAGAGACTTGTTGCTTCCATTTCTGGGTCATTAAAATTAAAATTCAAACCGTGGAGATTATTCTCCATCAAACGGTTTGCAAATCGCTGGTGATACAATTCAAACAATTCCAACCAAATTCCACCTCCCCGCCAAATTTCAGACAATTCCACCGTGGAATCGTCTTTCTCCAATGACCTGCAAATCGCCGGTGATACATAATTGAACGGAGGTGGAGTTCCAGCAGTCCAAATGGAGCAAACTCGATACCAATCTCTTTGCCTTGATGAGGAGAACATGTTTGAGCCATCAAATCAACATGGGTATCAATCAAACACTTCAATTTTTGGTCTGCTATTGATCTTTTCAGATAGGGTGTGGTTGTGAATTTTTTGAATATTTTTTGGTTTGCTTTGAAGGGTGCTTCTCGTTACAGAATTCTGGTTTGCATCCAAGAAAAATGCATAAAAATCAAGATACGTGACCATACACTTCCATCAAATGACCAAAACATACTCAGAATCTCTAGCTTATTGTTGAGATTAAAGAGGCACAATGGCAATTGTTTAGATAATCTAGTGGAGAAGGTTGAAAGAGAAGAATGGGTTTGGTACAAAAAAATTTGTTGAATTGGTGAAATCATATATTTGGTAATGGAGGTAGAGGCGATTTAGGGTAGAGGAGGGTGTTGAATGGTGGATGAAGAGAATTGGAGGAGAAGGTGTGAAAATTAGGTGGGTCCACATTATTTTAGGAAAAAAAAAGAAATACCTAATTTTAGGTAGGCAACTTGCGTCCGAGAGAGTGCATTTCACGCAATGATTGGCTGACATGGCCGGGTGTTTAGTTGATCTTCTTTTGTGAATAATAAAGTGTTTAGCTGGAAATGGCCTCGGTTGAGGTGTTCCGTTAATCGTTGAGGACAACTTAAAGGGGCGCTTTTTATTTATCGCCTTTTAAATATTTCTTGGTGATGCCATTTATTTCTATCTTTATAACCATATTGGAAGAAGTAAATAGAATTTTTAAGGGAACTGCTTTCATTAGCATAAACATGGACTCGCGTCGCCTTAAATTGAAAGACGAAAACTGCAATTCCTAAAACACTTTCATCAGTATTGGCCTTGTATTACAATTTCTTAAGAAAGATCCAAGTGGCAACATTACTTCCAACAAATTAAATCACTGACCAAGTTTTTCACTTTTTTGTTGCTTCTATTTGTTGAGTTTCATGCTTCCATGTTTCAATATGTCAGTTGGGGACCTCATGGGAGGTTTTGAATTGTTCAGTAATCTCCCAATCTTCTTGACCTTTTGCATATAATACATTTCTTTTTTGCCTTTCTCTGATTAACTGATGTTACGGTGGTTATTCTCTTGCAAATTGTCTCCTTGAGTCCAGACCAATGGCATGGTTCTTTTTGGCTCACGTGACAGTTCCAAATCTCTCAACGGTTATGTTCTACTATCAGACAGAGTTCTTAAAATTGACGCATCTTCCTTGGAACAGCACGTGTTCTTGGATGGTTGTGGGCCTCATGATCGCGGAACTTGACTTACAATCGCTATTTAAAAAGTGAAGGTTGCGATATATTCTCATGTAAGTAGATCTTTGACTTGTACATGTGATGTGAAGGAATATTGACTTTTAGATTATCAATCACTTTTATTTTCCTATTATAATTATGCAGGTTTACTCAAGTAGGTGTGGCCCTTTTACTTGTTCTCAGATATGGTTTCTGGTTTCTCGAGCTAATGTTTATTAGGTATATCAGACAAGGTTGCAGTGCTTTTTGGGTCTGCTCTTTCTGACGGCATCAATCAATTCAAGTATGTCCAACAATTTTCTTATATATTCTCTTGTTTCAAAGTAGTTATAGAACATCTGAAGCAGCTAACATCTGTTAAGTATAAAACATGAGTATTTGTTGTTCATATTTGTCAGAAAGCATTTGAAAGTATTCTCTTCTTGTTGCAGGTTCATGCCCTTTCTCATCTTATCAGGACAACTTTGTCCTCCGGCATTGAAGGGACTTTGTTTGCATTATTCATGTCGATAAACAACTTAGGAATGACAGTGGGATCTTTTGTAGGAGCAGGGCTGGCTCGGTTCTAAACATCTTTCAGGGTCTTTTGACAATCTCTTCTTAGCCATTGGAATTCAGGCCTCTGCACTTTCATCCCAGTGGTCTTCCTCTTTTTGATACCAAAGAAAGCTACAGGTTTGTCAGATAATTCATAAAGCATACATGGCAGGTAACAGATTAGACAACAAAGGAATTTTTTCTATTTATTATAGATGGATACTCGTGTTAGTTTGAGATGAGTTTAAATGGAGCGACATGGTTATTGAGGAGATACATATAGCTGACCATAACTTGCTTGGGATTAAGACATAGTTGTTGTATGAACACTCACAGCCTGGAGTTTTTTGCTACTCTCTTCTGCTTATTTACATCTGTAATATCAAACATCAATTGTAGGATTAGGGATGAAACTGCAGCTGATTTGGGAATCCAGAAGTTTTATATCAGAGCATTATTTTGACAGTTGGATTTTGACATATCCCCTTTAACTTCACATAAAGACGGGAACTACCATGTCAAATACTATCTAGTTGAAAGAGAATATTTTGCTGTCAAATCGAACCAAAAGGACCAAAAAGTACACAATATACGAAATATAAATCTTATAATTTTAGCTACATAAAAAAATAGTTCCAATGAAAAAAATATGCTTGTAAGGATAATTAGTGGCATTTGAATTTGTTGTTTAAAGAAAATAAAAGGAAAAAGGCATCTAAAGATAATTAAAAATAAACCCTATATAAATTAATGTTAAAAATAAATAACATATGTAACTAGATGCATCGACCTTATATTCACACTCATCTTTTTAGGGATAGTGGGAGTATTACTTTTTATTTTCTTAAATAGTACTTATATTTCATGGGTACAACGACTGTTCCTTTGCATGACATTCTTGTCATTCCCTTTTAGTAAAAAAATTCATTTTCTGTTTTTGAGGATTTTCTTGTCTTTTGTTCAATTACTGCCAATTTTCTATCAAAGGGTACTTGCCACGTAGGCGGATCCAGAATTTAATGTTAATGGTTCCTGCAATGATATCGAGTAAATATTCAATGGTAACTTGTCACATTCAAACATTTATAGTTTTTTTAGTGAATTTTTTGAACAT
This sequence comes from Nicotiana attenuata, assembly GCF_001879085.1. Taxonomy (NCBI): domain Eukaryota; kingdom Viridiplantae; phylum Streptophyta; class Magnoliopsida; order Solanales; family Solanaceae; genus Nicotiana; species Nicotiana attenuata. Next base: position 22,173,289 of record NC_031994.1, on the reverse strand, counting down.
ATTTGCACTTTTTGAGCAAAAGTTTCTGGGTTTCACGTGAACTCATAGGTCGCAAGGTGGATGCGCCCCTGCTTGGCCAATGCGATACAAGAGAGGAGCTCTTTCTGTAAAAGTTTAAGAGACACGCACAACAGATTATTCAATGTATACCTAACACCTAATAATGCAAGTAATCAAATAATCCTTAAACAAAATATAGAATATACTAGATTATCATATGGAAATTAGAAAATACTCTCCTGTAATGGTACTAATTGATCTGGTCATATGGTATACTCCACCTCAAGTTGGAATATACAAACCACATATAAATATGAACATGGTCCCTAAATTGCTGTTTGGTGAATGGGTTTGTAAGTTGATCATTGTGCTAACAAAATTGGTCTGGTAAATAAACTCCGATTGCATTGTCATATTTATAAGTGAGAATCAAACACATTAACAAAATTGGTCTGGTAAATAAACTCCGATTGCATTGTCATATTATAAGTGAGAATCAATCTCAACGTGTTTGATTCTCCGGCCCGTAGAATAATAGATGCACGATAGATTGATTGCCGAAATAAAATTCATCTGCTTTACTTATCCGAAATTTGACTCCTCAGATAGCTCTTTCACAACATAAATTGTAAATATTCAATAAAAGAAGAAGAAGAGTATGCAGAAAAAAGTAGAGGGAGAGAATTCTTATTGATTTGGGATGAATTATAATGGAATAGAATCCTCTATTTATAGGAGAGGGGAGACTTAGCCACCAAGCAATGAACCCTAGAATCTCTCTAAATATAGACATTCACCATAAAAACAAATTCTATTTATAACACTCCCCCTTGAATGTCTATTAACAGATAATGTGCCTCGTTAAAACCTTAACTAAAATAAAACCCAGTAGGAAAAAAATTCTAGAGAAGGAAAAAGAGTACACATATCTAACAAATACGCCTTTTGGTTGCCTCGTTAAAAACTTGCAAGGAAAACCCAGTGGGACAAAATCTTGTAAGGAAAAAAGAGTACAACGCGTATTAACTCCCCATAATAAGAGCATCAATTCACATCCTTAAGCATTTGCATTCCAATCTTGTGCACCATCTTCAAAAGATCTTTGGTAGAGATTTGATGAACAAATCAGCCATATTAACTTGAATGAATGCATTGCACCTTGAATCATCATTCTGATAGAGATGTAATGTCTTCATATAATGTCGTGTAATACTTTTCAATATTTCCATAGAGGTATTCTCGTTATCACCTTATCATGCTTATAGTTATAGCAAGATACATATGTGGCACAAATTGCATTTAGGATATGGTACTTCAGGACCAAGAATTGTATATGCTTTAAGCGATTATAAATCCTTCAAGGATTGGCATATAAGTTAAGTCATATAATAGACTTTAATTAGATGCATACAAGTTTTCATGTCATGCTAGACATATAAGATAACGAAAACTGATTGCACATACCATTGACTTTATACTTTCAAGTATTTGAACTACATGTCTTTCATATGAAACCAATTCTATTCGAATTGTATCTCCAGACTTAAGATCCTCATATATATTTAGTGCTATAATCAATGTCGTCGACAAACATTTTATATCGGTTCCAAACCTCCTATTTTTTCATAAAGACATAATATAGAGATCTCTTCATTCATATTTTTCAGGTACATCTCTCTTGAGATTTTATGAAGTGTTATCATGTGATCTTCTAGATCACTTGCCTCCTTTGTTATGATCATTAGATCATTTGCTCATCTTCTTTACCAAGAAGTTTATTTGAAACCGAGCATTTGCAATGAGAATATAGTTTACTTTCTTTGGGTCAGCAAATGCGTCTGGCATGCTTTGCAATATATTGCAAATGAATTATCCTTTTATGAACTTCAAGTTCATATTATTTTATTCGAGGATCTAGATGTATAAATGAATAATTCATTCCATGTAACTTTTTCTCAACCTGTTGTATCTTGTCTCCTCCTCATGTTAGAAAAGCTAACTTGTTTCCTCAACTTTGAGAACCCATCTTTGTGCGTTATGGTGTTAATCAAATATACACCGCACATCAATAATAATAAGATAGAATTATTTGTTCCTGACCCTGAAACCACTTGTGAGGGAGAATGTAATATACTTTCGTATATAACCTATATTAAACTGATATAGATAACTTTGTTTCTCATAAACAATAGTTTAGCTATTAAGTGGAGGCACTCAATAAATCATTTTGCTAAACCAACTGTGATGTAAACCAACTTATCAAGAAGAACTATCTTGAATAAAAAATCTGGAAATTATGCTCTATATTCAAATTATTGAGCAAGTTACCTCGCAAACACCAGGTTGCGGGTCAATTAATAATTGCATATGTAACCATCTCATAGATGCATCTTATGTGGTATACATGGCAGGTGAATTGGCCCATATTCACCTTTGATATTTCCAGCATTCATGGGATTCAATCCCAATTTTAATTGGTCTATTAATTAATGAGAACAAGCAATGTAAGAGAATTTGTAAAGAACTTTCTAGTTCTTTAATATTTACCCATGTGAATTCTCTTTTATTTTTGCGCATTATACTTGAATTAACATGGCTAAACCAATTATGCCAACTGGATAAATTATCAATATTGATAAACTTCAGGTTTACACCATGATGTGTGCAATTATGAATAAACTCCAAGTTTATTATGATATGGGTTTTTATATCAATAAATATCCACTTCATTGTGGTATTCTTTTGTTTATGTAGTACAAATTGGAGAATAAAGCGGGTAGCTTTTCACATATATATTACCCCGCTACAAGTTGTAGTAATAGAAGATATTAAATCTTTCCTTTATTTATAGTCTCAATATAATCAACCGCTTTCGCGTATACTTTGGAAACTGAATAAGTTTCTTTGAGACTTACTACAACACAATACTTTATTGGTAATTAATTGTGTTTCTCCAAAATAGTATAATTGGCTCTTGTAGAGTTCTCAATTAATTTTGTAGTACCACATATTCATCAACACCCATATGGTGAATATCTCTTTTAAAGAGAAAGTTATACCATTATGGTTATGGTCAAAATTATATGCAAGATCTGTTTCTGCATTACCGTTGTCTTTTAACAATCACAATGCCAAAATATTTTGGCGTACAATAGGTACGTGACCAATGACCATTCATGCCATAATAATGACATTATTTTCTTATATCATCTCAAACCTCCTTTTAGAGGTGAGTGCGGTATATTCACTACCACTAGCACGTTCATATTCTTTGAAGAATGAATATGTATTCATAAATCAGATGTTGTCACATTCACATCATGAATGGACCATAATCATCTATATGTGCCTTTACAAAATCTCATGTCAAATCGATGACAAATATTTTTCACAGAGTGAAAGATTATTTTGAGAATCCTTATTGTTCTCATTACCACAAATGATGACAATTATAATTTCGTCTATTGCCACGTCCATATCCATTGATACATTCATAGTAATAATTTTGTCTTCTTTCAGACTTATCACATACTGCTATCACATTCTCTTAAGGGAATGAGAATGGAGCAAATTCAATGGGACGAGTTTTCAATTCTTTGCCCACAATCATACATGAATTTGATCATGGCGAGGCATATAAATTTTATCACTTTAGGTGGTTATAATTTTTTACAAACTCCATTAGAGTTATAATCAAACTTTGTTGTCTTTGCTTGTATTTAAAATCAAAGTATAGAATAAAAGAGAAAAATACGGTAAAATACTTACCTTAAATCCAGAATTTAATCATGAAGGAAGTTCATGGAATAATTGACAATCATTATGCTCAATCCCAAAGCTTCTACTCAATTGGTTAGAGTCTCGTGCTGATAAACAATAAAAGAAGAAGAAGAAGAGTATTGCAGAGAAAAGTAGAGGGAGAGAATTCTTATTGATTTGGAATGAATTACAATGTAATAAAACCCTCTATTTATAGGGAGAGGGTGACTTAGACACCAAGCAATGAACCCTAGAATCTCTCTAAATATAGACATTCACCATAAATACAATTCTATTTATAACAATACTTAGCTTCTGGTCGTGATTTAATGCTAGTTGAAACACGAGCATGAAAGGAAGTCGATGCTTAAGATTAACAACCATATAGTCCTTCTAAGAATCTAGAAACAAGAGCATGAGAAGAGCCCTATAAGTGATCACTACTCATTTTCTTTGGCAATTTTACGTCTTGTCAAAGGAAACAATCATTTTTGGATGTAGTAGATGGTTTTATCAAGGTGACTAGCCCCAAACATGAGCAAGTATATATCTAGCTATGAATTTGTTGATACAGAGTTGTATATATAGAGATATAGAGATATGGTCTATCATCAAAACGAAAACGAAGATTCAAGAATGAGCTTTGACTCAGTGAGCTCTGCACAACTTAGAAACGTGAGAAAAGTATATAACGAAAAGACGAGAAGAATAGTAAAAAGACTAGACATAAAGCTATAGAAATCGCTACTAGGCGAAAAGGTAAAGGATGATAATGTAATTTAACAAATTTTATTTACATTTCTCATATATTTTCTTTGTTTTCTATTGCTTCGACTATCTTCAAAGACCATAACTTAATTTGCTGAAGTTAATTGCTTCTACGTTTCAAGGATATAACGTAACCACAATTGTAATATGGTAGACGCAACTGCAGAAAGTTGTGTCTATTAAGTTTGGCTCATCCCAAAACTTGGACTATCTACATCATCTATATTATGTTAACATTTTTGTCCTATTACGAGCTCCAACAAGAGTGATGCCATCTTTCATTCTTCAAATAATAAGAAATGCATTTAGTTCATTGCAATTAAGAATAACATTTGTGTTTTTTTCTTAAAAGAAAGTCCAACCCTACCTTCATCACCTCACCCACCCCTACTCCTCATCCCAATAATGTTTGTATAATGTTTGTCTAGATGATTAGATTATATACTAGTCTTACAATACGCGCGTTGTGCGTGTACCCCATAGTTTGAAATTCATTCTATAAAGATAGAAATATGGTGGACTAACTTGCAAAAGATATTTTGTTTCTCATGATCAAGATGCAAATTATTCAATTGCTTTAATAAATACTATATAGGAATTGTTTCCAACATACTAGAAAAATAACAAAATTATTATTGCAAACATAGATTAATTCAGCCGCTATAGTATGATTAATCTAAAGTTCTTCATTTATCTAAACATAATCACGCATCTCAGATTCTTCATCTGGATGTTGTTTTGTATGGAAAAAAAAGAGTATATGATTTTAGTAGTATTACTTGTAATTATTATGAAAGGGCTACGTTCATACTATTTTGGAAGGAGTTAGATATAAAATTCAAGTTGATCAAATTAGAATTTATTCTTGTCATCAATTCTTACATATGTTGTGTTTTAACTTTTTTGTTTGTCTATAATCATTTCTCATTAAATAAAGACTTTTTAAAAGTAAGTCCAAACAAAAGTATTCTTCTGTGACTATAATGACACGTAATGATTTGAATATTTATTTATATGAAGGAACAATACAATTTAATTAATGAGAGAAATTTTATGTATAATAATACAACAATCATCTAAATGCCGATAAATATTATTATATTAGCATAATACATGAATTTAAAATAAAAGAACATCATCAAAGCTTACACAAATGATCAATTTTGTCATGTTAGTTAGATAATTATAGTTTGTGTATGTTATAGTTTAAAAGTATTTAATGTGATGGTATCTTAAGGAACACTTCTTTGTGGACAATATTTTTTTGTGTATGTTTTCTCCTAATGCTTTGGTTGTTCTGCCTTAACCAGAACTTTTGTTGTCGATCTTAATATCTCTCTTGAAAGTGTAACATATAGCTGTTTATGCAAGGAAACGTATCGTGGTAAATATAGTCACACAAGAATTTGTCTATCAACATACAGATACTTATTTTCTCCTAGTGTTAGAACAAATGCCACCTTATTTTGATAGACAGAACAACTTTAGTTAACAACCACATCGTTACTTTTCTATTGATTCTCTTTAGTTTTTCAGTTTTGATATCACTTGTCTTTTACAAACTGATATGTTATATAAAACAAATATAAAAAGAATTTATATAAGATATTTATTATTAAAACTTTCTAAATCATTCATATAAGGAAGAATTTAATACATAGCATTTAGTTGATTCGAAAACTCCTAAGGTTTAGGCGGAAACTCAATTGACGATAAAAGTTTGGATCTTTACACAAATATGCGTGGTTGCAATTTAACTTTATTTTTATCTAATTTAGTTTACATATGTTTAAAATAATTCTTACAAAAAAAAAAAGGACTAAAACTTAGACACAGATGCCTTCTACGACTCCTAATTAATTATAAAGATCATTAAACCTAGGAAACTTAAAGCAGAAGTGTAAGATTCTTATCAGTTATTACATAATTAGGTATAGGCGTGGCAAATTCACAAAGATCTTCGACTTCTAGGAAACTTAAAGTAGAAAAGTAGGATTCAAATAAGGAAAGTTTTAACAATAAATTTTTTGTTGATTTTAGCATCCTAAAATAGTAGGAAAATAATTAAATTACTATTTCGTTCAATATGAACTCTATTTTTTAAGGGTAAAAAAGGCAAACGACATTTTGCTAAGGGTGTTCTTGCTTTTAACGATCGCGCGTGCTAGTTTTAGTGTACATACGTTGCACGTGCGTGTCGCAACAATTGATAAATATATTAATATAAAAACAATTATTGGAAAATAGCAATTTATATATAAAAAAATGCAACACTTGCTTAATGAAATTATTTTTATAATTAAAATCCTGGGAATTAAAGAATTTTGTCATTCAAAGTCGTAAAATCCAAAATGGAATTACTCTATGTTGGAATAGTTCATGCTTTTATACAAAGTGTTATATATATAAAGAAATAATTCAAGAGTTTTTATGTATAAAAATATTCCTAAAATTACTAAGTAAAAAAAGGTAAAAATACATTCCTAAAATTCCTAAACTAAATAAAAAAGAAAAATATTAATTGATCCCAAATTATAAATATTAGGAATATAATTGAATAATATATTAATTGATTCGAAGTCCTAAATTGTCACGACCCGGATTTTCCACCTTCCGGAGTCGTGATGGCGCCTACTAATGAGAGCTAGGCAAGCCAAATTTAGTTACTTTTTTTTCCATCAATAACATAATTCCTTTTAACCATTATCGGCAATAATACAAAGCAATGAAATTAATTAATAAGCGGAAGTCTCAATATTATAGAAAACTGAATAAATATGCGGAAAAAAATCTCAACAAAAGCCTCTACCCAAGACTGGTGTCACAGTTTCACAGACGGTCTAAGGAATACTACACATAAAGGTCTGACAGAAATAACTCGACACTGTCTCCGGGAATACATGAAAGAAACAGGAATATAGACGAAAGGAGACGCCAGTGCCTGCGAACGCCTGCAAGGCTACCTCGGGTCTCGCTGGGCTGAAAGCCTACTCCCACACTACTGTTGCTGCTGCCCGAAGCCTGGATCTGTGCAAAATAGCACAGAGTATAGTATCAGCACAACCGACCCCATGTGCTGGTAAGTGCCTAGCCTAACCCCGACGAAGTAGTGACGAGGCTAGGACCAGACCACCAAATAAACCTGAGCAGATATATATACAAGCACAACGGAGACATAGCAAGAAAATAACAATTTAAGATGGGGAAGGGAGCATGCTTCAGGGGCAATAGTTAGAAATAGAATTTCAGGAATAATAAAGCGTACATCTACAATTTAACTTCTAGCAGTAAATGAAGAGATAAGGCAACTTTCATATTCAATTCATCTTGTTGCAAGCATGCAACCCGATCCCATTTCTCAATATCTCGTGGTAGGCGTACCACCCGCTCCCATTTTAATATCACTCGTGGTAGGCGTACTACCCGCTCCCATTTCAATAAATCAACAGTTCCTCTAAAAGAAAATTTACTCTAACAAATGCAACGATTAATACGAGTTCATAAGACAACAAGTACACAAAATTTATGATTTACTAAGGAAAACAAATAATGACAAATAGCAATTAATTATGGATTATAAGGGGCAATTAGGCAATTTAGTAATTTATATGTTGAATGTCACGTAGCAATTAGGTCACATAATCATGTAGCAATTAAGACATAAATTCAAGACATAATGTTGCGCAAAGACACCTTGGTTCAATAATAACAAGTAACACGAGAAAGGGAAATGTCAACGTAAAGAATCACAGAAATAATGGAATAAGACAAGTAATGCACTTGAGCTGATAACAACAAGGAAATCAGTAAATAGAAGTAAAGGACAACATAACTCAATTATCAGCAAAGAAATCAGGAAAATCAAAGACAAATGCACGGCATCACCCTTCGTGCTTTACACTCTTTCCTCACAATAGCAAACAATGCACGGCATCACCCTTCGTGCTTTACACTCTTTCCTCACAATAAACAAACAATGCACGGCATCACCCTTCGTGCTTACACTCTTTCCTCACAATAAACAAATAATGCACGGCATCACCCTTCGTGCTTTACTCTCTTCCTCACCCAAACAACAATCACAAACAAGGGCAAGGGAATAAACAAATAATAATAGGAATCCCGGCAAGGGAACACAATAAAAAAATTAAATCCCTGCAAGGGTACAACATCAATAATCTCAACGTCCCGGCAAGGGAAAATATTCAATAATCAACAACGTCACGGCAAGGGAATAGATCAATAACTCTTTCTCTTTCTTTCACTTTAATCACATAGTTCACATTATCACTCGAGCCAATGCTCCAAAGATTTACTTATCTCATATACCTTCACAATTTGTATTTCAACTCGAACCAACGCTCCACGAAGTTCAAAGATCACAATTTCTTTCACAAGATCTTTACAACATATAAAAGTCATCAATTAAACATGGAAAATATAACAAAATCCCAACTATTCGCAAAATAAGGACTCACAGTCATGCTAGACACCAATGTATAGATACTCGTCCCCATGCCTATACATCGTACCCGACAATTAGCAAGTAGCAATTAAGACTCAACTCCTATTCCCTCAAGCTAGGGTTAAACCAAACACTTACCTCGATGCCTTGAATTTCACTCAAACCTCAACTATCGCTTTACCCCGTGATTCCACCTCCAATCCGCTCGAATCTAGTCACAAATTACTCAATTACTTTAATAAACTCTAAATGAATCAATTTGAATGCATAAAAAATAATTTTCCCAACTTTTTCCCAAAAATTCCAAAATCGCCCCCGGGACCACGTGGTCAAAACCCGAGGTTCGAACCAAAACCCGGTTACCCATTCCCCCACGACTTCAAATACGCAATTTGTTTTAAAATCGGACCTCAAATTGAGGTCCAAATCCCCAATTTATAGAAAACCTATGTTCTACCCAAAACCCCCAATTTCACCCATGAAAACCATTGATTTTAAGTTGAAAACATGTTAAATGATGTTAAAGATTGAAAGAAATGAGTAAAAACCAACTTACAAATGATTTGGAAGAAGTCTTGTTCTTGGAAAATCGCCCAAAAAGTTGTATTTTGAAAGTGGGGTGAAAAATGACTTAAAATTCGTCTAAGTATAAAAAAATGCAGGTTGCAGATGTGGGAAATGCGAACTGGGGTTCGCAATTGCGAACCCCGACCTGCTACTCTGGGAATTGCGACCAAAAGTTCGTATTTGCGAACCATTGGCCTATTTGGGGACTTCGCATTTGCGAACAAAAGTGTCGCATTTGCGAAAGTCCCAGCTTTCGCATTTGCGATGCTATGATCGCATTTGCGATCCCTGTGCAATGGAGCACCTTCGCATTTGCGAAGGATTCTTCGCATTTGCGAGCTCGCATTTGCGAGCCAGGCTTCGCATTGGTCAGATCATACCAGCAATTTCCAAGTTCAAAAATGCACTCCGTGGCCTATCCAAAACTCACCCGAGCCCTCGGGGCTCCAAACCAAATATACACACAACCTCAAAAACATCCTACGGACTTACTCGTGCGATCAAATCGCCAAAATAACATCAAATACAACGGATCAAGCCTCAAAACTCATGATTTCTTCCAAATTTTTCATAAAACATCAATTTTCCATTTTAAGTCCGAAACACGTCAAACGACGTCCGATTTCAACCAAACTTTACATAAAGCGCTTAAACCACATATAAGACTTGTACCCAGCGCCGGAACCAAAATACAGGCCCGATACCACAGTCTTTTAATCAAATTTCATATTCATTTTCCTTAATCATTTCCAGAAAATAATTTCACACAAAAATTCATTTCTCGGGCTTGGGACCTCGAAATTCGATTCCGGGCATACGCCCAAGTCCCATATTTTCCTACGGACCCTCTGGGACCGTCAAATTACGAGTCCGGATCCGTTTACCCAAAATGTTGACCGAAGTCAAATTTATTCAATTTAATATCAAAATTTAGCATTTTTCTCACAGTTCATATTTAAGCTTTCCGGCTATGCGCCCGGACTGCGCACGCAAATTGAGGCAACCCTAAATGAGGTTTTCAAGGCCTCGGAAGCACGGAATGAGTAAGAAAACAGGTGATGACCCTTTGGGTCGTCACATTCTCCACCTCTAAAACAACCGTTCGTCCTCGAACGGACAAAAGAAAGAAGTACCTGAGTCGGGGAAAAGGTGAGGATAACGACTCCGCATGTCGAACTCGGACTCCCAAGTCGATGCCTCAGGAGGCTGACCTCTCCACTGAACACGAACAGAAGGAAAACTCTTGGATCTCAACTGACGAACCTGCAGGTCCAGAATAGCTACCGGCTCCTCCTCATAGGACTAATCCTTGTCCAACTGGACAGTACTGAAGTCTAACACGTGGGCTGGATCGCCGTGATACCTCCGAAGCATGGATACATGAAAAACTGGATGCACGGCTGATAAGCTAGGCGGCAATGCAAGTCTGTAAGCCACCTCTCCCACTCGATCAGGAATCTCAAACGGACCAATGAACCTAGGGCTAAGCTTGCCCTTCTTCCCAAATCTCATCACGCCCTTCATAGGCGACACTCGGAGCAATACCCGCTCACTAACCATGAAAGCTACATCTCGAACCTTACGATCCGCATAGCTCTTTTGCCTAGACTGAGCTGAACGAAGCCTATCCTGAATAATCTTGACCTTGTCCAAGGCCTTCTGAACCAAATATGTACCCAACAACCGAGCCTCTCCCGGCTCAAACCATCCAACCGAAGACCGACACCGCCTACCATATAAAGCCTCAAAAGGAGCCATCTGGATGCTCGACTGGTAGCTGTTGTTGTAGGCAAACTCCGCTAAAGGCAAGAACTGATCCCATGAATCTCCAAAGTCAATAACACAAGCTCGAAGCATATCCTCTAAAATCTGAATAGTCCGCTCGGACTGACCGTCCGTCTGGGGATGAAATGCTGTGCTCAACTCAACCTGGGTGCCCAACTCTTGCTGAACCGCTTTCCAGAAGTGCGAGGTAAACTGCGTACCCCGGTCCGAAATGATAGATACGGCACCCCATGAAGGCGAACAATCTCTCTGATGTAGATCTCAGCTAACCTCTCGGATGAATAAGTGGTTGCAATAGGAACAAAATGCGCTGACTTGGTCAGCCTATCAACAACGACCCAAATCACATCAAACTTCTTCCGGGTCAACGGGAGTCCAGTAACAAAATCCATGGTAACCCTCTCCCACTTCCACTCGGGAAGCTCAATCCTCTGAAACAGTCCACCAGGCCTTCGATGCTCGTACTTAACCTGCTGACAGTTCAAACAACGAGCCACATATANAATCTTCAACTGCCTCAAAGCATAGGCAATGACCTTGCCATCCTGCATCAACACCGCACCAAGCCCAATACGGGAAGCATCACAATAAACTGTATAGGGCCCTGAACCTGTGGGCAAAACCAACACCGGTGCCGTGGTCAGAGCTGTCTTGAGCTTCTGAAAGCTCGCCTCGCACTCATCCGACCATCTGAACTGGGCACCCTTCTGGGTCAATCTGGTCATCGGGGCTGCAATAGATGAAAATCCCTCCACGAACCGTCTGTAGTAGCCTGCCAACCCCAAGAAACTCCGAATCTCTGTAGCTGATGCTGGTCTAGGCCAGTTCTTGACTGCCTCTATCTTCTTTGGGTCCACCTGAATACCCTCAGCTGATACAACATGACCCAGAAATGCAACTGAACCCAACCAGAATTTACACTTCGAGAACTTAGCATATAAATCCCTCAGAGTCTGAAGAACCACTCTGAGGTGCTGCTCGTGCTCCTCCTGGCTGCGGGAGTATATCAATATATCATCAATGAACACTATCACGAATGAATCCAAATAAGGCCTGAACACTCGGTTCATCAAGTCCATGAAAGCTGCTGGGGCATTTGTCAACCCAGATGACATAACCAAGAACTCATAATGCCTATACAGAGTGCGGAAGGCTGTCTTAGGGACATCGGATGCCCTAATCCTCAACTGATGGTAACCAGATCGCAAGTCAATCTTGGAAAATACCCTGACACCCTGAAGCTGGTCGAACCAATCATCAATCCTCGGTAGTGGATACTTATTCTTGACCGTTACCTTGTTCAATTGCCGGTAATCAATACACATCCTCATTGACCCGTCCTTCTTCTTGACAAATAACACCAGCGCACCCCAAGGAGACACACTGGGTCTAATGAAACCCTTCTCAAGCAGATCCTGCAACTGCTCTTTTAACTCATTCAACTCCGGCGGGGCCATACGATATGGCGGAATGAAAATGGGCTGAGTGCCCGGAACCAGATCAATGCAGAAATCAATATCCCTATCATGTGGCATACCCGGCAGGTATGAAGGAAAAACATCAGGGAACTCACAAACAACGGGCACCGAATCGATAGAGGGAACCTCAGCACTGGAATCCCGAACATAAGCTAAATAAGCCAAACACCCCTTCTCGACCATACGTCGAGCCTTCACATACAATATGACACTGCGGGTAGAATGACCTGGAGTCCCTCTCCGCTATAAACGAGGCATACCCGGTAAAAATAAGGTCACCGCCTTGGCATGGCAGTCCAAAATAGCATGGTAAGGTGATAACCAGTCCATCCTTAATATAATGTCGAAGTCAACCATGTCCAACAGCAACAAATCTACTCAAGTCTCAAGACCTCCAATCACCCCAATACAAGAATGATGGGCTCGATCGACCACAATAGAATCACCCACCGGTGCAGACACATAAACAGGAACACTCAATAAATCACTAGGCATGACCAGATGCGGCGTAAAATAAAACCGAAGCTTCTCTACCACAAACCAGAACAGCACATGCACCTCCACCTCTAATACCTTTACCTCCACCTCTCGCATCTCTACCTCCACCTCTAATACCTTTACCTCCACAAAGCTTCCGAAAACGTAGCTGATCTATCACCGGTTTGCTGCTGCTCGGCTGAAGAAGCGGTACAAGACCTCGCCATTCACGAAAGGACAAGAGTAGAGGTTTCAATTTAGCACTGAGAGAACAAAATCGCACGACAGGAAAGAATAGAAGTGAAACTTTTTCCTAGCTCTGCAGCCTCTGAGGGATAAATACAGACGTCTCCGTACCGATCCCTCAAACTCTACTAAGCTTGTCTCTGAACTGTGAGACCCATGTAACCTAGAGCTCTAATACCAACTTGTCATGACCCGGATTTCCCACCCTCGGGAGTCGTGATGGCGCCTACTAATGAGAGCTAGGCAAGCCAAATTTAGTTACTTTTTTTCCATCAATAACATAATTCCTTTTAACCATTATCGGCAATAATACAAAGCAATGAAATTAATTAATAAGCGGAAGTCTCAATATTATAGAAAACTGAATAAATATGCAGAAAAAAATCTCAACAAAAGCCTCTACCCAAGACTGGTGTCACAGTTTCACAGACGGTCTAAGGAATACTACACATAAAGGTCTGAAAGAAATAACTCGATACTGTCTCCAGGAATACATGAAAGAAACAGGAATATAGACGAAAGGAGACGCCAGTGCCTGCGAACGCCTGCAAGGCTACCTCGGGTCTCGCTAGGCTGAAAGCCTACTCCCACACTACTGCTGCAGCTGCCCGAAGCCTGGATCTGTGCAAAATAGCACAAAGTGTAGTATCAGCACAACCGACCCCATGTGCTGGTAAGTGCCTAGCCTAACCCCGGCGAAGTAGTGACGAGGCTAGGACCAGACCACCAAATAAACCTGAGCAAATATATATACAAGTACAACGGAGACGTAGCAAGAAAATAACAATTTAAGATGGGGAAGGAGCATGCTTCAGGGGCAACAGTTAGAAATAGAATTTCAGGAATAATAAAGCGTACATCTACAATTTAACTTCTAGCAGTAAAGGAAGAGATACGACAACTTTCATATTCAACTCATCTTGTTGCAGGCGTGCAACCCGATCCCATTTCTCAATATCTCGTGGTAGGCGTACCACCCACTCCCATTTTAATATCACTCGTGGTAGGCGTACTACCCGCTCCCATTTCAATAAATCAACAGTTCCTCTAAAAGAAAATTTACTCTAACAAACGCAACGATTAATACGAGTTCATAAGACAACAAGTACACAAAATTTATGATTTACTAAGAAAAATAAATAATGACAAATAGCAATTAATTATGGATTATAAGGGGGCAATTAGGCAATATAGTAATTTATATGTTGAATGTCACGTAGCAATTGGGTCACATAATCATGTAGCAATTAAGGCATAAATTCAAGACATAACGTTGCGCAAGGACACCTTGGTTCAATAATAACAAGTAACACGAGAAAGGGAAATGTCAACGTAAAGAATCACAGAAATAATGAAATAAGACAAGTAATGCACTTGAGCTGATAACAACAAGAAAATCAGTAAATAGAAGTAAAGGACAACATAACTCAATTATCAGCAAAGAAATCAGGAAAATCAAAGACAAATGCACGGCATCACCCTTCGTGCTTTTACTCTCATCCTCACCAAGCAATTAGAATAACAAAATGTGCACGGCATCACCCTTCGTGCTTTTACTCTCTTTCCTCACATATAATCAATAGAATTGGCACGAAATGGTACATCGTGCGGCACGGCATCACCCTTCGTGCTTCACACTCTTTCCTCACAATAGCAAACAATGCACGGCATCACCCTTCGTGCTTTACACTCTTTCCTCACAATAAACAAACAATGCACGGCATCACCCTTCGTGCTTTACACTTTTTCCTCACAATAAACAAATAATGCACGGCATCACCCTTCGTGCTTTACTCTCTTCCTCACCCAAACAACAATCACAAACAAGGGCAAGGGAATAAACAAATAATAATAGGAATCCCGGCAAGGGAACACAATAAAAAAATTAAATCCCGGCAAGGGTACAACATCAATAATCTCAACGTCCCGTCAAGGGAAAATATTCAATAATCAACAACGTCCCGGCAAGGGAATAGATCAATAACTCTTTCTCTTTCTTTCACTTTTATCACATAGTTCACATTATCACTCGAGCCAATGCTCCAAAGATTTACTTATCTCATATACCTTCACAATTTGTATTTCAACTCGAACCAACGCTCCACGAAGTTCAAAGATCACAATTTCTTTCACAAGATCTTTACAACATATAAAAGTCATCAATTAAACATGGAAAATATAACAAAATCCCAACTATTCGCAAAATAAGGACTCACGGTCATGCTAGACACCAATGTATAGATACTCGTCACCATGCCTATACATCGTACCCGACAATTAGCAAGTAGCAATTAAGACTCAACTCCTATTCCCTCAAGCTAGGGTTAAACCAAACACTTACCTCGATGCCTTGAATTCCACTCAAACCTCAACTATCGCTTTACCCCGTGATTCCACCTCCAATCCGCTCGAATCTAGTCACAAATTACTCAATTACTTTAATAAACTCTAAATGAATCAATTTGAATGCATAAAAAATAATTTTCCCAACTTTTTCCCAAAAATTCCAAAATCGCCCCCGGGCCCACGTGGTCAAAACCCAAGGTTCGAACTAAAACCCGGTTACCCATTCCCCCACGAACTCAAATACGCAATTTGTTTTAAAATCGGACCTCAAATTGAGGTCCAAATCCCCAATTTATAGAAAACCTAGGTTCTACCCAAAACCCCCAATTTCACCCATGAAAACCATTGATTTTAAGTTTAAAACATGTTAAATGATGTTAAAGATTGAAAGAAATGAGTAAAAACCAACTTACAAATGATTTGGAAGAAGTCTTGTTCTTGGAAAATCGCCCAAAGAGTTGTATTTTGAAAGTGGGGTGAAAAATGACTTAAAATTCGTCTAAGTATGAAAAAATGCAGGTTGCAGATGTGGGAAATGCGAACTGGGGTTCGCAATTGCGAACCCCGACCTGCTACTCTGGGAATTGCGAACAAAAGTTCGTATTTGCGAACCATTGGCCTATTTGGGGACTTCGCATTTGCGAACAAAAGTGTCGCATTTGCGAAAGTCCCAGCTTTCGCATTTGCGATGCTATGATCGCATTTGCGATCCCTGTGCAATGTGAGCACCTTCGCTTTCGCAAATGCGAAGCCTGCAGGTCAGATCATACCAGCAATTTCCAAGTTCAAAAATGCACTCCTTGGCCTATCCAAAACTCACCCGAGCCCTCGAGGCTCTAAACCAAATATACACACAACCTCAAAAACATCCTACAGACTTACTCGTGCGATCAAATCGCCAAAATAACATCAAAAACAACGGATCAAGCCTCAAAATTCATGATTTCTTCCAAATTTTTCATAAAATATCAATTTTCCATTTTAAGTCCGAAACACGTCAAACGACGTCCGATTTCAACCAAACTTTACATAAAGCGCTTAAACCACATATAAGACTTGTACCCGGCGCCGGAACCAAAATACGGGCCCGATACCACAGTCTTTTAATCAAATTTTATTTTCATTTTCCTTAATCATTTCCAGAAAACAATTTCACACAAAAACTCATTTCTCGGGCTTGGGACCTCGGAATTCGATTCCGGGCATACGCCCAAGTCCCATATTACCAAAGTCAAATTTATTCAATTTAATATCAAAATTTAGCATTTTTCTCACAGAGTTCATATTTAAGCTTTTCGGCTACGCGCCCGGACTGCGCACGCAAATCGAGGCAACCCTAAATGAGGTTTTCAAGGCCTCGGAAGCACGAAATGAGTAAGAAAACAGGTAATGACCCTTTGGGTCGTCACATAAATTTTGGAAAAACTTCTAAGTCTAATGTAAAATTTATTTAAAAGGTAATAAAAATGAACGATATTTCGGTAAGGAACTTCGTACTTTTAATATAGTATAATTATTAAACAAAAATTAAAGAAAAAATATAAGCTCTTAATATGATGAACATTGATCTCATTTAGCTAGTTAGATTGATAAATAAATGATATAAAATCTTTTTAAAAAAACCTAACTAATATTAGAGCTAATACTTTATAAAAGATAACGTAAATATAGGAAGTTATCATTTATTGAAATAATTATGAAAAGAGAGAAAAATAAATAACGATAACATTTTTAATACATTTTTTTTCTTATGTTGTTATATTCTTGTTACTTCAGGTTTGTATTTTTAACATACTATAACTGTTTTTTGCTCCATTTTTTTTATTTCTTTCTCTATCAATACTTTTTCTGTGAAAACGAATTTATGTACCTTAAAAGTTTTATCAGCTTGACACCTAAGTCAATAAGTAAACTTGTTTTTGGCGAATAATAATTTAAACAAAAATTGTATATAGAAAAATAAATTATGTATTATAGCAATTGAAATTTGAGTAAATGTAACATTATATTCATTAAAATGAATAAATGAGTGTTAATGTAGTGTTGGTGTTGTAAGTAAAATCAAAATAATTCGATTTCTTCCGAACCTGCAAAGTTTGAGCAATTTAATTTAATTAACTATTTATATAGTAAATTTAGTTTTGATAGTTAGCAAATCAATTAAATTGCCATCCATTCTCTGCTGTTGAGAGGCAGTTTCTTTTCTTTTCAATTTTACTTAAAGCGAGATGATTTTTCTCTTCGCTTTAGACAAGTTTCAACTTTTTAAGAAATTTGGGGCATTTTCATTTCTTGAGTTCTAAGTCATTGTTAAAGTCTTAAAAAGGGAAGGTTAAAAAAATGTAGTAACAGGAATGAACTTTTAGTCTCTATTTTGTTTCCGCGATATCTCCATAAATTCAGTTTAACAGTGATTTTAATTCAAGCACGATGGTTTATATGAAATAGAAGTAAGCAAACACTAATACCAATTTTGTCCACATGGGCAAATTCTAATGTGACATTTGCATGCTATATAGAGAGTTTCACAAACATAACATTCGAAGAATGTTATTTATATTTAGGCTTTAGGATTTCCAGCGAAGAACATTAAGACCGTAGAAAGTTCTTATTTTAAAATTCATATGATATGAAAAAGTCAACCTTGAGCTTAAACAACTAAAACACACACTAATATCAAGAAAGTATGACGATTAGCAAGTTGTAGCCTAATAAATCGGGAATATGGATAAACATAAAAAACACACATGACAGAATCACTAATCAAAAGCATCATTTCAGTGCAAACAATATTTTTTTAATATAGCAAAATTGTGAGACATTGTAAGAGTAATGAATAAAGTAGTAATATTGTACAAAAAAACATGTACTCTGCGAAATAAAAAAACCTAAAAAGTTAACACATATCAACAACAATGAAATAGATATGAATGGGTAATATACCTCATAGGCCATTTAATATGGGTCAATGTCATCCAAAGTCCTTCAAATTACAACATGAAAGAAGGAATTAGCATATCCCGAAGTAATAACGTACAGATGAATTATCCATCAACTTACTAAGTTGAAGTAAGATCCCTGTGAAAATATATCCAAATAGTTGGATTATTATTTGTGAGGATTTAACTAATAAAAGAGCTAGATAGTATGAGAATGCTATGTCACGAACAAGTGGAGGATAAATAATAACGCCGAAAGAAGCTTTATCTTTGGAACAAAAAATGTCGGTATCCGCTGCAAAAAAAAAAAAAAAAAAGCAACATGTCCGTATTTGCGATAAATTTAATTTAATCTCTGGACGAATAGACAAATAATGACGTAATTAAGGTGAAAACTTTATTCAATCAAAGACAATTAACTCTAAATGAAATCAAATTGTGTTCCTAAACATTAGTGTTGGAGACTCTACTTTTTCGGAAACAACCGATTTGATATAGAAATTTTCAAGACCAATTGAAGTTTTTTTCTTATTAAAAGTAAACCGGAATAATCAACAAGTAGGACAGAATGTTTCTTCTAAAAATCAAAGGTCTAATACCTGAATATCTTAAAAGCCAGAAATTTGATTTCCGATGAAGGAATTTAAGAATCTATACCCATCATAATTCCTATGATTCTAGAAAAAACCACAGTTCGTTAAATACATGTACACTATTAAAAAAAGGATTTCTATATCTTAGAATCCCAAAT
Source organism: Nicotiana attenuata (assembly GCF_001879085.1). Classification (NCBI taxonomy): domain Eukaryota; kingdom Viridiplantae; phylum Streptophyta; class Magnoliopsida; order Solanales; family Solanaceae; genus Nicotiana; species Nicotiana attenuata. The sequence continues at coordinate 22,153,708 of NC_031994.1, read as the reverse complement.
TATTTGTAGTCAATTTCCTAAAGCCATAAACCAAACATTACATCTAAAATACCATGGAGGTATCAAGAAAACAGAAACAAAAAACATAATCTATGAATAATGATGCATCGATCAAAGCCATAATATATACAAAGTATAACAACATGTAGCATAAATTCTAAAAAAAACACACATGAAACGTAGTAAATCAAAGACTACATGACCCATTAACTAAAGCATCAAATATTACATGATATTAAGCCAAGAATCAAACCAATATAAGGTCAATAAAGCGAAACGATTGAGAAGGCAATAGAGTTATAGCAAAACTCATTCTCGTTCGTTCTTTTGTATATGTGCTTTTCTAATATAAGTAAGATCTTGTTTGTTTCCATGATTAGAAATAAGAGTGATTTTGTTCCAATTACATTGGAATGAGTTTTACAAATTTAGAGTATTATGATCACGCCCAACTATGCCTTATAAAAGGACACGCGGACGTTGCAAATATAATCTGAGTATTTATACCCAGAGTCGAACCCACAGGGAATTAACCTATCAATTACCTTCGTTGGACTTACTAAATTCTATGGAATCAACTTCCCCAAACGTTGTAAATAACAGTTGATGGTATTTCGAATAACTAAGACTGAAAGTAGATAAACAGCTGAAAACTAACTATGCTTGAGTTGTAAACAATTATGAGAAGGTTCTAAGGCTATGATTTCCCCTATTGATGGAATCCCTTCCGGTTATGTTTCATATAGATTCACCAAAATATCTCTATCAATCATGAGCACTCCTTTTACCGCAAATCTCTCCCGAGTAATCACGATAATTTACTAGACGCACTCTCCCGAGATACACTAGCTGGCTTTGTTTATTACAGCTCACTTTAGATTGCACCCAAGGCTTCGTTATCCATAATCCCGCCTTTAAACCCGCAGTTATAGATCCCTCTTATACTTTGGGAGTGATGATGTTCAACAACTACCTAAATATGCACTCTCTCCCGAGTTATGCACACTAAATAGGCACAGCTAATTGAGGATACTGTCAATTAACTACAACAAACACGTAGTTGAACAAATAGAGATTAAACTGGCAAACTATATTAACATAATCAAGAAGTTCATCCATCAATAGGTTCCATCAAAACCCTAGACAAAGGATTTAGCTACTCATGACAAAACGAGAATAAACTACTAAATTATTCATAATGGGTAATTGCAAGAAAATAAAAGAGATAGAAAAACTCTAATGTTTGGTTGATCTTCTCACACTTGTTCTTGCCTCCAAAAGTAGTCTAAAACAAGCTTCTCTTTACTTGGGCGGGTTTCTAAAGCTTATAAGGGTTTTACAAAAGTTTCCCCGAAATTACACTTTGACCCCCAGATTTTCTGATGCGCGAACAGTTCACCGCGGTCGCGGCCAAACGCGGTGAAAGCTGACCTTTCTGCCTCACTTCTTTAATCTGCCGCGGTTGCCCGCGGTCCACCGCGGTCGCGGTCGCGGTGGAATTGTTGTCCAGGTCATTTTGTGATCCTTTATGCGCGGGTACTTCTCGAGTGGGCGTTTTCTTCACATTATCGCCTCCAAAACACTCCATGTTGCTTCCTCACCTCTAATATTCCCTGCGAAACAAAAGAACACTAGTTAGAGCATTTTGTTGGCGAATTACCTATAAAACAACAACAAAGTATGATCATATTAAGGTGTAAATATCAACTATATAGCCTACTATCATATTACATAACCTAAATAAGGAAAATTTTAATATGTAAAACTCAGTTAATAATTTTCTAAAAATTAGGAACATAATAAATTACAATTTTGTCTAGTGTGAAATTTATTTTTCAAAGATACAAAAGGCGAATAATATTACGCTAAAGGACTTCGTGCTTTTAGTATAATATAGATAGATAGATAGATAGATAGATAGATAATAGATAATAGATAATAGATATAGATAGATGCTCTTGAGACAATTTCTTTTTTCTGATTTCGCTAAAGGCAATGAATATAAGAAGTTAAGAACATCATAAAATTCAGTTCACAAAGGACAGAGCACTATGACGTGGAGGTAACCTAGGAATTGCAAATTAAGAATTCCACTACTCATATTTATGAGAATTTAATGAACTCCAAAAGATTATTTTGTCCTTTAATTAGCCAAAAGAGGTCAAAAGGGGCAAAGTTGATCACTTCCCGGAACTAAAAGCGACTCTTTGGAATTAACAAAAAGAAAATCAATAACCATATAGAACTAATTAGGGGTATAATGAAATTGACCATTTGCAAATCAATTCCCGTTTATTTTAAAAAATTTAAACTTCAAATTAAGTGACCACCTTCAAACTTTACATCGTGGGTCTAATTTTGAAAATTGACCAATTCCTAAATACAAGGCCGCAAAAGTGGGTTTTTTTGCAAATCAGCCAACATCCTTGGAGCTCACGGTCCTATGGAGGATTTGCATCTATACCCGCTTTTTTGGTCACGTTTTAATTTGTGCTCGCTTTGCAAAAAAATTGCAAACGTACCTACTTTTTCGCGTAACTTTAACATACGGGGCTGAAATAGCAAATACAATCACGCAAAACTTTAGCATTCTAGTAGACGACCTGAAGTAGCAAAGGCAGTGCTGAAGTTTTTTTGTCCTGGATAAGATGATAAAGTTATTTAGTTCATTTTTAAAAACTTCAACACTAAAATAGCTGAAGTTTTTTTATCCTGGATTCATTAGTTTTGTCATAAAGCTTTTTCAAAATCTTCAGTATAAGATGCTGAAGTTATTTAGTTCATTTGTAAAAACTTCAGCATTATAAGACCATAAGCAAAAACGTGAATCCCCGTATTTCCAAGTGAAGCAGCAGCCAGCTCAAGATGAAAAAGGAGCTTCATTTCAATCCATGTAGCTAAACGGAGTTTATTCCATAGTGGTATTTTAGTGTTTAAAAGTACAGTTTCAAGTTCATTACTTGATTCAACATTATGGGTTCAGATAATTGAGGTGACAAATTAGAATTTCCATTGTTTTCCAAAAATGGCTGGTAAATGTTGTTTTTAGAAGAATCCATGGATTCCAGTGAGTGGAAAGTGGAAAGAGAAAGTTGAAAAGGATGTAAAGAGAAAGTTCATTTGGAAATACTGGGATGACCATTTGAGGAAGGAAAAGGAAAATGGAAAAGAGAATGTAATCGGATTCCGTCGATGTTGGGGTTTTGTACATGACAGAATGAAAAATTCTCTTAAGATGGTGGTAGTATTAGAGAATTAATTATAGTGCCTTTCAATTGTTAATAGAAGAAGAAGAAGAAAACGAAGGAGGAGAAAGGGGCTGAAGTTGTTTAAAAACTGGGTACAAGTTAAAACTTTTAAAAAAAATAGGTATACGTTAAATGGGGGCGACCAAATAGGGTGCCCCGTGCAATTTTTACCGGTCTGAAGCCTAAAGTCAATGGCCATCAACTGTCCTAATACGATCACTTGGATATTGAGATATTCTAAATTATACCTATTAATCGGGACGGGCTGACCCGTTTTCAGCCCGCTTCAACCCGGGTCAGCCCGGTTCAGCCCGCTACTGTTTCACTATTAGGCGGGTTGGGACGGGTTGGTAGGGGGCGGATTTTGGACGAACACGTTCTACTTAACGGTGCACCGAACCCGCGTAACTCGTCACCCGTTAACGGGTTGTTAACGGGCTGCAGCCCGTTAGCAACCCGGTTACCATTGGAATTTTTTTTTAAAAATTAATTGGACCGTTCCCAACGGTCAAATTGAGAAATGACCGTTGGGGAACGGCCAGATTTTGCAAAAATGGCCATTTCGGCCTCCCCCATTAAAAATATAGCCTTCTCACCCCAAATAATTGAAAAATTATATTTTTAACCTTTTAAAATCTATAAATAGCCCCCCTTCTTCTTTATTTTTTCTCACAATTCACTCTCTTACTACTCTAATTCTCTCTTGATATTATTGTTCTTAAATTCTCAATTCAAGACTTCAAGTTAAATCATGCCCCGTACTTCTATAGTGCGCTCATATGTTTGGGAACACTTTGAGGTGGTAGAAGAAAATGAAGAAGCTCGGAAATTAAAGTGCAAGAACTATAGTATAGTCTTAAATCATCGTCCAAAGTGTGGCACTGCCTCTTTAAGGAGGCATATCAAGAGTTGTCTTGAGCGTACTCCAGAAATTCGTCTTTTAAGTTGATTTGAGACAATGTGTGTTATTTTAAAATTATTAGACGTATTTATGCTTAATGTTTTAGTTTGTCAGATTAATTTGGATTTTGAAGTATTATTAATTTATTATGCATGAAAATTTAGTTTTACTCTTTTTTCGTTAATTTACTTGTTAAATGCAAACTTCAATTATGTAAATAATTTGCCTATTGGTCTTATTAAATAATTTTTTGTAGCCACTTACTTTCTAATTTCAAATTTTCAATTTTATAATTTTAAAATACAAATTTTAAGTTTGAAACTTTAAACTTCAAAGTTTAATTCTAACCCTTAAAAGTTTGCAAATACTTAATTACCAATAACATTGAATAAGAAAAATAAAATTTAATTTAAAAAAAAAAAAACTGTAGCCCGGCCCGCCCGAACCCGTTTAGCCCGAACCCGAACGGGCCCTAAAAAACCCAAAATTTCCCAACTTGCCAATAGCCCGTTTCCCCAGTTCGCTAAACAGCCCGCCCGCTAACCGAACGGGCTGAGATTTTTCCCGTTCAGCCCGTTCTAGTCCACCCGATAAACACCTATATTCTAAATTCATACTATATTGATTAAAAGGAAATCCAGCTAATCCAATTAAAGAATTGGTCTCCTCCTTAATCGGAGATTATAAGCTATAGATTATTGTAATGACAGAGACGTTTCTTGCAACAAAGCCATCCACCACATTCACAACTACAATGCAATGCTTTGGGGTTTCAGGAATAAAAAACTTTGTTTTTTTTGGAGTATTTGTTAAGACAAAGATAATAACAAGTACAAAAATATTACTCCTATTCAGTTTATTATTTACAACAACAAAAGTGTCCGAGGATGTCAGCAATAGCTATGACGTGGACGTAACTTAGGAATTGGATAAACTAAAATTAGAAACCAATTATGAAAATACAGCCGAAAAGAGGAAAAATTGATAACTTGACGGAACTAAAAACTGACTCTTTCTTGAAAATATCAATAACCATATGGAACTAACTAATCAAATAGACCGTCTGCAAAATTTAATTTCTGTTGAAGTTTATATTAAATGATAGTAACTTGATTCTGTGGCAACCCTTTCCTTATTAACCATCTTGACCCCACAATTACAATACCCCGTACCTAGCTTCCACACAACACAGCCATGGCGGTTTTCTTCAAGACCCAATTTTTATTCAGTGTCTTGATTTTTTCTTGTTTCTTTCCATGTCAAATATATGGGTCAAAGTCACTATTTCATGTAAAAGATGTTCTGCCATTATTACCTGGAAAAGTTTCATGGCCTATTGTCAACTCCCTCTACAGTGCTGTAGACCTGTTGCCCTCTTTTATGGGGGCTGCTTCAATATCAAATAATAATACCCTTGAATGGAAAGGTGCTTGCTTTTACAAGAATACTGCCTGGTTGGAGCTTCACAACAAGACTGGAAGTCAGTTTGGCGGTGGCACCGTCCATATCAAGGTTCTTTTTTACCCCTCAAAAATCTGTTTTTTTGCAACTTTATCATTTGTTCTTGAAATGGGCAGTTATTTTTTCCTTTTATTTTGATGTTTCAGCTTATTAATTACTTCTTCCATCCTAAATTGATGCTTGACTGGGCATGGAGGTTAAAACTGAAAAAATAGTTTTATGAATCTTGTGGTCTGAAATACATTATTTGTGTGGGTATAAAACAATCTCATTAGGCAAAAGTCTAAAGTCAAATTCTTTTACCTTCACATAAACTGGGATGAAGGGAGTAGAAGTTTTGGTTTTAGGAGGTTTTTGCCATGAATATTCTCTAGAGTTTCTGGGTAGTTTGGAGTTGGAACTTTGGTATCGAGTTTAGCCTATTCAGAGATTTTACTTTCATTATTGTGATAAACTTGCTCTTATTTGCTAGTATATTTCTTCTGCAGTGTGGGTATCTTTTGAGTTAATATTTATTGGAAATATGGTCTGGTAATTTGCATATTTCGTTATTATGCAGAAACCTTGCAGTTTCTTTTTGAATATTTTTTGCTGCTAGATATCTGTTGCTTTGGTTGTGAAAAAGATGGAAAACTAGGTGGGAGTTAAGCTTCATTCTTTGCTATATGGACTTGTCATATGTATGGACCTGTAAATATTGACTTTTATATAAATAACACTATTATTTGAATCTCTGCTGTTGAACTGTCATGTATAAAATGCCAGTCTTTGCATTAATTTATGTTATCTTGTCTTCTTGGTTAGCATTTTCGTTTATGGTAGTAAATATCTTGAGCTTAGAGCAGATGCAAATATCAATGTTTCTAGCTGAAGTTATTTAAAGATTTTGTATTGGTCAGTAAATATTGAATGGGACTAACAAAAACATTTCGGGACGTAAAATGATCTTAGCCAAAAGACCGAGAGAGGTCTAAAACATTTTGGTATGTTACATATATAATCTAGTGTTAGAAACTTGGATGGATCTTGAACCGCTAAAGGAACTGATGTTGAGGAAGCCCAGACTAATTTTTGGATCGTATCAAGCTCGGTCGATGGATGTAGGTCGAATCGTGTGTGAGTGATACATCCTAGCAAAGTCCGCAAAACTTTGAATCTCAAGTCAAATAATATTCTTAAAAAAGTAGCCTAAACAAATTGAAAGTAAAGGAAGTATATATAAACATAGGAAAAAAGAGATCACAGTGAACATAGGTGCTCGCCTTGTGTTTTTTTTTTTTTTTTTTCCGTTTTTGTTGTTTCTCTGTCTGTTTGTCCTCCTATCCTCTATAATCTTGCTATTGTTGAGGATAAAAAGGCCTTTTAGTTGGTCATGGTTGTAGAAGATGGCTTCAACTTGGTCACTTAGGGTAGTCTCCTGCAGTTGAGTATCCAGCAGTTGCACTTTTTTTGAGGTATTGGATGTTTAGGTGGTTATTTCTCCCCACTGAATTATGATTGATGTTGAAATGATTAATTGTGACATGGGGTTGGTGATGTGTTCTTGTCAAGTGTTGCATTCAAGGAATCTAGAGCAGTGGTCTCTAATGCTACTCGTGCCTTTGTGTCTTAACATATTTCATTGCTTCTTCTTTTTTCTTTCGCTTGTCGCGTTTGACATTGCTTCAACCTCCAGTCTTTCTTGTTAGATCAGGGTTTTTTTTATCGATCAATTTCCTTCTCTTTGTTGGGTTGCCTTGGTCCATATAACAATTATTGTCTTGATCTCCCTTGATATTAAACTAGTTGAGGCTAAGGAAGTTATTGCTTGAAATTTAAGTTGTCTCCTTCTGATGCTAAACAACTCTTTTACTACAGTTGTTAATAAGTTTGGGACATGTTGTGTCTCTGTTGTGGCGTTGCATGATCTTCGAAATCTATTAACAGCTGCACTGGATCAGTTTCCAAAAATTAGTTAAGAAGTTTTGGCCGCCTGTACTTCAATAGCTGCAGTGCTCCATAGATTAGTACTCTTGAGCTTCTCATTTCTTAGGTTCCCTCCTCTATATATGTTGACTAAGTATACATTTTCATTTTATATTGCCCTTTCTTTTTTAGTCTGATCCAAAAAGAATAACACCTTTCCCACTTTTCCCTTAATGGCGTGCACTCGTAGCCATATGAATGTCATGACATGTTTAAGACCACAAATTCTAATGGTACTTTTTATATGTGCCAAAAATCTTATTATCTTTCTAATACTACCGTATAAAACAAAAGGGAGGGAGTAGTTGATTAATTTAAAGATTAAATAATGTTCTGATTAACTAATAATTTTCATGGTCCGAAGAGATTGTTGTATTTTTTCATTAACTAATAGTCTCTCCTATTATTATGCAGGTCAGCAATGCACACAGTTACACTTGTATGGACCTTTACATCTTTGCGACACCATATCGTGTGACATGGGATTACTACGTTTTATCACGTGAGCATACTCTTGAAGTCAAGGAGTGGGAGTCTCAAGCTGAGCTAGAATATGTGAGTTGCGGTCATTTCGTAAAATAAACTACATGGGCATTAATGTAAGCATGAAGTTGTTATAGACTCTAAAATGCAAATTGGAACAGGTGAAACGTAAAGGCGTCTCAATTTTCCTTATGCAAGCAGGAATGTTAGGAACCCTTTCAGCATTATGGGATGTTTTCCCTTTGTTCACAAACACCGGATGGGGTGAAAACTCAAATATTGGATTTCTGAAGAAACATATGGGTGCTTCATTTGACCAACGTCCTCAACCATGGGTCAGCAACCTTACTACTGATGACATACATTCCGGGGATTTTCTTGCAATATCAAAAATTAGAGGTCGCTGGGGTGGTTTTGAGACGTTGGAGAAATGGGTAACTGGAGCTTATGCTGGCCATTCTGCTGTTTGCTTGAGGGATGCTGAAGGAAAGCTGTGGGTTGGAGAATCTGGAAACGAGAATGATAAGGTACTTTTAAAACAACTTTTTTTTCTTGCTTTCACATGATGGTACTTTTGATCATTGGGAGCAAAGGCTGATTTTAGGATAATGTGGTTCCCCGAACTCTTATGTTACATGCACCAAAAACCACTTCAGCAACAAACGTATTGGTCGGAGAAGGAAAGAGACGAAAGTATCCCTTTTTGTATATTTCCAAAATAAATCCACGTATGTCTATCTGATTGTTGCAAGCTTGTGGGGTTGTTTATGATTTATCATGGTTTGTGGGTTGGCAGCTCTGAGAGAAGTTGCAGTCTCTTGTTTAAGATAATATCTTCGACTTTTTTATACGCCGAAGTAAGGTGAATGAATATGCCTTCCTTTTACAGAAGCACATATGTTAAATTTTATAGGCTTCTTTCGTTATTGCATCTTTAATTTCATATATTAACTGTGCCATGCATTCAGATTATGGGGTTCATTAAGTTGAAGATGGAAAAATGCTCCTCTTCATTTTTTGTGTTTTTGAGCTTTTCCCACATGAGATGCAATGATATTAGTGCATTTCCATCAAACATTACTGAGTTAGCATAACTGGGTTTGAGAGAGTCATTATGTTTAAAGAACAGTTGGGAGGAAAAAATTTATTTATGTCACGGAGGTAAAGGAAAAAAGAGGATTTCTTTAAGAGTTTAAACCTTTTTCTTTTCTCTGTAGCTTCTTACTCGCTAGCTTTTCTTTTATAACAAATTTTGAGTTCAAATATTACGACATAGCTAGAATTCAACTTTCTTTGCTACTATTTTTCTCCTATCTTTTACTTGTTGGAATATCTTTAAGGTGTAGTTAGCAGTCAATCCTATATCTAGTTAGCCGCTAAGAATAAATATCTTGGAGATATGGCTTGTTAGATTTTAAAAGATCAATTGGTTCTATAGCTTGTGAAAATAAGCACCTTGATGCAGGTGCAATAGACATTACTCGATACTCCAAATCAAGTTGAATAACTTCAGGCGGGGGTAACATGGGGTGTTTTCAGGTTGTGGTCTGTCTAGTGATGCATATACAGAGCATACAACTTAAAGCATTGGTAAGACTATGTGATAGTGCTGAGTTCAACTACCATGTTGTGTCGCTATCATATCAAAATGACGTGACCCCATTACAAAGCTTGCAACATCTTTCATCAGATGAAGTAGTCATAACTCGGTGTTCGAAATTGTGTGAGTGGGGTAATGTCAGGTAGTGGTTGAACCAAACTCCCCGGGAAGGTTGGAGGTGGGTAGAGACAAAGCTAGGGTATGAAGTTTATGAGTTCAGGATTCTAGTTCTTTTAAGTTACTCAGTTTTAAATTAATACTTTGTATATATTCAACGAATCTTTAAGAGAAATACATGTTTCGAATCAAAGTTACTGGGTTCGGCTGAACCTATAATCAACACATTGGCTTCGCCCATGGAGCTGTGATTGAACCAAATAAGAACTCTTAAGCATGGATATTAACATGATTATGTTAAATTACGGACCAACTTGTTTGTGTATCTACTTTCAGGGAGAAGATATAATTGCTATTTTACCGTGGGAGGAATGGTGGGAGTTTGAGCTGACAAAAGATGATTCCAATCCACATATTGCATTGCTCCCTTTGCATCCTGATCTCCGCGCCAAGTTTAATGAGACTGCTGCTTGGGAATATGCACGAAGCATGGTCGGCAAACCTTATGGTTTCCACAACTTAATATTTAGCTGGATAGACACACTCGACGGAAATTACCCCTCTCCCTTGGATGCTCATCTGGTATGCACTGTTTATCCATAGTTGGGCCAATTTTATTCTTGCTTTATTACTTTGAAGTTTTTCCTTCCGCAACCACTTAATAATCCTTTTACTTTGTAATTCTTTGCATTTGCCACTTCAATCAAATTCTGCTTGGGCTTAAGCATTGAGCTATGTTCTTTCAGATAAAGATTGTTTTTGACCGGGACTTCTAAGATTCTAGACGTGTGAACTGAAATAAGTGATTAGCATTTATTCTAGGTTCTTAGTTAGAGTTTGGAGTAAGAGTAAGAAGAAAAACAGTCCTTATGTACTAAATAAATCAACACGACCCTATGAAACTCATGCTTACTTACTCTTGAACAGTGTTGTCAAAGGCGAAAAGATCTAAAAAGCGCTCTAGGTCTATTTGGGCTTTAAGTGCAAAGTGCGCTTAAAGTGTGAGCTTTAGTTAAAAAAGGTGCAATGAAGGAAATAAATAAAAATTTATATGTAATTCAAGAACTAAGTAACAATTTCATTCATAATGTTCCCCTTAGCAGCTAAACACTTAGGGGTCGTTTGGTAGGATGTATAATAATAGTGCGGAATAAGGTGTATTTGTAATGCAGGGATTAGTAATGCAAGCATTAGTTATGCAGATATTATTTCTTATCTACTGTTTGGTGTGGTGTATTAAAAATGATAATGCATTGCATAATTTTAAGAAAAATAGTTGTTTGCAAAAACGCCCTCCATATTCTCTAGCTTTATGGGACTTTAAGGACAATTTTGTCTTTAACCATACCAGTGCATGCATTAATATCCTTGGTATTACTAATGTCATGGTTTTCTATGCATTACTTATACGTAGGATAATACCAAGTATGATTTATAACTAATACAAGTATTAGTTATACACAAAAATTGTACCAAACAAGGTATTAGTACTGCACAAAGCTAATGCTTGCATTATTTTTTCTAATACCTCCTACCAAACGACCCCTTATTTTTTATAATAGTTTTTGTTTAGTGCCACTTGATTCAAGAGAGAACTCATGGGAAATTAGGCGCATGCCTTAGTGCCTTGCCTTATACTGAAGCGCAACTAAAGCTAGGCGAATCGCCCTCCTTGAGCTTTTCTGAGCTTCAGGGCTTAAGCGCGCCTTAAATGAGCCTTTGCTAACACCGCTCTTGAAGTTGTTAAATGGACCTTGGGCCTAACTTAACCCCAAAAGCTAGCTCATGAGGTGAGTTTGCCCGAGAACATATAAGGAGTCCAAGTTACCCATCTTAAGCCGATGTGGGACTCAACACCCCCTGCACGCCCAGGACTGGACAACTAGAGTGTGGACAATATAAGATTGGGGGCCAATATCGGGTAAATAATGAGATGGGCCTGGCTTTGATACCATGTTAACTAGACCTTGGGCCTAACTCAACCCGAAAAGCTAGCTTATGAGGTGAGGATTACCCAAGACTATATAAGGAGTCCAAGTTACCCATCTTATGCCGATGTGTGACTCGACAGAAGTAAAAGTGGTTGTCGAGCTTATATGCTGTATGAGCCTAAACCAAATCGTTTGAATTTGCCTAAAGTCTAGGAGATCTTAAGCACCAAGTCCAATCATGTGAGACTAGCTTGTGTGGTTAGAACTTAGAAGCCTTTGATTAGCACTGATTAGCAATTGTGAAGAGAGCAAAATCATGGATGATAGCCCATTTAAAAATCAGTTGAAGCTAGAAATTGAGGCCTATGAAAGGGTGGATGCGAAAGTGTCGGAAAAGAAAGATATTCTGAACGTGTTATGAAAAGGAATTGTGGTCTGAAAAGATAGTGGACAATGTTCCAATGCTTGGCTTAAGGATAAAATAGTTAGTTGTTCGATGCCTCAAAGTATGAACATGTAAATAGCATCCTTTGGGGGGTTGTGGGGTGGGAAGGGGGGGGGGGGTTACGAAAGTTCATAAAAAAAATTGAATAGCAAAGGACCCTTATCACCCAATTATTGCTTTTTTCAAGCAGACCGTTGAGCACTGATTGTAAATTATACCCAAATAAAATTGGTTTTCAAATTTCTTATTGGGTCTCAAAATTGCTGGTCAGGTTTTGATGTGTTGACACTATGTTGATTTTTTACAAGATGTCATTAATTTAGTTGAATTTTAGTATAATGTTACCTTTGGAATTCTCATGGAGCTGCATTTGATTGCTGAAACCTTTTAACACGACTCAAGTTTTCAATATAACTCCACATAGTACGCATGTGTACTTGAGCAGAGAGTAAGAGGTTTATTATCTTGTGATTTTTTAAAGTCCATCAGAAGGAAGGTTCGTGTCATATCAATTTGGCAGAGAATTGATGTCAAATTGATTTCATGGAAAATAATCGGACTCTCAATTGCTAAAAGAAACCATTGCGGTCAGTGGGGGTTGAAAATATAAAATTGTGCACAATTATATTGATGTGTTTTCGTGAAGAACATAAAGATTTCATATGATGATGCCAGCGCGTTTAATTACTTTAGAGATGTATGAAAGAAGATTGAACACAAGAAGAATGATGAGGATAGAGTGGGAGGCATGGATAGAGAGGACAGCTGTTTTGAGCGGAATGCAGAAAAATGACGAACTTCGAATATAAAGTGGATAATGTTGGTGCTTAGCGTTTGTACTTCAAATAGTGCTACTGGATTGCTTTATCCCTCTTCAGTTTGTTGCATTTGTGAAATTTTACCAGCTCTAGTTTGCTGTTGATATATTTTGCTCGGTACAGGTTGCTTCTGTCATGACTGTTTGGAATCAATTACAGCCTGCATATGCTGCTAACATGTGGAATGAAGCCTTAAACAAGCGACTTGGAACTCAGGTCATATCTGTTTTATCAAATTAGTGAACCGCCTCTATTTATTGAGACAGTGGACAAAATACACTAAGAGAAGCTGTTCACCTAAGATAATACGTGCATCCATTGAATAGCTGGTTTAATAAGTTGAGCAAATTACTAAGAAATGAACAAAGCTCAATGGCATAACTATAGTTTACCCTAGAATTGCAAAATGGTTTGGTTAAAATCATTGTGCCAAAATTCTCAAGCAAAAAGCCAAAGTGAGTGTAGGCTTGTGCCGTACATCTGATAAGATTGACAATTAAATGTTGAATGAGGAACTGATTTTGTGTGCGTGCAGGGCCTTGGTCTTCCAGATATTCTTGTCGAAGTTGAAAAGCGTGGATCATCTTTTGCCAAATTGTTGACTATCCCAGAGCAGGATGACTGGGTTTATACTGATGGGAAATCAACGTCCTGTGTTGCTTTTATTCTTGAAATGTATAAGGAAGCAGGACTATTTGGTCCATTTGCAGGTTCGATCCAGGTTACAGAATTCACGGTGAGTTCGTTAGATGAATTTTGAAGTTCCATTTCAGGGGCAGGATGGTTTGCCTTTCAGTTGTTTGCCTTAGCACTGTGGTGCATTAATTGGTAGAATCTGAAACTAGTATTTTTTTCTTTTAAATCCTTGGGCATAGGCACATAGCACTAGTGAAGTATCTTTTGCTTATCCTGTCCTACTATTCACATATGCCTACCATGTATATATTTTGGTTAGTCCATGCCATTCTAGTTACTTCCCCTGTGTCAACTGTTTTAGTTTTGTTCTTGGGTTATACGAAAAAGTTTACATGGTTTACTTTAAAAAAATAATTTCCCCCATACCTTTACTACTGCAATGTTTTTATTACAAACTAGCTAGCAAAGGGTCCCACCTTTATGCTATCAAAACCTTGTCTATTTTCTATCTTGGACCTACTTCTGTACGCGCGTGTGCGCGTGCACACACGCACGTATAAGTATTCTTGCATCAACAATTAGTGAAAGAAAGTGCTTCAACCTATTCAATAGAATATGTGAAGAGGTGAAATAGGAAATATAGAGTAGGCTGGAGAAGTAGTTTTTATCTATTTTTGAAGATGTTTCTTTGACTGTGTTTTAATCTCTGTCGACCATTTAGGTGCATCTCAACTCAAAGGCATATAGTCTTATATCGAATTCCATTGAGGTATTACTCCTAATAAACTGTTAGGAGTCTGCCAAATCCCCCGCCACCAAAAGCAGATTTAATTAAAAACAATTCCATGGTTTCAGGAGGTAGTGTGTCTTAAGTTGTCACTTGTTCTTAAGTGCAGATAAAGGATGCTTACTCACTCAAGTTTTTTGAAGACGATCCAAATCGGTTGCCTAAGTGGTGCAACGCGGATGAGACAGTGAAGCTCCCTTTCTGCCAAATTCGAGGGAAGTACCGGATGGAACTGCCTGGATACAATACAATGGATATATACCCCCATATGAATGAAAAGTGCCCATCTATGCCTCCAAAATATTACAGGCCACTAAGTTGTTGACAAGGATTTCAATGGGCAACTATCTTGCTGTGGTTTAAGGTATATGTACAAGAGATGTTCTTCCATGGCTTGTTGAATGCTTTACAGGCCAGCAGGTTGGCTTTGACAAGATATCACTTGTATTTATGAGTTAGCGTTATACTGAAAGAGCATGGGAAAAGAATACCGACTAACTAGTATGCCAAAGCAGACTTAGTTTTAAGTGTAAATATTACTAGTAGTTTAGATGATTCGTTCTGTTTGCAAAACTTCATAGATCCCGAAACAATCTTTTACTGTTGGTCGACATATGTACTGCACTAGCTATTTTACTGTTGTAATTTGTAGAAGCTTTTTGCTCAAGCAGTAAGTTATAATTGCCACAAAGACTGTTCTTTCTTTTGCTATCCCAGCAAACTTCTCAGTTATATGGTATACAGTCCTATTATCTTCATCTTGATAGGAGCAGCTACTGTGAGAAAACTGCTGTGTTGTTGACTGTCACCGTTGCCAGCTACTATTGTGTCGAGGACCAAATGTGGTTATGGACTTATCCTTTTTAGTCTTGAAAGAAAATAAATAATAGAGAAGCTTTCTGGAAAATTATGATTAGATATTTGGAAAGATCATGTGATTTATGCAGAAGTTGAATGGAAACTGCCAACCAGTCTCATTAACAGAATGATCGCCTTGAACAAGTTGTAACTGTTGGATTTGCATATTTGGTAATGTTGTTTGCTATAGCAAGAATCATGTATATGTCCTTTATGAAATGGCCAAATACTGTCTTAAAAATAGGTGGAAAATCAACTTGCGCAATCAAAATTACTACACCAGTAGAAAGCCCTATTTGTGGAGTTTTTGTGGTTCCCGTTCTGACTACTTTGATTGAACAGTTGCACCCCGGAGATGCATGGTGGGAGAACCCCATGATCCTCCCGAATGGAAAAGAAGGCGAACACATTAAAAAGCGGCTCATGGGAACCCAAAAAAAAAAAAAGGGAGGGAGAGTAGAGAACAAGAACCAGTAAAAAAACTGTCTCGTGCAGGACTCTCTCAGTAATTGGAGCATGCATCTACATAGTGAGGAGACAACACCAGTTGGTATTAAGGAATCCATTAAATATTTAAGTATATTTAGAGGGGAACACAGTTCTAAAATGACACAAAATTGAAAGGTCATCTCCTCTCCGATCCTACACATTTTTTTTTTTGTCAAATAGAATGTGGGCTGGGAGTGCCTGTCCTCAAACATGAAAAAAGTTAGCATTTTAGACAATTTGTTCATCATACCACCTAAAGAAAATCTAATTTTTTTGTCTAAACAAATTAACAAAATAACTACAACAGGACCTAAAGATGCTACCCAAGCCGCTTTCTCAACTGCCAACACTTCCCAATTTTTGGCCTTTTTTACGCCCCACATATGTCATTCCACGGAGATGAGGTACAACTTTAGAAGCAGTTGAACTACATCACATCTGTATGTGCTATAAAGGTCGATCTGGCTAGGGGATCTGTGACATCAAAGATCAGATTCAGGGTCGTCTCCCTTACTGAACACCTGATTTCTCTTTGTTACCATCAGTTCTTGGACTTGTCGTTCTAACAAACTCTTTGCCAAGGCCCATGGCTGATCCCCCAGCACGAAGCTCCTGGTTCTCCATCATATTTTCCTGCACCGCCTTCAATCAGGAAATTCTTTCAGGATTTACATTCAATATTCCAGAATTAAAACGAACAGTGCAAGTTATTCTATTTTACCTGTAAAAGCTCTGTCATCCTGCCAATCCCATAATTCATCAATGGTTTTGGAACAGATGTAGCCTGGGTAGGAAGAGGGGAATTTACCGCGTCACTTGGTTCCATCGAGGGAAGCTCATTCATGTCACCAATGTCTCGTTCAGGGACAACACTCAAGTTTCCTGCTGCAGAAAACTTATGAGAGGCCTCATAATCTTTAGTGTTCATATCTGGTGATAACAGAGAACCTTGAATCCCCCTGGTCACTTCAACAGGTTTACCTATGTTGTTTGATACAATTGGCTTAACCTCCTTCTGTTGCACCAATGTTGCTCCCTCGCCAAAGGAACCATCTCCATTATGCCCAGTCACCATCGCTTCTTGGACGCTGACTTGAGTTACCTTACTAGTGGTTTGTGATCCATCAGGTGGAAGCGTAGCCAAAGGCGCAACATTCTGCACACCTCTCTCCTTCAGAGCTCCCATATAAGCAGCTTGGGATGAAGTTGGAGGAGCTTTCATAGTAGGTGGCAATCCATTGGTCGGATTGACAGGTTGAAGGACAACAGGAACAACTGCGCCGCGGGCTCCCACTGAAGGGACAGAAGGAGCTGTTGTTGGAGGTAATACAGTCAACTGACCGCTCTTTAAAGACTGATCATGGCCATGTACCTGAACTTGGTTTCTAATGGGTAGATGAATTTCATTCCTCTTAATCATCTGAACATGTGGTGCTACGTCATTTTCTGCTGTGACAGGATCAAAATGCCCTGGCCTAAAGACAACACCCCTGAAATTTGTATTGGAGTCACCAATCCGAACACTGAGCAAATAACCAGCATCAAATGCAGCTTCAACGACACCTGTAACAGCCCGACCTATCATCCCATCATTTGCAACATTAACTGTATCTACTTGCCGGGGTTGGTTCGCTTTTACTTGTTCAAACCCTGGTGGAAATTGAACAGTTTTTACACGCTTTAGGTTGTGATCCTTGCGTGGGCGACCCCGCCCTCGCTTCACAGGAAGAGTTACTGCAGTGTAGGAGCTGTTCCCTTGAATAGCTTCACTCATTTTCAGAAATGCCACTATCTGAATTCCTTCCTGCTAGTCTTATGTAGTACCTGCCTGGAAAGATCAGCTTCTTATTTTGACGCGGAATAATTATTAATATTAAAGATATGACATCCGCCTGACTTGGCAAGACTAAAATGACCTAAAGTATCCCTTCTTTTCAATACGGAACCACTCGGGGAAAAAAGGTGAACAGTTAATTCGGAAGGAGGACGCAATACGCAAGGAACTGCATGATTCCAAGTTAAAGTTGAGTCAGTACAGTGTTCCAAAATGGTAAGTTAAAACTATGGCTGTAATAGTTAACTGGCACATAGAGGAAATTGGAGTTGAGCTTTTTACATGTAAACATGTGTAGAAGAGTCCCCAA
The DNA here is from genome assembly GCF_001879085.1 of Nicotiana attenuata. Classification (NCBI taxonomy): domain Eukaryota; kingdom Viridiplantae; phylum Streptophyta; class Magnoliopsida; order Solanales; family Solanaceae; genus Nicotiana; species Nicotiana attenuata. The sequence continues at coordinate 22,135,825 of NC_031994.1, read as the reverse complement.
AAAAGAGCAATTGGAAAAGAAACATGTTTAGAAGATAAAAAAAGAGAGAATAGATTATACTGGCACCAACATCTTGAAATAAGCCTAATATCGCAATTCTCTAAAGCATATGAATAGAAGATTAAGTGTTACAAGGAGAGACAACAATTTATAGCTTTATGGTCAATATAATCCTAGCTTACCCAGGCTAAGAAGGACTCAGTTGATCTGGGTAAGGGGAATTGTGGGAAGTTGTGGGCGAAACAAGACACATACTATCACAGTGTCACTAAACATCCAACAGATTTATCTATCATTCAAATTTGTGGAACAGTTATATCCTTTCTTCACAAGAAAAGAATATATGCAACACCTCAAACGCCACTCCATTTATTGAGAAATACCGCAAATCCCATTCACATACAGTGCTTAGTCACATATACCACAATGACACTTTCACCACATAGAGTAGACAAGTCAGTTCTCCCTCACACACTGCCTCTTTCTGTCTTCCACTCCCACCACCTCCCTTTTTTTCCTTCCAAAGTATGTTTTTTATAGTGGGTTATTGCTTGAACAGAAAAGAACAACGTTGTCTGGCAGGAAATTTTTATCCTATCTCCATCAGTTTTCTAATAGTGCCATAAGGCAGAGTAGTACAAATAACGACTGCAAAAAGAGGAAAAACGATTAAAAAAAATAAAAAATTTTACTGCCAAGGAAGCATATCTGAATCCTTATCCACCTGGAGCAACAAATGAATGCAGCAAGACCCAGCTACTTTATCCAGCCCAGAGCTGAGAACATTTTGAGATGTGTAATTCAAGACACCCCAAAAAAGATTCAAGACACCTCATAATGCTGCCTAGTGAAACAAACCTTTCCTAATCAGGAAATTTAGGTACATGTGAGACTAACTTGCTAGGGGGAATAACATAACAATAATGAGCAATAGACATGAACCAATGTGATAAGCGACCAATTAAGAAAAGAATTGGATAGGTTGAGTGTAAAGAGAAAATCATTTCTGCACAAGCTCAAATGGCTTTTCCTTATACAAGTTGACATGCATGGTTTTGTTGTGTAGCTTGATCCTCAGGAAGCTGTAGCCTGTAGGAACTATTGGGATATTCAAATGGCAACCGATCGTACGGAAGTGTACCACAAGGTGTTCTTTCCTTAATATGTTTAAATCAGATTTACCACTATTCATCAATAGGGATATATAAATATACGAATATGGTATTTGGATTATGATTATTGAAGCAAATTAATATTGGATTCTTAATCTGAATCCAATGATGAACCGCAAACTACACGATTGACATATCCCAGAAGGCCTAAGCCGTGGAAACAAATTATCAAATAATGCAAAAGTAAAATGGTACACCCGAGGTTCATGAACCAACAAGCAAGAAAAATAGAAGATGACAGCCAGACCATCTTTCAATGATGGTGCCTGTATTTTTTAGGAAGAATTCAAAAGAAGTGTCCACTCCAATGCAAAAGGATGAGCCAAATATGAATGCAGTCCTAAACCATCAAGTAAGAGGTCTAACAAGACATTAAAATAATAATCTCTTCCAAAGCAGAAGAGATGAATAATAAGTTTGTTGATGGAAAGCTTACTATGACATGATTTGCTCAGAAAATACAGATACCACTTTTGCCAATTCTAAAATATGCTTTTCTAATGAATTATAGCAAAATAAAAGGTACACCTACTGATTCACAAGTGGAGCTGAATACCTAGAATTAAACTATTATAAGCATTTTACAAGTGTAGTGAAAGCAAACTTACTTGAGAGCTCTCACTTACATTATTATATGAACTCATCCGAAAACTCCACATCTGAATTTTATAAGACAAGGCACGGTAAGCATACGGCAAGCCTGGACTTACTAGGGAAGACCAACAAAAGCTCTTCTTCACTCATAACATTGGATTTCTAAGATGTATAATGTTGAGGCTCCAATAGGATTTTTTTTTTTTTTTAATTTGTAAATCTGCAATAGTTCCCAAAAGTTTTTGCTTTGTTTTTTCATGAATAGAAGAAGTTATAATCTTTTTAAATAACCATGAAATCCCCTGTAAATTAACCTGCCCAACCCCAGTTAGCCCACATGTTCAAAACTTCAGGGAGTATACTAAACTCCCGCATAAATACTAAGCTCATTGTCAGTAGCAGGGTAACATGCACCCTATCCACAAACCCCATATTATCTCCTTACCACTGAACCAAAGTCCTGGGATCAAATCCTCAAATTAAGAATTTCTCTACAAACAATATTAATCTGAGCTTTCATGATTGAGAAGAGTAAAAATAGTACTTCTCTATCATCTTTCAGTGATTCTGTTGAGCTTGAAAGAAAGGTCTGTTCTTTCAGAAGCAGCATAACTACTTATGAAATGCTGAAAAAGATCTCTTCTTTTAGCTACGTTGTACAAGAAAATGAGTTGCTAAACACATGATTCTAGTTCACTTGTGTATGTACATCATGCAACAATCACTTCCGTTAGCTTTTATGCTGAATGTCAAAACAAGCAAAATACAATAAAATATAGAAAGTTCAATAGTTAACACAATTTAAAATAAAATCTAACGGTTTCAACCGAAAAAAATAATCGAAACTAAAGCACGTAATGACTTAAGCAAACTACTAAATAGTAAGAACATGGAAGTTAAATAGGCCAAAATTTATATATATATATAAAAAAAAAAAAAAACCATACCTCGATTTGTACCACTGCTAGAAGAGGGAGGATTCAAGAAATGGAGATTAACAAGTAGTACTTCGTACTGATTTTTTAAACCCTAGACTTTGTTAATTAGCAAAGAGGGAGAGAAGAATAAGAGAAGATTATTAGGAGAATTAATTTTACTGTTCTGCGGAATTAGAGTGCGGGGAGAGGAGGGATTGCTTTTAACAGGGCATTAATAAATATTTTTACCTTTGGAATGTGTGAGCAAAGAGAGAGGAAAAGAAAAATAAGAAAGAAAAAAGAAAGACGCTCGTATTTGCTACTCCTTTGTTTCAATTCTTTTTTTCTCTCTTATTTCAATATATACTATTAGTATATTTAGAGTAAGTGCCTTGTGGGTATACCCCATCTTCATAATTATAATTTTTTTTAAAATACATAAATTTTATATGAAAGTTCTGTTTGAGTTGTTATAAAAAAAGAGTTTAAGAAAACAATACTATAAGTTTATGAAATAATGATTGTTGATCCTATTTGTTTAATTACTCGGTAAAAGAAAAAATAATGGCCTTCAGAGAAGTTCCGATATTTTCCTATACATATGCAATATTTTTCTATTTCTTTTAGGACTCATATCTTACTGTAACGATGCGATCAGTCGTTTTATGTATTTGAGCCCCATTTCTCTTTTTGATGCTTCCTGTATGCTTGATTTTTATTTTGTGACTTGCAGGGTTGGTTGATTTGGATTTCGGGATATTTGCGAGTGAATTGGAAAAAGTACTTCCATTAGTGGAAGCTTAAGTTGTAAGAGTTGACCAAGGTTTGATTTTTATGTATTGACCTCGAATTGGTGAATTGATAGTTCCAATAGGTTCGTATGGTAATTTTGAACTTAGGTATCTGTCCGAATTTGAATGTGGAGGTTCCTAGAATGTTTTGGCTCTTTTTGCTGAAAGTTGATAATTTGAAGGTTTTGAGAGTTCATAGGTTTGATCGGAAGTTGACTCTGATGATATCAAATTTGGATTGTCGTTCTAGGACTTAGAATATGTTCGTTTTGTCACTTGAAACTTGTGTGCTAAGTTTGGATGTAACCCGGATGTGTTAGGTTTGAATCGGATGCGTAGTTGGAAGTTTGAAAGTTCTTGAACTTAAGAGAATTCAATTTGTGGGTTGATCTTCGATTCATAGATGTGATGGTCTCGTATGTGTTTGGAAGGTTTGAATAGGTCTGAAAATTATTTATGGACTTGTTGGTATGATTGAGCGGGGTCTCAAGTGGCTCGGGCGAGTTCTAGACCATCCGAGTTGCAGATATTTGCCGGTGACTAATGTGCTTCGCGATTATGGAGCAAGCCTCGGGATCGCAGAGAAGGATTTTGGAGCAGCCTGGTTTTGTTCTTCACGTCCGCAAGCTGGTGGTAGTGAATATAATTATATTTTTCACCAAAACAATTCGGGCTTGGCTAGAAGTTGGTCACAATTATTCTTTTAAAATTTCAACTCAAGAAATCAAAACGGATTAATTTGTAATATCTTAATATTGGCTCGTGTTGACGAAAAGCTTTAGCAAAAAGATGGGACTTATTTTTACATTGTGATGTTATGGCCTAGCACGTGAAACTGGTCCATGCAATCCATAATTGTGTATACCGTATTTATCTGATTCTGGATCTAATTATGACGTCCAGATTTTAGTGTTCTGTAATCATAACTCCTTACGGAAAAAAAGAGAATTAAAGGATAAAATCTGAAGAAGAAAAAAAGGCAGAGAGAGAGAGAGATTTGTACATTCGAGTTGATGGGGGAATTGACACTGTGAATACCTAATTTTTGCACCCCTTTAATCCTAAAAAGAGAAGATAATTTTAGAACAATCATAGCTTCCTTGTAATTAATTTTCTCATATTTTTGTGCATTTTGTTCGCGTTTTATCTCATAAAATTATCAAAAAAAGATTTCTTTTATCTTTTGTTCGAGCAGTCTAGTTTGCATTTTTAAGTTGTATACACCAAGAAGATATTCTTTTTATTTGTGCATTTGTAGGATCAAATTAAGTTATGATAATTGGGCTAATTGAATTTTATTGAAAAATGAGCCAAAATCGGACCAAGTGGCCCAATTGACCCTAACCAGAAGGCGCCAAAACGACGTCGTTTTGGTTAAGTGGCTGAGATTAAATCTCATCCACCCACGGCTAAAGATTAATCTCCCACTCAGGTACTTAAACCTCTAATTCCGAAAATTTTACCCCATTTCCCCTTATTTCCTCTCTTCTTCTTCTCTCTTCGCACTCTCTCCTCTCTTTCTCAAGACCTAGTCGCCGCCGCCCATCTCCACTGGCCGGCCACCACCAAACACCACCCAACATATATCAATCTCTTCCTCTCTTTACCCTCTCTCCTAATCCGAGCCCCAAATCTTCAAAAACCCATCTAGATTCCGTGAAATCGAAACCCTAGATAGCCGCCTCTTATTTCCCTATTTGATTTCAAGGCGAACCGGCCACCACACCCCCACAAAACCTATATAAACGTGTAGATCTGAGATCTACACTTTCCCTATAAAAGTTTTATTTAACTAACTTCGAGTAGGCTCTACTTTTGGGTACGACGCACGAACTAAGGTCGGGGATACTCGTCTTGGTTAGTGTAAGCTAGGGTTTGGGATACTCGTCCTACTTTGAGATTAATAAAGTTATCAACAATAAAAGTGGACGTACGCAAACATGAAAATCAAATTGTGACGACCCGACCGGTCGTCTCATGAGTTACCGCTCTTTTCCCCCATTTCTGCTTCTATTTGCTTTGTTTGTTGGTTCTATAGGTGATCGGGTTGGTTGGCTCGGGTTCGGAAAGGTTTTGAGAAGGTTTGAGACACTTAGTCTCTTTTAAGAAAGCTTAAGTTGGAAAAGTCAACCAGATGTTGACTTATGTGTTAGAGGGCTCGGATGTGAGTTCCGATGGTTCGGATAGCTTCAGGAGATGATTTAGGACTTAAAAGTGTGATCGGAATGTGTTTTGGAGGTCCGGAGTAGATTTAGGTTTAAATTGGCGAAATTGAGTTGGCGTTTTCCGGTTGATAGGTGAGATTTTGATATAGGGGTCGGAATGGAATTCCGAAAGTTTCAGTAGCTTTGTTATGTCATTTGGGATGTGTGTGCAAAATTTCAGGTCATTCGGACGTGGTTTGGTATACTTTTTGATCAAAGGCGGAATGCAGAAGTTTTTAGAACCTTAGGCTTGAATTCGATGTGTTTTGGTGGTTTTGATGTTGTTTGAGGTGTTTTGAAGGTTGGTATAAGTTTAAATAGTAGTATATGATGTGTTTGTGCTGTTGGTTGAGATCCCGGGAGGCCTCAGGGTGGTTCGGGTGGTTGACGGAGAGTTTGGAATTTTTTAAGAAGCTGCAGATTTTCTGCTTCTGGTATTTCCGCACCTACGGATTGGGGACCGCAGGTGCGATGCCGCAGATGCGAGGAGGAAGGCCACAGAAGCGGAAGAAGGTGAGGGACGCAGAAACCGCAGAAGCGGTTGGTGAACCCCACCTACGATGGCGCAGGTGCGGCTGTTGCATCACAGATACGAAAAGCTGGAGGATAAGTGAAAACCGCATAAGCGGTTCAAAGACCGCAAATACGGTACCGCAAAAGCGGGATTTTGGTCGCAGGTGCGAAATCCCTGGACCAAAACATATAAGTTATTTCCTTCGCGATTTTCAGAGGGTTTCACCATTTTAAAAGCGAGTTCGGGAGTTTTGAGCGATTTTTGAAGAAGGATTTCAAGGGAGCTTCATTGAGGTAAAGAATTTGGACCTAAAACTCGTTCTTATTGTATTAATTCACGGATTAGAGCTGAGATTAATGGAAATTAAGCCAAAAAAATGGAGGAACTAGGGCTTAGAAACTTAGGCCTTTGAGGGAGGATTTGGAAGACCATTTGTGGTCGGATTTTGGAACTTTTGATATGTATGAACTCGTGGGGAAATAAAGGAATCTAATGACGTAAAATTTATCGAATTCCAAGACGTGGGCCCAGGGATCGGGTTTTGGTAATTTTGGGAATTGTGTTGTTTTTCGATTGTTTTCGAGTGGGCTTTGTCCCTTAGCATATTTTGATGATTACATTCTGATTTTGGTAGATTAGGAGCATACGAAGGCCGATTCGAGGGGCAAAGGCATCGCGAGCTAGAGTTTGGGCCGGATTGAGGTGAGTAATAATTTTAAATGCTGTCCTAAGGGTATGAAATCCCGCATTACACAGCGTTCGGCTATGTTGAGGTGACGCACACGCTAGATGACGAGCGTGGGGTTGTGCACCGTTGGGGATTGTAACTTAGTCCATCCCGAATGACTGTTTTACTGCGTATGTGATAGCTAATTGTTTGATATTATTATATTTTAGGCTAAATGCCATATTTGGGCTTCGTGCCAACTATTTGGACCCTTAGGGGATCTTTACTGATATTCTCCTCACTGTTTGATTTCATACTTGTGCTCAGTCATGCCATATTTTATAGTTTTCAAAACTCAGCCATATTAGTCTGTTTTAAACACTTTAAATGATATTTTAAAAGATATTTTGAGCTGAGTATCATGTTTTACTGTTGCCCGATGGGTTTATGAGATTCTGACTGAGTAAGGCCGAGGGCCTGTATTGTGAGGTTACTTTTGGGTCGGGTTGCACGCCGCAGCAGTGATATACTGATTATGATAATGAGGCCTAGGGCCTGAGATTGTACGCCGAGGTGGCTTGAGATTGATATGAGGCCGAGAGCCTGTTTATGATGCCACGAGATGGCTTGATATTGCTCTTGGGCCGTAAGGGGCCCCTCCCGGAGTTTGTACACTCCCAGTGAGTGCGGGTACCCATTGAGATATGAGATATAGACCGAGTGTAACGACCCGGCCGGTCATTTTTGGAAATTTTGCCCCGATCCCCCATTAACGGTTTCCCCTAAGTTCATTTCTGCTATTTTGGTTTGCCGGGACGTTCGGTGTTGAGTTTTGGAGAGTTTTGGGACACTTAGTCCCTAAATGAGAGCTTAAGAGTTGAAAAATGGTCCGTAATCAGAACAATATGAAGACGACCTCGGAATGGAAATCTGATGGTTCCGTTAGGTCCGTTAGGTGATTTCGGGGTTGGGAGCGTGTTCGGAATGTATTTTGGAGGCTCGTAGCTCATTTAGGCTTGAAATGCCGAAGTTTGAATTTTTGAAGTTTCCGGTCCGATAGTGAGTCTTTGATCCGAGGGTCGGATTGAAATTCCGGGAGTTACGGTAGTTCCGTCATGTCATTTGGGATGTGTGGGCAAAATTTCAGGTCATTCAGACGAGGTTCGGGTAGGTTTTTGATCGAAAACGTGTTTGGTTGGAATTTGAAGTTCTTAGGCTTGAATCTTTGATTAATTCGGGTTTCCGGCGTTGTTTAGGTGTTTTCAGGATTGGTACAAGTTTGAATAAGGTATTAGGTGGTATTGGTACTTTTGGTTGAGGTCCCGGGGGCCTCGGGATGATTTCGGGTGGTTAACGGAAGAGTTTTGGAAGTTGAGAAATAGCAGCACTGTTGCTTCTGGTATCTTTCCGCTTCTGCGGCTTGGGAACCGCAGAAGCGGCCTTGGTCGTCGCAGAAGCGAGATTAGCCCTCCCTCTCAGGAACCGCAGAAGCGGTCGCCTGTCCGCTGAAGCGGAACCGTAGGAGCGTTATGTGTCTGCAGAAGTGGACTCTGGTCCATTAAGTGAAAACCACAGAAGCGGTTGTTTTTACGCATATGCGGGACCGCAGAAGTGGTCCCTTGTCCGCAGAAGCGGAAATCCCTGGGCAGAAATCGAAATTTCGAGGGTTTGAGTTCATAAGTTACAAAAATCAATTGAGAGCTCGGTTTAAGGCGATTTTGAGCGGGATTTGAAGTGAAGATCACTGGGTAACGTTTCTTTGGTCCCTTCTTGTTATATTTCATCATTATATAGTTAAATACACCATTGGAATTCGAATTTAGGATCAAAATTTTGATAATTTGGGGTAAAACTTCATTGCCTAAACTATTGAGTTTTGAGTGGGCATTTGACCTCCGATTTGGGAGATTTTTATATGGTTAGACTCGTGAGAGTACGAGGGTTCTAAAAATGTGGAAATTATTCGATTCTGGGGCGTTGGCCTAGAGGGCATTTTGGTCATTTCACCTAACTTTACGCCGTAGCTTTGAATTTATTAGCAAAACCAGGTGTTTGCGATGTTATTTACAATGTGTAATTGAATTGAATAGATTTGAGCCATTTGGACTCGGATACTCGTGGCAAGAACGTGACTTCTAGTTGATATTGAGCCGGTTCGAGGTAAGTGGCTTGTCTAACTTTGTGTGGGGGACCTTTTTCCCTTAGGATATGATCTTGAATATTTGAATGCCCCGTACGTGAGGTGACGAGCGCGTACTTGAGCTAATTGTTGTAAATCCGTTTCTACTTGAAGTATTTAAATTGAGCTTTCTTGTTTACTCGTTCATTAACTGCAAGTTTGTACCTGTGCTAGCTTAGAGACTCATGTTTAGCTGGCTTACCTGCTTATTTGCTTTAACTGTGCTATTTGTACTCTGTGAAGCATGTTAGGCTATAATTTACTACTTCGTGTCCTGATTTTTAGCATTGTTCCGAGATTTAGGAATCGTTGTTGTTGTGTGTTTAATTTGGGACTACGGGACGGCTTCCCGGGAGGTCCCTCTGTACTTGAGATATTCTGGACTGAGGGTGCGGGATACCAAGAGATCCCTGGCACATGTGTTTCTATATATATATTGGGATACCAAGAGATCCCCTGTTTACTTATTGAGGATACCAAGAGATCCTCGGGATACTAAGAGATCCCCGACTTACTTATTGAGGATACTAAGAGATCGTCGGGATACCGAGAGATCCCCAGTGTTGATGATGAGGATACCAAGAGATCCTCGGGATACCAAGAGATCCCCCGGCTACTATTCCTTGTGAGGGCAGTTTTCCGTGTATTGTTACCTTTGCTTTCTATTACTGTTCTTCCTTATTTACCTGGTTTAGATTCTCGCTGTAGACTTTATTTAAACTATTTCTGTTATCTCATTATTTATTATGTTATCTCAGTAGGGCCTTGACCTTCCTCGTCACTACCCGACCGAGGTTAGGCTTGGCACTTACTGAGTACCGCTGTGGTGTACTCATGCCCTTCCTGCGCATGTTTTTCATGTGCAGATCCAGGTACTTCCTCCTAGACGTATCATCCTCGTGGTGGAGAGTCCTAGCTGAGACTTGAGGTATATCTGCTACGTTCGCAGACCAGGAGTCTCTACTCTATTCCGGCTTTAGCAGATAGTTCCTTTTCTTTCCTTTCATGTTGTTTAGACATTCTGGTGTAGAGCAGTTTACTACATTCTATTAGCCTGTGTTTCCCGTGAGTTTCCGGGTTTTGGGATTTAGTTGTAGACTTCCGCATATTTTGAGTTGTATAGGCTGAGTGGCCTCATATACAGTTGTTATTTCCGTATGTTCAGTTTTTAATTTATTATTCCACAAATGTTAATTTGTTATTCCGCACTGTTAGGCTTACCTAGTTGTAGGAACTAGGTGCCATCACGACATGTTTCATGGAGGGTGAACTGGGGTCGTGACACCGAGGGGCCGGTATTGCTCTGTGATATTGCCCGAGGGGCCGATTCTGTTGTTACTTTGCCCGAGGGGTAGTTCTTATGTGTTTATCATTTCTAGTTGTCTTTCCTATATATTGTTTGACTGCTTAAAATGTGTTTTATGAGATTTTACTGTTTAATTATGTTTAATGATTTTGTTCTGCCTCTTATAGCTTAATGTTGTATTTAACGTGATTTTATATCGCTCAGTCTTCATTTATTGTTATTACTCACTGAGTTGGAGTACTCACTTTACTCCCTGCACCCCTGTGTGCAGATTCGGGCGCTACAGGTCCTGCTACTGAGGGTTGATAGTTTCCAGCAGATCTTCAGAGATTTACTAGGTAGCTGCTTGGCGATTCGCAACCCAGTGCATTCTCCCTCTATTTTATTTCCTTTCTTATTCATCTATGTAGTAGTGGAGTAGACTTTGAGACTTGTAGTATTATTTTAGATGCTCACGACTGGTGACACCCTGATGTCGGGCTGTGTTGGTTTTGTTTCCGCAAATTGCACTGTTTATTTTGGGATTTTATTTTTGTTAAAGATTTAGTATTTATTATTTTGATTGCTTAAAGTGAGTTGGAAGTGTGTCGGCTGGCCTTGTCTTTACGAGAGGCGCCATTACGACCGGGTCTGGGTTTAGGGTCGTGACAAGTTGGTATTAGAGCCTAGGTTACATAGGTCTCACGAGTTATGAGCAGGTTTAGTAGAGTCTTGCGGATCGGTACAGAGACGTCTGTATTTATCCTCGAGAGGCTGCAGAACCTTTAGGAAGATTCCATATTCTTGAAATTCTTGTCGTGCGAATATTTTGATTCGAGAACTAAACTTCTGTTATTCTATTCTCTCACAGATGGTGAGGACACGTGCTACCGGTCAGAATGGACGACCACCAGTACCACCAACTGGAGCCACTAGAGGTCGAGGACACAGTCGGGGCCGTGGTAGGGGCAGAGGTGCAACCCACACAGCAGCTGGGGCAGCACCTGCTGATCTACCAGCCGCCCCAGTTCAGGAGCAGGTCCTAGTTATGGACACTCCAGCAGCACCAGCTCAGGCACCAGCTGTGCCCATTGTGATTCCGGGTCTTCAGGAGACTTTGGCCCAGATTTTGACAGTATTTACAAGTCTTGCTCAGGCGGTCGCGGTCTCTACTACCGCAGCCACTTCTCAGGCAGGGGGAGGCTCTCGTACTCCCGCCGCCCGCACACCCGATCTGGTGGTTCAGGGTTTGCAGACACCGGAGGCACCACTAGCCCAGCCGGTGGCGGCTGCTCAGGGTTACGTAGCTACAGTTATGGCAGAGGATGAGCAACGCAGATTGGAGAGGTTTGGCAGACTTCAGCCTCCTACTTTCAGTAGTGCTGAGGGCGAGGATGCCCAGGGTTTCTTAGGCAGATGTTAGAGGATTCTTCGCACCGCGGGTATTTTGGAGACCAGCGGGGTTTTATTCACGACCTTTCAGTTTACCGGAGTTGCCTTCACTTGGTGGGAGGCATATGAGAGGCGTAGGCCTGTTGGTTCGGCACCTCTGACTTGGCAGCAGTTCTCCGCTCTATTTCTGGAGAAGTATGTCCCACAGTCCCGTAGGGAGGAGTTGCGTAGGCAGTTCGAGCAGTTACGACAGGGGGATATGACTGTTACTCAATACGAGATGAGGTTCTCAGAGTTAGCTCGACATGCTATTTGGCTGGTTGCTATGGAGAGACAGAGGATCAGGAGGTTTGTTGATGGCCTCACCTACCAGCTTCGGGTTCTCATGACTAGAGAGAGAGTGTCAGGTGCTATGTTTGAGGAGGTTGTGGATATTGCTCGTGAGATTGAGTCAGTTCGTCGCCAGGAACGCGAGGAGAGGAAGGCCAAGAGGCCTCGTGGTCATGGTAGTTATGGGGGTGCTCCTTCGAGGGGCCAGTTTCAGCACGAGCCGTCAGTTCAGGCATGCTCAGTCAGCTCGCCCAGGTTATCATGGGGCATCATCAGGCCATGGTTCTCACGGTTCTCAACAGGTTCATTCCTCACTCAGTGCACTTCCAGCCCAGGGTTCGTCCCGTGCTCCATCAGTTCAGGATTCTTCTACGCCAGGTGTGTCTGCTAGTCATTCCGGTGCTAAAGGTTCCCATCAGTCCCCGTCTCCAGCACCCGGGAGTTGCTATGAGTATGGAGAGATGGGTCACATGTGGAGGCAGTATCCTCGTCGTCTTGGGGGTTCATCCCAGCAGAGGGGTCAGCCATCAGCCTTAGCCCTAGCCACTTCACCACCCACCCATCCAGCTAGGGGTGGAGGACAGTCATCTAGGGGTCACCCTAGAGGAGGAGGTCGATCCGGTGGTAGTCAGGCCCTCTTCTATGCACTTCCAGCTAGGCTTGATGCGATTGCTTCAGATGTGGTGATTACAGGTATTATCTCAGTCCGCCGCAGGGATGCTTCTGTGTTATTTGACCCTGGTTCTACTTTCTCTTATGTGTCGTCTTATTTTGCCCATTATCTGGATATGCCCTGCGAGTCCCTTGTTTCTTTTGTTCATGTCTCTACGCTGGTGGGTGATACAGTTGTGGTAGACCGTGTGTACCGGTCGTGTGTTGTGACTATTGGGGGTCTGGAGACCCGGGAGGATCTGTTGTTGTTATGTATGGTGGACTTCGATGTTATTTTAGGCATGGACTGGGTATTTTGGACTGTCATGCCAAGACAGTGACTTTGGCTATGCCTGGTGTGACACGAATTGAGTGGCGAGGTTCGACCAATTATGTCCCCAGCAGGGTGATTTCTTTCTTGAAGGCCCATCGTATGGTTGGGAAAGGTTGTCTTTCATATCTAGCCTTCGTGAGGGAGGTCAGTGCAGAGACTCCCAGTATCGATTCTGTTCCAGTTGTGAGGGATTTTCCTAATGTATTTCCTGCGGACCTGCCGGGCATGCCAACGGACAGGGATATAGATTTTGGTATTGACCTGGTGCCGGGCACTCCGCCTATTTCTGTTCCACCATATCGTGTAGCACCAGCGGAGTTGAAGGAGTTAAAGGAACAACTTCAGGAACTCCTAGATAAGGGGTTCATTCGTCCTAGTGTGTCACCGTGGGGTGCGCTAGTTCTCTTTGTGAAGAATAAGGATGGCACGATGAGAATGTGCATTGATTACAGGCAATTGAACAAGGTAACAATTAAGAACAAGTATCCTTTGCCTCGTATCAATGATTTGTTCGACCAGCTTTAGGGAGCGAGAGTGTTCTCCAAGATTGATCTCCGTTCGGGTTATCACCAGTTGAAGATCAGGGACTCAGATATACTTAAGACAGCTTTCAGGACCCGATATGGTCATTATGAGTTCTTGGTGATGTCTTTCGAGCTAACCAATGCCCCAGCAGCGTTCATGCATTTGATGAACAGTGTGTTCCGGCCGTATCTCGACTCATTTGTCATAGTCTTCATTGATGATATTCTGGTGTACTCGTGTAGTCAGGAAGAGCACGCAGAGCATTCGAGAGTGGTGTTGCAGAGATTGAGAGAGGAGAAGCTTTATGCAAAGTTCTCCAAATGTGAGTTCTGGCTCAGTTCAGTGGCTTTCTTGGGGCACGTGGTGTCCAACGAGGGTATTCAGGTGGACCCGAAGAAGATAGAGGCGGTTCAGAGTTGGCCCAGACCGTCCTTAGCTACAGAGATTCGCAGCTTTCTTGGTTTGGTGGGTTATTATCGCCGATTTTTTCAAGAATTTTCATCTATTGCATCGCCCTTGACCAAGTTGACTTAGAAGGGTGTTTCATTTCAGTGGTTTGATGAGTGTGAGGAGAGCTTTCAGAAGCTCAAGACTGCCTTGACCACAGCTCCAATGTTAGTATTGTCATCAGCTTCAGGTTCTTATACCGTGTATTGTGATGCTTCAAGAGTTGGTATTGGGTGTGTTCTGATGCAGGAGGGTAGTTATTGCTTATGCTTCTCGTCAGTTGAAGCCTCATGAGAAGAACTACCCCGTTCATGATTTGGAGTTGGCTGCCATTGTTCACGCGTTGAAGATTTGGAGGCATTATTTGTATGGTGTGTCTTGTGAGGTGTATAGCGATCATCGTAGCCTCCAGCATTTGTTCAAGCAGAAGGATATCAATCTGAGGCAGCGGAGGTGGTTGGAGTTGCTTAAGGATTATGACATTACTATCTTGTATCACCCGGGGAAGGCCAATGCGGTGTTCGGCGCTTTGAGCCGAAAGGCGGTGAGTATGGGGAATTTGGCGTATATTCCAGTTGGGGAGAGATCTCTTGCAGTTGACGTTCAGGCTTTGGCCAATCGGTTCGTGAGGTTGGATATTTCGGAGCCCAGTAGGGTAGTGGCTTGTGTGATTTCTCGGTCTTCCTTATATGAGCGCATTAGAGAGCGCCAATATGATGATCCTCATTTGCTTGTCCTTGAGGACAAAGTTCAGCATGATGATGCCAGAGATGTGACTATTGGCGATGATGGGGTGTTGAGGATGCAGGGCCGGATTTGTGTGCCCAATGTGGATGGGCTTCGGGAGTTGATTCTGGAGAAGGCCCATAGCTCGCGGTATTCCATTCATCCGGGTGCTGCGAAGATGTATCAGGATCTAAGACAATATTATTGGTGGAGAAGAATGAAGAAAGACATTGTGGGATTTGTAGCTCGGTGTCTCAATTGTCAGCAGGTGAAATATGAGCATCAGAGACCGGGTGGCTTGCTTTAGCGGATGGATTGTGATGACCACTTGCTTTTAAATTAAATTCTGTGTTTCTGAGGCCTTAAAAACCTCTTTTATCTTCACCTCAATTTGCATGCGCAGTCCGGGCGTGTAGCCAAAAAGCTATTATGTGAAAAATCTGTGAAATATTGAAATTTTGACTTAAAATGCATTTAAGTTGACTTCGGCCAATATTTTTGGTAAACGGACCCGGACCCGTAATTTGACGGTCCAGGAGGGTCCGTAGGAAAATAAGGGACTTGGGCGTATGCCCGGAAATTAAATTCCGAGGTCCCAAGCCCGAGAAATGAATTTTTAAAGAAAATTGTTTTCTGAAATTGTTTAAAGGATTTTGAAATGAAATTTGATTAGAACCTGATGGTATCGGACCCGTATTTTGGTGCCGACGCCCGGTACATATGTTATATATGATTTAAGATAATTCTGTGAAATTTGGTGAAAAACGGAATCCATTTGACGTGATTCGGACTCAAAATGGAAAATGTGATGCTTTATGAAGTTTGAGAAAAATGCTTTGATTTTGTGGTTTAATTCGTTGTTTGAGAGGTTATTTTGGCGATTTGATCGCACGGATAAGTTTGAATGATGATGTTGAGTTAGTATGTGTGTTTGGTTAGGAGCCCCGAGGGCTCGGGTGTGTTTCTAATGTGTCTTGGGAAGTTTTGGACTTAAGAAAAGTTGCAGAAACAGCTGTTCTGGTGAAACCGCACCTGCGGTTCTTGGGCCGTAGATGCGGACTCGTAGGTGCGCACAGTGGGTCGCAAGTGCAGTCTAGTCTCGCAGAAGCGGACAATTTTCCGCAGATGCGGTTCCGTAGGAGCGGGCTCCTTCTCGCAGGTGCGGCCCCAGCGGGGCCTAGCCATTTCCGTAGAAGCGCCCATTTTTCCGCATGTGCGGTTGCGCATATGCGACCCACGAGCCGCAGATGCGGAAGTCGGGCAGTGAGTCTTTTTTAAAACATAACTTCAGCTATTTTCTTTCAAACTTTCACAAAAAAAATAGAAGAACTAGGCGATTTTCTCAAGAGATTTTCTTCCCAAATCACAAGTAAGCACTCACTAAGTGATTTCTTTCAATTATCTAATGTTTTTCATCAACTTTTATCAATAATCTTAGGGTTTTAATGGTAGAACTTGAGGAATTGGGTAGAGTTAGGGCTTTTTGATTATTTGGAAATTTGACCTCGTTTTGGGGTCGGATTTTAAAACAAATGATATATTCCGGCTCGTGGGTGAATGGGTGATCGGGTTTTGGTCCGAACCTCGTGTTTTGACCAAGCGGGCTCGGGGTCAATTTTTGGGTTTTTGGGAAGAATGATTAAAAAGCTATAATTAAGCATTGGAATTGGATTGTTTAGCATTTATTGATGTTATTAAGTTGATTATGTATGATACGATTGTGTTGGAGCCAAATTCGAAAGGAAAGGCGGTGTTTGAGGCTTGAGTTGGCCGTGGAAGTTTGAGGTAAGTGTCCGACCTAACCTTAGCTTGAGGGATTAGGAGTTGTGTCCTATTTGCTAATTGCTTCTTGTTGAGTACGACGTATAGGCATGGTGACGATTATCTATACGTTGGTGTCAAGCATGACTGTGAGTCTTGAATTGATAGTTATTGTGTTCTTAAATATTATTACGGATGTTATAATTGATAATTCTCGATATTGAGCGAAGATTTAGTTTATTTTCGTGGATTTTATTTATGATTGAGTGTTGGTACTAATTGAGCTGAGTAGGAGTTGAGGTAGGATTGGTTATAGCTGGTTCTCCCTTGCCGGGATGTTTGTCATGATATTGTTGTTCCCTTACCGGGAAGTTATTATATTGCTTTGTTCCCTTGTCGGGATTCCTTGTGATTTTGTGTTGGATTGTAAATGGGATCGGGTGGTACGCCTACCACGAGATATGATGAAATGGGATCGGGTGGTACGCCTACCAAGAGATATGATGAAATGGGATCGGGTGGTACGCCTACCACGAGATATGATGAAATGGGATCGGGTGGTACGCCTACCACGAGATATGATGAAATGGGATCGGGTTGCACGCCTGCAACGAGATGTGGACCGAGAGTGAAATCTGCCTTTATTTTTCATTATCCTTGTTAGAAGTTAAATTTTGGTTTCTTGATAATTCTATTGAGATTCTGTTTTATCTGTTATTCCCCGAAGCATGTTTCCCCTTCCCATCTTTAATTGTTTGTTCTAGTTTATTTTTTTCCGCTGTATATATATATATATATATATATATAACTGCATAGGTTTATCTGGAGTCTGGTCCTAGCCTCGCCACTACCTCGCCGGGGTTAGGCCGGGCACTTACCATCACATGGGTCGGTTGTGCTGATGCTACACTCTGCACTCTGTGCAGATACCAGAGCAGTACTGGGACAGCAGCAGTAGCTTGGGAGCCAGCCTTCAGTCCAGAGATCCCGAGGTAGTCCTGCAGGCGTCCGCAGGCCCAACGTCTCTTCTATCTACTATTATGTTCTGTTACCATTTGTATCTGAGACAGACAGAGTTTCTTTCTTTCAGACATTTGTATGTAGTAATCATAGACAGTCCGTGAATATTGTGACACCGGTTTCTGGGTAGAGACATATGTTGGCTTTTCGTACCGTTTTTGGTATTATGTTTATCTAAGTCTTCCGCTTAAATCCATCTTTCGCTATTATTAATGTTGATCACCTATTGTTACAAGTAGTTAAAAGTGTTAAAAATGAAAAGGTTAAAGATTTCTAAATTTTGTGGCTTGCCTAGCTTCTACGAGTAGGCATCATCACGACTCCCGAGGGTGGAAAATCCGGGTCGTGACATCGATATTCTAGAGTGGAAGTGGGAGCGGATAACCATGGACTTTGTAGTTGGGCTCCCACGGACTTTGAAGAAGTTTGATGCTATTTGGGTAATTGTGGATCGACTGACCAAGTCCGCGCACTTCATTCCTATCTGTACTACTTACTCTTCAGAGCGGTTGGTAGAGATATATATCCGGGAGATTGTTCGTTTGCATGGTGTCCCAGTTTCCATCATTTCAGATCGGGGCACTCAGTTTACTTCACAGTTTTGGAGTTCTGTACAGCGAGAGTTGGGTACTCAGGTTGAGTTGATCACCGCTTTTCACCCTCAGACGGACGGGTAGTCCGAGCGCACTATTCAGATATTAGAGGACATGTTACGCGCTTGTGTCATTGATTTTGGAGGGTCATGGGATCAGTTTCTACCGCTTGCAGAGTTTGCTTATAACAATAGTTACCAGTCGAGTATTCAGATGGCTCCATATGAGGCTTTGTATGGGAGGCGGTGTAGATCTCCAGTTGGTTGGTTTGAGCCGGGCGAGGCTAGGCTATTGGGTACAGATTTGGTACAGGATGCTTTAGACAAGGTGAGGGTGATTCAGGAGAGGCTTCGTACAGCGCAGTCGAGGCAAAAGAGCTATGCGGACAGGAAGGTTCGTGATGTGTCCTACATGGTTGGTGAGAAGGTTCTGTTGAAGGTTTCACCCATGAAGGGTGTTATGAGATTTGGAAAGAAGGGTAAATTGAGTCCGCGGTTCATTGGGCCTTTTGAGGTACTTGGGAGGATTGGGGAGGTGGCTTATGAGCTTGCCTTGCCACCCAGCTTATCGAGTGTGCACTCGGTGTTTCATGTTTCTATGCTCCGGAAGTATATTTGGGATCCGTCTCAAGTTCTGGATTTCAGTACGGTTCAGTTAGAGGGTGGTCTGACTTATGATGTGGAGCCAGCATCTATTTTGGAGCGTCAGGTTTGAAAGTTGAGATCAAAGGATATAGCTTCAGTGAAAGTGCAGTAGAGAAGTCGGCCCGTGGAGGAGGCTACCTGGGAGACCGAGCGGGAGATGCGGAGCAGATATTCTCACCTATTTGAGGCTTCAGGTATGTTTCTTAACTCGTTCGAGGACGAACGTTTGTTTAAGAGGGGGAGGATGTGACGACCCGACCGGTCGTCTCATGAGTTACCGCTCCGTTTCCCCCATTTATGCTTCTATTTGCTTTGTTTGTTGGTTCTATAGGTGATCGGGTTGGTTGCTCGGTTTGGAAAGGTTTGAGACACTTAATCTTTTTTAAGAAAGCTTAAGTTGGAAAAGTCAACCAGATGTTGAGTTATGTGTTATAGGGATCGGATGTGAGTTCCGATGGTTCGGATAGCCTCGGGAGATGATATGGGACTTAGGAGTGTGATCGGAATGTGTTTTGGAGTAGATTTAGGCTTGAATTGGCGAAATTGAGGTTTTGGCGTTTTCCGGTTGATAGGTGAGATTTTGATATAGGGGTCGGAATGGAATTCCGGAATTTTAGTAGCTTCGTTATGTCATTTGGGATGTGTGTGCAAAATTTCAGGTCATTCAGACGTGGTTTGGTATACTTTTTGATCAAAAGCGGAATGCGGAAGATTTTAGAACCTAAGGCTTGAATTCGATGTGTTTTGGTGGTTTTGATGTTGTTTGAGGTGTTTTGAAGGTTGGTATAAGTTTGAATAGTAGTATATGATGTGTTTGTGCTGTTGGTTGAGGTCCCAGGGGGCCTCCGGGTGGTTGCGGGTGGTTGACGAAGAGTTTGGAATTTTTGAAGAAGCTGCAGATTTTCTGCTTCTGGTATTTCCGCACCTATGGATTGGGGACCGCAGGTGCGATGCCGCAGATGCGAGAAGGAAGGCCGCAAAAGCGGAAGAAGGTGAGGGAGGGAGAAACCGCAGAAGCGGTTGGTGAACCGCACCTACGATGGCGCAGGTGCAGCTGTTGCATTGCAGATGCGGAAAGCTGGAGGATAAGTGAAAACCGCATAAGCGGTTCAAAGACCGCAAATGCGGAACGGCAAAAGCGGGATTTTGGTCGCAAGTGCGAAATCCCTGGACCAGAACATATAAGTTATTTCCTTCGCGATTTTCAGAGGGTTTCACCATTTTAAAAGCGAGTTCGGGAGTTTTGAGCGATTTTTGAAGAAAGATTTCAAGGGAGCTTCATTAAGGTAAAGAATTTGGACCTAAAACTCGTTCTTATTGTATTAATTCACGGATTAGGGCTGAGATTAATAGAAATTAAGCCAAAAAAATGGAGGAACTAGGACTTAGGAACTTAGGCCTTTGAGGGAGGATTTGGAAGTCCATTTATGGTCGGATTTTGGAACTTTTGATATGTATGAACTCGTGGGGAAATAAGGAATCTAATGACGTAAAATTTATCGAATTCCGAGACGTGGGCACAGGGATCAGGTTTTGGTAATTTTGGGAATTGTGTTGTTTTTCGATTGTTTTCGAGTGGGCTTTGTCCCTTAGCATATTTTGATGATTACGTTCTGATTTTGGTAGATTAGGAGCATACGAAGGCCGATTCGAGGGGCAAAGGCATCGCGAGCTAGAGTTTGGGCCGGATTGAGGTGAGTAATGATTTTAAATGCTTTCCTAAGGGTATGAAACCCCGCATTACACATCGTTCGGCTATGTTGAGGTGACGCACACGCTAGATGACGAGCGTGGGGTCGTGCACCGTTGGGGATTGTGACTTACTCCATCTCGAATGACTGTTTTACTGCGTATGTGATAGCTAATTATTTGATATTATTATATTTTAGGCTAAATGCCATATTTGGGCTTCGTGCCAACTGTTTGGACCCTTAGGAGATCTTTACTGATATTCTCCTCACTGTTTGATTTCATAGTTGTGCTCAGTCATGCCATATTTTACAATTTTCAAAACTCAGCCATATTAGTCTGTTTTAAACTCTTTAAATGATATTTTAAAAGATATTTTGAACTGAGTATCATGTTTTACTGTTGCCCGAGGGGTTTATGAGATTCTGACTGAGTAAGGCCGAGGGCCTGTATTGTGAGGTTACTTTTAGGTCGGGCTGCACGCCGTAGCAGTGATATACTGATTATGATAATGAGGTCGAGGGCCTGAGATTGTACGCCACGAGGTGGCTTGAGATTGATATGAGGCCGAGAGCCTGTTTATGATGCCACGAGATGGCTTGATATTGCGCTTGGGCCGTAAGGGGCCCCTCCCGGAGTCTGTACACCCCCAGTGAGCGTGGGTACCCATTGAGATATGAGATATAGCCCGAGGGGCTGGTATTGTTTTGTGATATTTCCCGAGGGGCCGATTCTGTTGTTACTTTGTCCGAGGGGCAGTTCTTATGTGTTTATCATTTCTAGTTGTCTTTCCTATATATTGTTTGACTGATTAAAAGGTGTTTTATGAGATTTCACTGTTTAATTATGTTTATTGATTTTGTTCTGCATCTTATAACTTAATGTTGTGTTTAACGTGATTTTATATCGCTCAGTCTTCATTTATTGTTATTATTCGCTGAGTTGGAGTACTCACTTTACTCTCTGCACCCCTGTGTGCAGATTCGGGCGCTATAGGTCCTGCTACTGAGGGTTGATAGTTTCCAGCAGATCATCGGAGATTTACTAGGTAGCTGCTTGGCGATTCGCAGCCTAGTGCATTCTCCCTCTATTTTTTTCCTTTCTGATTCAGCTATGTAGTAGTGGAGTAGACTTTCAGACTTGTAGTATTGTTTTAGATGCTCATGACTGGTGACACCCCGATGTCGGGTTGTGTTGATTTTGTTTCCGAAAATTGCACTATTTATTTTGGGATTTTATTTTTGTTAAAGATTTAGTATTTATTATTTTGATTGCTTAAAGTGAGTTGGAAGTGTGTCGGCTGTCCTTGTCTTCACGAGAGGCGCCATCACGATCGGTTACGGGTTTAGGGTCGTGACACAAATAAAGCACAGTTCATCCAAAAATTAATTCAAGCCAATTTTAGTCAATAAAAGCGACCGTGCTAGAACCACGGGACTCGGGAATGCTTTACACCTACTCCCCAGTCAACATAATTCTTTACACGGACTTTGTTTTCGCAGACCAATGATAATAGAGTCAAACCTTCCTTTGACTCGGGACTCAAACAAAAGGTGACTTGGAACCCCCAAAAATTAATTCCAAGTGGCGACTCTGAACAATAAAATAATTCCAACTCAGGTTTGTCACTTTAATTGAAAAAACTCTTTAACCCACAATCCATAACACATATCTATCTTTTGGGGGTAAAAAAGGGTGTGACCGACACGTATAATTAATTTCATGTATGATCATCAAATTTTATTCGTTATATAAGTTACATCACAAAATTAATTTTATAACATTAAATTCATCGAGCTTCACCCATGTATTAACGAACTCATGAAATTATTTTTTGCACCATTAAAATAATTGGAATTTACCAGTTGTATAAAAAAAATCACAAAACTATTTTTTAATCACTAAAATAATTGAACTATATGTTATATTCTTAACTAGTACAACTTATAGGAAAAATCAAATTCTCGGCAACATAAAATGATACATTATTACATGTTAGTAAATTTTTTTAAAAAATGTCTTTGTCATAACCATACTTTAAATTAAAAATTTGAAAAAATAAAACTAAAAATATGTTGCAACATAATACTGTAGGATTGAAAGAAAAAGTGGTTGAACTTATTTGGGACCGCATGGAGTAGCTAGTATCAATATTACAGTTTATCGGTTGAACTATCTTACGCCACTTATAGGGTGTTTGGATTGACTTATTTTAAGTGTTTATTAGCTTTTAAGCACTTTTTTAATTTGTGTGGTATTTGGCGATGATAAAAAGTGCTTAAAAACACTTACTTTTAGGCATAAAAAGTACAAAAATAAGTCAAAAGTCAAAAGTTGGGTATTATCAATTGATGACTTTTAGCTTAAAAGCTACTCCCTCCGGTCCAAAATAAGTGATTTTTTGGCCTTTTTTGTGGTCCAAAATAAGTGATTTTTTCAGATTTCAAGAATATGGTCAATTTCATTGCTAATTAATGCTAAAAGATGAATTTCTTAATCTTTGTGAAAACATCCAAAAAAATCAATTATTTTGGATCGGAGGGAGTAATTTTTATAAGCCAATCCAAACACCCTCCTAAATTAAAATTTCAATCCCACCAAATTATATCCTTTTTTAAGTTCTTAACGTTAGTTTGCATTAGTGTAGGCTAACGACACTACACCCATCGGGGCTGACTCTTTTTTGAACCTTGCGTGGACGCGAGATGCCTTGTGCACAGAGCTACCCGTTAATGGTATATATAATATATAATTATTGTTTCATAACAATATATTAATTATTTAAAAGAATGAAGGCTAATGTGATATGTTTTTCTTCAAAAGTAGTATCTCTATGATTTTTAACTAAATTCTGTTTGAATTAATTCTGACCGAATGGCTGCGTAAATATGGATGGAGACATAGAGAGATATCAAAACAGGCCACCCCGGCTAGGTTTCGCGTGCCTTTAATTGTAAAAATAGCATGAGCTAGCCAGTTTTCGGACTGATCGTTCAAAAATAGCCAGTGTTTGTAAAGTTATTGAAAAATAGCCATTACTTTGCTGCAACACGAAAAGTTCTAGCATAATATACTGGAGATCGGTGCACCTGTGTATGAACTTCCAGCATATTATGCTGGAACTCCAACACGCTTAAAGTTCCAACATAATATACTGGAGATTGGAGCACCTATGTATGAGCTTTCAACATATTATGCTGGACCGGTATATTATACTGAAACTCCAGTATAATATGTTGGAAGTCCAGTATATTATACTGGAGTATTTTTCGAATTTTGAACAGTGTTTTCGTTCAGATTTATCTTTACATGAAAAGTGGCTAAATTTCGATTACTTTTAAAACTATAGCTATTTTCGATTGACCACTTGTAAATCTGACTATTTTTTAATTTCTCTCCTTTAATTTTGATAAGCAAGGATGGGCCGACTCGACATTTGAATGTGCCTTAAAATTGCCAGTCCAAACCCAGCCTTAAGAGTACCGCATGGTAGGACAGACAATCCCTTTATTTTTTCCAACTCTTTTTAATTTTTAGGAGTTTTTTCATAACTTAGTAGTTAGTCCCTTAATCATGTGAATGACTTTTGTTTGCATACATCAGTACAAGAAGCTTAATATTTGACAAGGACTCTCGTAATGACAATACAAATTCTTTGTATCTCTAGTTTTTTTTTAATCTTTTTTTTTATGTTAAGATGAATATTTTCTTATACATTTTTTAACTTCTTCAGGTTCGGGATTGCTTCAAAAAATTTATATTATAAGGTCTTTTAATTTTTATTTTAGATTATTTGTTGATTTTATCATTTTTGTAATAAAAACTTTAAAATTCATAGAATCTGCTAGTTGTTATAGGTCAAAGTCAAACATAATTTTTTCTTGATCTAATATAGACTATAGTAAGACATGATCAATTTATAATAGTATATGATTGTATTGGGAAAAAAGTTGAATTTATATTGAAGATGACGTGGCGTGACATGTGGACTGGACAAATGGTCAAAGCGTAACAATTGAGAAAAAGGTACGGGAGATGACAGGTACGGGAAGAGGAAGTGAAATAGGCACGAGAAGCAGTTTAGACACGAGTCTCGTACCAATTCAAGTCATTTAAAGCCAGTGGGTCGAAAGGCATGACGCGAAAGTGGGACCGCGATCGCGTAGAGTAAAATATAGGCTCCAGGAAAAAGGCCTACGCGAACGCGTAAAAAGGCTTGCGATCGCGGAAGAGGAGGAGCTGACCTTACGCGATCGCGTCTGAGGACATGCGAACGCGAAGAAGGAATGGGCCTCTGGGCCACCGACTCAGTCTACACTACGCGAACGCGAAGGAGAAGCTGCGAACGCGAAGGAGGAAGGGGCAGAGCTACGCGATCGCGAATCAAACCATGCGATCGCATTTAAGGAATTGGGCCTTCCTCCAGATTTGTCTATGCGATCGCGTGAGCTGGGACGCGATCGCGAAGAAGGAAATGGTCTGCAACAGTTGAAGAGAATTTCTGCAATTTCTCATAACTCCAAAATGCTCCATTGAGCATCCGAAACACACCCGAGCCCCCGGGACCTCGAACCAAACCTACG
>NC_031994.1:22107753-22110707 GCF_001879085.1 Nicotiana attenuata | reverse complement strand
ATTACTACTGCGGATAGAAAGGCAGGAGGAAACTATTCACAACTTGAAAGTTCACATGAGTCAACTGGTTGAAGTTTTTAATGCTCAACAAGCCAATATTGTGAATAGTATCCAAGAAGAGCGTGAATTAGATACAGAAATTGATGAGCTAGAGGAGGAGGCTAGAGTAGAACACCAACAATCAATCACATTAGATTTTGAGGATGTCGATGTTGTAGAAGAGATACTAGAGTCAACCAAGGATATTGAGGATGCATATTTAGTTGACTCTATTGTCATTAGTGTTGAGAATGTAGATAGTCCCAATGTTCATGTAGTTGAGCGCATTGGTCCTCACTCCAAGCATTTTTCCACATTGTGTTTAGATGATGATATGGAAATAGAGTCGTCCGAGCCATTTGAGGAGTCAAGGAATGAGGAACAAAGTGCTTACATTCTGGAATTCTTCTTGCCAGAAAGTCGGGATTACACACCTCATATAAAGGCCAAGAAATGCAGAATACTACATTATTTTATTGGGCCAGTCAGATTCGTTCCACCACCCCAGGAGCATGATCATAGAGCAGAATCAAAACTTGGGGTCCGATTCATAAGTTCAAAGTGGAGGCAGAAAGTGATTCACGTCGTGCCGCGAGTCAAGCGCTTGTTGGGAGGCAACCCAGCTTTATTGCTTTCTTTTATTTATTTTTTTATTTTTATTTTTTTAATTGTATTATTTTTGTAGTGTCAATTTTTTTATTTTCTAGGAGCATGGAAAGCAAAGGCATTGGAAGAATACAACAGCAAACCAAATGGTTGGAACTAAGTGTGAGGTACCCGCACGAAGGACCAAGCTGGGGAGAAGTCTGAGTACCCCATGAGCTGTAGTGCTTCGGCCTTTGGCCTACCAGGGAGTCTCTTTTACCCTTTTTATTAGTTATGGTGTGCATTGGGGACAATGCAAAATTTTAAGTGTGGGGTGAGGAGATCGTCGGGGTGATTTTCTATGCTATTTTAGTTGTGTTAGTTTAATAATTTTTTTAAAAAAAAGATTGGACTTTTCCCGACGATGGATTTATTAGATAATTTTCTTGAGGGATTTAAGTCTAAAGAAAAAAAAAGATTTTCTTTTGTTAGGTAGTGTAATAATTCCCCCTTGGTTTTTCTTTGTGCCGCGGTTCTTTTCCAAGGGTTTTGTTTGAACCGGGTGTTGTTTTTTAGGAATAGGAGCCATTGTGTTGAGTTTTTAATTGAAGCAACATCTCTTGACTTTGTTATGCCTTGAGAATAGTGAGTACTTTGGTTGTGACGCTTAGGCTCAATTTTTGACTCTTGTATAAGTACCTTAAATTGTATTATCTTAACTTTGCTTAACTGCTTTGACTAGAGTGTCTATGAATCCAATCCTGAGTGAGTTATGTGCCATGTGTGTGTAAGGTTTTGCGTTTTCAGTGCATTGCATTTGATGCCTAGAACTTGCCCTGTGTGTTTGCAAAGCGAAATAGTAGTGTTGTTCAGTCTTGGAAGTGATATAGGCGTTTTCTTGTTGAGCCAGATATGTATATTTTACCCGCCTAATTATTATGTATCATAGTTAACCCCTTTGAGCATGTAATCATGTTTCTTTGGCAACCACATTACTAGCCTTACCCATTTGTTCGACTTAACCATCTATTTGAACAATTGTAACCTCTCATGAGCACGTGAATTATTATGAACTATGTAAAAGTTAAAGTGTAGGGTGGTTGGTTTGGCTTTTGAGTGGAACTAATGAAATAAGGAGAAAGGTGCACTGTTTTGAAAAAGTAAGAGCTACTTGAATTGGAAAAAAAAATAGTTGGATTCTTGTGGAAAAAAAAATTCCTTGATAAGTGGTGGCTCTTGATGTAAGTGTGCTTAAAGAAGAATGGGGTAATATACACTGATGTGAAGGTGGAGTTTGGTTTGACATAAGTATGGGGTTTGAATGTTAAAGTATATGTATTAAAGTGCTTAGGGAGGTGTAGTCACCCTTATATCTAAATGTATCCTACCCGTCCCGTAGCCTACATTACAACCAAATAAAGTTCTAATTGATCCAAGATTGAATGAGCTCGATTAGTGGAGTTGTACACTACGGGCAAGCTTATGGTGCATCTTTTGTGGCATATGAATGTTATTTCTGAGAGTGAGTGAATTCTTTCTATCTTGAGTTCCTAAGTATTCTTAAATTTTATTGTGTGGAACTACTCTCTTTTGTTGTGTGAGGGCACTTGATTCATGAAGGAAAGGTAATGTCAGTGACCTCTATATTAGAGTAAGTGGGTGAGTTGTGAATAACGTGTGGTACTTGTGAGTCAAATTTTGAGGTGAAGATGTTACGCTTTTGTGCTTAGTCTATTTTAAATACTCTTGGTGTGATGAGTTAGGAGAATTGTTTAAAAAGGTCGTGTCTATAAAAAAAGTGGAGTTTGATTGCTCGAGGACGAGCAATGGTTTAAGTGTGGGGTGTTGATGATAGGCTATAATTGCATATTTTAGTCGCTTATTACACTCGAATTTACTGCACTTTAATTGAGTTTGCGCTTTAATCGCTAGTGTTTTGCACTAATTGTGTGTTTTATGCCTTGTAGGTGTGATTCCGAGCTATATAGATGTTATGCAATGAATTTAAGTGATTTGAAGCCTTGAAATCTGAGTGAAAGCTCAAGGAATTAAGCCGGGATTGTGTTCGGGGGTCAAATTTGATAATTAAGTACGAACGAAGACTTGAGGAGGCATATTGCGCACTGTCTAGTAAAATAGACATAACTTTTTTCTCAGAACTCCATTTGGGCTCCACAATATATGGTTGGAAAGCTAACTCAAAGGGCTACAACTTTCATGTTTTACGTTTTTCCAAATTCCAAACGGAACAGGGTGAAAAACCGCGGTTTTGCCGCGACCGCGGCAGAACCGCGGCAGAGTGTACTCGCGGACAACTGAAGTATCAGAGG
>NC_031994.1:22078717-22107701 GCF_001879085.1 Nicotiana attenuata | reverse complement strand
GCGAAAATTTCAGGGACTAAAGTGCAAAACATGGGATTTTAAGTCCTAAACCCTATATTAAACAAAGGAGGCCGGCCAAGAACACCAGGGGGACATATTTTGGACACAAATTAGACCTAAGGAGGCGAGGAGACACTACTTTAGGGTTAGACAACACCCTTGGAGGCAAGAACACATTGGGAGCAAGGCGGAGAATTCTTCTACGAGTTTTTTCCTTCCTCTTCCTATTTTTTTCATTGTTGGTTATGACTTTTAGTATTGTAGTTTTACATACTATTATGAATAGCTAATTTGTTATCTAGAGTTTTGATAGAACCTTTTGTAGGATAAATTCTTGTTATGTTTTTTATATAATTGAGCCATAGCTTTTCTCTATTTGTTCAACTACGTTTATATTGTGGTAGGTTGAAGAGCTCTCAATTAGCTGTGTCTATTTAGTATGCATAACTCGGGAGAGAGTGCATATTTAGGTAATTGTTGAACAACACCACTCCCAGAGTATATGAGGGATCAATAACCGAGGGTTTAAAGGTGGGATTAGGGATAACGAAGCCTTGGGTGCGATCTGAAGTGAGCTGTATTAAAAGCCAGCTAGCGTAGCTCGGGAGAGTGCGTCTAGTAAATTATCGTAATTACTCGGGAGAGATTTACGGTAATAAGAGTGCTCATGATCGGTAGAGAATACTTAGGCAAAATTATAGAAGACATAGCGGGAAGGATTCCGACAATAGGGGAAATCATAACTCTAGACCTCCTTAATCTTTTCTCTAACCCTCAGTATCGTTAGTTGTTAATTTACTATTTTAATTTGTTAGTTAATTAGTTAAACAGAAGAATCTTAATATCTATAAGTTAGGAATTGTTCAAGCTTGTCTTCTTGGTGATAGTGAACAACTGTAGCTAAACCTTAGTTCTCTGTGGGATTCGACTCCGGACTTGTAAACCGGATTATATTTGCAACGACCGCATTGTCCCCGGCAACGGCGCCAAAATTTGATCACGCCCAGCTATGCCTTATAAAAAGGACAATGCGGTCGTTGCAAATATAATCTGGTTTACAAGTCCGGAGTCGAATCCTACAGAGAACTAAGGTTTAGCTACAACTGTTCACTATCACCAAGAAGACAAGCTTGAACAATTCCTAACTTATAGATATTAAGATTCTTCTGTTTAACTAATTAACTAACAAATTAAAATAGTAAATTAACAACTAACGATACTGAGGGTTAGAGAAAAGATTAAGGAGGTCTAGAGTTATGATTTCCCCAATTGTCGGAATCCTTCCCGCTATGTCTTCTATAATTTCGCCTAAGTATTCTCTACCGATCATGAGCACTCTTATTATCGTAAATCTCTCCCGAGTAATTACGACAATTTACTAGACGCACTCTCCCAAGCTACGCTAGCTGGCTTTTAATACAGCTCACTTCAGATCGCACCCAAGGCTTCGTTATCCCTAATCCCACCTTTAAACCCTCGGTTATTGATCCCTCATATACTCTGGGAGTGGTGTTGTTCAACAATTACCTAAATATGCACTCTCTCCCGAGTTATGCATACTAAATAGGCACAGCTAGTTGAGAGCTCTTCAACCAACCACAATATAAACGTAGTTGAACAAATAGAGAAAAGCTATGGCTCAATTATATAAAAACATAACAAGAATTTATCCTACAAAAGGTTCTATCAAAACTCTAGATAACAAATTAGCTATTCATAATAGTATGTAAAACTACAATACTAAAAGTCATAACCAACAATGAAAAAAATAGGAAGAGGAAGGAAAAAACTCGTAGAAGAATTCTCCGCCTTGCTCCCAATGTGTTCTTGCCTCCAAGGGTGTTGTCTAACCCTAAAGTAGTGTCTCCTCGCCTCCTTAGGTCTAATTTGTGTCCAAAATATGTCCCCCTGGTGTTCTTGGCCGGCCTCCTTTGTTTAATATAGGGTTTAGGACTTAAAATCCCATGTTTTGCACTTTAGTCCCTGAAATTTTCGCTTCATGCCGCGGTTTTGCCGCGGTCGCGGTGGAACCGCGGCCAAACATGCCCTCTGATTCTTCAGTTGTCCGCGACCATCTTCTACCGCGGTTCTGCCGCGGTCGCGGCAAAACCGCAGTTTTTCACCCTGTTCCATTTGGAATTTGGAAAAATGTAAAACATGAAAGTTGTATCTTTTTGAGTTATCTTTCCAACCATATATTGTGGAGCTCAAATGGAGTTCTGAGCAAAAAGTTATGTCTATTTTACTAGACAGTGCGCAATATGCCTCCTCAAGTCTTCGTTCGTACTTAATTATCAAATTTGACCTCCGAACACGATCCCGGCTTAATTCCTTGAGCTTTTACTCAGACTTCAAAGCTTCAAATCACTTAAATTCATTGCATAACATCTATATAGCTCGGAATCACACCTACAAGGCATAAAACACACAATTAGTGCAAAACACTAGCGATTAAAGCGCAAACTCAATTAAAGTGCAGTAAATTCGAGTGTAATAAGCGACTAAAATATGCAATTATAGCCTATCATCAAAAATCAAACATGTTATTGTCCTAAAAATCTAATTAGGTACATGAGTAAATCGAAGATAAGTAATCATGACTTACCCGATGAAATTAAGAAACACATTTTCAATCTAATGACACAGCATATAGAAACATGATGTCAATAGCACATATAAGCTGAAGGATTTGGTGCTTTTTAATAGATGAATAAGTACCATCATAAACCAAAAACCTTTGCGCATTTTTAGTGAATTAGAAATTAACATAGATATCTAGCGTAAAAAGATAACTCAACCTTAGGCCTAATAGCTTCCTTACTCAAAATTTCAGTTTACTCTAGAATGACATGAAATAAGGCATATATTAACTCGAAACAGTAGGCCCATTTTAAAAGTTGGTAAATGGCGTAAAACAGAAAATACCACCAGCGATATACTGATAGATGAAACAAAGAATATATGAAACCCATATATCTGCAGTTCTTTATTCTTCCCCCCTCCCCCCCCCCCCCCTAATCAATCCAATCACACTATTTCATTATTAATGTTTCGTGTCCACAAACTAATGTTATAGGCTAGAATGGTAGATCACAAGGTAACTTTTCTATTACCATTTGCGAATTAAAAGGTTTCACCTAAGTAGACATTAGCTGTTAAATTAGGCTTTTAGCTCATGATGCATTTAAAGTGCAGTAACTTTGGAAGCACTACAAAATAGACAGACATCTCTACTAAATTGGATCATTAAAATTTTAAAATGCTTCAGTTTGATGAATTTGAGAGCAAACAATTGAAGATTTTACTGTAGATAAATGAAGAAGAAGTAAAAACGATACTTGATAAGACATGCTTGACATGTAATTAGATCAATCAGTAACTGATGGAAAAATGAAGCCTAGATAACAAATTTACCATTTAAGCTACTTGCTTCAAGGCCAAAGCATACTGAGATGCCAAATGACATTCAATATAAAAAAATTCCCAAGTATAGTCACTCTACATGTTGCGCGTATAAATAAAACAAACACAACAGCAATAATACTCCTAATAAATAAATTTCTTTAGTTTAAATTACTTTGAACTATTTTTACATAAAACATAGAATCAAACAACAACAACATGTCCAGTATATTCCCAACAGATAGGGTCTGGGAGGGTAGTATGTACACAAACCTTACCCCTACCTAACGAAGGTAGAGAGGTTGTTTCCAATAGACCCTCGACTCAGAAAGGGTAAGAATGAGGAGAAGAAGAAAGAAGAAGGAGAAGAAGAAAAAGAAGAGGAAGAAGAAGGAGGAGGAGGAGGAGGAGGAGGAGGAGGAGGAGGGGGAGGGGGGGGGGTGAAGGAGGATCAAATCAAGAAAGGAAGAGAGAAGAAAAAGAGAGAGATAAAGGATAAGTAGTACCAAATAATAACAACAGAGAATAAAATACCTGAGACAAACAAAACCACATAACGCAATAAAGATCTGAGAATATGAAGGGACATGTGTGTTACAAATTAAGACTAACGGTGAGCAACTAAGAAACTCCCAACTACCTACTAACCTTCTACCCTAATCCTCAACCTCCACACCCTCCTATCAAGGGTTATATCCTCAGTGAGCTGAAGCAGCGCCATGTCCTGCCTAATCACCTCTCCCCAATACTTCTTAGGCCTTCCCCGGCCTCTTCTCAAACTCGCCATGGCTGACCTCTCATGCCTCCTAACGGGAGCTTCAATCCATCTAATCTTAACATGTCCGGACCATCTCAGCCTCGACTCCCGCATCTTGTCTTCCACGGAGGATACTCCCACTTTGTCCCGGATAGCTTCATTCCTAATCTTATCTCTCCTGGTACACCCACACATCCGTTTCAACATCCTCATTTCTGCTACTTTCATCTTCTGCACATGGGAGTTCTTTACTAACCCACTCAACCCCATACAACATAGTTAGCCGAACCACTACTCTATTAAATTTACCCTTAAGTCTTGGTGGCATATTCTTATCACATAAAATACCAGAAGCAAGCCTCCATTTCATCCATCCCGCTCCAATGCGATGTGCGACATCTTCGTCAATCTCCCCGTTACCATGGATAATAGACCTAAGATACTTGAAACTAGCTATCTTGGGGATAACTTGAGCATCAAGCTTTACATCAACGTCTGTTCACTGAATTTGCACTCCAAGTATTCTATTTTGGTTCTGCTCAACTTGAAACCTTTAGACTCCAAGATCTGTCTCCAAACCTCCAGCCCCGCGTTAACTCCGCCTCGCGTCTCGTCAATAAACACTATATCATCGTCAAATAGCATGCACCAAGGCACATCCCTTGGATGTGTCGCGACAACACATCCATCGCCAAGGCAAATAAAAAAGGTCTAAGAGTCTATCCCTGGTGCAACCCCATCACAACAGGGAAATGCTCCGAGTAACCTCCCACAGTCCTCACCCGAGTCTTAGCACCATCATACATATCCTTAATCACCCTAATGTACGCCAACGAAATGCCGCTAGCCTCTAAACACCTCAATAGAACCTTCATCGGGACTTTATCGCACGTTTTCTCAAGGTCAATAAACACCATATGAATGTCCTTCTTCATTTCCCTATACTGCTCCACTAATCTCCTCACCATATGAATCGCTTTTGTGGTCGAACGCCCCGGCATGAATCCAAACTGGTTCTCGGAAATAGACATGCACCTCCTAAACCCTAGCCTACACCACCCTCTCCCAAACCTTCATATTGTGATTCAACAACTTTATACCTCTATAATTATTGCAATTTTGGATATCACCCTTGTTCTTGTACAAAGGAATCATTGTACTCCACCTCCATTCTTTGGGTATCTTCTTTGTCCTGAAAATAACATTAAACAACCCAGTGAGCACTCCAATCCTGCTCGGCCCATGCTCTTCCAGAATTCCATCGGAATTTTGTCTGAGCCCGTCGCTCTGCCCCTGCACATCTTAGGAATCGCCCCTTCTGTCACGATCCAAAATCCAACTAGTCGTGATGGCACTTGATCCAACCCGCTAGGTAAGCCAATTAATAACTATCCAATTCCAATGAAATTTAATAAGACAATTAAGTAAAATAAAATATCAAAATCCTATACATTTTCCAAGGACTGGTAGTACAAATTATGAGCTTCTAAGATTAGAATTTACAAAGCTGGTATGAAATAAATACATCATCTGTTCAAAAAGTACATAAACAGATCTTTATATTCTAAGGATACTATGAACAAGAGACAGCTACAACTGGAACGCAGGTATGTCTTCAATTTCCAGCTCCCATCGATCACAGCCATATCAACAGTCAACATCTGCACGCAAGATGCAGAAGTGTAGTATGAGTACAACTGAACCCATGTACTCAATAAGTAAAAAACATAACCTTAGGTCGAAAGTAGTGACGAGCTGGAACATAGGTCGGGTCCAACACCAATAATCAACAGCAGTTCATAACAATGCAAGGCAAGTAATAAAAGAAGTAACTCGGAATTTAAAATGCTCATCTTATTCATAATTCCCAAAATTAGTTCCGCTTTTCAAGTATATCAGTGAAAACCCAATTATTTTACCGAAATCATCAAAAAAATATGAGATAGTTTGAAAACTGTAATTTTTCCAAAAAAATTCCTTTCCACAATAAATAAGATGTTTCATTTTCTTTGCAGATAGCAAGTGTGGAATACCTCTCTATGCCCACATATCAATATGTGTGAAAAGTCATGAATGACGTGATACGTACATCATGAGGAAAATGCATCTCTATGCATGTATGTCATGTGTGCATGTCAATGCCATGTATCTCAGAGATGAACTCATGTACTCACACTCTCAAAGTACTCAATCACACTGCCTCATACTTTGCACTCATCATGCTCAATCACTCAGTACTGAATATGTCCAATCCGGCCTAGGGAAGATCCATCCCGGAATATATACATCAAGTGACCAACAATCACTCAGTACTGAGTAGGGGTAAATCCAGCCCGTGGGGAAGATCTATCCCCGGGTATATAAATGCTTCGGACAAGATCCATGTCCAGGGAATATCCATCCCTCAATATAATCAACCGTGCTCACTAGGGGTGTGTATAGACTTCGGAGGGGCTCCTACAGCCCAGGCGCTATCATAAAATCAGTATAACCGCTGCGGCGTGCAGCCCGTTCCCATAACTGTTATTCATAATCAGGCTCTCGGCCTCACTCAGTCATCAATCTCTCTAGTCTCACTCACGGGCTCACAATGTCATGAAACTAGCCCGACAACAATGATATGATGTATCAATAAACAACAACTGAGACTGAGATATGCTATGAATGCATGAATATGACTGAGTACGAAATATCAATGAAATCAGTGAAATCACAGCAATAAACGACCACTATGGTTCCCAACAGTATCGGCATAAAGCCTAAACATGATATCTAGCATGATTGACATCTCAACGGTGATTGACCATGGAAACAACGGAGTCACAATTCACATGGTGCATGCCCACACGCCCGTCACCTAGCATGTGCGTCACATCAATACCAATCACGTAACATGTATTTCGGGGTTTCATACCCTCAACACTAAGTTTAGAAATGTTACTTACCTCGAACAAGCCAATTCCGATACCGAGCAAGCCAAGCGATGCTCCAAAAATATCATCTCACGCATACCGACCTCCGGCTCAATACTAGCCAAAAGCAACTCAAAATACATCAAATAAAGCGCAAGGGAACAATTCCAAATGATAAAGATTGAATCCTTAATCAAAATCCAAAACCGGCCAAAAATCACACCCAGGCCCACCCTCGGAATCCAACAAAGCTCACAAAATCCGACAACTCGTTCAATTACTAGTCCAACCATACTAGTTTCACTCAAATCGACTCCAATTCGATGCTCAAAACTCAGAAATTCACATTATAAAACTTTAGGCCAAGACCCCCAATTTCCTCTTTAAATTCATAAACCACTTGCAAAAAAATGAAGATGGATTCATGAAATATAACCAAAATCGAGTAGAGAAAACTTACCTCAATTCATATGGTGAAATTTGCTTCAAAAATCGCCTCAATCCGAGCTCCATAGCTCCCAAAATGTAAAAATGGCCGAAACCTACAAAATAGAGTACTTTATAATCTGCCCAGGCATCCTCTTACGCGAACGCGGGAAAACCATAGCGTTCACGATGAACAAAATGCACACTGCCACAAAATACTCTACGCGTTCGCGACACACCCCACGCGAACACGATGACCACTGCTGCCAAAGCTTCGTGAACACGACACTTATTACGCGATGCGATGAAGGATTCCCCATCTCCAGTTTCCAAACCTCAACACTATGCGAACGCGAAGAAGACTTGCCCCATCTCTACGCGAACGCGGAACATACTTCATGATCGCGAAGAACAATTGTTGCTGCCATCAAAATACACTACGCGTTCGCGATACTTGCCACGCGAACGCGATGAAGAAATGTGACACTAGACACCAGAACACACCAACACTGAAAACATGAAGAAAAATAGCCCAAAATCAATCCGAAACACGCCTGAGCCCCTCGAGACCCCGTACAAACATACAAACAAGTCCCATAACATAACACGAACCTACTCAAGGCCTCAAAACACACATAACAACATCAAAACAATGAATCACACCTCAATTCGAAATCAATAAACTTTGAAACTTCAACCTTCCACAACCGATGCCGACACCTCAGATTTTGCACACAAGTCACATTTGACATTAAGGACCTGCTCCAACTTTCGGAATTGGAATCTGACCCTAATATCAAAAAGTCCACTCCCGGTCATACTTTCCAAAATTCCAACTTCCGCCATTTCAAGCCTAATTCTACAACGGACCTCCAAATCACAATCTGGACGTGCTCCTAAGTCCAAAATCACCCAATGGAGCTAACGGTACCATCAAAACTCCAATCCGAGGTCAAATACTAAAAATTCAAACTTGGTCAATTCTTTCAATTTAAAGCTTCCCAATTGAGAATCATTCTTCTAAATCAATTCCGAATAACCTGAAAACCAAAACCGACGATTCACATAAGTCATAATACATCATACGGAGCTACTCATGCCCGTAAACTACCGAGCAAAGTGTAAATTCTTAAAACGTCTAGTCGTGTCGTTACATCCTCCCCCACTTAAACATATGTTCGTCCTTGAACGTGCCTAGACTTGTTCTTAAGCCGCCAAACCACCGTGTAACCCTACCATGCATATACCCGGGGGTGATCCTACGTCACCCTATCCCATAGGTCTGATAACACAACATAACTAAAATTTCTTAATGCAACCTAGCCCATAAGCCTTAAAATCCAATTTCCACATCCGGAATTTTCTATAAGATCTGAATCTTGCATCTACACACTGTATAAGTCTGAAAAAGTTGTACCAAGCTGTAACCATACCCCAAGATGCAATTGCATGATATACCGCATAACTTAAATACTCGTAGCAATGATTTCTATCACAGTAGCTGCTCAAAACAACCCAATACCGGTAATAAACCTCGTATCAAACAAAACCTCGTTCTAAAACCTTTGTACACTAGCGATGATGAAAGAAACATGCAGAACTCATAACCATTCATTAGATCAACAAGTCATGGAGCTCCCTCTCCTTCGACAAGAACTATATCCGATTTCTAAGCCGACTTCCGATATTATCCTTCCAACCATGCTGTAATCAATTCCCGATAGTATCCATTCTAGGTCTAATGAACTCATCTCATCCAACACAACCATTCTAGTGACATGCCACATCAACACAATCTAAAGCCACATCCCGCTCAATTCGTACAACAATAAGCAATAATCCAAATGTACTCAAATCATGGAAAATGACTCAAACGAGAGAACTGTCCCGCAAGCTTAACAAGTACTGCCACAACAAAATACTGAAAATCCATCAACCCGTAATACCATCACACGAATCTAACACAAAGGTTCATACCTCACATAACTCCGCTGCAATGCGTGACCCCATCCAAACACTAGTCCATGGCATATACCTCAAGCCACCCTGCTCAAAATCAATAACCACGCGCAATTCGACATCAAGTACTCAAAGTGCATTACCATAACCACGGAGAAGCAAATGACATAGTGCCATACAAAACCCGAAAGAACATAACCAATACACCATCAATCATGCAATACTCAAATACTCATCTTGCTCAAATTCCGTTATAAGACCCCAATAGAACCACACCATGTGTGCTTATAACCCACAATTCACAACTCCTCGTAGCATAGAAGAGTAACTCACAGATCATTTCAGAACACGAATAAGCTCAATAACAACCGAATGGCACACCCCTCAATAATAGCAGTATGGAGCCAACCAATCCGACTCAGTATAGAATACACATCCTAATTAGGCCTACCAATAGACCCCCAAATCAGCTCTAGTCACCCACAAATAGATAAATAACCCTCTGAAAGTCCACAATGACTGAATCATAACACATACTATCATCTGGCTAGCTTCGGCCACGACTTCACAATCCACAACCATGATACAATCTGCTCTTAAGAACTCCCAGTCCCCAAATCCATAGAACACATGAATCACCATATCTGATCCCATCTCCACCGCCCGAATGTCTAACATATCTCTCATACGCGATCATCCCACGAGGAATACTTCTATAATTCTTTCGTGCCACATAGCAAAATTTGAATATCAGCAGTCGATCAACCAGGAGAGTGCCGCAATACCAATGAAGTATCCATAAATCAAAACACAATGCCCCTTCTGAAATTTACACTCTCATCAAGCAATACCAAATAGTAATAACCTAGTCATCTGAAACCGTCTATGATGCCTAAGAATTCAGGACCTTCCTTACAAAACCGAATTGTGACCTTGCACATGCAATATCAATCCTACACAACACACCATACCTATTGTGGAATCATATGAAAAATTATGAAAATCTCAAATTCAACCTTGAGTCCCAAGCAGAATACACCCCCGATCAGTCAGACACCTTCCATTTGATCTCATCCAGGAGAAAATCACAATACACAACCACACACCGGTAGGAAATATACACCTCGAACTGTGGTAGTAACCATCGAGAACTCTTTGAAACCCACTTGCACATAATCAAGCCATTAGAACTAAATCTCTCTAACTCAACCAAGTCACGCAAGTTGCCAAAGCCCAAGAGCATTGCCATAAAGCACCTGTAGAAACCCACCACATCATAAGCACCCAAAGAACCGATTATATCCATTACTATACTGATCCAACCTACTATCAAGTTGTCCTAATTCTCCGAGTTCTTCCCGAATTGCCCTCAAATTGACACTTCTCCTTGCTAGAACACTACGATCCTTAACCAAACGTGCCCACGAACTCTGGCATAGAACCACACCGCCTTAAGGCTCATAAGCCGCTGAATTCCCTCTTAAGCACCCCAAAAGTACCACAACTAATATACCCACTCTGAAGAGACCTTCCGTGAATCTAAAGCCGTTTCCTTCCCCTTTCCTGATACTGAAATGTAGAATCCATAAGGATATAGAAATATCGTGAGTCTCGACACCATCCAATGTAAATCTCGGTTTCTAGGCATATACAAATCTTGAAAAATTCTCAATTGCTACATATAAATCTTGAACCCATTAGAACTCTCGAGAGAGAGCCTTCCACTCCGCTCAAATTTCAATTAAACCGACCAGACGAATCGAACAACCTGTGCCCCATTAGCACACCAACACCCAAGGAAGTAACCCACACTCCTAAGCAACCGAGCAAATTCCTACTCCATGCACACTACATCCTTCACGCATAACCACTCAATTATTTCATGATTCCCATATACC
Source organism: Nicotiana attenuata (assembly GCF_001879085.1). Taxonomy (NCBI): domain Eukaryota; kingdom Viridiplantae; phylum Streptophyta; class Magnoliopsida; order Solanales; family Solanaceae; genus Nicotiana; species Nicotiana attenuata. Next base: position 22,096,347 of record NC_031994.1, on the reverse strand, counting down.
CATAGAGTGTTATACAACCTGTATCTAGAAATTCCTTTACTCGATTCATCCTCGATCTCAACCTCTGCAAGTCTAACTGATTCACAAGTATACCTCGAACTGAAACCAATACAACATATAATCGTGCAATAAACTCGTCGATAGCAGACTCTCCCACTTGGCTCAAAGCTATAGATCAAAAAACATAATAATTCAAAATGCCCATACTCTATTACTGCCACAATACCGTAGTGAAATTCAACTATATCCTTCATAAAATCACATACACAACCCACATAGTACCTCAAATCATCTGCAAATCTTGCATTCGCCCTAGTAATATCCAAGACAACTCCCATAAGTGACTCAAACTCAAATTGCAGCACATATAATTCACTGGCAAAAGGGAATTTTCTACAAAACAACATAGGGATCACACAACCTCAGGACACCCCGCAGGAGATAACCCACTTGCTTAGCCTCAATCTGATATCTTTTCATACCCTTTCACAACCACAACTACTACGCAATCGCTTAATCTTTCTGAGTCTGATCTCAACAGTAAGACACGAGAACCTAATTCGTTTCGACATTAAGCAATAGGAAAGATCCTTTAATACAGTCATAACTCGAAACCATACGTCGCATCAAGACAAAAACCAAACACCCAATAGTCCTTTCTACATCTCAAGTAAACTCTTCTCGTCTCATTTGAATAATCTGAACACATCTCACAGTCATATCATACTCACCACATAGTCATCCAATCACAAATCCCACTAATAGGGACACCACCGAACATATAAGTCCCAAAAGCACGTGCTCACACAATCGAAATCTTCGTGCTCAAGCTACAGTCAAAACCCGGCCTCAAGTCCTCCAAACTGGCACATCTTCAGCATGCAAAAATCACATCTTGCACCTCAACCATAGAATCACAAGTCGTCGATGCACAATTGATACCGAGCACTCATGTGCACATACGAATACGTGGAAGGAATTCAAAGAGCTACACTTCAAGCTGAATCAATGTCGCACGATAAGGAAAGAAAGATGGGAAGTATATCCTAAATGTCCTGTAGCCTCTCGAAGATAGGTATGAACGTCATCATACCGATCCGCAAGACTCTACTAGACACTTGCTCATGACTTGTAGAACCTATGAACCTGGAGCTCTGATACCAACTTGTCACGACCCAGAATCCAACTAGTCGTGATGGCACCTAACCCAACCCGCTAAGTAAGCCAATTAATAACTATTCAATTCCAATGAAATTTAATAAGATAATTAAGAAAAAGAAAATATCTAAATCCAATATATTTTCCAAGGACTGGTAGTACAAATCTTGAGCTTCTAAGATTAGAATTTATAAAGCTGGTATGACATAAATACATCATCTGTTCGAAAAGTACATAAACAAATTCTTATATTCTAAGGCTATCATGAAAAAGGGGCAGCTACAACTGGAATGCAGGTACGTCTTTAATTTCCAGCTCTCGTCGATCACAGCCACATCAACAACCAACATCTGCACGCAAGGTGCAGAAGTGTAGTATGAGTACAACCGACCCCATGTACTCAATAAGTAACAAAGCTAACCTAAGGTTGAAAGTAGAGACGAGCTGGAACATAAACCAATAGCAGTTCATAACAATGCAAGGCAAGTAATAAAAGAAGTAACTCGAAATTTAAAATGCTCAGCATATTCATAATTCCCGAAAATAGTTCTGCTTTTCAAGTATATCAGTGAAAACCCAAATCTTTTACCGAAATCGTCGAAAAATATGAGATAGTTTGAAAACTATAAGTTTTCCAAAATAAAATCCTTTCCACAATAAATAATATGTTTCATTTTCTTTCCAGATATCAAGTGTAAAATATCTCTCTATGCCCATATATCAATATGTGTGAAAAGTCATGAATGACGTGATACCGTACAACATGAGGAAAATGCATCTCTATGCCTGTATGTCATGTGTGCATGTCAATGCCGTGTATCTTAGAGATGAACTCATGTACTTACACTCTCAGAGTACCCAATCTCACTGCCTCATATTTTTCACTCATCATGCTCAATCACTCAGTACTGTATATGGCCAATCCGGCCCAAGGAAGATGCATCCCGGAATATGTACATCAACTGACCAACAGTCAGTCAGTACTGAGTAGGAGCAAATCCAGCCCGTGGGGAAGATCCATCCCAGGTATATAAATGCTTCGAACAAGATCCATGTCTAGGGAAGATCCATCCTCAATATAATCAACCGCGCTCACTAGGGGTGTGTACAGACTCCTGAGGGGCTCCTACAGCCCAAGCACAATCATAAAATCAATATAACCGCTGCAGCGTGTGTTGATACCCAATTTTTCCCTATAATACTTTTTAAAGTGCATATATACCTTCAAAACTATGCATTAGCATCAATTGATATTTTTCCATAATTTCTATACTTTTTAATTAATTTATCTAACATTTTATTTATATAAATAATTACAAAAAATTGCATCACAAATGACTTTATTACATTTCATGATTTAATATTACTATTTATGGTCGTATTAATTTGGCCCAATCTCCCTAGGCCCAAGTCTGATATGCCCGACCCAATACCCCTGTCCAATCCTGATCGTTGATCATTTTTGATCAACGGTCCACAACCCACCTTACCATAGTTAACCTAAACGACCCCCCCCCCAAACCCTCTCATTCTCTCCCTCACACACCGTCATCATTTTCCTCTTCTCTCAAAACTCTCTCAACTAAACTCTAGTTCTCAAACGCCGTCACCGGCGTATATCTCCACCCCATGAGGTTTCCATGGCTTCTCCCACCAGCCCTGTCCTTCTACATGCCATGGCTCCTTGATTTCTTGGATCCTTGAGAAGATCTCGAAGAACCTAGTTGGTTATCTCTGCCTTAATTACTTGCCCGTATAACTTTAGGATTTGTACTGATTATTTATTTGGTATAGCCTAGTCTCTTTTGCCTTAATTAAACCCCTGTTGTTACCGTCAATCAATTACCCCTAATTAGAGGGTCTATTCCAGACTCCCTCATGTCAATTGATTCTGCGACTCTATGATTGCCCTTGATTGACTAATTTCTAATTCTTTTACCTTATTTGTGCTACTCTTGAACTGCTATATAAGCACTCTTATTTTACCTCTCAAAGGACGGACTAAGTTCAGAACACACACTCACACTCAAACGCTCTCTTCTTTCTCTGCTACTTGTGATAATTATTGGTCTAGTTGGCTGAAAGCCAGGGCTAGACATTAGAACTACATATGTTTTACACTCTGCACTTTCTTCTTTAACTGGTATGTCTCTAAGTTAAATTTTGAAACTCAACTCCATATATTCCATTCCTGCACTAGTTCAATTGGCTATGTGTCCAATTTGTTTCCCTGTTTACTGTTTTATTAAGCATGTCTAAATTCTGCCTTCTCTTGTTCAATGTATAATCAGCATGTCTACACTTCACTTGGTTATTTGATGCTTGTCTAGCATGTTTACTTAGTCCCTGCTTACCCCCCCCCCTTCCTTAACTGGTTGACCATGTTAGTTACTTAGTCTCCTAATGCATTCAATTGGCCCTAATTGTATGTCCAATTCTGTCCAACACACCCTTGTCTTCAACATGATTCTGTTACATTCTTTCTATATGCTTTAACTGTGTATTACCATGACTGACTTGGACTCCTAGTTCTTCTGTGCATTTGTTATCTCAAATGTTTTCCTGTTTATGTGGTTTCAACTTTATATGTTCCCAAACCCTTTCACCCCTGTTTGTAAATCTGTTGGTTAAGTGTATGTGAATCTGAGTATTCTATGATTAATTGGTTGTTGGCTGAATGCTTTCCTTAGAAATGATTTTAAAAACTATTCTTCTACTCTTAGTAGTCTTCTCAAAAGTGGTGTCATTCCCAGCATCTTCTTAAAATTGTTTTCCATTTCTGAAATCTTTTCACTTCTAAAATTGTCTCTACACTGTTTTACTAAGTCTTTCAACACTATGTCAAGCACTCTCTTTTTATTCTTAGACTATTAGGTTCTACCCCTCTGGTGTGTGTACTGCTTAGGGATCCTTGAGGTCCCTCTGAACTCTGGCACACCAGGGTTGCCCCTTCCACACTGCACATAACCAATCTTCTATTTGAGAAAGGTCTTGGTGTGAGCACTGCCCGGGATACTTGAGGTCCTTAAGGAACTCTGACACACCAAGACATACTATTGGTAGTGAGATCTTTGGCTTCTGAGACGGTATTGACGGCCTGGCATTCCCAGGTTTACTTTGGGCCTGATTTAGGCTCTCTATAGTATAGTTTCATTTATTTATGTAATTCATTTGATCCTGGTCTGTAATAATATTCTTTGTAAACAAATATTGGGGTAATCAATAAAAAGGGGAGGGTTCCTATATGACTTTTGTGGGAAACCGGGTAGAAATCCTGCTTTAGGTTTATATTATGAGTCGCAATAGAAATCATGCTTTAGGACTATATTGTGCTTATCTGCAAATTGGAATCACGCCTTAGGTTTATGTTGTTTGCATTAGAAATCCTGCCTTAGGATACTCACGTTTACTACCCCTGCATATTAGAAAACATGTTATAGTCCATCACTTCATTTCTGATTCTTCATAAGTTGTCATCACCTGGAAATCCCGTTATTAAGTTATTACTGTAATCATGCTTAATAAAATGACCATCTTTCTCTGTGCATTAGAAATCCTGCCTTAGGACTCTGTGTGCATTTGCTCTAAATCGTATCTACGTCGCTTAAATGAATAAAAAGGTTTTCAAACAGTCCAACACGTAGATATCATGTCCTAGTATAAACATGCATGAAATCAGTTTTTGTAACATTAAATCACCTAGACCAGCATGCCTATAGGACTGAATAACTTCAAGATGTTTTAATCAGTTCCCAGGCTATGATTGCATACAGACCAGCGCCTAGGCAAGCCTTAAGTAATTAATGGTCTTAAGACTGTGAAATTGTACTATGCTTATTTGTAAAATTGTCCAGTTTTAACAGGCTTTTAAAATCAGTAGGCAAACTGAATAGGATTCTGTCACTTCGCCTTAAAACAATGCTGCCTATTCTGTGTTTGTGATGCTCACCTAGATATCCTGTTCTAGGACTTCTCTGAAATTACCTAAAATCTGTGTTCAAGACGTGCTACTTATTTGTTTATGTGTGGAGGTAAATATGACCCCTAACTGTTTCTCTATTTGATAGTCCTATATGTTCTTTGTTGTCGCATAGATTTTACCTTTTAAATACCTAAGAGTGTCTAGAACTGCCTAAGTATAGAGGTCCTAAACACCTCCAGGACCACAAGAAATGGACGGGTAAAAGCACGCTTAGAGGTCGCTAATTAAAATCGCTTATATAACCGCTAGGGGGGGTAATGGGTAGTAAAAGAATATGATGACATGTACGCTAATGCCACGTGTAACCCCTCTATTTGAGGAAGGCTTATTGGGTATTGTATAGAAGTGATCCGATAGGCTAACCAACTTAGGACTTCCCTTCTTAAATTTACATATGTGTGCTTAGACTGCATAAACTTCCTTTATTTGCAAATGTGTGCTTAGACCGTTTACCTGTTAAATGACTAATTCACATAACTGAGTTCGGTCGAGACACACCGTTGTGGATCGCGAGGGGTGCCTAACACCTTCCCCTCAAGGTTATTTCGAGCCCTTACCCTAATCTCTGGTAATGCAAACTGGTTACATGAGTTAATTGCTCTAGGTGCCCTAACGCACCTTAATCTGTTAGGCCGACTCTTCAAATACCCAATTCCCAAAAGGAAACGAGTTGTTCCTAATGAATGTCGAAACCCGGACTCTGCGAGGAAAAAAGGGGCACGACAGCATGCAGCCTGATCCCACAACTGTCACTCATAATCAGGCTCTCGGCCTTACTCAATCATCAATCTCTCCAATCTCACTCACGGGCTCACAATGTCATGAAACTAGACCGACAACAATGATATGATGTATCAATACATAACAACTGAGACTGAGATATGATATGAGTGCATGAATATGATTGAGTACAAAATATCAATGAAATTAGTGAAATCACAGCAAGAAACGACCACTATGGGTCCCAACAGTATCAGCATAAAGCCTAAACATGATATCTAGCATGGTTGATAGCTCAATTACTTTATCACATGGTGAAAATACGGATATCAACAAAATAAGACCACTATATAGTGCCATGGAAACAACGAATTTACATGGTGCACGCCCACATGTCTGCCACTAGCATGTGTGTCACCTCAATACCAATCACATAACACGTATTTCGGGGTTTCATACCCTCAACACTAAGTTTAGAAGTGTTAATTACCTCGAACAAGCCAATTCCAATATCGAGCAAGCCAAGTGATGCTCCAAAAATGCCATCTCGCGCTTACCGACCTCTGAGCGGCTCAAAACTAGCGAAAAGCACTCCAATACATCAAATAAAGCCCAAGGAAACAATTCCAAATGATAAAGATCGAATCGTTAATCAAAACCCAAAACCGGCCAATAATCACACTCGGGCCCATGCCTCGGAATCTGACAAAACTCACAAAATCCTACAACTCATTTAATTATGAGTCCAACCATACTAGTTTCACTCAAATCGGACTCCATTTCGATGCTCAAAACTCAAAAATTCACATTATGAAACTTTAGGCCAAAACCCCCAGTTTCCTCTTTAAATTCATCAACCAATTGCAAAAAAAATGAAGATGGATTCATGAAATATTACCAGAACCGAGTAGAGAACACTTGACCCAATTCATATGGTAAAATTTGCTTCAAGAATCGCCTCAATCAGAGCTCCATAGCTCCCAAAATGTAAAAATGATTGAAGCCTTCAAAATAAAGTACTTTATAATCTGCCCAGGCATCCTCTTATGCGAACGCGAGAAAACCATCGCGTTCGCGATGAACAAAATGCACACTTCCACAAAAGACTCTATGCGTTCGCGATGAGCACTGCTGCCAAAGCTTCGTGAACGCGACTCTTATTACGCTACCGCGATGAAGGATTCCCCAGCTCCAGTTGCCAAACCTCAACACTACGCGAACGTGATCCTTCATACGCGAACGCGAAGAAAACTTGCCCCAACTCTACGCGAACGTGGAATATACTTCGCGATCACGAAGAAGAATTTCTGCTTCCATCAAAATACACTACGCATTCGCGATACTTGCCATGCCAACGCAATGTAAGAAATGTGACACCGGATACCAAAACACACCAGCACTGAAAACTTGAAGAAAAATAGCCCGAAATCAATCCGAAACACGCCCAAGCCCCTCGGGACCCCATCCAAACATACAAACAAGTCCCATAACATAACGCGGACCTTCTCGAGGCCTCAAAACACACATAACAACATCGAAACGATGAATCAAACCTCAATTATCAATGAACTTTGAAACTTCAACCTTCCACAACTAATGTCGAAACCTATCAAATCACGTCCGATTGACCTCAAATTCTGGTACAGAAGTCACTTTTGACATTACGCACCGCTCCAACTTCCGGAATCAGAATCCAACCCCGATATCAAAAAGTCCACTCCCGGTCAAACTTTCAAAAATTCCAACTTCCGCCATTTCAAGCCTAATTTTACAACGGACCTCCAAATCACAATTCGGACGCGCTCCTAAGTCCAAAATCACCCAGAAGAGCTAACGGAACCATCAAAACTCCAATCTGAGGTCAAATACTAAAAAGTCAAACATGGTTAATTCTTCCAATTTAAAGCTTCCCAATTTAGAATTATTCTTCCAAATCAATTCTGAATAACCTGAAAACTAAAACCAACGATTCACATAAGTCATAATACACCATACGGAGCTACTCATGCCTGTAAAATGCCGAGCAAAGTGCAAAGGGTCAAAACGACCGATCGGGTCGTTACACCTTCCACTCTTCTACCTTAATCCGCCTACAAAACGCAAAATCCCGTCGACTCTCGAAGTACTCCAAATCATCTGATCCAGCACAATGCTTTTATCTCCCTCCTTATTCAACAGTTTATGGAAGTATGTCTGCCATCTTCTTCTAATAAGTGCCTCGTCCATCAATATTTTCCCATCCTCGTCCTTGATGCACTTGACTTGGTCTAAGTCACGAGCATTCCTCTTCCTTACCTTGGCCAACAGGTACAACTTCTTGTCCCCACCTTTGCCCCCGAGCTCCTCGTACAAATGACCAAATGCCACATTCTTAGTTGCCGTAACTGCTAACTTTGCCTCCTTCTTTGCATTTTTGTAACACTGCCGATAAGTCCTTCGATCCTCCTCGTTTGTACTCTCCACTAGCTTAAAATAAGCAACTTTCTTAGCTTCCACTTTAACTTGGACCTCTCCATTCCACCACCAGCCCCCTGTATGACTCCGTTTGTGACCCCTAAGGCCTCTCTAGAAGCTTTCCTAAAACAGTTCAAAAAACATAGAATTAGAACATAAAGAAAATCATATTTGGTGAAAAATTGACATATGCATGTTTAAGTCAGAGAAAACGCACCTTAAATATCAAAGTCTTAAGTTTTTTTTAAAATGAAAAATTACTTTATTTTTCCTACTACAAATGGAGTTAGTTTAAGCACGAATTTTTTAAGAACTTCACCAAAAAACTCTCAATTAACATAACATCAAAAGATCCAATTAGCTAACATTTATCTTATTCATGTAATGACATCTCTTATGCGGAGAAAAAAGTCCATTTACATTCGGATTTGATTAGAGTGACTAAATTATATCCATTGTTTCAAATGTGGGGTCCATCCCTATGATGAAAAAGAAAAAAAAACAAATAAAGGAATTCAGATTCCAAAACCTGCTATGGCCAAACTTGGTTTTGGTAACAATTTGTATTCTTGCAAGTTGACAAGTTGCAGCAGCAATTTGCAACGTAACAGCCTTCTAATTGGCTGAATTGGGTGGCCATTCTTTATATAAATAGAAAGCCTTTTCTCTCTCATTGAACACACCAATCTTAGAGAAATATCAATAAGAGTTAGAGAGCAGTGTGAGGTATTCACAGGCAGTGTAGTCTGTGAGGGAAAACGTAGAGTGTGAGCGATATTGTAGTGAGGTGGGAATCTAAAAAGAGGGTTATTTCTTTTGGGTGTTTAGTAGTCACTGGAGTACTTTACTCGGGACTACAAAGTGTGTAAAATTCCTCATTATAGTTGATTATTTTTCTCCTCTGGGCCCGTGGTTTTTTCCCCTTATTCAGAAGGGTTTTTTACGTTAAAAATCTTGGTGTTGTTGTTGCTCTTTTTATTCTTGCTGATTACCATATCTCGGTGCTACGTTATTATTCTGTTGTTGTTACCGTAAATATTATTTCTGTGGGAGGTTTATTCCCAACAAATAGTATCAGAGCACATGTTCTCCTCGTTCAAAGAAATACTGTTCATGGTCAGTAGTACTATACTCGGTGGAAAAATAAAATATCTGGAGTAAAGTACGAAATAGTAAAATTCAACGGAGATAACGGTTTCTCAACATGGCAAAGAAGGAATCTACTCATCCAACAAGGATTACACAAGGTATTAGACAGTGATGCCAAGAAGCCTGATACCATTAAAGCTGAGGATTGGGCTGACTTGGATGAAAAGGCTGCTAGTGCAATTAGGTTACACTTATCAGATGATGTGGTAAATAACATAATTGATGAAGATATTGCATGTGTCATTTGGACAAGGTTAGAAAGCCTATACATGTTCAAAATGCTGACAAATAAATTATACCTGAAGAAGCAGCTATATATCCTACATATGGGTGAAGGTACAAATTTTTTATTACGTTTAAATTTTATTAGTGGACTAATCACGCACCTTGCCAACCTCGGAGAAAAGATCTAGGAAGAGGATAAAGCCATCTTGCTATTGAACTCATTTCTATATTCGTACAATAATTTGGCAACAATCATCTTGCACGATAAAACTACTATTAAGTTGAAGGACGTCACATCGGCTCATCTACTCAATGAGAAGATGAGAAAGAAGCATTAAAATCAAGAACATGCTCTCATAACGGAAGGTAGAGGCAAGAGTTACCAAAGGAGTTCAAGCAACTATGATAGATCGGGAGGTCGTGGTAAGTCCGAGAATCGGTCCAAATCAAAAGGTAAGAATTGCTATAATTGCGATCAACCAGGCCACTTCAAAAGAGATTGCCCAAATCTAAGAAAGGGCAAAGGTGAAAGCAGTGGCCAGAAGAATGACGACAACACAACTGCCATGGTGAAAAACAATGATAATGTTGTCCTCTTTATAAATGAGGAAGAGGAATGCATGCACTTGGCAGGTCTAGAGTTGGAATGGGTGGTTGACATAGATGTATCTTACCATGCCACACCGGTAAGTAATTTTTTTTGCATATATGTAGCATGTGATTTCGGCACTGTAAGAATGGGTAACACGAGTTACTCAAAGATTGCGGGGATAGGTGACATTTGCATCAAGAAAAATGTCGGATGCATATTGGTTCTAAAGGACGTGCGGCATGTACCTGATTTGCGGATGAACTTAATCTCGGGAATAACTATGGACCAAGATGGATACGAGAACTATTTTGTAAATCAAAAGTGGAGCCTCACCAAGTGATCAATGGTGATTGCAAAGGGAGTTTCTCATAGCACGTTGTACAGGACAAATGCAGAAATATGCTGAGGTGAATTGAACACGACACAAGATGAGATTTCTGTAGATTTGTTGCAGAAAAAATGGGTCATATGAGCGAGAAGAGATTGCAGATTCTTGCCAGGAAATCACTCATCTCTTATGCCAAAGGTACAACAGTAAAACCTTGTGACTACTACTTATTTGGTAAGCAGCATAGAGTCTCATTTCAGACATCGTCTGAAAGAAAATTGAATATACTTGATTTGGTATATTCTAATGTTTTCTGTCCAATGAAAATTGAACCGATGGCCAGTAACAAATATTTTGTTACTTTTATTTATGATACTTCACAAAAATTATGGGTTTATATTTTGAAAACCAAAGATCGGGTGTTTCAAGTTTTCCAAAAGTTTCATGTTCTGGTGGAAAGGGTGACATGCCAAAAGATAAAAGCATCTCCGAAGTGACAATGGAGGTGAGTACACTTCAAGGGAATTTGAAGAGTACTGACCGAGCCATGGAATCAAACATGAGAAGACGGTTCCTGGAACCCTACAACACAAGTGTAGCTGAGACGATGAACCGCACCATTGTTGAGAAAGTGAGAAGCATGCTCAGAATGGCTAAACTGCCTAAGTCTTCTGGGGTGAAGCAGTTCAGACAGCCTGTTACCTGATCAATAAGAGTCCATCAGTTCCATTGGAGTTTGACATCCTAGAGAGAGTTTGGACCAATAAGGAGGTGTCCTAATCGCGTCTGAAAGTTTTCAATTGCATAGATTTTGCACATGTACCAAAGGAATAGAGAACAAAGTTGGATGATAAATTCGTTCCCTGCATATTCATCAGATATGGAGATAAAGAATTCGAGTACAGACTATTGGATCCTGAAAAGAAGAAGGTCATTAAAAGCAGAGATGTAATGTTCCGAGAAAGTGAAGTTGGAGCTGTAGATGATCAGTTAGAGAAGGCCAAGAATCTGAAGGCCAAGAATGGTAGAATCCATGACCTTTTTACCATTCCTTCTACTTCTAACAATCCCACAAGTGCAAACAGTAGGACCAACGAGGTTGCCGAGCAAGGGGAGAAACCTAGTGAGGTTATTGAGCACGGGAAGCAACTTGATGATGATGTCGAGCAAGTGAAGTACCCCACTCGGGGAGAACAACAACCTCAACCTCTAAGGAGATCAGAAAGGCCAAGGTTAGAGTCATGCAAGTACCCTTCCACGGAGTATGTCCTCATCAGTGATAAGGGAGAGCCAGAAAGTCTTAAGGAGGTGTTGTCCCATCCAGAAAAGAACTAGTGGATGAAAGCCATACAAGAAGCGATGAAATGTCTACAGAAAAATGGCACGTACAAGCTGGTAGAAAATCCAAAGGGTAAAAGACCACTAAATGCAAATGGGCCTTTAAACTCAAGAAAGATGGAAACGGCAAATTGGTCAGACACAAAGCTCGATTGGTAGTAAAAGGCTTAGAACAAAAGAAAGGTATTGATTTTGACAACATTTTCTCACTTGTTGTCAAAATGACTTCTATTTAAACAATTTTGAGCTTAGCAGCTAACCTAGATCTTGAAGTGGAGCAGTTGGATGTGAAAACTGAATTTCTTCATGGAGATTTATATGGAGCATCCGGAAGGATTTGAAATAGCTGAAAGGAAACACATGGTGTGCAAACTTAATAAGAGTCTTTATGGGTTGAAGCAGGCACCAAGGCAGTGGTACAATAAGTTTGACTCATTCATGAAAAGTCAAACTTACATAAAGATATATTCTGATACATGTATATACTTCAAAACATTTTCTAATAATAATTTTATTATTTTGTTGTTGTATGTGGATGACATGTTAATTGTAGGAAAAGAGAAGGAGCTGATTGCCAAGTTGAAGGGAGACTTGTCTAAGTCCTTTGACATGAAGGACTTGGGCCCAGCACAACAAATTTTGGAATGAAGATTGTTCGAGAGCGAACAAGCAGAAAGTTGTGGTTGTCTCCGGAGAAACTTATTGAACATGTACTGGAACGCTTCAACATGAAGAGTGCTAAGCCAGTCAGCACACCTCTTGCTAGTCATATGAAGTTGAGCAAGAAGATGCATCCTACAACAATGGAGGAAAAGGAGAGCATGGCCAAAGTTCCTTATTCATCTGCCATCGGAAGTTTGATGTATGCAATGGTATGTACTAGACCTGATATTGTTCATGCAGTCGGTGTTGTTAGCAGGTTTCTTGAAAATCTTGGAAAAGAACAGCGGGAAGCAGTCAAGTGGATACTCAGGTACCTAAGAAGTACCGCGGGAAATTGTTTGTGCTTTAGAGGATCTGATCCAATCTTTAATGGCTATATAGATGTTGATATGGCAGGTGACATTGATAACAGAAAATCCACTACTAGATATTTGTTTGCATTTTCAAGGAGAGCTATATCATGGCAGTCGAGGTTGCAGAAGTGTGTCGCACTCTCTACAACTGAAGTGGAGTATATTGCCGCTACTAAAGTTGGCAAAGAGATGATATGGTTGAAACGGTTCCTTCAAGAGCTTGGATTGTATCAGAAGGAGTATGTAGTCTATTGTGACAGTGTCAAAGTGTAATAGACCTAAGCAAGAATTCCATGTACCATGAAAGGACACATCGACGTGAGATATCACTAAATTCGAGAAATGATAGAGAATGAATCTCTAAAAGTCTTGAAGATTTTCACAAGTGACAATCCCGCAAATATGCTGACCAAGGTGGTACCAAGAGACAAGTTCGAGTTGTGCAAAAAACTTGTCGGCATGCACTCAAGCTAGAAGTCTGGTGTTACCTCCTTCGGGTGAATGGGTCTGGAGGGGGAGATTGTGGAGTCCATCCCCATAATGAAAAAGAAAAAAACAAATAAAGGAAGACAGTTTCCAAAACCTGTTATGGCCAAAGTTGATTTTGGTAACAATTTGCATTCTTGAAAATTGACAAGTTGCGGCAGCAATTTACAACGTAACAAGCCTTCTGATTGACCGAATTGGATGGCCATTCTTTCTATAAATAGAAAGCATTTGCTCTCTCATTGAGAACACCAATCTTAGAGAAATATCACTGAGAGTTAGAAAGTAGTGTTAGGTATTCACATGTAGTGTAGTCTGTAAGGGAAAATATAAAGTGTGAGCGATATTGTAGTGATGTGGGAATCTAAAAAGAGGGTTATTTCGTTTGAGAGTTTAGTGGTCACTGAAGTAATTTACTCGAAATTACGAGTATAAAATTCCTCATTTTAGTGGATTATTTTGCTCCTCTAGGGCCCGTGGTTTTTCCCCCTATTCTCCCCTTAATTAGAAGGGTTTTTCACGTTAAAAATCTTGGTGTCGTTGTTGCTCTTTTTTTGTTCTTGTTGATTACCATATCTCGGTGCTACGTTATTATTCTGTTGTTGTTACCGTAAATATTATTTCTGTATGGGATTTATTCCCAACATCAAACACACTTAAAGATAAAGGTAATCATCTAACATACCTTTAGCTCTGGGTCATTTTTATGGCACTGATAACTAAACTTAACTTTACTTGAACAGAACAAAAATTCATGATGCACCTAAAATATTAGTTAATGACAAGGACCACTTCCCTTGGAAGCCATTTCACCCAAAATTGCTAACAGCAAAATAAATATTGATTCTGATACATGCACCGACTATCTATTCCGAAAAATCCTGAGCAAAAAAGATACAAATTAAATGTTGTCCTGCATGTAAGAAATTGAACAAAAATCCTATCACCAAATCAGATCTATCAAAATCCCATCACCAGGAAATGTGTGCAACAAAAAATGGAAGAGATGAAGTAAAATTCAACAAGTCACAAATACAACAGTGTAAGACCCCAACGTCATAAACAACCACATACCCATCAACAAAAGAATTTCACAATTTGGAATCAGTTACATGATCAATAGGAGTCCATCAGTTCCATTGGAGTTTGACATCCTAGAGAGAGTTTGGACCAACAAGGGGGTGTCCTACTCGCATCTGAAGGTGTTCGGTTGCAAAGCTTTTGCACATATACCAAAGGAGCAGAGAATAAAGCTGGATGATAAATTTGTTTCTTGCATATTCATCGGATATGGAGATGAAGAATTTAGGTACAGATTATGGGATCCTGTAAAGAAGAAGGTCATTAGAAGCAGAGATGTAATCTGAAAGTGAAGTTGGAGCTGTATATGATTAGTCAGAGAAGGCCAAGAATGGTGTAGTCCCTAACCTTGTTACCATTCTTTCTACTTCTAACAATCCTTCAAGTGCAGAAAGTAGGACCGACGAGGTTGTCGAGCAAGGGGAGCAACCTGGTGAGGTTATTGAGCAGGGGGAGCAACTTGATGTTGATGTCGAGCAAGTGGAGTACCCCACTCGGGGAGAAGAACAACCTCAACCTCTGAGGAGATCAGAAAGGCCAAGGGTAGAGTCATGCAGGTACCCTTTCACGGAGTATATCCTCATCAGTAATGAGGGAGAGCCAGAAAGTCTTAACGAGGTGCTATCCCATCTAGAAAAGAACAGTGGATGAAAGCCATGCAAGAAGAGATGGAATCTCTATAGAAAAATGGCACGTACAGTTGTTGGTTGAACTTCTTGAACTTCCAAAGGGTAAAGACCACTCAAATGCAAATGGGTCTTTAAACTCAAGAAAGATGAAAATGGCAAGTTGGTCAGACACAAAGCTCGATTGGTGGTAAAAAGCTTCGAACAGAAGAAAGGTATTGATTTTGACGAAATTTTCTCACATGTTGTCAAAATGACTTCTATTTGAACAATTTTGAGCTTAGCAGCTAGCCTAGATCTTGAAGTGGAGTAGTTAGACGTGAAAACTGCATGCTTCATGGAGATTTGGAAGAGGAGATTTATATGGAGCAGCCAGAAGGATTTGAAGTAGCTGAAAGGAAACACATGGTGTGCAAACTGAATAATAGTCTCTATGGGTTGAAGTAGGCACCAAGGCAGTGGTACAAGAAGTTTTACTCATTTTTGAAAAGTCAAAGTTACATAAAGATATATTCTATCCATGGGTATACTTCAAAAGCTTTTTTGATAATAACTTTATTATTTTGTTGTTGTATGTGGATGACATGTTAATTGTAGGAAAAGACAAGAAGTTGATTGTCAAGCTGAAGGGAGACTTGTCTAAGTCCTTTGACATGAAATCAGATCTATCAAAATCCCATCACCAGGAAATGGGTGCAACAAAGAATGGAAGAGATGAAGTAAAATTCACCAAGTCACAAATACAACAGTGTAAGACCCGATGTCATAAACAACCACATACCCATCAACAAAAGAATTTCACAATTTGAAAGATTGAAGAACAGAGAATAGCTTAGAAGAAAGTTTAGATACTCACAGACAGGGATGGGCCTTTGAAGCAACGAATAAAAGTGAAGTTGTGAACTCTGAAGTTGAGCAGACTGAACTACTACTAAAGCTGAATGTAATTGTGATTTGTGATTTTGTCAAATTAATTGTAGCATATGTGTCCCTCTAAGAATGCATGGATGAAATTACCAATTTACCCTTAAAATGTTTGAACATGTTCGTACACCACAACTGTCGTTTCTAAATAAGTAATATAATATATAATAAAAATGTTATAAAATTTGAAAAATAAAATGAACAGGCTTAAATTTTTGAGTAGAGTATTCCTATAATTTCAAAAAGATAAAAATAAGAATATGCTGGTTGTGAAAAAGTAGAAATATAGAGATTGAAAGAAAGAGAGAATATATATACATGAAGAAGATTTGAAAGAAAGTTGCTAGGTGTCTCTCTGACACCACCCATGTTACTTTTCGTTAAAAAGTTTGCTCAAATTTTACGAAATTTACCAAAAAAAACATTTAGGCAACTATGCAATAAAGAACGAAATCAGGGGCAACAACGAAACTTCAAAAAGTTTAAAACTTTATGCGTGTCAGGCTCACGGGGCAAGCAGGGGAGGATTTACTTTGGTAGAAGCGGACACCACGTCGGAAATTTTGTTAAATATAATACAAATAAATCATAATAAATTAAATAAAATGACATAGCTGTTCACAAATTCCATCCTGGCTCGTTGGTTAAGCTACTGATATTTTCAGGGGAGGTTGGCAGTTCGAACACTTGCAACGTTTATCTGTGAGTAAATTTTTGAGTACTAAATCCTTACTGATGAATTGCCGATGACCTTCTTTCAAAGGAAAATTAAACCACATTCATTTTTGTATAGAAAAAGGACAATAAATAGTATAAAGCCTACCGGGGTTCAGTTATTTCAAACCATAATTTTAAAAATATTATTTATTGCATTTTACTGAAAGACTTGGTTGTTGCTTGGTTTTATTTTGTAAGTTGTTCTGGTGCTTTTATTTGTATGGGTTGAATTTGATGGGATTATTTGGAGGTTATCTGATTGATGTTTTAATTTGTAGTTTAGCTTAATTTTTTCGAGGAAAAAATATAACTGTCTAATATTTTAAAATATTCTACGAAGTTGTAGGGATTCCGGTATTCCCATTTTCCTAACGCCCCTCCCCCTTCAAGCGAAAATCACGTTTCCTTTTTGGAAACCCAAGCCTTTAGTTGCTAATTTAATGCTCAACATATGATTTTTATCTTTCCTTTCTCTTCTATGGATGATTTTGTATTAACTATGATTTTATTGGCACTTTTCCTCTCTCAATAATTATTTGGTGGAGTAAATATTTTTTTATTGGTATATGTGAATGCTCGTATAATGATGCATATTTAGGTAAATAACTGACGTTTGTAACATTATAAATATTATATACATTTTATATAATTGGTATAATATATTAAATAATTATTTATTAAATATATTATGAAGTGTATATTAAAATATTTTTATTGGTATAATATTATATTATTTTGATAAAGATAGAACATAATTCTCTTTTTAAAATAAATATACACAATGTATATTTGGATTATTAATATAATAATTCAATATATATATATATATATATAT
>NC_031994.1:21988818-22078711 GCF_001879085.1 Nicotiana attenuata | reverse complement strand
CACACACATATATATATATATACGTTATATATTTAAAAAATATGCATCTCATGTATGTTGTATATGCATTTCTTATAAATTAATACCATTATACATTGTATATATTGTATGCACAGTGGTATTAATTTATCAAAAGACCACTAGGATCAGTGCGTCCATTTTCACTTCTAATAAGAGAGAAATTTGAATGGTAAATGAAATTTGGATAAGAGGAGAAAGAGTGTGAAAAAATAAATAAGAATAAGAATCAATCCCATGATTTGTGCATTATGTTTACTCATTAATTATGTGCTTAATCTGTAAAAAGAATTGCTATTTATGGAATAAACAAAGAATGATGCCATTTTTTTAAATAATTCTTAGGAGATGCTCAACCGTATAAAAATCTCTAATTTCAATGAACAAAGTTTCTCTAGAGCACTGAGCTTTCCAAACCAAGTTCAACATCTCAAAGTTCATATAACATAAGGAAAGGGCCAAATCGTAATAACATCCACAAATATGTCGAGGAGAACGTAGCGTACTTTTTTTTTTTTTAATAATTTGATGCCGCTAATTTATTTGCTCTTTGTTTCTTTTTTATATATCGACACCGCCTACGAAAAATTGTATGTACGCCCCTAGGGGCAAGTTGGTCACTTTATTATGACGTGCATCACATTCAAAAGGGACCAGTTGGCCGGTAGACCAAAAGATTTAAATGTAATTAACTTCATTTGTCAGCCAATAGAATTATTTTATTTTCATGTAATTACAAAAATACCCTCATACCCGAATTGCAACCGGGGCACCTCTCATTCCAATCCCACTTATTAATAGTGGAAATTCATACAACTTGCAGTCAGCTTATTCGATATACTATAACATGACTTACATCAACTGCTGCATTCATTTGTTATTACTATTTTAAGCCATTGAGTACAATTTACAAAGATAGAGAACTTCTACCCAAGTACCCAACTATTGAGTTCGTATTCATATAACTATTTTTTTTCCTCTTAATTTCTTTAGCGTAACTGATAACACTTATTTCCTTAAAATACTATATGCAATTAAAACAAGAAATTAATTAATTGTTACACCAATAAGTATATGAATTGGGGTGTACTTAAAATAGTAAGTCCAAAGATGGTAGTTGTTGGATAGATATTAATTAAGGTTGATTTTCATAAATGAAGCTTGTCAAGTCTGTCTAATCAGTATAGTACTAACTAAAGATCACATATTTATGCACTTTTGAAGGTTGTAATAAGAAATGGTTCGACAAAACCCTTTACAATTTGAATAGAAGAAAATAATACAATAAAAATATCTCGTATTTTATTTTCAGATCTCTTATGTATAAAAATAAAGTTTTGGAGAAGATTTGACGTAAAATTCTAAAAATTATAATAGGTCACAAACATGGACGGATCCTGTGCATTAGTTACGGGTTCCGGTGAACCCAATAACTTTTCCCTAGATCCCGTATTTGTATTGAAAAATTTATTAAATTTATAAAATATTTAGCTTGGAACTCAGTCCGTTAATCTAGTTATTATTGTATATTAACTTGAGATTTCTGTAAGAACCCATAAACTTAAAATTCTGAATCCGCCTCTGATCACAAAACTAATTGACCCGACTAAGAGAAACCAGTAAGTATACTTCTGAAATCAGCTTACGTTTCATTTTTATAGCATTTTACATGATATGAAGTCTAGTAAAATGTTTACCACTTCAAAAAAAAAAAAATGTAATATTTCCAAAATTTCAAAATTTAAATATATTTCAAAATTAATGTCTTGCTTCTCAAATTTTTCTTATTTTAATTTATCAGATTGAATATTCCCCTATTCTATCGGAAAAAGAAAGAGGTTGGTAAGAATTGACTTACATGTAAGATAACTATTTTATATAAGCTAGAACTCGTCCCTTAACAAATCATTTTTTTGATAAAATAATTTACGTAAGGTATCTAACTGTATCTTTGGCATTTCCAAGATCCAAATTTATCTGATAGCTTTCACAATATATAATATTTTAAATTTCATAAAAGGTTAAAATATACAATTCCGATGGAAAAATAAAATAAAAGTGTAATGTAGACGTAATATATTTACTGGACCGAATTAAATCAAGTATTTTGTAAAATTTAAGTATGCTTCACACGATAAGATTAATAAAACAAAATCTACAAAATAAATTAGCCAAGAAATTACACGAAATACCCAATTAGAATAAAAAGAGATAGAGAATAATGGAAGAAAGTTGGCACTAAACTAGACTTCTATAGAAATTAACAACTAGAGCTTGAATAAAACACAATAAATTCACATTAAATAACAGATAGAATATAAAACAAAGTTTTCAACTAGGTCTCTAATTGCTCTACTACCATGTATTATAAATAGATGTCACTTCTAATAATTCTTTCTACGTTAGTTTCAACTTTAGGTGCAGCCATGGCTAAATACACAAATATTTTACTACTTTATGTAGTTCTTTTCGCTTCTTGTTTGATTTCTTTTGCTACTGAAGTCACGTATGATGATCGAGCTTTAAAAATTAATGGCGAAAGAAAAATTATATTGTCTGGTTCCATTCATTATCCTCGTAGCACTGCAGAGGTAAATCAAATATTTGTATCATATAATGTTATTTATTATGTTAATGTTTTCAATCAATCAACCATGTGTGATATGTCAATATTCTCAAATCAATTGAGGCATGTTATATTTTTTTTATTAAAACGTAACGATTTTTTTTTTTCAGACGATGGTAGTGAATCAAAAAGCAAAATTTAAAAGGCGAAAGACTTACTTTAATTTTAAATGTTTTTTGTATATTTTTTAGATGTGGCCATCTTTGATCAAGAAAGCTAAGGAGGGAGGTCTTGATGCAGTTGAGACTTATGTTTTTTGGAATGCTCATGAGCCTGTATATCGTCAGGTTTGTATTTATAATATTTAATTAGCCAATTTTTTTGGATAATGATTTTCTTTATTCTGTCTAATTGATTTTTTTTTCTTTGTTTATATTTTTTTAAAATAATTAGTATGATTTCTCGGGCAACTTGGATCTTGTAAAGTTTATGAAATTAATACAAAATGAAGGACTTTATGCCATATTGAGAATTGGTCCATACGTTTGTGCTGAATGGAATTACGGGTAATTATTATATTTAATCATGTGATTTGATATTTTAAGTTAATTTTCATTTTTAACGTTCTTTTATTTATTTATTTATTTATCTATTTTTGTTTTTTCTTCCAGAGGATTTCCAGTTTGGTTAAACAACATACAAAATATGACTGTTAGGACCAACAATCCTCCGTTTATGGTAAGTATTATTTTTGGTCTACATTTAATTCAAAATTAAACTAACTTTATTTTTCTCAAACCGAATACTTATTTTTTCTTTTAATTTGATTTATAGTATGAGATGAAGACTTTTGTCAGCAAGATTGTTGACATGATGAAAAAAGAAAATCTTTTTGCTTCTCAAGGTGGACCAATTATACTCTCTCAGGTATGTTTTATATCTCTTTTATTAGTTTTAAAAATTAAAATATTAATTCGTGATATTTGAAGTGAAATTTACAATTTCCTTTCCTTTTTTTTTGGTTTGTTAATTGTGATAAAATTAGATTGAAAACGAATATGGCAATTGGAAAGTTGAATCTGAATATGGAAATGATGGGAAAATATATATTCAAGAGTGTGCAAAATTTGCTGTCTCTCTTAATATTGGTGTCCCTTGGATCATGTGTCAACAAGATGATGCTCCAGACCCCATGGTTAGTTTTTTTTTTTAATTTTAATTTTAATTTTTTTTATTTTCCACTTGATATCATACATGTATTGGGACTTGACTAAATCTCGGATTCGCGTCGGAAAGTCTTGCATTGGAGGAAAAATTCCCTCCAATGCGCGACTCTATACACAGGGTTATTCTAATTCAACTCGATTGTTTTATATTATTGTTTAATAATTTTGCCTTTTATTATTTTGAAAATTGCAGATCAATACAGCAAACGGTTATTATGCTGATAACTTTTATCCTAAACGCAAAATTCCCAAGATGTGGACCGAGAATTGGACTGGCTGGTAAGTTAAATTAATTTATAAAATTTAATTTAATATACACATGGTTTTTTCTTTTAAATAAAAATTACTGATTATTAAATATGTGATTACTTTTATTTTGGTTTAAACAAGGTTTAAAGACTGGAATAATGGTAGAGATCCTCATAGAACTGCTGAAGATGTTGCATTTGCTGTTGCTCGTTTTTTCCAAAAAGGTGGCACATTGCAGAATTATTATATGGTTAGTAAATAATTCATGTTGGGTTTGATTCTTTGCTTTGTCTATTATTTAAAATTAATTATTTTAATTTTTTTTCTTTGTAGTATCATGGTGGAACTAACTTTGGCCGTGTAGCTGGAGGACCTTATATTACCACAACTTATGATTATGATGCACCCCTTAATGAATATGGTAATAATTATTATTAAATTATTTATTTATTTATTATAATGCATGACTATTTAATGGGTAATTCTAATTATTGCTCAAAATATTTTAGGACAACTAAACCAGCCTAAATATGGACATCTCAAGGAACTTCATGAAATACTTAAATCAGTTGAGAAACTTCTCACATATGGCAATGCAACACAAAAAGCTTATGGTGATGATGATTGGCAGTATACGGTTAGTATACATACATATACATTTTCCGTTTTATTTTCTTCTTTTATATATATTCTTAAAATTTAATCGGTAATGATTTATGTTCGATTTACTAATTAATTACTAATTATTTTTTTAATATGGTCTTGTCCAGAGTACTGTGTATGAATACCAAGGCTCAAGGGTATGTTTCTTAGCCAATGCAAATGACAAAAATGATCGGATATTCAATTTTGAAGGCAAAAACTACACTGTTCCTGCTTGGTCAGTTAGTATTCTTCCTGATTGTGTCAATGTCAAATATAATACAGCAAAGGTATGTCATATAATTCTCACTTATATAATTTAAATTTTACAAAAATATATAATGAGATCTTTATATAGTATTCACTATTTACTTTTCTTAGCTAGTATACATAGCTCATACACTGATTACACACAGTTATATACATATTATACATGAATTATATATATTATATATATCTGCCAACTATTTTTAGTTTAAGCGGTTGGATGAGTTGCATTTAGGGTAATTCTTCTTATTTTTTTGCTCATTTTTTTCATAGGTTAATGTTCCAAAAAAGGTCATGGTGAGAAAACCAAACAATGCTGACAATCCCAATGGCTTAAATTGGAGTTGGAGAGCTGAGAAACCTTCACATCTTAAGCCTTCTTTTATTAACATTAAAAAGAAAGGTGTTTTATATGCCAATCAACTTCTTGACCAAAAAATTGTGGCAAATGATACTAGCGACTATTTATGGTACATGACAAGGTAATATTTTTCTCTTTTTCTTTCTTTGATAATTTCTACGTTTACCTTTATTTCTATTTTCTAATTTAATCATCTGGTATCCGTAACCACTGGTCCGACTAATTTAATTGATTTTTGTAGTGTGGATATCAAAGAATCTGATCCACTTTATGGTGGTGAAGCTGTTCTTGAAGTTCATACTGATGCACATGTTCTTTATGCATTTTTCAATGGCAAGCATATTGGTATGTATTATAAATAATAATTGTTTTAAGATGTAGGTTTATTTTATTATGGTTTGGTTTAATTTTATTTAAATTTCTATTATATTTTAGGGACTAAATGGGCGAAAGATGGAAAGTATAGTTTTGACTTTCAGCAACTTTTGAAGATCAAACCTGGAAAGAACACATTATCTCTCCTTAGTGTCACTGTTGGATTTCCAGTAAGCACTAATTTTTTAGATAATTTATAATTTATTTTACCTTTTTGGATTTTTTTTACTAACTATTTTACACTCAATTTTTTTTTTTTTTTTTTTTTTTTTTGGTTTTGCTTTAGAATTATGGAGCCTACCTTGACAAGGTGAAGAACGGAATTCTTGGTCCAGTTGTGTTGAAATCACCAAGTGGTGTTGTGAAAGATTTAACAAATAACCAATGGGAATACAAGATTGGTTTAGAAGGACTTGAAAGAAAGCTTTGGGAAGATGAAGATTACATGCATAGAAATTGGAAACCAGCTCAAACTCTCCAAACAAACAGAATGTTTGTATGGTATAAGGTACTATTTTTTTTTTTTTTGTTACTATTTTATAAGATGCAAGTTACAATGACGGAGACATAATTTTCACTAAAAGGATTCAATATATATATATATATATATAAATTTGATATATATATTTTCCGGCGAACCCCTACCGCCCCCTATAGCTCCGCCCCTGTGCATCTATTAGAAGGACCTGTCTGTCCTTAAGAAATTTTTTCTTCTTTTCGAGTTTTTTTTTTCTCAAAAATGTGTTTGTCCACAAAATTTTGCAAATTTTTGAAATTTTTTCAAAAATAACCACTTTTTCCAAATTAAAAAAAAAAAAAAATCCTCTCACAAAACTGCAACATTTTTTCAAGTGAAATGCATGTCCACACAATTTCGAATTCCAAATATCATTTTTCAACTTAACTCCAAGTACTACTTTTTTTCAAAAATTACAATTTTTATGTCGCCTACTAAGTAGGCTGTGGAAAATTATGGATTTTTTTTTAGAGTCTTGTTTCCATTTTTATTAATTTGTATTTTATTTTATGGGGCAGACAACATTCAAGACTCCATCTGGTGATGATCCTGTTGTGTTGGATATGATGGGATTAGGAAAAGGTACAGCTTGGGTAAATGGAAATAATATTGGTAGATATTGGCTAACTTCTTATGATTTTGAGAAAGTGAATGGCTGTAGTAGTTCATGTGATTATCGTGGTAATTATCATCCTGAGAAATGTGCAACTAATTGTGGACAACCTACTCAACGCTGGTATGTTATATACTTCTAATTTTCTTAACCTAAAGTTTAATTATTATATATTATATATTATATTTTAATTTTTGGTCACTTTTTTTTTTGTAGGTATCATGTACCAAGATCTTTCTTGCGTAAGAGTGACAACAATTTGGTTATATTTGAGGAGTTTGGTGGTCACCCTGCAAAAGTAAATGTTCAAACAGTTTCACAAGAGTAGTGTCAAAGACTAGCCAAGACTTATCATGGATGATAATTTATCCAATTAATAAGCTCATAGTTTCTTTTTTTTACTTAGTTATCTAGCATATAGTATGATTTCCTAGATTAGATATAGATAAAGTTTAGCAAGATTAGAGAAACTTTGGATCTTTATTTACGTCATACCATAATATTTATATCTCGTTGTTAGCTATTTATGCACTTCGAAAACCAATATTGAATATTATCATATTCAATCCTTCTTGAATATTAAATTTATGCACTTATTCGCACGGACTGCTTACACCAAATTGTACCTATTAACCATGGTTAAGAGATTTATCTAAGTGAATTAATTACACACAATGTTTCTTTTGGCACTATTAGGCAACATCATATGATATTGTCCAACATGAATAATAAGCTCACAATAAACAAAAATAATACTACATCCTATTTTTAGCAATACACAATAACTATCAAAACTGCAAGATACTAGTCTACTAAACAAATGGGGGAAAAACTGATCAACCAGCTTGAGCTATAGCAGCAGATGAATATATTCTTATCAAAATCACTGCTTAATGTTTCCAAAATGACGGCTCTTCATCTCATGCAACTCTTCATAGGCCCTTCAGCTTTAGCATGAAATCACTCATTTAACCATTTTGTTTTCTGGGCTTGTCCTCTGCAAAGTCAGTTACGACACATTGGATTATGATGAACAGATTTTAGACGGATCCAGGATTTTAACTTTATGGGACGGTCGAGTTTGAAATTCTACCATAGTCCATTTGATTTATTTGGTTTGAAATCCTTATTTGTACTAATTCAGTGGATTTTGTAACACATACAGGATCTAAGTTAGAGCTACGGGGTTCAAATGAAATGAGGTGCAGCCAGTGCGAGCGCACCTACTGCTGTGTATGTGCGCGTGTGTGTTTGGTTTTGCTTTCACTAAATAAGAAAGCAATGCATACTAGAATAGCAATGCTAATATATCATCTACACTAAAGAGATATAGGAAAGTGTAAATGCGATACAGATGACAAGCTACCATATAAAAATTGCACAAAGAGAGAGAGAGGGAAACTTACGTATAGACTCTGGATCTATATGTACAAAGAAACTTGCAGCAACTATAAGATAGCAGAGAAGGAGCATCAGCCCTTTAAAGTAATTAGAATTTCCGTCCTGTAAAAAAAAGGATATCGTTTTACTGCAAGGATGCAGCATGGTAATAGGATAAGATAAATGTAAATTCCAACCATTGCGCTCAAGTATAGCCAGGCCGTAGCAAGACTTGCGACAATGTTAACCAATTAACCATTCTTTAACAAGATAAGATATGGTCACTCTAGACATTTAGTCGTCAAGAAATTTGCACGGAACAACGTTAAATATTAAATTCTCCACCAACATTTCTTTGAAGATGAATGGCCAACAACAACTAAGCCTAAGTCCCAAACAAGTTGGGGTCGGCTATATGAATCTTCAATGACCACGTACTTCCCATATAAACTCATCTCAGGCCAGAAAGGGAAATTTTAATAAAAATATGATAGCATACCTGCAGCATGAATGCTACAACAAGGACAGTCATTAGAAGTGTGGCTGTTTCAAACATTTGGAAGTCCAAGTTCATAGGACACCCTATTATCCATCCAACTACAACAGAGAATGGGATCTGCACCAAAAGAACAGATGAAAACAAGCATAAATTACCAAGGAGAAAAAAGATAGCAACCAAAACAAAAACACGTGTAATATCTTTATCCTTTTTTTCCTTTTTCACTTGGCAGTTGACATGGCAAAATTGGGAATAAAAAATGTGTTTACTTGACAATAAAAAGGGGGTAAGCCAGGAAGCAACAAAAGTTTTGTATTTCTTGAAATAAAAAATTGAAAAAAAGTGAGGTGTAAAGTAACTGCAAAGCTATGGCGATACATATACCTTGATTACATAGATCAGAAATAACTTACTGCCTAAAGTTTCTCATTGGTGCAAATCACGAAACAGGAACTCTTTAAATAAAGTACCTACCCCAAACATGGCTATCTGTGTTGATGAGCCTATTGCCACTCCCAAAGATATGTCCTGCACAGCCACAAATTAGTAAATGAGGAATGGTGATTGTAAATCATTAGCTTTGTAACAGAGAAAGGCGAAGAAAGTACAAGCTTGTCTTTGACAGCAAACATGACAGCTCCGGCATGCTCAGCAGCGTTTCCGACAATCGGGAGCAGTATCACACTTATAAATGCTACAGGAATATTCATTGCAATGGATGCCCCCTGAAAACATTGTCATGTTTATTGGATGAGGGACTCAAAGAACCAAAAGGGAAAGGAAAAAAAGAAGGCCACATTTTCGTATGTAACATACTGAACTGAAAAGTAGAGGAGGGTCTGCACACAGTTTTTTTTTTTTTTTTTTTTTTGATAGATACATTAAAAAAGGACCTTTTCTTTGTTGTGAGTTATGATAAAGAAATACCTGGATCATTTCAATCATACAAATCTATAGCAGTAACCAGTAAGTTGTAAAGGAACAAGGAGAAAAAGAAATTTTTAATTATATTTAAAGGATACAAAATTGCAAAATCGAAAAAGATAAGAAAGCCTAATAGGATGGACTTACCTCTATGGTATTGACTAGGTACTCTGATAAGACTGCTATCCATAGTGTCATAACAGAGAGCCATAGAATCGAGCCCCATTTTGATATCTCGGGAGCTTCTTCATTATCTAAACTCCCATCAATCTGATCCTCTTCCTGAAATTGTACTATACTCAGAGGAAAATTTGGAGCAAACTCATGAAGTAAGAATGGACGCAAAAGGAGGATATAACGGAGATAGGATTTTTAATTTTTCCAATCGGAGATGAACTTAGTATAACCATACAAAAAGAAAGGATTAACACATAACACCAAATTATGTATGTAGGATAGCAACATTTATTAAAAACCGTACTGGACAATGAAGAACCCCAACCTCAGCCATTGGCATGTAAAGATTCTTTTGGTTTGTCAGTTGAAAAAATAGATATGCCCCATATGCTACAAGCATAATGCAGCTGCTAAATCTGGAAAGAGCCAACACTGACTTCCCAAAATGCACTTCAGTGTGCGTAACGTGGAGGACAGCAGGGAACAGCAAGCACATAACTGCCATTAAAAGCAACCCTGAATTCATCACTGCAGTTCCCTAACAAAGAGAATTTGGAAAAGATCCAATTATCCTAGTGTTATCCATTGATCATGATGCAACTCGAACAAAACTATTATCGATTTTGGTGTATACAAAGCTCATAGTAAAAAAACTATTACCTTGTTGAAAACCTGCTCCTTATTAGAATGAACAATGCCACCACCAAAAAATGCACATCCAAGGACTAGTAAAGTATTGGACAGAATGGAGCCCAATAGTGATTGCTGCACCACACGAATCATGCCACTTTTCAGAGCATACATTGAAATTATTAACTCTGTTGCATTTCCAAAGGTTGCATTTAAAAGTCCTCCCACTGCGAAAGTTTTAACTGAGAATTAATCGAGATGATATTGGCTAAATGCTGTGCAGCTACATAAACCATGGGAACGTTTGCTAGAAACAGTATACTTGATATACTACAAGTTTGAAAACATCTGCAACATGTACAGCAGATCTATATCTAAGAAATCCAAAATTATCAGGTAATTTAAGTAACGATGTTCAGAAGGCAACATTAAGATAGTAGCTTTAGAAAATTTAAAATGAAATATAACGGCTGCACATTTGTTTTAACTAGGAGCAGAAAAGAAGATACTAGTAATTTTGCAGGAAGCTAATGCTTTAAGTCAAATAGTTGGTGAAGACAGCTACTGGAAATAGTGCTACTTAGATAGTAGATGAAGGGTATGTAATCACTTGGTACAGGAGACAGGTCAATAGATCCTGAGATTATGTGGAGTATTAACTGAATGCAAGAAACGCTGCCTGTGAGAGCTTGCCATTGCTCGTCTCAGCTCTCAAGCCCAGATAAAGGAGGGGGATTGCAGTAGGATGGTGGCCAGCATAAAAGTAGTTATCCAATTCATGATGAATCCTCGAAATACAGATATCGTTGGGACATGCTCTCCTAGGCACACATTACATAGATAATGCCGAAAGACAATTAATAGGTGAAAAGCAATGGATGATACAAAAAACATCATGTTCTTATACATCATATACTAAAAAAATGGAGATGAGTGATGTTTGCTGTTTCCTTTTATGCATCTCTAATAGAATTATAACCATAAAGAGACAAAACGACCATGAATTAGTTATACAAAACATACATGCATATCGACTAGTAAAGACAAGACTACCTGTAGGTCCAGTATAAAAAGCCAGCTGCCTATACAAAGAATGAAACCAAACACAAATTAGTTACTTCTTGGAAAATGTATAACAGTATTAAAAGCTTGTAGAGAAAAACAAGTCAGTAGCCTTCAGCTTATGTTCCAAATACAATGTCTAATGCTAACATTGGAACAGAGAAAGGATCAGAAAGCTATTGTCTTTTTAAATTATGTAGACATCAAAAGATGGACATATATAAGTTTAAATGTTGCCTAGCTCAAAAGAACTTCCATTTCACAGTTAAAAACTAAGCCTGAGGCTCAACATGTCAAGAAATGCTGGCATGCATTTGGCAATTATACATTTAGTTCCCTCTGATCCTTATTGATTTGCTCATGCAACATCTTGTAGACATTGGTTGTAGAGAATTACTCTGTGGCCCAACCTAAACGCTCCGCAAGGGGAATGATGCCTGACAAGCTAAGTATGAAGATCCATCCCTGAAATATTCAACAACAAGAAAAAATGTCACATGAGCTCGTATAAAGATCACAAAATTTTTGTGGTCTGAAAACAGTTTGACAACTCACGTGATGATCAGTTAACTCATCGACAAGTATGGCTAAAGGGCCACAAGGTACAAGTATGTTTAACTTGCTGGAGAAAAAAACAATCTGAATGTTCCTTTTTATGCTATTCAATATACTTTTACGACTGTCATCATCTGCCTCGACATCATAAGAAGATCTTTGAGGAGCGGCCCCCAAAGAAGATGTCTTTCTATCAAAATGCTCAGATCTGACAAGGTCCTCATCCTCAAGCTGAAGTACTGCTCTTCCCTCTGATGATCCCATCTGTATAACCAGTATCACTTCATTAGATGTGATGATGGACACATTTTATTCCCTTCAAGATATTTTCATGCATTCAGAGACCATCATAAATATGCAGAAAGACAAAGTTTTTGATAGGCATGAAACTCAATCATCTCTTAAAATATATAATCTATTACCTTCATTGATAATAGCCAAAAATCTCGTGCGTATGTTAGCCCTTTTACAAATCATCTCTCATACAATAGAACCTGCCTTGTTTATCTTTGATGAAATGGGCGGAATAGCTCAACAACAACAACAGTGTAGTCCCTTAAGTGGGGTCTGGGAAGGGTAGTGTATACACAGACCTTACCCCTACCTCGTGGAGGTAGAGAGGCTTTTTCCCATAGACATGGGCGGAATAGCTCCAATGCCAAAAATGTTCACAATGTTCAGTAGCTTAAGAGTGCAAGGGAAAAACTGACAAGATTTGTTATTAAATGTTTTGGTCACCTCTCTTAGATCTTAAAAGAATTTGTTAGCCACCTGCTGTTAAACTTACCCAGTGATATGCAGCGCCTAGATTAGAAAGATGGGAATCTAATCACCTGATAAGGGAAATAAGCAATGATTCCTCATACATTCAATTCTAACCAACAATTGTCTACTAGTATTTCATTTTCTTAAGTGCATTTCTTCTCTTGCATAATCATTTCTTCATTCACTATTATAGCCATCCAGTGCCTGAAACCCACTGGATGACTACTCCGTAGTCGCACCAGATAGGCCCACTAAGGGTAAAATTCTTTCTACGAGGAGAATCTACTTTTACACGGGTTCAAACTCGAGACATCTGGTAAAGGATTGGAAGGATGACCAGAGACGAATCTAGGAAATGAATATTATGATTCCGAGTTCCAAATTCTACCACATCCCATTTGATTTCCTTAGTTTAAATTATATATTTGTATTTGTTTAGTAGATTTTTTAATTGATATACATGGTCTGAGCCAAAGTTGTTGGTTCGAATGAACCTATAAGTTATGATCTACATCCGGCATTAGAGGGATCACAATCATCCCACTATACTCCTAAGTGTGATGCCATATAACTAATGCATTAGAATTTAGAAGGAATGTGTTATATGGAAATGTAACTACAAACGGAGAAGGAAAGAAACTCACTTCAAGATGGGACTTCGCTCCTGGAAAATGCGAATTATCATCCACTAATTAATGGTTCTTTTCTACATGGAAAAGAGGAAATTTTAATTTTCCATCAACACCGCAATGAGCATAATAACAAACCAAAACTTAAAACAAGAACACACATTTCTGGGAATTAATTGCAATATTTTGGAGAATTTCCTGAATATGTGTTTGCACATCAAAGGATCAATAAATTCCTAGAAAAAAAAAGCGTAAATGAACGCACCTGATGAGAGTCAACAACTGCTGCTAGAAAACTCAGTTCGTGGCATGCATGTCTTCTTTTTGAGGAGATTTTCAGAGCATTGAAATTGCATATTTCTTTAAAAAAATCTTTCTTTTTCTTTCTTTCCTTTTATTTATTTTTTCGAATTTTGTTTTAATTTCTTAGTAAGATCTCTCTTTTGTCCTTAGTTACTTGCTTGGCGTAATTTGCGGTGTGAAGTACGTAGTGAGAAAATGGGGCGGTTGGTATAGAGGTATTGGAAATTAAATCAAAATTAATTACTATTCTTACATCGTCTAGGATTTGGTATTTACTAGTTTATTTAATTTATGTCTAATTAGGATTCATAACCAAAATCATGTAGGAATAGGTTTTCTAGATTCTGGTCAAATTTGGTTTTGTAGTATTATAATTAGGGGTGCTATTACATATTTTCTATTGTAGAAAAGTAACTACGATGTAGAGAGATTCAAGAGTTTATGAGTTGTGGAAAAGCCTCCTACCAAGTTCTCTCCCTAGTTTAATAAATTTCTTCTATATAGCTTTTGCTGAATTTTTTGCTTGTGCCTAAATTATTCTTCGGGGTAGTTCAATCCTTCAAATTGGTATCAGAGCTTGTGTGAGATTCTGTCAAAGCCTGTGTGAGATCCTGTCAGAGCCGGTAGGAGATCCAAAAAAATAGATACTCTATTACCTAATTGTCCTGTTTTTGTATTTGATGGCAAGAGTAATTTTGAAACTTGGTATCAACAGATGAAGAAGTTTTTAAGGATATTGGATTATGGTCCACCATTGATGAAGGATTTGAGGAACCCGTAGAAGGCACAACGTTGACGAGTGATGCAGCTACGCAATTTGAGAAGAAGAGACATTTAGATTATAAGGCACGCTACTATCTCGCCATTAAGGTCAAATTGCATGTATCTAAAAAGTATTTGCATGCAAAGTCATCAAAGGAGGCTTGGACAATCTTGGTGAAGTCATATCGAAAAATTGCTGGCATAAAAAAGGAGAAACTACAAGAGTTTAGGAGTCAATTTGAGTTGGCTCGTATGAAACCAACAGAGTCCGTTAAAGAATTCATTGCAAGGATTAATGAAATAGTCAATGGTCTAAGGACCAATGGAGAAGTATTGGAAGAAGTTAAAATTATTGAGAAAATATTGCAGTCTCTCAGTTTAAAGTTTAACAACAAGAAAGTTATTCTTGAGGCTACCAAAGATCTTAACACTCTCATACTTGATGATTTAATAGGCGAATTGGTGACATATGAGAGATCACTGAATCAACAAAAAGATGAGACATTAGAGGAGGCGTCACAAGAAAAGGATTATCAATCAAACGAAAAAGAAGACACATCAAAGATGACGAAAATAAATCAAGAAGGCTAAAATTCAGAAACAGAGGAGAAAAGAAGAGAAGGTACATGTAATTTATGTTGTGATAGAAATTCCATTGAAAGCGAAGAGAAGTCAAATAATGTCCAAATTGATCTGCCAAAAATTTCTCCGGTTGTTAAAAGGAAGATTTGGTTGCAAGGGACGTTCGTCCAAAAGAGGTTGGTGTTTCACCTGAAAAGTTATTTGATAGTATTGAAGATGAACCTATTAACGAAAAAAGCAAGATGGTTCATCAAGAGAAAGTCTCTGATGATCTACACAAGATTGAGGCAAAAATATCTTGGGATCCAGAACTACAACACATGATTATAGATATTGAAGATAAAATAAATTTTATACCATTGTTCGAGATTACATGTTTCAAGGAGTAAGGCGATATATCTATTGGTGGCATTACTCTACAACCTATAGAATGTTCAATTGGAGTTGAATGGGTATACAAGTCCAACTATAAGGCAACTGGAGAAGTAGATGGTTTCAAAGTAAAGGAAAATTATATTGATGATATTTTGAATGGATTTACCATGAGTAAAGACAAATCATATATGAGCAATATGTAAACGCTACTGTGTTAAAACACAAAATCAGAAAGACTGTTAGAAGAAAAAACTGGAAAAACAGTAAAGTATAAAAGATATTCCAAGTCCACAATTTGCTTGTGCGTCCTTAAGGAATTTTAATCCCCTCACACGTTGTCAAGGTAATGGATTAAATCCTCCCACGATGAAACGGAATAAACCTTCCTGCAACAGTGGCAATACAAACTGCAGGATACCAACGAACTCAAAGAACGGAGCAAAATCACACTTACGAATTTAGAAGAGATTCTGCAAAATAGAATGCAGGACTTTCAGAAGAAAGAAAGTTCTGTAATTTTTCAGTGTATCGAAAAATGCAGCCATGCCTCAAAATATATAGGCAATTATCGGAAGAGGTGTGATGTCTGTTCAGGAAAAGTGTCTGTTCAGAAGGGAAAAATTAACGTTCAGCGTTTTTGGATTTCAGATTTCAGTTAATTAACTGAATCGATCGACAAATCCAAATCCAAATCCAAATCCAAATCCGAAGCCGAAGCCGAAGCCGAGCCGAGCGAGCGACGACGGCGGCGCGAGGGTTCATTCTCTTCAACTCCTTTTAAGAGCTCTAAGAAGTGATCGATCGATTGACAAATCCGAAGCCGAAGCCGAAGCCGAGCGAGCGAGCGACGACGGCGCGAGGGTTTATTCTCTTCAACTCCTTTTAAGAGCTCTAAGAAGTGATCCTATATATATACACACAAATGTAGTTGTCCCTCACCAATGAGGGACAAAGTTCAAGACAAAAGCTCACTTCATTCAAATTTTTATTTCCCTCCATTTTATTTCCCACCATTTCCAATTCACACTCTTAGACTTTTAAAGCCCAATGCTTAAAGTCTTTAAAGCCCAATGCTTAAAGTCCAACACAATATTCAAGATAAATTGAAGTTGACTAAAGATGGCACTCGTGATTTTGTTGATGCTACATATTTTAGGGAATTGGTGGAGAGTCTAAGGTACTTGACTTGTACAAGGCTTGATGTTACTCATGGCATGCTCAAGTTTGAAGATCTTAGTTTAAGGGAGGCTGTTGGCAATTAAACCAAGATTAATTAGTATTTCTAGAGTTGGTATTTACTAGTTTATTTAATTTATGTCTAACTAGGATTCATAACCAAAATGATGTAGGAATAGGTTTTTTAGATTCTGGTCAAATTTGGTTTTGTAGTATTATAATTAGGGGTGCTATTATATATTTTCTATTGTAGAGAGGTAACTACGATGTAGAGAGATTCAAGAGTTTATGAGTTGTGAAAAAGCCTCCTAAAAAGCCTCCTACCAAGTTCTCTCCCTAGTTTAATAAATTTCTTCTATATAACTTTTGCTAAATTTTTTGCTTGTATCTAAATAATCTTCGGGGTAGTTCAATCCTTCAAGAGGAAAGAGTCGGTATTCATTTATGAAAAATAAATAGTAACATAGAGTTAAAGATTAAACAACGTCACAGACTCACAGCCCACAGGTGGAACTAGAATATTTTTCTTAACATAATTATTATAATTATTAAATGGATTAGAAGGAAGACCAACTGAATTTCAAAAGTCTTTTTTTTCTTCAAACTAATGTCGAAGTAAAACTAAATGATATTTATTGAAATAGATAGAATAAAATAATAACATTTATTATTAACTACTATTGATTTAAATCCTGATTTCCCTCTAATAAACGGTAGATATACACAATAATAAATGTTTCGTACTATGACCTCTTGGCTNGAAGTTCAATGATAAACAAGCTGTTACACGAATGTTTGATTGTGTTTATTTGACTTCCTGATTTTTGGCGTAGCAATACCTTTGACAGTATTTAATTGTATTAATTGGACTTTAGATTGGTTTGTAATCGAACTCTATGGACTATTATTTTGTTTGTCAACTATAGCTTAGTCGATTCCATATTTAGGTTCCTATATTAGTTTGAAATCTAAGCCGGATCCAAGTATTGACTGAGAGTAACCGTAAAATTAGGCATGTGTGCTTATATTTCCTATAAAATGAATCAGATTACTAGCTCGAATGCCAGGTTTAAGTGTGAAGTTTCCTGCAAAAAGAAAATTTGCCTTTCAATATAGTAAGATCCTGAGTTCGATTGTTGATGTTGAATTTTTAGTGCACATTTCTTATGAGTCTGAATTAAATCTCAACATTGGTTTATTAGTAGAATTTGAAATTAAATCAGCTCTAAGTTGGCTAACCATAATAACTGGACTGTCCAGGCCATAAACTGGGCCTAATATGATCCAGCTGTGCATCGCTGGGCCCAGTACTTTAGCCTTACAGTTAACCTTGTTCAATTAATCCCATGGGAGTCTGATCTCGAATTTCAGGTTTTGCTAGATGTCAATTTGGGCCTGCTTGCTGGATAAGCCCACTGTTTGATGGACTCTCGTCCAAAGTGTGCTGAAATTCGTCACTGTGGAATTGGTTTAGAGGCCCTACTCCGTAGTTTAATATAGTATAAAATTTGGGCTTTCAAGTTAGGTAGTGGGTTCAAATTAAAAGGCTTTGTCCTTTTGTTTGAATCCGGACTTGAACTTGAAGCCCGAATTTCATAACATTAGTTAATTAGGGCCCGTTTAGAGACAACACTGTAAAGAAAATCATAGTTCTCTTTTAGGATGGCCTTTAAATAAAACATGAGATGAGCCTCGCCACATAAAACATGAAATTGCGGGGCCTTCATTAAATACTATATTAAAATATTTTAGAGATTCGGAGATGCCATTTAGCGAATTTTCATGGTTTCCCGCAAAGTTAATAAGACGCTAGCCACTTTAGGCGCGTTTTTAATAATATTACTTTCCTAAACTCGAGTGTGCATTTCGTGCAACTCAAATCCAAATCCCAAAATGTTGAATAAGAGGTGTTGAGGATCCGGGTGCATTTCATGTGACGTGATCCAAAAACACGCTCTTAAACGGCGTTCACTTTCGTAAAAAATAACTAAAAACGGTAAATGATCTTAAAAATTGGAACATGTATTAAAATCAGATTTCAGCCATTTATAATAATTTAAGCGACCGTGCTAGAACCACGGGATCCGGGGGTGCCTAACACCTTCCCTCGGGTCAACTAAATTCCTTATTCAGAAGTTCTGGTTCACAGACTCCAATTGGGAAGTCGAATTTTTCCTCGATTTAGGATTTAAATTAAATCGGTGACTTGGGATACCAAAAGCCAGTCCTTTCCCAAGTGGCGACTCTAAAAATAAATAAATAATCCCATTTCGAATAATGTCACTTTAAATGGAAAAACTCCCTTATACATTATCCTTCGGGGTAGGTGTGTAAAAAAGGAGGTGTGACACTCGTGATTTTGTTGATGCTACATATTTTAGGGAATTGGTGGAGAGTCTAAGGTACTTGACTTGTACAAGGCTTGATGTTACTCATGGCATGCTCAAGTTTGAAGATCTTAGTTTAAGGGAGGCTGTTGGCAATTAAACCAAGATTAATTAGTATTTCTACATCGTCTAGGAGTTGGTATTTACTAGTTTATTTAATTTATGTCTAACTAGAATTCATAACCAAAATGATGTAGGAATAGGTTTTTTAGATTCTGGTCAAATTTGGTTTTGTAGTATTATAATTAGGGGTGCTATTATATATTTTCTATTGTAGAGAGGTAACTACGATGTAGAGAGATTCAAGAGTTTATGAGTTGTGAAAAAGCCTCCTACCAAGTTCTCTCCCTAGTTTAATAAATTTCTTCTACATAGCTTTTGCTAAATTTTTTGCTTGTATCTAAATAATCTTCGGGGTAGTTCAATCCTTCAAGAGGAAAGAGTCGGGTATTCATTTATGAAAAATAAATAGTAACATAGAGTTAAAGATTAAACAACGTCACAGACTCACAGCCCACAGGTGGAACTAGAATATTTTTCTTAACATAATTATTATAATTATTAAATGGATTAGAAGGAAGACCAACTGAATTTCAAAAGTCTTTTTTTTTCTTCAAACTAATGTCGAAGTAAAACTAAATGATATTTATTGAAATAGATAGAATAAAAAAATCACATTTATTATTAACTACTATTGATTCAAATCCTGATTTCCCTCTAATAAACGGTAGATATACACAATAATAAATATTTCGTACTATGACCTCTTGGCTACAAAGTTATAGCGTTAGGTAACATTTATAACTAATAATGTTGCATTTGCTTCCAAATGAATTGAAGAGGCTCAAAGTTTAAATTAAAATTTAGATAATTAGACTATGTGTTCCGCTAGACCAAACACATAAGAAAATTAAAACCTAAAATAAATACGGATACTTTCTTTCCAAGAATCGCACGCAAAGATATCCTTCATATTTTAAAGCATGATCAGCAACATTACATGCAAGACGGAAAAGAAATTTCATGAACGAGGTAGCAAACAAGCTGATGAAATACACACACACACACACATATAGTCTTTAAAGTCCAACACAATATTCAAGATAAATTGAAGTTGACTAAAGATGGCACTCGTGATTTTGTTGATGCTACATATTCTAGGGAATTGGTGGAGAGTCTAAGGTACTTGACTTGTACAAGGCTTGATGTTACTCATGGCATGCTCAAGTTTGAAGATCTTAGTTTAAGGGAGGCTGTTGGCAATTAAACCAAGATTAATTAGTATTTCTACATCGTCTAGGAGTTGGTATTTACTAGTTTATTTAATTTATGTCTAACTAGGATTCATAACCAAAATGATGTAGGAATAGGTTTTTTAGATTCTGGTCAAATTTGGTTTTGTAGTATTATAATTAGGGGTGCTATTATATATTTTCTATTGTAGAGAGGTAACTACGATGTAGACAGATTCAAGAGTTTATGAGTGTTGAAAAAGCCTCCTACCAAGTTCTCTCCCTAGTTTAATAAATTTCTTCTATATAGCTTTTGCTAAATTTTTTGCTTGTATCTAAATAATCTTCGGGGTAGTTCAATCTTCAAGAGGAAAGAGTCGGGTATTCATTTATGAAAATAAATAGTAACATAGAGTTAAAGATTAAACAACGTCACAGACTCACAGCCCACAGGTGGAACTAGAATATTTTTCTTACATAATTATTATAATTATTAAATGGATTAGAAGGAAGACCAACTGAATTTCAAAAGTCTTTTTTTTCTTCAAACTAATGTCGAAGTAAAACTAAATGATATTTATTGAAAATAGATAGAATAAAAAAATCACATTTATTATTAACTACTATTGATTCAAATCCTGATTTCCCTCTAATAAACGGTAGATATACACAATAATAAATATTTCGTACATGACCTCTTGGTACAAAGTTATAGCGTTAGGTAACATTTATAACTAATAATGTTGCATTTGCTTCCAAATGAATTGAAGAGGCTCAAAGTTTAAATTAAAATTTAGATTATTAGACTATGTGTTCCGCTAGACCAAACACATAAGAAAATAAAAACCTAAAATAAATAAGGATACTTTCTTTCCAAGAATCGCACGCAAAGATATCCTTCATATTTTAAAGCATGATCAGCAACATTACATGCAAGACGGAAAAGAAATTTCATGAACGAGGTAGCAAACAAGCTGATGAAATACACACACACACACACACACACACACACAACACACACACACATTATATATATATATATATATATATATATATATATATATATATATATATATATATATATATATATATATATATATATATATATAAGATTTCAAAATCTAAGAAAAAGGGACACTTTTCAATTTGTATGGTTGAAATTTATTGAAAACATATAGATGAGTCAATATACAAAATTTGAGAATGGTTGGAGGTGTTTTGGACTGATTTATAGGCTGACATAACTGGTAATCTGTCAAAGAAAAACTCACTTTCGAAAAACAACCCAAGAGAGAGATATACATATCATTAGGAGTGTTCATGGTTTGATTTGAATCGGGTTTTTTCTAAAAAGAAACCAAACCAAGTAAGTCGATTTTTCAAATATTGGAACCAAACCAAACCGATTAAGTCGGTTTTTTATCGATTCGATTTATGTCGATTTTTTGTCATTTTTTTTTAATTTTTCTAGTTATTTATCGATTTTTTCTAAAATACGAGACTTATACTATCTAACACATATTCCGGCGACTACTTTTTCAATGTAACTGTTAGTATTTTAGCATTTTAATATTAAAACAAAATATGCCATAACTCCCACTACTCCATGATGTAGAAAATGGCTATAACTCCCATAACTCCCACTACTCCATGATGTAGAAAATGACCATAACTCTTTTGTAACTCTACTCACATGTTCTACCACTAATTACACACTAATTATCCCATATTTTCCATGATTTCATAACTTATTACCCCACTTTCTTTCAATTTAATTCAAGGAAGAATTCCTACACTCATAAATATGAGTCTTTCTTCCATAATGTGGTGTGAGAAAAATAATTATAGAGTGTTTCAATAAAGTGAGGTTAAAGTTGTGAAAGAAGAAAAGAGTTTTTACTTTTGTTGAAGGAAGGTGTTCATCTTGGTGGAGCTTTGAACTCAACAACTTGTCCAGAGTTTGTTCGAGTCATACGACGTGATCGGGCTGTTGTATTTTGGGGGAGACAAGTCAAGAGGATCACTGCTGGACCAGTGAAGACTTTGCCTGCAGTGGGCTTGAATCTCCTTAAAGAGAGCGAGGTAACCGCCCCTCAGCCTAAAGATATTTTATTTTCTTCATTTTATTTTTCAGCTGTAATTGCATTTTCACCAACAGTAACACTATCAAACCAATTGCTCTTTAAGAAATCTATTATTTACCGAGATATATTGATGATAATTGAATCAATTAGTGATGAATAATTTAAGGACTCAATAAAAATTAAAAATAGGTTATTTTTAAGATGATAGATTCTTTTACTTAGCAAAAGAAAACTACCAATCAAACTAGAATGTAAAAGGCAAAAAATTTGATTATTATAATATCAAAGAACTAAAGTAAAGTGTGAATGATTAACATGCACCATAAAATTTTAAAAATTTAGTATGTATATATATAAAGGTGTAATAATAATTTTAAATGCTATTTCGATAGTTGATTTGGTTCGTTTTTTTTTTTCCGATTATTATTTTTTATTAAAACCAAAATCAAATTAAATTTAATCTGTTTTTAAAATTTAAAATCAAAATCAAACCAAACCGAAAAAATATTACTCCCTTTCGGTTCACAATAAGTGACCAATTTGCTTTTAGCACGCCCATTAAGAAAATACTAAATTCTATACAAAAATACATACTATGACTAAACTATCCCTGATTAAATATTTAATGTGAGTAATAAGAAAACTTCTTAGGGCTATGTACATAGGGGTTATTTTGTAAAAACAAATTGAATTCATTCTTGATCATAACTGTATACTAATTTTGAACCAAAATAAAAAAGCGTGAACCGGAGGGAGTAACTTTTTTTATCCGTTTGATTTGGTTTTCGGTTTGACTTGATTTTTGGGATTTTTATGAACACGTAATGATATCATAGACACGCCCACCCTAAGTT
Organism: Nicotiana attenuata; assembly: GCF_001879085.1. NCBI lineage: Eukaryota > Viridiplantae > Streptophyta > Magnoliopsida > Solanales > Solanaceae > Nicotiana > Nicotiana attenuata. The sequence continues at coordinate 22,055,501 of NC_031994.1, read as the reverse complement.
AAAAGAGAGGCTCAAATGCCGATAGTTGTTGCCCGCATAGCTGTGACCAAACTCCAAACAAACACAGAGTGTGTGATGAGAGGAGGCAGCAAATACAGAATCTAATTCTCAAGTGTCTTTTACAAATAGTAGGAAAGCAAGTAATTATTAAAATTATCAGTCATCATGTACAGGTTCATCAAGTCATCTTCGAAATTCAAATTATTATGTCGTTCAAAAACCCTCTATAGATCAGCACAGCCTCCATATTCACCCAATTCAATTTTGGGTAAAGAAGATTCAAGCTTTATCCATAAGTCAAAGTTAGAATTTTGGAATCAAAGTTCGGTTAGGAGTTACAGTAGTAGTAGTGAATCGAATAGTAGAGAAGCAATTAACTACGATGTGGTGATAGTTGGAGGTGGACCTGCTGGGTTATCAGCTGCTATTAAGCTCAAACAGTTGTGCCAACAAAAGGACGCTGACTTATCCGTGTGTGTTGTTGAGAAAGGAGCTGAACTGGGTACGTTAATTTATATACTCCATTTATATTCTAAAAATGAAATTAATTGTGGTTGTTAATTTGATTTTGATTGGATTGGACAGGTGCTCATATCTTGTCAGGAAACGTATTTGAGCCCCGGGCTTTGGATGAACTCTTTCCCCACTGGAAACAAGAAGAGGTACCCTACCCTTTAACAATCCTGAATTGAACCCCCCCTACCCCCCCCCCCCCCCAAATAGACTTTGGCGTTCAAACAGCCACTAATATAAGAAGTTGCAAATAACAATTTGGTCCTGTGTAGTGTGGCTTTACTTATATCATATGTAAACCCAACTCCATTTCTGATTGCAGGCTCCCATTCATGTTCCTGTTACTTCTGATGATTTTTGGCTACTTTCCAAAAATCGTGCCTTTTCGCTTCCAAGCCCATTTCATAATAAAGGAAACTATGTCATAAGGTATCTACTTTGAAACATGGATTCAAGTGTGCATATTACTCCTTTGTCTCTAGTCTTGGTTTCTCGTTTTTTTTAAAGTTGGTGTTGGGTTCAGTTGGGGATTTTGAGGAAAAGATTCTTTTATACTGTCTTGCATTTTCTCAAAATGTTCCGTAAATATCATCCTAATTTATTGACTCCATATTAATCTTGATGCATGAATGGTATTTAAGCAAATTTTTTAGAGGCAGAATTGGAGAAGTGCAGCAGGATATCCAGTGGAAAGTCATAGGAAAAACTAATGGAACTGTCTGAGAAAAGAAGATTTTATTGCTAAAAGAAGAAAGAACTTGTACAAGCATAGTGGATAAAATAATCTGATCAAAGGAAAAAGTACACCGAACAAGATGTGTTCGGTTGAAATAACTGATATTATTTGAGATCATCGGTGTAACTCGTGCATTTTTATAGATCAACTAGCGGGACAACAACAACAGCAACAACCCTGTGAAATCCCACTAGTGTGGTCTGGGGAGGATAGTGTGTACGCAGACCTTACCCCTACCCGGAGGGATAGAGAGGTTGTTTCTGATAGACCCTCGACCGAAGAAGACGAAAAGATGAAGAAAAGAGACAGTATATCAGTATCATCAATAAACCTTAGAAAGAAATAACATCATTACAAGAACATAGACGAAAAGCAAAACAATAACCAGTAGATAAAGCCCGACACTAAAAGGAACGAAAAAGTAATATGAACTCAACATTAACCACTAGCAGTCTAAGACAAAATCCTAACAGACTAGCCTCACTCTGGTGCGCCGTAGGAATATGCATAACTACCTCCTAACCTACGACCCTAATGCTCGACCTCCACAACTTCCTATCTAGGGCCATGTCCTCGGTAATCTGAAGCCTCCCCATGTCATGCCTGATCAACTAGCGGAAATGAAGAAAAGAGGCACTTACACACCCAAAAAAAAGTTACGAAGATTAATATAAGAGGAAAAATATGGAACAAAAACCAAAAGAAGAGCAAAGACGCAGTAGGTCTGAGTGGGCTCTGCTAGTCGGTGAAGAAGTTGGATAGTTTGAACTTTTAAGAGTATAGTTAAAGCACTAGATGGGGATCCCCACTTACAGGTTTGTAGTCCATACCCACTCTGATATCATCGTACAGACAGAGATGTGCATGGTCAAATGACTTATTTATGAGATGTGCGTTTTGCTGATATAGTTATGACATTTCCAGACATTAAATCATAACAATCATGGTAATGCAGTTTGAGTCAGTTAGTACGTTGGTTGGGGCAGAAAGCTGAAGAACTAGGAGTTGAAATATACCCTGGTTTTGCTGCTAGTGAGGTGCTAATCTTGTCATTCTGGATTATTTCGTTATTTCTGTTTTTTACTTGCTAAGGTAGAAAAGTTTCAGATTTTATTCAACGAACACAACGAAGTTACTGGTATTGCTACTAATGATATGGGAGTGGCTAAAGATGGTTCCAGAAAAGAGAACTACCAGCGTGGTGTTGCACTGAAGGGCAAGTTCTATTACTCAATTTTTTCTTCTTTTTCTTTTTCTCTTTTTTTTTGCGAAGAAGTTTGTCGAAGTTACATTATATCCACAGTTACTGCAGTTCGTTTGATGACTAGTGAATGGAATTTAAATCTTCCTTTACTTTGATGTGAAGTGGTTAACTAGTCACAATATATATTTTGATATGCAATTTCTCTCTAGTCCATGGAAAAGTGAGTATAATTATCAAACGTTATTTGTGCCCTATAAAGATTCTAGAAAGAAAGTTAATCAAACATCTCAATAGTTAATCAAATGACTCAGTACTTCCATGACAAAACTCCAGCTCAGTTTACGTAGTCTTGAAGCTTCTAGTCAGTATCTGTGCGTATTACAGGAACTCATTTGATACAAATGAAAACTGGAACTCCAGTTTAGTTAGTAACAGTTGGAATATGATGCTGTTCATATGGAGCTTTACAAAACAACAACAACGACCCAGTGAAATCCCACTAGTGGGGTCTGGGGAGGGTAGTGTGTACACAGACCTTACCCCTACCCCGAGGGATAGAGAGGATGTTTCCGATAGACCCTCGCCTCAAGAAGACGAAAAGAGGCAATATATCTGTACCATCAACAGAAACCATAGAAAAAAATAACAGCATCACAAGAACCAGAAAATAGATGAAAAGCAAAACAATGACCAGTAGATAAGGCCCGGCACTATGAGAAACGAAAGAGTAGCGTGAACACAACATTAACCACTAGCAGTCTAAGACAATATCCTATCACACTAGTCTCACTCTGGTGCGACGTAGAGATATGCACAACTACCTCCTAACCTACAACCTTAATGCTCGACCTCCACAAATTCCTATCTAGGGCCATGTCCTCGGTAATCTGAAGCCACGCTGTTATATGGAGCTTTATGGATCAAAAAGGTAACTCGTATGAAGGACAAGCAAAATAAATGCTAACTGTCTGCCTTTAGACCAGGATACCATTTGGCTCACTTCCATACTTCCTAATTTGCTAATCCCCATCTTCTATGATGGTGTGCAGGGCGTGTTACACTCCTTGCAGAAGGATGTAGAGGATCTTTATCAGAGGTATGCAGAAAGTTTATTCTTTTGTCTTTACATAAATGAGTATTTGTGGTTTATACATATGTTTAAATTTTAGTACTGAGTTTGTTGACTCTTATGTTTCCTGACAGAAAGTAATCAAGAAGTACAACTTGAGAGAGAAAGGGATGGGACAACATCAGACCTATGCTTTAGGAATTAAAGAGGTATTTTTCTTTTAATCTTTTTTCTTTTCTCCTCTTTGCTTCTTTGATATGTAGGAGATAGAAATATCTGTTTATTAGATTTGTCAATCTATCTAATTCCTGATTCAGCCTGAAAATCTTAAAGCTCATGATGAGATCTGGTTAGTCTCCTGACCACTACAAAAAAAAGGAGGGGGGGGGGGGTATGTAGAAAATGCAACTTCTCCAACATGCAAATTTTAAACCAAAGATAACCTTCCCTTTGCAGGCGTTACTTCCCTGCTTTTCTTATTAGGCGCTTAGAGATAAGCCCCATTTTTATTGGACGACAATCTAGAAGAAGGAATTAAGAACACCATACTATTTGTGAGTTGGAATACTCGCACAGTTTGCATCAATTTTACTTCTAACAAGTTAATCTATATATTTCCTTACTTTTAGTAAGTTCATTTTTTTCTTCAACCTCTCTGTTCTCGTTTTCTTGTGAATACTGTTGAACCCAGAAAAGAGACGGCCCACTTGTGGGATCTTCACTGGATTTGCTGTTGTTGTTTGTTTGTTTGCAAGAGGCAGAGAATGTTGAGCTTGCTGTGCTTTAGGCTTTCTTGGAGACATTAACTTCCTTTTGACGGATATCATGATTTACACGGAACTTCATACTAAAATCCATTTTCATTAAGTACCTAAGAATGTAGCCTAACAGTCATTGAAGTGGGTGAAAATCATGGGAGACCAGGATGTAAATCCCAATAGAGACAAAGAAAACTTATGTGATATTTTTCTATCGGCCTAAGCCTTGGTGGGCAGAGTTACCCGGTACATGTGCTGGTGGAAGGTAACAGGTAATCGATACAACAGTCGAGGTGCAGAAGTAGGCCCCGAGATAACCGTTATAAGAAAAGGAAAAAAAGAAATTCATTCTCATTAACAGTCACGGATAACCTGATATAGCAAGGTATCAATACAGCTATGTTACTAGTAATTGTTTTCTTCTCATCCTTTAAAAGAAAATTTCCAGTTGCCAGCTCCCTACATTGATTGGTTTTCGCAGTCTAGTTAGATACTCTCTCTATGCTTGTTCATTTAGGATCTCATAAACTTATAAAGAGGGAGTTATTTCAAATATACATCACCCTGCATCTGAAACTTTAAATGGACTATGAACTTATATCAACTTAGTGGATTCCTGAACTTGTTTCTAGCTCAGGTGTGGGAGATTGATGTAGACAAACATCAGCCTGGTTCTGTGCTTCACACACTTGGTTGGCCTTTGGACCAGAAGACCTATGGAGGTTCCTTCTTGTACCATATGAAAGACAGACAAGTTGCTGTCGGCTTTGTGGTTGCTCTAAATTATCACAACCCTTTCTTGAATCCTTACGAGGAATATCAGGTAAATATGACGATGCTATTGTTTATATAGTGTCCCCGTTGGTCCTCGCTCAAAGAACAAGTTATTTAACTTAGTTCAAGTTTCTTTTGCTTTAAGCATCTAGTTACCTACCTTTCATATCCTAATCTCAGAGGTTTAAACGTCATCCTGCTATTAGACCGCTTCTCGAGGGTGGAACTGTTCTCCAATATGGTGCTCGCTGTTTAAATGAAGGAGGTTATCAGGTGTGTTGGATACTTTTTCTTATTATTTTATGGATTTCACATCTTGCTTGTCATAGTTATGGCACCCATCTTCAACAATGTTTCTGATTGTACTCAGAGCCTGTGCATTATGGACTTTGCCATATAATAATGTCCACATCTATGCTGTGGCTGACAAGGATGAGTGATGCTTACAGCTTGTTTGGATGGTTGTTACCCATTGTATTGTATTGTACTGTTATTCCAAAACAATGTTTGTTTTGATTGTTTATTTAAAATTAGTTGTATCGTATTGTTAAATCTATTGTTCTGGAACAACCAAAAGACCCATTTTATGAAACAACCGATTTGGTGTGGTGGGATCGTTTCCTATTTCTTTTCCAATTTTGCCCTTACTTATTACTCTATAATTCTATTTTATTATTTAATTTTTATTTTATTTTAACTCCAAATCTCCAACCTATTGACATACTTTGTCTTCTTCCATCTTTTCCAGAGTTGGTTTGCCCCGTTCTTTTTATACAAGTCTCCGTTCAATTCTTTGTCTCTTTCTATCGTTTTAATTTTTTTTGTTGCTAATATTAGTTAACCTTTTATTCAGGTTTTTGCTCTTGTTTTCAAGCTACGTAATTAATCGTAAATTAGTAGAAAGAGGTTGTCTTAAATTATTTTTACGTATAACTCTTGATAAATTTTATTTAAAACAACTGGGGGTATTTTAGTGAACTTATCAGTTACAGTATAGTATGATACAGTCAAACCAAACAACAAAATATTATTTAACAACAGCAAACGATACAATCTATCCAAACGTTGTATCCATAAAACGATACAATACAATACAATACAATACAGTACAATACAATACATTATAAAACGATGGGTAACAATGATCCAAACATAGTGTTAGTGTTGCCATTTTTCCTGAACTCAAATGTGTTTAGTAAATTTCATTAAAGAACTTTGTGATTATCAGTTCAATATGTGAACACATTTGATAAATTGAATCAAATGCACATAGCTTTCTTCACATATTATTCTGACATACATGAGACATGTATTTGTAACTTATTCTTAGTCATACAAATACAAATAATTCGGTTAAATTTCAGTCTATTCCATATCCAGTTTTCCCTGGTGGAGCAATTATAGGATGCTCAGCTGGCTTCTTAAATGTACCAAAGATTAAGGGAACTCACACAGCTATGAAATCAGGTATTACCTATGGTTCTTGTACTTAGTTTTAACCTGGCTAATCAGAATTCGGAATAGCTTATTAATTGAAAATTTATGTTATTCTACTGCAAAATTCACGGTGTTCAGTAATTTTAAAATTGTTGCTTGGGAGAATTAATAGTTTAAGCTATTTGAGTGCGAGATTTAGGGAGGCAGCTAATGATCTAAAACTTATGAGCATGGAGTTTAAGAAAGAATAGAAGACTTTTGAAACTTATGATCTAAAACAATCATAGATTTGTGTGGCTATAAATCATCTATTAAGAGTAAAAGGAGAAGTTTAAAGTTACATTGTTTCCAAATTTAAAAAGAGGTCATTCTTTTAGAAATGGACTAAAAAGGGGAATTATTCTTTTTGAGATGGAGGGAGTAGTCCTTATAATTCGAAAATTTGTTTCATCAAGCATGAGTCATTTCTTGTCTTTGTGTTTATGAACCGGTTAGTTTTCTAGTGGTGGGTAGTGAAATGTCTGAATTGATACAACAACAATAACAACTACGTCTCAATTTTTAAACTAGTTCAAAAATCGTCTGTCTTGGTGATTTACTTTAACTTATTGACTATGAACAAGCTCTTCTTTTGAATGGTGTACCCAGTTCTGTTGTATGGGGTTTCATATTCTTCTTAGAGAATAATTTCCACTCTTGCTCTCTCTCATCTTTTTCTTTCCCCCTTTTTGTTTCATCTTTTTCTACTAATCCATGACTATGCAAACTTGAAAACCTACAAGTGTCATGGTTTGTAAAAAACGAATTAAGAATTTGGCCCCTGCATTTCCCTTATCGGTGCTTTCGTTATTTGTCTCTTTTTTTTTTGGGGGGTGGGGGGGGTTTACCATTCTACCTTCATTATTGACTAGAACTGCTTGTACTATTCTCTTTTCTGTTACTAGTGGCTTTAACAGTTAATAGCATACCAAAAAGAAAAAAGAGAAACCAATTTAGATTTCTTAAAAGACTAAAGCTTACTTTTTCTAAATGGCTAAGGCCATTCTCCTTGGACAGAAACTTTGTAATGCCTGCTTGGTTAAGAATTACATATTTCTGAGTATTTGATTCTCCAAAGTTGCAAGTCTTCAACATAAAGGGCTTCACGGCTTCATAGCTAGTGATGCATCTGAAAACTCTTTATCGTACTCCTGCGAGTAGGGGACAAGATATTAAGTTTCCCGACTTTTTTTTTTCTGCTTATCCTCAAAAAAGTAAATGATGCACCTATTAACTTCAAATGTCTGACAGGAATGCTAGCGGCAGAATCTGTATTCAGCACACTCCAAGAAGGCTTGAAGATGGAAAATTTTTGGGACAATTTACGAAGTTCATGGATATGGGAAGAACTATATACTGCAAGGAACTATCGTCCTGTGAGTGTTCTGTTTTGAAAACCTTTGAGCATATTTGTTAGGTAATCATCACATTGCATCATCCCAAAAGTATAGTACTTTTGGAGCATAATGCATAAATTTTTGCTGGAAGAGAGCACCACTATGCTTTTCCTGATTTAGTGAGACAAATGGCTCTGGCAACCAACTTTTTGTTACCTCTTATATATTGAATTCAGCTACTATTTTTTCAGTTAGATTAATTTTTCAGTTGAATTCAGCTCTTAATATTCCCTGTTTAATCTTCTATCTTTATTAACTTCTGTGCTGCAGGCATTTGAGTATGGGCTCTATCCTGGTTTGGCTATAAGTGCCGTAGAGCAGTAAGATTCTGCCTTTTGCTTAGGGTGTGTTTGATATGAAGAATTTCCAGAAAATAAGTCATTTTCTGGCACTAAATACCAAAATATATTTTCCTTTAAAAAATATTTTTCATTAAAAGGGGAAAAGCGACTTTCTTTGCTTATGTTTTTCTCCTAAAGTCCGTTTGAAATAGTTTCTAAATTTTGGAGTGTTGGATAGTGAGACAAAATTCTTTTGGTATTTTTCCATTCCAAACATACTCTTAGTCACAACGTCTTTTCAACACTCATGGTTTTATATTTAATACCAATTTTCTAGACCTGTATGATAAATGGATCAGCTTATATTTGGCAGTTACATACTCAAGGGAAGATCTCCAGTCACTCTGAAGCATGGGAAACCTGATCATGAAGCTACAAGTGTAAGGAATTCTTTTATCGTAAGAGTTTATTTGATTTAATCTAATACCAGATGCTTTATTTTGCTGGGTAAAGCATGTATGTTATTTATAGCGCTGGTTGTGGACTGGGAAGGACATCTTAAAGTGGTATCCTCCACAAACTTTCAATAATCACCTTATACAAGTTGTTATGTCATGTGAGCTCCAACAATTGTACAAAAGCATAAAAACATTTCACTTGAGTCAATGTTCTTTTTCCCTTCAAGAGTCCTCCTGTAGCTTGCAGATATTTTCACCAAATCCTTCACTGGTGCTCGTATTAGTTATATATGTAACAAGCTCGATACATATTATTTGTATGCACCGGCTTGAGGAGTGTTAGATAGTTATGTAAATAATATGAATTGGTTCTAGTCCCACATAGAATAGGAGTAGGATATGTATTGTATAAATAGGGCTCATTGTTCTGTAATTGATCATATCAATAGTGTATTTCTCCCATGCTTTCTCACAGAAAATATGTTTTCCTTAGCTTGGTGGAGCTTGGACATTAGCCTATTAGTTTGTCCTCCTAAACCTTACTTATAATCTATAAGTACACTATTATGGGTGTAGGAAAAAAAAAGTTTCCCTAATGTTTATCACCTAGGAGATTAGTAGGATGTGGACAAAAGGAATTCATCCGCTTTGTGAGGATTCCCAATGACCAGTGAGTCAGTGACGCAAGTCGTGGATGCTCTCGATCCACTTATGCTAAGGAAAAACACGTAAGTCTCCCGAACTAGTATTTACAGTTAAATTCTTCAGGCATCTTTGGAAAAAACCAACATTTATTCTTGTTTTATTCTCTCAAAACTAAGAGAGATGATGTTTCTCATTTACCAAATGAACTCTTAACCATAGTTTCTTGTTTACCAAGCCTGTGAGAAAGCACGAGAAAAAATATATTATTGATATACATTAAGTGTTTTACAATAGCCCTATTTATATACAATGTTTACATATACCTAAAGCCTTCTATACCAATGTGGGAAACTATACATGAACTAATTCTAACAAAGCCGATTTCTAAAATCTTCCATGTCCATTTGTATCTCAATATCTAGCTCAGATTAAGTGAGCTCTTTTTGAAGGAAGTTGATTATGTTCTGAAATGGAGCGTATAGCTCGCAGATCAAGTGTTTGGCTCCCGAAATTACATGAATTTGGTCCTTATTTGCAGGAAGCACAATTATTCTCACCAATTGAGTACCCGAAGCCAGATGGTGTTGTAACTTTTGATGTACCGACCTCTCTATACAGGTAAACTGTCTGTCACAAACATTTTCTGATACCTTAATGAGCCGGTAGGTGATAAATTTGTTCGTTCTCCCGCAAATTGTATTATAGCTATATATTTCCCCTATATGAAAATGAATTTGTAGCAACTAAATCGAAAAGTTTGGTCAAAGATGCTGCAATATGATGAAGATTTTTTCTATTGGTGCATACTTTCCCAGAACAAAGAATTGCTAGAGAGTCGATCAGGAACTAATCTAGCCAATTGAAATCTTATCAAGTCTTGTCATCATGTGAGAACTCTAGATTAAGGTTTGTGAATAACCTGGTTAATTTTTTGAAAAATAGAAGTTACATCACGGTTGAACATATCACCATTACCATGCCAAATAAATTACTTATATGTGCGGTAGGACTCATTTGGTTAAAGCACTAACTAGACACGTAATGTATCAGGTCTAAAGAAGTTCCCATGCATTGTCTTCTTTCTGTATGCTGCAAGGACTAAAATATCTTTCCTTTTAGCCCCCTCCTCCCTTGGTGGACAGATCTTCTTTCATAATAAACTGCTGATTTTTCTTTCTAATTGCCTTCCTGTAGGAGCAACACAAATCATGATCATGACCAACCATCTCATCTTCTTCTGAAAGATCCTACAGTTCCAGAAAATGTCAACTTGCCCAAGTATGCTGGACCTGAGGCACGATATTGTCCTGCACGAGTTTATGAGTAATATTCTCATCTAAATAATATATTTTTTCAATTTCCTTCTCATGTGCGACACATTTTTTTAATTATCCTCTTCAAAATGATAGGTACATACCGGATGAGACGGGTGACTTAAAGTTACAGATCAATGCTCAAAACTGCTTGCACTGCAAGGTAAAATGCTGTCTTGTTTCCCTGGTCCAATCTTCCAGCACTAAGTTAAAGCTTTTACATGTTAAAGCCATGGCATATGTTTCAAATCCCGGTGTAGATACCTCTAAGCTGCAATAATATCCATGAAACATAGTTTGTGTCGCAAGCTGCAAGGGTTCTTGCTGATAGTCCTATGGCAATTCAACGACTCTACCTTTCACTCTGCTTAGTTTTTATGCTTATAGACTACTTGATGACACTTCATATTGGCATCCGGGTTACAGTATTAAGTCTGTATTCTTTCAGGCCTGCAGTATTAAAGATCCGAGACAGAATATCGAATGGACAGTCCCAGAAGGTGGAGGCGGCCCTGGTTACACAATCATGTAAATGACTTTCATCCCTCATGAACTACTAAAATGGATTCTTCGTTAACCCTTTAAGATGAATAGAATAGTTCGAAAGTGAAATTTTTCGCACTCACATACTTTATCTTGGGTACTATACATTGCTGGATTGTAAATAAAAAAAGCAATGACATTTAGAAATTTGAGAACCACAAATGGCATCTTTGCCTTCTTGTCTTTTCTTTTTGGAAGGGAAAATGGGTTTGGAAAAATCGAACTGTCGCTTACAATATGGGGTCAATGTATGTGGCTCTTGCAAAGTATCTGGGCAATTTGGGACATTAGAATGACTAGCTAAAGAGCTTGGAAATGCAAGTATCTCTAGTTAGGACAACAAACAGAAGTTACTCGGGAGCTCGTAGTAGCATTAGGCAATTGAGTTACAGAATATGCTCTTACTCTCTGGGCTGGACTATGGTTCTAAAGATGTAAAGATAAGAAAAAGCCAAGGGAATTCAACATATATTATATATACATAAAAATCTCTCTCTCTTTTTTTTTTTACCTATCTTCAGGTTGTCTGTTTCACCGTTCTTGAGCTGAGGGTCTATCGGAAACAACCTCTCTTTTCATAAGGTAGAGGTAAGGTCTGCGTACATATTACCCTCCCCAGACCCCACGTGTGGGACGCACTGGGTTGTTGTTGTTGTTGTTGTTGCTTCAGGTTGTCTATACCTTCCTGGATTTTCCTTCTTATATCTTATATGGAGGTATCAATATGTATAACTCAATTTATGTGTTAATTAATCATATGCTTTATGTGTCCTTGGATCTTTTTGAACTTCAAGATGATATGTGTTTGTCATTTTCCATTTTTGTCTTTAGATGCTGAACTTCAACTTACACTATCAAGTAATATTCTGCATATTTTGATCTATCATTGAAGCATGCTACTACATTTATCACATGTTTAATCGGATTTAGTTTGAAATGAATTTGAAATCTGGCACATTTATATGTTACTCAAACCTGGAATGGCTTTAAAATCTTTAAGCTCTACAACTCTTTTTCATCATTTAGATTAAAGTTCACATGTTCTTCAACCTGGAGGTCGAAGATTAGGGTTATAGGTTAGTTAGTGGTCGGGTTTATTTCCTTTTCACACATGTTCTTTCTTCCCTAGCTGTAGTATTAGTGTTACCTTGTGTTAGATCGATATATTTATTTTTGCTTCGTTTTATTTTTCTTATTGTTGTTACTATTTCGTTTGCCGTATTTCTCTATCGTAATTGTTGTGATTTTGTTGTATTGAGCCGAGGGTCTTTCGGAAACAGCCTCTCTACCTTCACAAGGTAGGGGTAAGGACTGCGTATAAACTATCCTCCTCAGACCCCACTTGTAGCAATATACTGGGTATGTTGTTGGTTAGAATTAATTGACCTCTGTTTGATAACTTACAACTACATTTTGTGTAAAAGCTATAAACTATTTGGGTGCTTTATATTCTGCATATTTTCATTGCTAGTATATGACTGGCAGGCAGTAGACTTATTGCATAACTTTCATAATTTTCAAGCGTTATACTTCACTGGGAATTCTAAAAGTTGATATTAAGATGTTTCATTTTTCTTCTCTTTTCCTTTTTCCGACAAATTTATGTGTAAATTTATACATAACTGGTGGTATTATACGTACGCCTTGTCTAGTGTCTAAGTGTCATTATTTATGTGCTTAAATAAATTTATCTCTTGGTATAGACAATGACAATTCCTTAGCACCGAAAATGGATATAAAATAGACTTCTCCCTAGTCGAACAGTCATTTACTCATTTACGTGACCATCTCATTTAAAAGTCAATCATTAGAGAAAACACATATTTGTATACTTAAATATTATGTATTTAACATTTGATTAGCAAGAATACTTCCTGAGATATTCCATACGTGTTCATTCCGAAGGAAGACAGATATTGGGTTATCGTTCATTTTCAGTTCCAACGTCAAATTTGTCTGCATATTGTGGGGTTCATCCCATCAATATAGGCATGTGCCTATACAACATTACTTAGCTATTACTCATTCTTGGGGATCAAGTTTTGGAATGGGTGGAGGAGGATTTTAATCCTCCTGTAGAATACTTTGAGCCCACGGCTCTTTTGCGTTATAAAAGGAGAGCTTTTTCACTTCTTCAGATACACCAACAAAGAGAAAGAAATAGTGAGGCATCACTGACAGAGTATAAGAAAATAGTATGTGAGGAAAAATAGAGAGTGTGAGCGATATTGTAGTGATGTGGGAATATCAAAAGATGGTTAATTCTTTTGAGTATTGTAGTGGTCTTTGTAGTATATTACTCGGGCCTACATAGTGTAAAATTTCTTACTATAGTGATATTAGTTGCTCCTCTCTGGGTCGTGATTTTTTCCCCTTATTCAGAAGGGTTTTCCACGTAAAAATCTTGGTGTCGTTGTCGCTCTTTTATTATTGTTGATTATCGTATCTCGGTGCTACGTTATTATTCTATTTTTATTACCGTGAATATTTTATGTGGGGGGTTCACTCCCAACTGGTATCAGAGCACATGTTTTGCTCATACGCAGAAATATTATTCACGGTCGGTAGTACTATACTCAGAAAAAAAATGCTTGGAGTAAAGTACGAGGTAGCAAAATTCAACGAAGATAGCGGCTTTACAACATGGCAAAGAAGGATGAAGAATCTACTCATTCAACAGGGATTACACAAGGTACTAGATGCTGATGCCAAAAAGCCTGATACCATGAAAGCTGAGGATTGGGCTGACTTGGATGAAAAGGCTGCTAGTGCAATCAGGTTGCACTTATCAGATGATGTGGTAAATAACATCATTGATGAAGATATCGCATGTGGTATTTAGACAAGGTTAGAAAGCCCATACATGTCCAAAACGCTGACAAATAAATTGTACTTGAATAAGCAACTAGACGCCCTACGCATGGGTGAAGGTATGAATTTTTTGTCACATTTAAATGTGTTTAATGAACTAATCACACAGCTGGCCAACCTCGGAGTGAAAATCGAGGAAGAAGATAAAGCCATCTTGCTGTTGAACTCGTTGCCATCTTCGTATGATGATTTGGCAACAACCATCCTGCACGGTAAGACTACCATTGAGTTGAAAGACGTCACATCGGCTCTTCTACTCAATGAGAAGATGAGAAAGAAGCCTGAAAATAAAAGACAGGCTCTCATCACAGAAGGTAGAGGCAGGAGCTATCAAAGGAGTTCGAGCAACTATGGTAGATCCGGAGGTCGTGGGAAGTCCAAGAACCGATCCAAATCAAAAGCTAGAAATTGCTACAATTGCAATCAACCAGGTCACTTCAAAAGAGATTGCCCAAATCTATGGAAGGGCAAAGGTGAAACCAGTGGCCAGAAGAATTACGACAATACAACCATCGTAGTGCAAAACAATAATAATGTTGTTCTCTTCATATATGAAGAAGAGGAATGCATGCACTTGGCAGGTCCAGAGTCGGAATGGGTGGTTGACACAACGGCATCTTACCATGCCACACCGATAAGAGATCTTTTTTGCAGATATGTAGCAGGTGATTTCAGCTGTGAGAATGGGTAACACAAGTTACTCAAAGATTGCGGGGATTGGAGACATTTGTATCAAGACAAATGTCGGATGCACATTGGTTCTAGAAGACGTGCGGCATGTACCTGATTTGCGGATGAACTTGATCTCGGGATTTGCTTTAGACCGAGATTGATACGAGAACTATTTTGTAAATCAAAAGTGGAGACTCACAAGGGATCATTGGTGTTTGCAAAGGGAGTTGCTCGTAGCACGTTGTACATGACAAATGCAGAAATATGTCGAGGTGAATTGAACACGGCACAAGATGAGATTTCTGCAGATTTGTGGCACAAAAGAATGGGTCATATGAGCGAGAAGGGATTGGAAATTCTTGCCAGGAAATCACTCATTTCTTATACCAAAGGTACAACGGTAAAACCTTGTGACTGCTGTTTATTTTGTAAGCAGCATAGAGTCTCATTTCAGACATCGTTTGAAAGAAAATTAAATATACTTGATTTGGTATATTCTGATATTTGTGGTCCAATGGAAATTGAATCAATGAGCGGTAACAAATATTCTTTTACTTTTATTGATGATGCTTTACGAAAATTGTGGGTTTATATTTTGTAAGCCGAAGATTAGGTGTTTCAAGTTTTCCAGAAGTTTCATGCTCTGGTGGAAAGGGAGACAGGCCAAAAGCTAAAGCGTCTCCGAAGTGACAATGGAGGTGAGTACACTTCAAGGGAATTTGAAGAGTACTATTCGAGCCATGGGATCAGACATGAAAAGACAGTTCCTGGAACCCCACAACATAATGGTGTAGCTGAGAGAATGAACCACACCATTGTTGAGAAGGTGAGAAACCTGCTCAGAATGGCTAAAATGCCTAAGTCATTTTGGGGTGAAGCAGTTCAGACAGCCTGTTACCTGATCAATAGGAGTCCATTGGAGTTTGACATCCTAGAGAGAGTTTGGACTAACAAGGAGGTGTCCTACTCACATCTGAAGGTGTTCGGTTACAGAGCTTTTGCACATGTACCAAAGGAGCAAAGAACAAAGTTGGATGATAAATTCATTCCCTGCATATTCATTGGATATGGAGATGAAGAGTGCGGGTACAGATTATGGGATCCTGTAAAGAAGAAGGTAATCTGAAGAAGAGATGTAGTCTTCCGAGAAAGTGAAGTTGTAACTGCAGATGACCAGTCAGAGAAGGCAAAAAATGGTATAATCCCTAACCTTGTTACCATTCCTTCTACTTCTAACTATTCCACAAGTATAGAAAGTACGACCGACGAGGTTGTCGAGCAGGGGAGCAACCTGGTGAGGTTATTGAGCAGGGGGAGCAACTTGAAGATGATGTCGAGCAAGTGGAGTACGCCACGCAGGAAGAAGAACAACCTCAACCTCTGAGGAGATTAGAAAGGCCAAGGGTAGAGTCATACAGGTACCCTTCCACAGAGTATGTCCTCATCAGTGATGAGGGGGAGCCAGAAAGTCTTAAGGAGGTGCTGTCCCATCCAGAAAAGAACCAGTGGATGAAAGCCATGCAAGAAGAGATGGAATCTTTATAGAAAAATGGCACGTACAAGCTGGTTGAACTTCCAAAAAGTAAAAGACCACTCAAATGCAAATGGGTCTTTAAACTCAAGAAAGATGGAAATGGCAAGCTGGTCAGATACAAAGCTCGATTGGTGGTAAACGGCTTTTAACAGAAGAAAGGTATTGATTTTGACGGATTTTTCTCACCTGTTGTTAAAATGACTTCTATTCGAACAATCTTGAGCTTAGAAGCTAGCCTAGATCTTGAAGTGGAGCAGTTGAACGTGAAAACTGCATTTCTTCACGGAGATTTGAAAGAGGAGATCTATATGGAGCATCCAGAAGGATTTGAAGTAGCCGAAAGGAAACACATGGTGTGCAAACTGAATAAGAGTCTTTATGGGTTGAAGCAGGCACCAAGGCAGTGGTACAAGAAATTTGACTCATTCATGAAAAGTCAAAGTTACATAAAGACATATTCTGATCCATGTGTATACTTCAAAAGATTTTCTGATAACAACTTTATTATATTGTTGTTGTATTTGGATGACATGTTGATTGCAGGACAAGACAAGGAGCGGATTGCAAAGTTGAAGAGAGATTTGTCCAAGTCATTTGATATGAAAGACTTGGGCCCGGCACAACAAATTTTGGGGATGAAGATAGTTCGAGAGCGAACAAGCAGAGAGTTGGGGCTATCTCAGGAGAAGTGCATTGAACGTGTACTGCAACGCTTCAACATGAAATATGCTAAGCCAGTCAGCACACCTCTTGCTGGTCATCTGAAATTGAGCAAGAAGATGTGTCCTACAACAGTGGAGGAGAAAGGGAACATGGCCAGAGTTCCTTATTCTTCAGCAGTCGGAAGCTTGATGTATGCAATGGTATGCACCAGACCTGATATTGCTCATGCAGTTGGTATTGTTAGCAGGTTCCTTGAAAATTCTAGAAAAGAACTTTAGGAAGCAGTCAAATGGATACTCAGGTACCTAAGAGGTACTGTAGGAGATTTCTTGTGTTTTGGAGGATCTGATCCAATCTTGAAGGGCTACACGGATGCCGATATGGCAGGTGATCTTGATAATCGTAAATCTAGATACCTGTTCACATTTTTAGGGGGAGCTATATCATGGCAGTCGAAGTTGTAGAAGTGCGTCGCACTCTCTACAACTGAAGCAGAGTATATTGCCGCTATTGAAGCTGGCAAGGAGATGGTATGGCTGAAACGGTTTCTTCAAGAACTTGGATTGCACCAGAAGGAATATATAGTCTATTGTGATAGCCAAAGTGCAATAGATTTGAGCAAAAACACCATGTATCATTCAAGAACGAAGCATATCGACGTAAGATATCACTGGATTCGAGAAAAGATAGAGGATGGATCTATGCAGGTCAAGAAGATCCATACAAGTGAGAGTCCTTCGGATATGCTGACCAAGGTGGTACCAAGAGACAAGTTCGAGGTATGCAAAGAACTTGTCGGCATGCACTCAAATTAGCAGCCCCAGTGTTACCTCCTTCAGGTAGATGGGACTGGAGGGGGATATTGTGGGGTCCATCCCATCAATATAGGCATGTGCCTATATAACAATACTTAGCTATTACTCATTCTTGGGGACCAAGTTTTGGAATGTGTGGAGGAAGATTTTAATCCTCCTGTAGAATACTTTGAGCCAATGGCTCTTTTGCCTTATAAAAGAGGAGAACTTTCTCACTTCTTCAGATACACCAACAAAGAGAGAAGAAAGAGTGAGGCATCACAGACATGGTATAAGAAAATAGTAAATGAGGAAAAATAGAGAATGTGAGCGATATTGTAGTGAGGTGGGAGTATCAAAAGATGGTTATTTCTTTTGAGTGTTGTAGTGTAATATAATGATATCAGTTGCTCCTCTCGGGGTCATAGTTTTTTCCCCTTATTCAGAAGGGTTTTGCCACGTAAAAATCTTAGTGTCGTTATTGCTCTTTTATTATTGTTGATGATCGTATCTTGGT
This sequence comes from Nicotiana attenuata, assembly GCF_001879085.1. Classification (NCBI taxonomy): domain Eukaryota; kingdom Viridiplantae; phylum Streptophyta; class Magnoliopsida; order Solanales; family Solanaceae; genus Nicotiana; species Nicotiana attenuata. Next base: position 22,037,283 of record NC_031994.1, on the reverse strand, counting down.
GCTACACTATTATTTCGCTTTTATTACCGTAAATATTATTCCTGTGAGGGGTTTATTCCCAACATGCATATATTGTCTGAAAACACTAACGTATGATGGTTTGGGTTGACCCAAGCTTTAAATGGTTTTGTTGTTTGACGTGTTGGAGACTGAACATTATGAGCTTTGACTTACCGATCAATATATCCAATAAAGCAGATAGAGTAAAAGTGAAAACGAGAACATGGTCATGAATTGGGAATTTTATTCTTTTTTGGCAAATAAAAGATTTTATTACCAACGGTATAATGTACAACAAAAAAAAAAGAGAAATCTGCAGTTGAGCTTCACCCCCAAAAACTGCAGGAAACAAGCACCTATAACTGCAGTTGAGAATTGTCATTCTATTTCTCTTTTCGTACGTGCTTCTTAAACGAAACCCTCTTTTTCTACATATCTTTTCCCTACCACTCCTTTTATTCCCTTTATTTTACTAAGAAAAAGAATAATTAACTCATAAAGGCCACCGCTATTTTGTCTAAGCTAAAAAATATGGCAATATCTTCGATCTATACTATTTTTCTTAAGAAAGATATTTAATAGTTTTAATCATAAGCGTACTTTTTTTCAACTTACCCTTTATCGTTATCTTAAACGTATCATTTAATTAACACTATGGAGCAGTAATAGTAAATTGCAAAAAAAAAAAATTACTCACTACTAGAAATCCGATAAATACCGACCAAAAAAAACCGACCAACTTTGGTCGGTTATGGCCAATTACCGACCAAAACATGACCAAATACGCTTGGACGGTATTTTGATAGTCATTTCAATATACCGACAAAAGTTGGTCGGAAATTACTGACCAATGTTGGTCGGTAAATTAAATTCAAAAAAAAATATTGCAAAAAAAAAAACCGACTAAAGTTGGTCGGTATTTTAATTATGTAATCAAGAGATTCACTGTCTGGAAATCGAACCCGGGTGTGTACTGTGGCAGGATACTATTCTACCACTAGACCATTGGTGTATTTTGTTTTAAGATTGTCTTTTTTTATTTATTTATACTCTTTAATTGTATTTTTGCACGAAAATTCGACCAAAGTTAGTTGGTTTTTTAAAATGACCGGCCAAATTTACCGACCAAAGTTGGTCGATTTTTTAATATTAATTTTTATTTGTTTTAATTGCAAAAACCGACCAAAGTTGGTCGATTTCTTGAAAAATAAGTTTTGTGGGACTCAAAAGTAGCTTCCCGCATTTTTACGCCAAAGAAAACCGACCAAAGTTGGTCGGTTTCGTAAAAAAAAAATTAAATATTTTGAAAAATTGACCAACTTTGGTCGATTTTTGGCCGGTTTTTTGACTGAACAAAGCTGGTCGGTTTTTCTTGGTCGGTTTTTGACAAATTTCTAGTAGTGTATGTGTTATAGAGAAATATCATAATTCGAGGCGGCATTTTGAGAAAGTTTCACGATGCTTGATTGTCAACCAGTCGAGAATGAGCTTTAGAGACCGAGTGGTTACTTTGGGAAATGGTCTCGAAACAGGGTGCAATATTGTGGATTTTGTGCTAGGATTGCAATGGATTTTCAGGGGTGTTTTATGCTAGGTAATTATGGACTACAGAGGGCGTTTCATATTGGTGGTGGCTTCTCATATTTTGAGACTTCGAATTTGACGAGAAGGGGTTTTCTTGAGCTACTGAGGATTTGAATGCTTGATTTTCATCTTGGTGTGCATACTTTCTTGAGTCGGGATGTGTTGAAAGGTCTTCTAGTTGTTCATTGATGGAATATGATAGTTTTTTTGTGGACGAGTGTGGACTCGGAAGAAGTTATTGATTATGTAGTGTTGTGCCATGCAGGTCATAGGAAGTTGTTGATATGAGGTCATATAAGTGGGCTATCTCATGTGAGGAAGTTAGGGGTTGCATGCTTTCCTTTGAGGTTTCTATGAAGAGTTTCACCCTCTTAAGTAATATGGCATGATTGTCCCGAGGCTGTGTGATTTGGGGCTAATAAATTAGGAAGCGTTATGGTTGGTGCGACTTGGGCTTATGAAGAATTCAGTATAGTAATAATGTAGGATCACGATGATTAATGCTTGGATTATGTGATAGTGGCTTGAAGCCAAGTGAGGGAGTCTACCAACGAAGATTGGGTCACCTAGTCATGTGTTGTGTTAGATTCTGGACATGGAGACATTTGTGGGCTAGATATAATTCTAGGAGAAAGACTTCGAAGATGATTCAAGTAAGGAATTTCTGGGAGTGTGTTATAATTCACCTTAGTGATATATGGAGATTTGTAGAAGGACTCAGGTTCGATATTCTTTAGTAGAGGTAAGGTGCAAGGGAATGATTCACCCAATAATCTCGTTTTGGTATATTCATGTGCTATCGTATTCATTTGACATAATTATTTACGTATTCTAGATTAGGACGGAGCAAGTGACTCTTGAGAAGGTTCTGATGGATTCAAGAGTTAATATATGGTATCGAAGGATTTCCAAATTTGCGTGTGATTAAAGATTTGAGATTTGTGTAGGTTGTGGAAAGAGACTTGGAGCATTTCTGTATCATTATTGGTTCTGCGAGGCAGCGTTTGAGAGGTAGAAGAAACACCTTCATATTTGTAGAAGGTGTATTTAGAATAGGTATTCTGACTGAGGTAATATTAGATGTATCATGGGGAATATGGGGCTCAAGAGCCTCATGACAGCCAGATTCCATGTTGGTATCACTTGGTATGAGTTTTTATTGAGTTTCATCGCGTACTAGGAAGGAGTTATGTTGCTGTGAAAATGTGTCATGAGTAATTTGAAGAAGTTGGGTCCGTTTAGCAGTGGTATGGCTTAGCATGATAATGGAAATGCTCGGTTCCTTTGGGTATTGTAAGGTTTTACAAGTGGTTGAGGTAATATAGTGTAGTTTGATAGTATGTGTGACTTGGGGGGATCTAGAGGGATTCAGTTCAGCTGGTTTGGTTATGTGCATACGGATTACGAAGAGCTTATGATGTTTGGGATCATGAATTGCAGTTGGTATTTTCTTCAGGCATGGAAATTTGTTGAGTGTTGTGATTTTCTCCTAAATTGAGCATATTATAAGGTTTCTAGTTGATAGAGTGTGCATCTTAGTCGTGATTCAGAGTTAATAATGGGATCCTCGTGTTTTTACATTTTAGCATGATAGATGCGGTGAGCTGTATAGAATTGGGGTTGAAGGAACAAGGTTGCAGTTCAGTTGTGATAGGAAGGTCATGAGTTCTAATCGACATGAGAGATTTTAGAGGTTTAAGAGTGTGTTAGTGCTGCTTCGATCTCCTATGAAGGACGCGTCTTATGGTAGATATATTGTGTATTAATTTGCTAATGCTTGGCTTGTATTACAGAAATTGCATGGTTGGTGGCCATTAACACTCAAGTTCTGCTACTTTGTATGAAGGGTTATGAGAGAAACTTTTGTGGAGTGGTTATGTATGTGTAACATGTCAGTCGTATGAGGGAAAAAGTTAGAGATCAGGTAAGGGGATATTGGTATTCTCGCAGTTTTGGAGATTTTATTTTTTTGAGAGGTGGATTATACCTCTAATTGAGGACTGTGGAAGTGTGTTTAGGTTCTGGCAGTTGATTGTACGTGTTGTGGTTAGGGACACCATGGACTTTTGGATGGCTATTGACAAATTTGTGATGACCCAAAAGGTCATCTTTTGTTTTAGAATCTGATTCCGTGTTCCGAGGCCTTAAAAACTCCATTTATCTCTCCTCGATTTGTGTGCGCAGTCCAGGTGCGTATCTGGAAAGCTTTTATGTGAAAAATTTAAGAAAAGAATAATTTTTTGGCTTAAAAGATGATTTTTGTTGACTTTGGTCAACGTTTTGGGTAAATGGACCTGGACCCGTGTTCCGACGGTCTTGGAAGGTCCGTAGTAAAATATGGGACCCGGGCGTATGCCCGGAATCGAATTCCAAGGTCCCTAGCCCGAGAAATAAATTTTTGAAAAAAATTGATAAGACTAAAAATGCAATTTGATCTTATTGGTATCGGGCCCGTATTTTGGTTCCAGATCCCGGTACATGTCCGTTATGATATTTAAACCTTATCTGTGAAATTTGGTGAGAAACAGAAGTGATTTGACGTGATTCGGACCTTTGGTCGAGAAAATAGGAAGTTTGAAACTATCTTGAAAATTTCATGTGTTTTGGTGTTGAATTCATAGTTCTAGGTGTTATTTTGGCGATTTGATTGCATGAGCAAGTTCGTATGATGTTTTAAGACTTGTGCGCATGTTTGGTTTGGAGCCCCGAGGGTTCGAGTGAGTTTTGGATAGGCTACGGAGTGATTTTAGAACTTGAGGAATTGCTGGTGTATCTGGTATCTGTTGCAGGCTTCTAATCTCACAATTGTGAGATCAGGCTTCGCAATTGCGAGCCAAACAGGCCTGGCAATTACGAGGTCTTCATCGCATTTGCGAAGAAGGCCTGGGCCAACAGGGTTGGCAAATCGAACCAACCTTCGCAAAGCAAAGTAGTCAGGGAAGGGGGAATCATCGCAATTGCGACCAAAGGTTCGAATTTGCGACAGTAGCAGAAATGTGGCAGGTTCGCATTTGCGGTGCCAGCCTCGCATTTGCGAGCTTCCCAATTGCGAAGCTCAAGTCGCAAATGCGACATTTGCAACTGTGCAAAAAGGGACTTAGATGGAATTTTTCATTCATTCTCCCATTTTTCAAAACTAAACTTCAAGACGCAATTTTCCAAAGACCATTTCTTCCCCAAATCATAGGTAAATGATTCTTAACTTATTTCTTTCAATCTATTTCATCTTTTTACAAGATTTCATCGTAAAATCTAGGGTTTTTCATGGTGGAATTGGGTATTTTTGGGTAGAACTTAGGAATTTCGAAATTTGGGGATTCGGACCTCAATTTGAGGTAGGATCCAAAACCAATTATATATCCGAGCTCGGGGGTGAATTTGGTAATCAGGTTTTGGTCCGAATTTCGAGTTTTGACCAAGCGGGCTCGGGGTCGATTTTTGACTTTATGGGAAAACGGTTGGGAAATCTATAATTATGAATTGGAATTGGTTTCTTTAGCATTTATTGATGTTATAAAGTTAAATATGGCTAGATACGAGAGGAGTGGTGGTGGAATATAGAGGTGAAGCGGTATTTGAGGTGTGAATTACCCGTTGGCTTCAGGTAAGTGTTTGGTCTAACCTTGACTTGAGGGATTAGGGATCCCCGACTTGCTTGCTATGTGATATACCATGTGTGTGGCGTATAGGTGTGGTGACGAGCACCTATGCATTGCCGAATTACCTGTTTAGCCTGTTTCTTTTCCTCGTTTCCCTATATATTGCTTTCCTGTCTTAATTTCTACTTGGTTATTGATGCTTCCATGCCTAATTGGTTCTTGTTAAATGTTGTTTCTCTATTGGTGTTGTTAATTGTTTCATAGTTCCGTTATATGACACTGTTGGCTTATGTTGGTTTATTGGTGCTTCATGGTGCACTTTGGTTGGTCTCGCTGTGTAGTTTCAACTGGTGAGGTTTCATAATTGTAGTGATATTCCATTGTGTTGGTTTGAGGAATAAGTGTTGTGGAGGATTTGAGTTAACTTGTTAAACACTTGACTTTATTTTTTGATTGGTGTTGATATATAAATATTGGGATCGGGTTGCACACCGCAACAAGAGGAATAAGGGTGAATTGCGATTGTCTGGTAGGATCGGGTTGCACGCCGCAACAAGGAGTAATAAGGGTGGACAGGTGGGGTCGGGTTGCATGCCGCAACAGGAGGAATAAGGGTGATATATTGAGGATTAATAAGGGTGGACTGGTGAGATCGGGTTGACGCCGCAACAAGGAGTAATAAGGGTGAATATGTATACTGTTATTGATTATATGGTGGGATCGGGATACGCGCTGCATCATTTGTTGTTTATGTATTCTTTTTTCGCTGAGGTCCATTATTGTAGTATTGAAATTCTCTTAAGGATTGGTTAAAGCTGAGTAGTGGTAGAAAGACTGGGTTTCCGTATTTATTTAATGCAAGTTACTGTTATATTTCGTTCTGTATTTCCTTTCTATTTTAGTATAAACTGTTGCAGGTTTTATATATATATATATATATATATATATATATATATATATATATATATATATATATATATATATATATATATATATATTGTTATGCCCCGTTGTAGCCTCGTCACTACCTCATCAAGGTTAGGCTCGGCAGATACCAGTACATGGGGTCGGTTGTACTGATACTGCACTCTGCACTTTCTATGCAGATTTCAGAGCTAGTGGCTGATCGAGAGGTTGGTTGTTGTCACTGCATTTAGGAGACCCAAGGTAGTCATGCAGGCGTCTGCAGGCCCTGACGTTCCCTCCTGTCTTTACTTTATTTCGGTTTTATTTTCTCCAAGACAGATGTAATTTATTTCAAACCATTACTTGTAGTATTCGTAGATTGTTCGTGAGTTGTGACTCCAGTTTCTGGGTGGTATCTACTTCTGTTTTCGTTGATAGTATAAGGGTAATTGGTTAAATCATGTACTTTCGCTTTTATTTCCGCTGATTTAGTTTTGTTAACCTTTAATCATAAAAGGATAAAGGAAAAAGGTGAGATATTCTGCAACGTTGGCTTGCCTAGCGAGTGTAATGTTAGGCACCATCACGGTCCCGAAGGTGGGAAATTCGGGTCGTGACAATATCGTGGTATGACCCGAATTGGATTGGAGGCCCAATGGTAGGCCTAATGAGAATGTGTATTCTACACTATACTAGATTGGTTTGCACAGTGCAACATTTCCTATGGGTGTGTCATCGGGCAAAATGGATATTCTTGACTTGATATGTTTCGTGTATTACTTCCTTATGCTATGATAGGTTGTGAGATGACTCGATTATTCACATGCATGTTGTGGTTTTGATTAGGCCTTGTGGCGATATATGATCGAGAGGACTCTTGAGATGTTGACTTGCTTGTTGCACCTTAGGCGTGTTTGGCTTTTTGTAGCGTAGTACGCTATCCGTCATCCCATTTTTATGTTTATGCACTATACGTGCTTGTTGTGGTCACACATGTATTTAGTGAGTATGAGAATTTTGGCTCAGAGGGTATTCCCATGTGGATTGATATATGTGGATCGCGGTGCACACTGCAATGGTATTATATGTGGATCAGGTTGCATGCCACAACGACATTATATATGGATCGGGTTGCACGCTGCAACAGTATTATGTATGGATCAGGTTGCACGCCGCAACGAGATTTAGATTAGATGTATCATGACGAGAAGGGGTTGCACGCCGTGTTGTGTGTTTTGTCTGTCCTTTATGGGATAGATTCGTAGCATTATCCTCATACGGTTGTATCAATTAAACTAGCGGGATAGTTCCCTTTTTTGTTCTCTTTCCTTTATTGATCATATTTAAGCAGTTGATTGTTGGTGTGCGAATCACGTCATATGAGATCCTTGATGATACGTGATGTGGCATGTCGGTCAAGCAGTTTGTAATAGGTGAGATGAGTTTTTGGACCGTTGTGTCATCTGAGACTTGCATGCAAAATTTGAGGTAATTTAGAGTTGTTTAGGCTTGTTCGGTGCAAGTTTTGGATTCGAAAATGTTCTATAGTTCATTAGGCTTGTATTGAAGTGCGATTCATACTTTTGATGTTTTTGGTGTGATTTAAGGCCTCGAGTAGGTTCGTGTTATATTTTGGGAGTTGATGGTAGGTTCGTACGGGGTCCCTAGTGTGTTTCGGATTAAGTTCGGATCAATTGGGGACTTAGAGGTCTGTTGAAGACTGCCGAAGTCTGGTCATTCGCACCTGCAATATTTAGGCCGCAGGTGTGGCGCCGCAGAAGCGATAAGGTGGCCGCAAATGCGATATTGGCTTAAGGAGCTGGGTCCGCAATTACGGACGAGGACGAGCAAGTGCACAACCGCAGAAGTGGAAAGTAGTCTGCAGAAGTGGCTTTGGGACTGTTGGCAAGGGACCGCATGTGTGGTGCATTATCTGCAGAAGCGGGAGCGCAGGTGTGCCCTTTTGCTTGCAGAAGAGGAAGTTTTGGGCCTTAGTGGAAGCCGCATCTACGATGAATTTTCCGCAGATGCGACTGTTAGCTTGCAAGTGCAGAATGCCTGGGCAGAAATAGGCTGGATCGAGGGTTTCGTTTGATTTCCCACTTTTGGAGTTAGAGAGCTCAGTTTTGGGTGATTTTGGAGGGGATTTTCAAGGTTTGGATCAGGGTAAGTATTTTTTACTCGGATTTGTCCATTATACATGATTCCATCTTTGTTTTTATATTTAATTAATGATTTGAATATGAGAAATTAGTGATTTTTGTAAAAACTTTCCTAAAGCATAAAATGAGGGTTTGAAGATCGATTTGAGTTCATAATTGGATGATTTTGGTATGGTTAGACTCGTAATTGAACGAGTGTTCGTAATTTATATGTTTGGCCAGGTTTCGAGGTGCGCGACCGGGGTTGACTTTTGAGTAGACTTTCTGATTTTCATTAAAGATTGAATCCTTATTATCTAGTATTTCTTCCTATGGCTTTTATTTACGATATTAAGTTATTTTGGCTAGATTTGAGCCATCCAGAGTTAGATTTGTGCAGGAAGTGCTTATTAGTTGATTGATTTAGCTTGTTTGAGGTAAATATATTGTCTAACATTGTGTGGCAAAACTACCCCTTACGATTTGGGTTGTGTGTACTATTCGAATTATGTGGAAAAGGTGTACATGAGATGACGAGTGTTTAAACGGACTTATATATGATATTTGACCGGTTTAGATTCTTAGGCTACCTATAAGCACCTAATTGAAGTTATTATTATTTGTTCTGTCTTTCGTTGTTAATTTTACCTCACATGCTTTAATAGAAACTGTCATTTACATGTTCTAGTTACCATTGTCAAGTTACTCTTATGGGCATTTACTTTTAGTAGTTGTTACATGTCATTTCTTCTATTGTTGAGTTCTTTTCATGCATTTAGACTTAGTTGCTTTTTCATGCTATCCCTTTAATTGTTAAGCTTATCTCTTCTACTTGAATTAGAATTTGGCATTTCATGGGAATACCTTCATTTTAGTCATTAAAGTTGTAGTTGTAGTTATAAAAGCTATTAACACAATGTGGTTAAAGTTGTTAATTGCTGAAATAATATCATTCCTTATTGAGTTGTTTCTCATCCCTTTTGTTGCTATTTGGATTTCTTGTACACATTTGTAGTTGAGCCTTGGGATATACGTTGTGGTGACTTCGGTATTGTTGATTTTGAAAATGTTGAGGCATATGGGCACGTGTGGTGCATGTTGTTTTATTGTGTTGTGATATTGATGTGCATGCGGCAGTATAATGATAGGGGTTGATGTGCATGCGGCAAAATAAGGTGGGATTTATACGTGTGTTGCTCGTAAGGAAATTACTTGATGCCACGCGGTAAGATAAGGGTGATAAAGAGCATGTTGCTGTTCCGTGAAAAATGTTTTAAAAATAAATACATGGCTCACGCGGTGATATAAGGAAATTGTGATTGTAACTTGTGAATAAAAAAGTGCAACCCGGTGCACTAAGCTCCCGCTATGCGCGGGGTTCGGGTAGTTCAGTAATACTATTATTTTTAAGGGCATTTTGCCATTTCCACGTTGCAGCTCTTCTATTTTCTCTTGGTGACACGTGTCGCAGTATTTAGGCTGATACGAGAAGTTTTATTGTGTGTCTCACACAACTTACATTAGTTGTGTGAGGCTCCTTTTTTCTTACAAATTTGTGGACCCCAATCTTACACTTTTGGATCCACAAAATTGTAAGACAAAAACGATGCCTCATACAACTAATGTCAGTTGTATGAGACACAAAATAAAATTTTGCATATGATACAGCTGGCCTCCACACTTTTTCATATCAGTGACTCAACTCCAACCTCTCTGTATCGTAACAAAAAGCAATAGATTTGAGTGTAGCTTTGGGTCTTTACGTTGTCGGCGACAAACGGTGGGCGTTCATATATTGAAGCTTGGTACTACCATCTCTGCTCATTCTTTTTCTAATCTTATCTCATTCTAATTTTACTATATTTTCTTTTTTCATTCTCAATCTAGACCCACATATTTTCCATCAAGTTGATACCAAATGCAGCAAAAAATCTTTCTTTTCCCTTCTGCTTCCCCGACTCTTGCAAGCATTATGGATTCTATAAAATTTTCTCCTTTTTTTGCTCTATTTTTTGGTCGATTTTTGGAATAATGCTAATTTTATGTGATATTAGTAGATTAGCTCTTGGTTGGTTGATATTTTTTTATTATTCTTCAGCTTCGGTAAAAAGAATCGGGTTTTTGCTTTTGGTTGTGTGACGACCCAAAGGGTCATCACTTGTTTCTTTACTCATTTTGTGCTTCCGAGGCCTTGAAAACCTCATTTGGGGTTGCCTCGATTTGCGTGCGCAGTCCGGGCGCGTAGCCGGAAAGCTTAAATATGAATTCTGTGAGAAAAATGCTAAATTTTGATATTAAATTGATTAAATTTGACTTCGGTCAACATATTGGGCAAACGGACCCGGACCCGTGATTTGGCGGTCCCGGAGGGTCCGTAGAAAAATATGAGACTCGGGCGAATGCCCGGAATCGAATTCCGAGGTTCCAAGCCCGAGAAATGAATTTTTGTGTGAAATTATTTTTCTGAAATTTATTAAGAAAAATTGAAATGAAAATTTGTTAGAACGTGTTGGTATCGAGCCCGTATTTTGGTTCCGGCGCCCGGTACAAGTCTTATATATGGTTTAAGCGCTTTCTGTAAAGTTTGGTTGAAATCGGACGTCATTTGACGTGTTTCGGACTTAAAACTCTAAATTTGAAAGTTTATGAAGTTTGAGAAAAAACTTGTGATTTTGAGGTTTGATTCGTTGTTTTTGATGTTATTTTGGCGATTTGATCGCCCGGTTCAGTTCGTAGGATGTTGTTGAGTTAGTGTATGTGTTTGGTTAGGAGCCCCGAGGGCTCGGGAGTGTTTCAGAGGTGTTTCGGGGTGGTTTTTGACTTAGAAAGATTGCAGGTTTTTTCTTCAGCTGTGCAGGTCCCTTTTTGTTCTTCGCGTTCGCGATGGCTATGAGTTCTCCCTTCATCGCGTTCGCCTACTTGCCCCGCGTTCGCATTGAGTCATTTGACTCTGAGGACTCAGCCCTCTTTTACTCTTCACGTTCACATCTACCCACTCGCGAACGCGTAGTGTTGCAGATCCCCTTCCTCGCGTTCGCGTTAGGGTCCACGCGTTCGCGTAGACCAAGTTCTGGACCCCCGGCCTTTCCTCTTCGCGTTCGCAGCCTTCCCATCGCGAACGCGATGCCCTGCCCAGATTACCCTTCGCGAATACAACAATCCTTAACGCGAAGGGCAATTTTGCCCAGTTATATTTTAATTTCCAGAACAGTGTAGTTACGGGATTTTCATAAAAACACACGAGCTCCTTCTTCTCCAAGGTCTTTAGGCGTCCATTGAAGTTCCCTTTCACCAAAACTTCTTGGGTTAGTAAATCTTAACTCGTTTTCTTCATTTTTCATCAATATTTGTTGAATTCCTAAGCCTAAAACATGTAATTTAGGGTAGAACTTGGGGGAAATGGTTAGAGTTAGGGCTTTTTACTTTTTCTTGATTTAGACCTCGTTTTGGGGTCGAATTTGAGAACAAATTATATATTCGGGCTCGTGGATGAATGGGGGATCTGATTTTGGTCCGAACCTCGTGTTTTGACCAAGCGGGCCCGGGGGAGGGGGGGGCGATTTTGGGATTTTTGGAAAAAAAGCTTGGAAATCTATAATTAGACATTGGGTTTGATTTGTTTAGCATATATTGATATTATGAAGTCATTATTATGTAGATTAGATTGAGTTGGAGCCGAATTCGAGAGGGAAAGCGGTTGTTATGGATTGATTTGGCCGTGGAAGTTGAGGTAACTGTTTGGTTTAACCCTAGCTTGAGGGAATAGGAGTTGAGTCTTATTTGATACTAGCTAATTGTCGAGTATGATGTATAGGCATGGTGACGAGTATCTATACATTGGTGTCTAGCATGACCGCGAGTCCTTATTTTGCAAATAGTTGGGATTATTGTTATATGTTCCTTGCTTAATTGATGACTTCTATATGTTGTAAAGATCTTGTGAAAGGAAATTATGATCTTTAAACTTCGTGGAGCGTTGGCTCGAGTTAAAAATGCAAATTGTGAAGGTATATGAGATAAGTAAATCCTTGGAGCATTGGCTCAAGTGGTAATGTGAACTATGAAATAAAAGTGAAAGAAAGAGAAAGAGTATTTAAATTGTTCCCTTGCCGGGATATTGTTGCTTATTGATTATTTTCCCTTGCCGGGACGTTGAGATTATTGATGTTGTACCCTTGTCGGGATTTAATTGTTTAATGTGTCCTTGCGTATTTCTATTATTATTTTGTTTATTCCCTTGCCCCTTGTTTGTGATTGTTGTTTGGGTGAGGAAGAGTGTAAAACACGAAGGGTGATGCCGTGCATTGTTTGTTATTGTGAGGAAAGAGTGTAAAGCACGAAGGGTGATGCCGTGCATTGTTGCTATTGTGAGGAAAGAGTGTAAAGCACGAAGGGTGACGCCGTGCCGCACGATGTACCATTCCGTGCCAATTCCATTGATTATATGTGAGGAAAGAGAGTAAAAGCACGAAGGGTGATGCCGTGCACATTTTAATATTCTAATTTTTTGGTGAGGACGAGAGTAAAAGCACGAAGGGTGATGCCGTGCACTTGTCTTTGATTTTTTTTCCTGATTTGTGCTGATAATTAAGTTATGTTGTCCTCTACTTCTATTTATTGATTTTCTTGTTGTTATCAGTTCAAGTGCATTAATTGTCTTATTCCACTATTACTGAGTTTCCTTATGTTGGCATTTTCCTTGATTGTGTTACTGTTATTATCGGCTCGAGGTATCCTTGCGCAACATTATGCTTTGAAATTAGGCTATAATTGCTACATGTTTATGTGATTTAATTGTACTTGACATTTAGCATACTAAATATTAAATTGCCTATTTGCTCCTTAAAGCCCATAATTAATTGCCATTTATCATTACTTGTTTTCTTCAGTGAGTCATAATTATTGTGTACTTGTTGTCTTATGAATTCGTATAAATTGTTGCATTTGTTGGAGTAAATTGCATTTGGAAGAACTATTGATTTAATAAAATTGGAGCGGGTGGTACGCCTACCACGAGATTTAATGAAATGGGAGCGGGTGGTACGCCTACCACGAGATTTAATGAAATGGGAGCGGGTGGTACGCCTACCACGGAAACATTGAGAAATAGGATCGGGTTGCACGCTTGCAACGAGATATGATTTGACAGTGAAATCTGCTTTTATTTCCCTTATCCGTGTTAGAGTTAAATTATTGATGTTCTTTATTATTTTCTTGAAATTCTGTATTATCTGCTACCCGCAAAGCATGTTCCCCTCCCCTTTAAAAATATTTATTCTTGTTATTTTCCCGTTGTAGATACACATATATATCTGTACAGGTTGATGTGGTAGTCCTGTTTAGCCTCGTCACTACTTCGCCGAGGTTAGGCTAGGCAATTATCAGCACATGGGGTCGGTTGTGCTGATACTACACTCTGTGCTCTTTTGCACAGATCCAGGCACAGCAGCAGCAATGGTAGATCGGGAGCCAGTCTCCAGTCCTCCGAGACGCCGAGGTAGCCTTGCAGGCGTCCGCAGTCCCAGTATCTCCTCTATCTTTATTTATGATCTGTTATCTCTTGTATTCGATACAGACAGTGTTACTCTCTTTCAAGCAGTTGTATGCAGTAAATCTTAGTAGTCCGTGAGTATTGTGACACCAGTCTTGGGTAGAGGCCTTTGTTGAAATTTTCTGCATTTCTATTCAGTTTTCTGTAATATTGAGACTTCCGCTTATTATTTAATTTTTTTGCTTTTGTATTATTGCCGATAATTGTTAAAAAGGAACTATGTTATTAATGAAAAAGTAATTAAATTTGGCTTGCCTAGCTCTCATTAGTAGGCGCCATCACGACTCCCGAGGGTAGGAAATCCAGGTCGTGACAAGTTGGTATCAGAGCTCTAGGATACATAGGTCTAAGAACTCACGAACAAGCTTAGTAGAGTCTGAGGGATCGGTACGGAGACGTCTGTATTTATCCCCCAGAGGCTACAAAGTTAGGAAAAGTTTCACTTCTATTCTTCCCTGTCGTGCGATTTTGTTCTCTCAATGCTAAATTGAAACCTCCACTCTTGTCCTTTCGCGAATGGTGAGGTCATGCACCACTTCTTCAGCTGAGCAGCAGCACAGACCAGTGATAGATCAACTTCGTCTTTGGAGGCTTTGTGGAGGTAAAGGTATTAGGGGTGGAGGTAGTGATGCTAGAGGTGGAGGTAAAGGTATTAGAGGTGGAGGTGCAGGTACTGTTCTGGTTTGTGGTAGAGAAGCTTCGATTTTATTTTGCGCCATATCTGGTCATGCCTAGTGATTCATTGAGTGTTCCTGTTTATGTGTCTACACCGTTGGGTGATCTATTGTGGTCGATCGAGTCCATTGTTCTTGTATTGTGGTGATTGGAGGTTTTGAGACTCGAGTAGATTTGTTGCTTTTGAGACATGGTTGACTACGATATTATATTGAGGATGGACTGGTTATCACCTTACCACGCTATCTGGGACTGTCATGCCAAGACTATGACCTTAGCTTTACCGGGTATGCCTCGTTAGGAGTGGAGAGGGACTCCTGGTCATTCTACCCATAGTGTTATCTCTTAGGTGAAGGCTCGACGTATGGTCGAGAAGGAGTGTTTGGCCTATTTGGCCTATGTTCGTGATTCTAGTGCTGAGGTCCCTTCTATTGAATTCTGTGCCCATTGTTCGTGAGTTTCCTGATGTGTTCCCTTCAGACCTGCCGGGTATGCCACCCGACAGGGATATTGAGTTTTGCATTGATTTGGCTCCGGGCACTCAGCCCATTTCTATTCCGCCGTATCGTATGGCCCCGCCTGAGTTGAAAGAGTTAAAGGAACAGTTGCAAGATTTGTTTGAGAAAGTCTTCATTAGGCCCCGTGTTTCGCCTTGGGGTGCGCCGGTGTTGTTTGTTAAAAAGGAGAATGGGTCAATGAGAATGTGTATTGATTACCGGCAATTGAACAAGGTTACAAACAAGAATAAGTATCCATTACTGAGGAATGATGATTGATTTGATCAGTTTCAGGGTGCCAAGGTATTTTCAAAGATTGACTTGCGAACTGGCTACCATCAGTTGAGGATTAGGACATCCGATGTCCCTAAGACAACTTTCTGCACTCAGTACGGGCATTATGAGTTCTTGGTTATGTCATTCGGGTTGACGAATGCCCCAGCAGCTCTCATGGACTTGATGAATCGAGTGTTCAGGCCTTATTTGGATTCATTCGTGATAGTGTTCATTGATGATATATTGATATACTCCCGCAGCCAGGAGGAGCACGAGCAGCACCTTAGAGTGGTTCTTCAGACTCTGAGGGATAGTCAGTTATATGCTAAGTTCTCGAAGTGTGAATTCTGGTTGGGTTCAGTTACATTTCTGGGTCATGTTGTATCGGCAGAAGGTATTCAGGTGGACCCGAAGAAGATAGAGGCAAGTCAAGAACTGGCCTAGACCAGCATCAGCTATAGAGATTCGGAGTTTCTTAGGGTTAGCAGGCTACTACAGACGGTTCGTGGAGGGATTTTCATCTATTGCAGCCCCGATGACCAGATTGACCCAGAAGGGTGCCCAGTTCAGATGGTCGGATGAGTGTGAGACGAGCTTTCAGAAGCTCAAGACAGCTTTGACTACGGCACCGGTGTTGGTTTTGCCCACAGGTTCAGGGCCCTATGCAGTTTATTATGATGCTTCCCGTATTGGGCTTGGAGCAGTGTTGATGCAGGATGGCAAGGTCATTGCCTATGCTTCGAGGCAGTTGAAGATTCATGAGAAGAACTATCCGGTTCATGATTTGGAGTTGGCAGCCATAGTTCACGCATTGAAGATTTGGAGGCATTTGTATGGCATGGCGTGTGAGGTGTTCACTGATCACAAGAGTCTTCAGTACTTGTTCAAGCAAAAGGAGTTGAATTTGAGGCAGAGGAGATGTTTGGAATTGTTTAAGGATTATGATGTCGCCATTTTATATCATCCGCGGAAGGCCAATGTGGTGGCCGATGCATTGAGTAGGAAATTAGCCAGTATGGGTAGTCTTGCTTATATTCTGGTCAGTCAGAGGCCGCTTGCTTTGGATGTTCAGGCTTTAGCCAATCAGTTCGTGAGGCTGGATGTTTCCGAGCCCAGTCGTGCGTTAGCTTGCACGGTCGCTCGTTCTTCATTATTGGAGCGTATCCGTGATCGGCAGTTTGATGATCCCCATTTGTGTGTCCTTAGAGACACGGTGCAGCGAGGAGGTGCCAAGCAGGTTACCTTAGATGCGGATGGAGTTTTGAGATTGCAGGGGCGAGTTTGTGTGCCCAATGTGGATGGGCTTCGAGAGTTGATTTTAGAGGAGGCCCATAGCTCCAGGTACTCTATTCATCCGGGCGCTGCGAAGATGTATCAGGATTTGCGGCAGCATTACTGGTGGCGTAGAATGAAGAAGGATATTGTTGCATATGTGGCTCGGTGTTTGAATTGTCAGCAGGTTAAGTACGAGCATCAGAGGCCTGGTGGTTTATTTCAGAGGATTGAGCTTCCCGAGTGGAAATGGGAGCAGATCTCTATGGATTTTGTTACTGGCTTTTCGCTGACTCGGAAGAAGTTCGACACGATATGGGTTATTGTTGATAACCTGACCAAGTCAGCACATTTCATTCCCGTGGCAGTCTCCTATTCTTCTAAGAGGTTCGCTGAGATCTATATTCGGGAGATTGCTCGCCTTCATGGTGTGCCCGTGTCTATCATTTCGGATCGGGGTACGCAGTTTACCTCGCGCTTCTGGAGAGCGGTACAGCGAGAGTTGGGCACACGGGTAGATTTGAGCACAGCATTTCATCCACAGACGGACGGTCAGTCCGAGCGGGCTATTCAGATTCTAGAGGATATGCTTCGAGCTTGTGTTATCGACTTGGGAGGTTCGTGGGATCAGTTCTTGCCTTTAGCGGAGTTTGCCTACAACAACAGCTACCAGTCGAGCATTCAGATGGCTCCTTATGAGGCTTTATTTGGTAGGTGGTGTCGGTCTTCTATTGGATGGTTTGAGCCGGGAGAGCCTCGGATGCTGGGTACAGAATTGGTTCAGGAGGCCTTGGACAAGGTCAAGATCATTTAGGATAGGCTTCGTTCAGCTCAGTCTAGGGAAAAGAGCTATGCAGATCGTAAGGTTCGAGATGTAGCTTTCATGGTTGGTGAGCGGGTATTGCTCCGAGTGTCGCCTATGAAGGGCGTGATGAGATTTGGGAAGAAGGGCAAGCTTAGCCCTAGGTTCATTGGTCCGTTTGAGATTCTTGATCGAGTGGGAGAGGTGGCTTATAGACTTGCATTGCCACCTAGCTTATCAGCCGTGCATCCAGTTTTTCATGTATCCATGCTTTGGAGGTATCACGGCGATCCAGCTCACGTGTTAGATTTCAGCACTGTCTAGTTGGACAAGGACTTGTCTTATGAGGAGGAGCCGGTAGCTATTTTGGACCGGCAGGTTCGTCAGTTGAGATCCAAGAGTTTTCCTTCCGTTAGTGTTCAGTGGAGAGGTCAGCCTCCTGGGCATCGACCTGGGAGTCCGAGTCTGATATGCGGAGTCGTTATCCTCATCTTTTCCCCGACTCAGGTACTTCTTTCTTTTGTCCGTTCGAGGACGAACAGTTGTTTTAGAGGTGGAGAATGTGACGACCCAAAGGGTCATCACTTGTTTCTTTACTCATTCTGTGCTTCCGAGGCCTTGAAAACCTCATTTGGGGTAGCCTCGATTTGCGTGTGCAGTCCGAGCGCGTAGCCGGAAAGCTTAAATATGAATTCTGTGAGAAAAATGCTAAATTTTGATATTAAATTGATTAAATTTGACTTCGGTCAACATTTTGGGTAAACGGACCCAGACCCGTGATTTGAAGGTCCCAGAGGGTCCGTAGAAAAATATGGGACTCGGGCGTATGCTCGGAATAGAATTCCGAGGTTCCAAGCCCGAGAAATGAATTTTTGTTTGAAATTGTTTTTCTGAAATTTATTAAGAAAATTGAAATGAAAATTTGATAGAACGTGTTGCTATCGGGCCCGTATTTTGGTTCCGGCGCCCGGTACAAGTCTTATATATGGTTTAAGCGCTTTCTGTAAAGTTTGGTTGAAATTGGATGTCGTTTGATGTGTTTCGGACTTAAAACTCTAAATTTGAAAGTTTATGAAGTTTGAGGAAAAACTTGTGATTTTGAGGTTTGGTTCGTTGTTTTTGATGTTATTTTGGCGATTTGATTGCCCGGTTAAGTTCGTAGGATGTTGTTGAGTTAGTGTATGTGTTTGGTTAGGAACCCCGAGGGCTCGGGAGTGTTTCGGAGGTGTTTCGGGATGGTTTTTGACTTAGAAAGATTGCAGGTTTTTGCTTCAGCTGTACAGGTCCCTTTTTGTTCTTCGCGTTCGCAACGCATCCTTCGCGTTCGCGATGGCTATGAGTTCTCCCTTCATCGCGTTTGCCTACTTGCCCCGCGTTCGCATTGAGTCATTTGACTCTGAGGACTCAGCCCTCTTTGACTCTTCGCGTTCGCATCTACCTACTCGTGAACGCGTAGTGTTGCAGATCCCCTTCCTCGCGTTCGCGTTAGGGTCCACGCGTTCGCGTAGACCAAGTTCTGGACCCCCAACCTTTCCTCTTCGCATTCGCAGCCTTCCCATCGCGAACGCGATGCCCTGCCCAGATTACCCTTCGCGAACGCAACCATCCTTCCGCGAACGCGAAGGGCAATTTTGCCCAGTTATATTTTAATTTCCAGAACAGTGTAGTTACGGGATTTTCATAAAAACACACGAGCTCCTTCTTCTCCAAGGTCTTTAGGCGTCCATTGAAGCTCCCATTCACCAAAACTTCTTGGGTTAGTAAATCTTAACTCGTTTTCTTCATTTTCCATCAATATTTGTTGAATTCTTAAGCCTAAAACATGTAATTTAGGGTAGAAATTGGGGAAAATGGGTAGAGTTAGGGCTTTTTACTTTTTCTTGATTTAGACCTCGTTTTGGGGTCGAATTTGAGAACAAATTATATATTCGGGCTCGTGGGTGAATGGGGGATTTGATTTTGGTCCGAACCTCGTGTTTTGAACAAGCGGGCCCGGGGGAGGGGGGGACGATTTTGGGATTTTTGGAAAGAAAGCTTGAAAATCTATAATTAGACATTGGGTTTGATTTGTTTAGCATCTATTGATATTATTAAGTCATTGTTGTATAGATTCGATTGAGTTGGAGCCGAATTCGAGAGGAAAAGCGGCTGTTACGGATTGATTTGGCCGTGGAAGTTGAGGTAAGTGTTTGGTTTAACCCTAGCTTAAGGGAATAGGAGTTGAGTCTTGTTTGATACTTGCTAATTGTCGAGTACGATGTATAGGCATGGTGACGAGTATCTATACATTGGTGTCTAGCATGACCGTGAGTCCTTATTTTGCAAATAGTTGGGATTATTGTTATATGTTCCATGCTTAATTGATGACTTCTATATGTTGTAAAGATCCTGTGAAAGGAAATTGTGATCTTTAAACTTCGTGGAGCGTTGGCTCGAGTTAAAAATGCAAATTGTGAAGGTATATGAGATAAGTAAATCCTTGGAGCATTGGCTCAAGTGGTAATGTGAACTATGAAATAAAAGTGAAAGAAAGAGAAAGAGTATTTAAATTGTTCCCTTGCCGGGATATTGTTGCTTATTGATTATTTTCCCTTGCCGGGACGTTGAGATTATTGATGTTGTACCCTTGCCGGGATTTAATTATTTTATTGTGTTCCCTTGCCGGGATTTCTATTATTATTTTATTTATTCCCTTGCCCCTTGTTTGTGATTGTTGTTTGGGTGAGGAAGAGTGTAAAACACGAAGGGTGATGCCGTGCATTGTTTGTTATTGTGAGGAAAGAGTGTAAAGCACGAAGGGTGATGCCGTGCATTGTTGCTATTGTGAGGAAACAGTGTAAAGCACGAAGGGTGACGCCGTGCCGCACGATGTACCATTCCGTGCCAATTCTATTGATTATATGTGAGGGAAGAGAGTAAAAGCATGAAGGGTGATGTCGTGCACATTTTAATATTCTAATTGCTTGGTGAGGACGAGAGTAAAAGCACGAAGGGTGATGCCGTGCACTTGTCTTTGATTTTTTTTCCTGATTTGTGCTGAATGAGTTATGTTGTCCTCTACTTCTATTTATTGATTTTCTTGTTGTTATCAGTTCAAGTGCATTAGTTGTCTTATTCCACTATTACTGAGTTTCCTTATGTTGGCATTTTCCTTGATTGTGTTACTGTTATTATCGGCTCGAGGTATCCTTGCGCAACATTATTCTTTGAAATTAGGCTATAATTGCTACATGTTTATGTGATTTAGTTGCTACTTGACATTTAGCATACTAAATATTAAATTGCCTATTTGCTCCTTAAAGCCCGTAATTAATTGCCATTTGTCATTACTTATTTTCTTCAGTGAGTCATAATTATTGTGTACTTGTTGTCTTGTGAATTCGTATAAATTGTTGCGTTTGTTGGAGTAAATTGCATTTGGAAAAACTATTGATTTAATAAAATGGGAGCGGGTGGTACGGCTACCACGAGAATTAATAAAATGGGAGCAGGTGGTATGCCTACCACGAGATTTAATGAAATGAGAGCGGGTGGTACGCCTACCACAGAAATATTGAGAAATAGGATCGGGTTGCACGCTTGCAACGAGATATGTTTTGACAGTGAAATCTGCTTTTATTTCCCTTATCCGTGTTAGAGTTAAATTATTGATGTTCTTTATTATTTTCTTGAAATTCTGTATTATCTGCTACCCCCGAAGCATGTTCCCCTCCCCTTTAAAAATGTTTGTTCTTGTTATTTTCCCGTTGTAGATACACATATATATCTGTACAGGTTGATGTGGTAGTCCTGTCTAGCCTCGTCACTACTTCGCCGGGGTTAGGCTAGGCAATTACCAGCACATGGGGTCGGTTGTGCTGATACTACACTCTGTGCTCTTTTGCATAGATCCAGGCACAGCAGCAGCAGTGGTAGATCGGGAGCCAGTCTCCGGTCCTCCGAGACGCCGAGGTAGCCTTGCAGGCGTCCGCAGGCCCGGTGTCTCCTCTATCTTTATTTATGATCTGTTATCTCTTGTATTCGAGACAGACAGTGTTACTCTCTTTCAAACGGT
Source organism: Nicotiana attenuata (assembly GCF_001879085.1). Taxonomy (NCBI): domain Eukaryota; kingdom Viridiplantae; phylum Streptophyta; class Magnoliopsida; order Solanales; family Solanaceae; genus Nicotiana; species Nicotiana attenuata. Next base: position 22,015,926 of record NC_031994.1, on the reverse strand, counting down.
TGTATGTAGTAAATCTTAGTAGTCCGTGAGTATTGTGACACCAGTCTTGGGTAGAGGCCTTTGTTGAAATTTTCCGCATTTCTATTCAGTTTTCTATAATATTGAGACTTCCGCTTATTATTTAATTTCGTTGCTATTGTATTATTGTCGATAATTGTTAAAAAGGAACTATGTTATTAATGAAAAAGTAATTAAATTTGGCTTGCCTAGCTCTCATTAGTAGGCGCCATCACGACTCCCGAGGGTGGAAAATCCGGGTCGTGACAGGTTGTTTCTGGATGAATGAATGCTAATTTTTTTCCTTTAAAGATTTTGTATTTTGCATGGTTTAGATTGTCATAGATTAGCTCTCAGTTGTGTTTGTCATGAAGTCTAATGCTATTTCAACTACGTAATTTTTTTGTTTATTACTTTTTATTCATTTAATTTGGAGGAATACTATATGCTAATTTTTGTTAAAAAATATTTTTCTTTCTTTTGGATCTTTCGAGTTAGCTAGATCAGCTGAGATCATTTTGTATGCATGTGCTGTTTAGTGACAATATTTTGTCAGTTTCATTTTAGAAAGTAAGCGTAAACCAATAAATAGCAGAACTTCCTAAAGTTTTAAAAATTTACCCTCTTTTAAATGTATGTTTTAATGTCTTCTTACATGTGCTTGTTTTTCTTAGTTGAAAATTGATTTTGCATTAACTAACATTTGCAAATCAACTGAAGGTAATAAAGTATCTTTGTTTTACCTTTTTGAAATAAAAATAATTTATAATGTGCTAAAGCTGCTCTTAATCCACCCTGGTTCTTGTGCAGCTTCTCTACTCATGGTCATTGTAGTTATAGAATAATCTCGATCCTAATTAAAGTTGACAAGTGAAGAAGCATCTTAAAGGAGTAAGTTACTTATTTGAGTAAGTTTTGGATTTAAATATATTTTATTTACTGAGATACCAGGAAAGCGTTTATTGAAGTTCAACGAAGAAACTCACGAAATAATTCAAAGAATATCATGTCGTTCTTGCAAGACATATCGGGGGTTCAACTATAATGGTAAGCTAAAATAAACAATAGTCATCTTATACAAAGTAGCAATTTAATTGTAATGTTCGGACAAGAAAAGGAAAGTGACAATACAAACAAGGAAATAGGGTATAGCTGAAAAGGAAAGTGACGATACAAACAAGGATATAGGGTATAGCTGAAGTGGGAATTGGGTTCTCTTACTGGGCTTCACGTATTGTGCTTTCAGAAGGAAGAGTATTGGACCTTGGGGTCTTTATTCAATTAGTCCAATTAGTTGGGTCAGTTAGTTAAATAACACATTAGTAGAGAAGTGGGTATCTTTTGACAATAACAGTATCCTAACTACTTTCTCTCTCTACTTCTTTTCCTTTCTTCTTCTTCTTCTTCTTCTTCTTCTTCTTCTTCTTCTTCTTCTTCTTCTCTCTAAACTCCATTTCTACTCCATCTGAGTTCATTCATGTCAGTTGAAGTGCAGATTGTAATCATTGAATTGTTGATCAATAAAGCTTAGTTCATTTTCGAATTTCATTTCTCAATTAAGTACATTACAAATTGGTATCAGAGCATTTCCTGGCTACAATGACAGTTCCAGAAACTCGTTTGAAGTCTAATGAAGATTACGTGAAGAAATTAGATAATCAGTTACAAAATTACATGGCAGAGACGAATAAAAAATTGGAATCGCATGATTCTAATATCGATGATGTTGGAAGAAAGCTGGATGTGATGATGGATAAGCTGAGCAAGGATGGCATCTTGGGAAGTGCTCCAGTCGAAGTCAATCACATTGAAGGTTCCAGTAGTCGACCCAGGTTTGCGGAGTAGAATGAGTATTCTATTGGTAGAAGGCAAGGAAATAACCATGTACATAGGTTTGAAATTACTTATTTTGAAGAAGGTGATTCCAGATCTTGGCTCCGCAAGTGTGAAAGATACTTTCACTTTAATCAGATAACTGATCCTCAAGAGAAGTTGGAGGCCGCTGTCCTTCATCTCAATGGGAGAGCTGAATCCTGGTACTTCTCTTATCATCTGAGCAGAGGTAGTGTGAGATGGTCTGAGTTTGTAGAAGAAATCAGTAAGAGATTTAAGGAGTCTGATAATAGCAATCTTAATCTCTTGGGAGAGTTCAAAAGAATTGAGCAGCAAGGATCAGTAAATGATTACCTGGCAAGATTTGAAGATTTGAAGGCTTGGGTCTTGATTAAACACCCCACTATCCCTGAAGAATTCTTCCTTAGATTCTTTATTGAGGGACTCAAGGATGAAATCAGGCACACAGTCAAGATGCTTGATCTTTTTTCCTTGAGCCAAGCAGTGGAGAAAGCTAGGCATAAAGAAAAGCTGTTAGAAGCAGTAGCTAAGAAGGGTAAAATAAACATTACTAGACAGTCAGTACAGTACAACAATACTAATAGTCAATCAGGAGTGAGAACATCTGGGTTCCAACAGAAGGAAGGGGGGTCTACCTCCTACAATGTAGGCAACAAATTGTTTGAGGCAAGAAGAACAAGAGGTGAATGTTATAAGTGTGGGGAGAAGTATTTCCCTGGTCATCAATGTAAGAATAAGCAGCTAAATGTATTGTCTGGGTCTACTGAACAAGAGGGGGTAGAAATGAATGCTGATGAAGAAGGGATAGTGGATGAGCAAAGTCAGGAGACAATAATCGATGAGGCCATAAGTCTCAATGCCTTATCTGGGACAGTCACATCTACTACTATCAAATTGAAAGGAGTGTATGGTAAGCAAGTCATGGTGATACTGGCAGATAGTAGTAGCACCCATAGTTTTGTAGCGAGTGAAACTGCAAAGCAATTGGGGTGTGTGATTCAAGTAGATGCTCCAATGAGAGTTACAGCTGCCAATGGGAGTAACTTGATGAGTTATCACTCTTGCCCTCAGTTCAAATGGAAAATGTAAGGCAATGAATTTGAGCACAAGCTGAGAATGTTAGACATTGGGGGATGTGATATGGTTTTAGGAGTGGATTGGATGAGAAAGCACAATCCTATATTGTTTGATTTTATTGGATATAGATTACAGGTCAGTGTGAAGGGAAAGAGAGTAGAACTGAAGGGTTTTTCTGAAGAGGGTAGCTTATAGAGTATGTCAGCTGCATGGGTGAAGCAGCTACTCAAGAAGGGCCAACTGTTATGGGCTCATCTTTTCACAATTACTGCTCAGTCTACTAATGAAGGAAGAGGCATACCTGAACAAATTAGAAGGCTGCTGACTAAATTTCCAGGAGTTTTTGCTGAGTCAAAGTCTCTGCCACCACAGAGGAGTCATGATCACTTCATCCCTCTCAAATCAGATGCAACTCTAGTCAGCATTAGACCCTATAGGTATAACCATTTTCAAAAGAATGAGATAGAAAAACAAGTGACTGACATGCTTAATAGTGGTACCGTTCAGCCTAGTCATTCTCCTTTCTCCTCAGTTATTGGTTAAAAAAAAGGATGGTAGTTGGAGGTTTTGTATAGATTACAGAGAATTAAACAAAATGACTGTGAAAGACAAATTTCCTATACCTCTAGTAGATGATCTCATGGATGAATTAAATGGTTCATGTATTTATTCAAAGATTGATTTGAGGGCTGGTTATCACCAGATTAGAATGAAGGAATCTGACATATACAAGACTGCATTTAGGACTCAGTTGGGACATTATGAGTTCGGTTATGCCATTTGGGTTTACTAATTCACCTACTACCTTTCAAAGTTTAATGAATCATGTATTCAAGCCTTTCCTTAGGAAGTTTGTGCTGGTATTTTTTGATGATATATTAGTGTACAGTCCTTTAGTGGAGAGTCATGTTATGCATCTTAGGCAGATATTAGAGGTGTTACAGAAAGAGCAACTTTATGCTAAGTTGTCTAAATGTGCTTTTGGTCAAAGTCAAGTGGAGTATTTGGGGCATATTATCTCAAGCCAAGGGGTAGCTACTGACCCTACTAAGATTGAGGCCATGATCAATTGGCCTGTTCCCAGATCTGTTAAGGATCTTAGAGGGTTTTTGGGTCTCACTGGTTACTACAGGAGATTTGTCAAGTCTTATGGAATTATCAGCCTACCCCTCACCAATTTACTGAAGAAGAACTCATTTTAGTGGTTTGAGGAAGCTGAAACAACCTTCAATCAGCTAAAAGCAGCCATGTCTTCAGCTCCTGTTTTAGCCTTGGCTGACTTTACTAAGCCATTTATTGTAGAAACTGATGCTTGATCTACAGGGATGGGGGCTGTTTTAATGCAAAATGGTCGACCAATAGCTTACTTAAGCAAGACTTTTTCAGTACAGAACAGGGGACTATCAACTTATGAGAAAGAATATATGGCAGTTTTAACTGCAGTGGAGAAATGGAGACACTATTTACAGGGAGGTCATTTTATTTTAAGGACATATCATCAAAGCCTTAAGTACTTGTTAGAACAAAAGATTACCACAACTTTAGAACAAAAGGGATTGACTAAGCTTCTAGGCCTGACTATGAGGTACAGTACAAGAAAGGCACTAAAAACAGGGTAGCTGATGCCTTGTCAAGAAGACAAGATCAGGAGTCCACCTTATTGGCAATCTCTATTGTTCAACCTACTTGGTTACAAGAGATTAGCCTCAGTTATGAAGAGGATCCTATTGCTTTAGCATTGTTGGGTGAACTAGCTGCCTCTTCAGGCAGTAAATTCAGATTATTCATTACAACAAGGGGTCATCAAGTATAAACACAAAATCTATGTGGGAAGAGGAACCAATCTAAGGAGTAAGATTTTAGAAGCAATGCATCAATCACCTCTTGGTGGTCATTCTGGGCAACAAGGTACTTATAGGAGGGTGCAGCTGATTTTCTATTGGCCTAACATGAAATCAAAGATCTTTAAATGGGTGAGTGAATGTGATATTTGTCAGAGGATCAAGTCTGAAAATGTGCACCCCCTAGGGCTATTACAACCCCTTCCTATTCCAGAACAGGTGTGGCAGGATATATCTATGGATTTTGTAGAGGGCTTACCTTTCTCTACAGGGAAGAATGTTGTGCTAGTTGTGGTGGATAGGCTGTCCAAGTATGGACATTTCTTAGCCTTAAAACATCCATTTTCAGCACAAGAAGTGGCAGAACTATTCCTGAAGGAGGTGTATAGGTTACATGGACTTCCCAGATCTATTGTTTCAGACAGAGGATCTGTTTTTACTAGTCATTTTTGGCAGCATTTATTCAAAATAATGGAAACTAAGCTTAATATGAGTTCAGCCTATCACCCTCAGTCGGATGGGCAAACTGAAAGACTCAATCGGTGTTTAGAGACCTACTTACGAGCTATGGTGTTTGAGAATCCTAAACACTGGGCTAGATGGCTACCACTGGCAGAGTGGTGGTATAACACTAATTTTCATAACTCTCTTAAAGTCACTCCCTTTGAAGCCCTTTATGGTCACCCCCCAACTCAACTACCATTGGGAGCTTTACCACATACACATCAAGGCCCGACTGGGTTGAATCTAACCAAACTACAACATATGCTATAAGCACTACGTGACAACCTTGTGCAAGCACAGTCACGGATGAAATTTTATGCAGATCGACTCTGTTCTGAACGAGTCTTGGAGGTAGGGGACCAGGTGTACCTCAAACTACAGCCCTATCGACAGTCATCTATTGAAGTGAGAAGAAATGTCAAGCTTTGTGCTCGATTATTTGGTCCTTACAAAGTTTTACAGAAGATTGGTGAAGTGGCGTACCATTTAGAGCTACCACCAGAATCATGCCTCCACCCAGTCTTTCATGTGTCCCAGCTCAAACGGCGTATTGGACCATCAATATGCCCTCAGCAGCATCCACCAACTTGTGACAGTGAAGGTCATATTTTGATTCAGCTAGTTGCCATTTTACAGAGGCGTGTGGTTAAGGAGAGTCAAATTTTGGTTCAGTGGGCAAATTTGCGCAAAGAAGATGCGACTTGGGAGGACTGGGGCTACATCAAAAGCCACTTTCCGGCGTTTATCGCTCAACAACGACCTTTAGGGCAAGGTCTCTTTCAAAGGGGAAGGTATTGTAATGTTCAGACAAGAAAAGGAAAGTGACGATACAAATAAGGAAATAGGGTATAGCTGAAGTGGGAATTGGGTTGTCTTACTGGGCTTCACGTATTGGGCTTTCAGAAGGAAGAGTATTGGGCCTTGGGGTCTTTATTCAATTAGTCCAATTAGTTGGGTCAGTTAGTTAAATAACACATTAGTAGAGAAGTGGGTATCTTTTGGCAATAACAGAATCCTATCTACTTTCTCTCTCTACTTCTTTTCCTTTCTTCTTCTTCTTTTTCTTCTTCTTCTCTCTAAACTCCATTTCTACTCCATCTGAGTTCATTCATGTCAGTTGAAGTGCAGATTGTAATCATTGAATTGTTGATCAATAAAGCTTAGTTCCTTTTCGAATTTCATTTCTCAATTAAGTACATTACAGTAATTTTGTAATATCTTGTACTTAATTAATGTAGGGACGTCATTGACTACAAGGTTCAAAATGTCATATAGATTAATCCACCTTATCCACAATGTCTGTACAACTACATGTAAGGTATTACACTACTCCCTGCTCCTACATATATTGTGCTTGTTTCATTCTTATTATTAATCTTCAAAAGTTTCGTGTTTCTGTCGTGGACAGGATCATGGAAGACGGAAAAATGCTTGTCTCTTTCACCATGAGTAGTGCATCAAAATTTTAACCTCTCATCCTTGTTCCAATGGATGAAGACATAATACTAGATTTTTACCTGAACCTTTCTGTTCTTATCAACACGGTATTTTAGTCATATACAGTTACAGGTTTGATGTTGATTTCCAAGATGCCTCCAGCTCAAAATTCATCGGGAGACCAAGGTAAAACAGAACAACTTTGAAGTTTATTCCTTTTAAATTTCAAGAATCTATTTGATTAATGTGTTTCATGATTGATGTCAGAGAATGCTGCAGACCAAGGTAAAACAGAACAACTTTGAAGTTTATTCCTTTTAAATTTCAAGAATCTGTTTGATTGATGTGTTTCATGATTGATGTCGGAGAATCCTGCAGTTGATGCTCAACAAAAAGGAGAAGTTGCTGGCAATGCAGATGGTGTTTAAAGAAGAAAATAGCATAATTACTGATGGTGAAAGTAAAAATTATCATGAGAAAGTTGCAGCTTTACCTACTTATGACCCTTCAACAGCTAAAGAACCTCACCTTGAGAACTACGAAGATGGCAAAAGAGGTTATTTTCACTGAAGTTTCTTGGTTATGGAATTAGCTTCTCTTCTGCATAGTATTTATTTTATGGTAGTTGTCTTTTACTTAGAGTACGCCATTCAAATCTTCAATGTAGATGAATATAAGAGAAACGCAGCTTAAGCATCCTTTTCAATGTACAAGATTTCAAACATCTGCAAATGATTTAGTGAGTCAAGTCACTAACTTGAAACGCATAATTTTGATCAACCTCTGGACTCAATTTTGGAGGGGAAGGATGATCTTCATGACCAACCATATAACCAGAAAGGTCAGTAACTTCCGCTGTCATCTTAGAACCTAATTATACCCTTAGCTATATTTAATGTGCTTGTGTATTCCATCAAACAAAACTTAAGTTTTTGATTGTACCTTATGTTTGATAGTTGAAAAGATATATGGACACCATTAGATTAGAACCTAACTATATTCTTGTACGTGTTCCTCCTCCTTTTGTCGCTCTCTTTCGTGATTATATGACAAGGAAATATACAAAATATTATATATATATACATATATATATATATATATATATATACATATATATATATATATAAGTAATTCAGAAAAATAAAACCCTTTGAAGTTTCTAAATGGTAAAACTTACAACCGATGCAGGTGAATCCTCAAGTGTTTCCAGTGAGACAGTAGAAGAATGCATCATATCATCATCACTTGAAGAACAAGAAACTACAAGGAATGGAAGATCAGGCCAGAACGAAGATAACTGACATTGGTTAAGGCAGCAAAGAGAGAACTCTTTTGATGCACCAAAGAATAAATATGAGTTACCAACTGAACAAGGTAAATCGTTGAAGACGAAACAAAAACGGGAGTAAACGACTCCATTGAGAATGAAATGAAGGTCACCAACAAATTGCGCTTTGTTATTCTTTGTGTAAATATATATTTGAACTTCTTTTTTAATGAACTTTGTTATACCATATTATGCATGAGGGAAAAAACTTGACATAAATATATAGGTTCTTCTACTGCCACTTTCTTTTCATCTTTCAACATTCTGTGACCTAATTTAATGTCTTGTTTGTGAAAATATTTGCAGGTAAAGCAAGTCTCTACTGCAGCTCACCCTCAAATTCTTGGCCTGTATATATTGTTGATCTATAACATAAGGTAAACATTTTGCTTTTCTGATTGTGTATCTTTTCAAGTTTAGTACACAATTATTATTTCGCCCTTTTTATAGTTAGGAACATTCTGAATTGTAAAATAGGCAATTTTATCTTAGAGATAGGATTTTAAGACAATAAAATACTGAAGAGGTTGGACATAACCACTTGATATCACATAAAATTATACATTTTGAAAGCAATTTTATCAGTAGTGAAACATTTTTAAAGCTTAACATTGATTGTATTGTATTAGAAGAATTGGGCTTACATTGGCGCCTAAAATCTTTACTATGGAATTTGCCGCTCACTTTGATTTCTCTTTTTCAGTTTATGTTGGAAGGATTGTGTTAATTACAAATATTTCTATTATTCAATATAGCCTCTTAATTATTTCAAGATTTTATCCCTCCTCTCTGTGAACAATAAATGTATTTTTTTAGTACATCATTTTCATAGTTAGAGTAGAGAAGTCATCACCACCAAGTAATTGATTAAACTTCTAATAGTTCACTGATCCCTTGTGTCAAAAGTCATACATGTTGCATTACATATTAGAATTGTTATTTTATAATGCCTCAAGTATGTATATCATTTTCGTTAAATTTTTTTTTTGAAGAATTAGATTATGTGTATTGTTTGCGATGTGGATTATGGTATGTCTAATAGAAATATTCTGCATTTGCTTCTTCAGTAATGCTTAAGCTCTCTAACTGCAGGTTCTAATCCTTTTGTTCAATACTATTGCAAAAGAATGTTTATAACAAATCAACTTTCAAGAAGGATACAAAGTATGAAAGAATTTACTATGTTGCAAGTACATATTTCATAATTTTTTAGCAATCTTTTACAAATATTTGGTTCCTCAATGGATGTTTATAAACATAGTGTGAAGCAACAACTGTTCACGAGTTGCTGGCACTGCAACCTCCCCTGCAACCTTATATAGCAACCACGTGTTGTGTACATATCTGTAGCTACTTTACTCATCTTTAGTGCTGATTGAAAATCATCAAAAGCTATTCGAGAAAAAGAATCACAAAGTATCAAGGTGATCTTCTTCCATATTTTCTTTTTGATCCTCTGTTTGACTCTTTTTTTCAAATTATTTTTCTATTTGTTCGTCTCACTTCAAAAAGGTAAAATCCTTCTTACGTTTCTCCATCTGGGTCTCTTTTTATAATTATGTTTGATTTATATTTGATTTTCCCCTGCTGGGAATTGATATGAACGGAGGTAATATTATCATTATGCCTCTATCTTTAATGACAACCGATTGTTACTGCAAATCCTAGGAAGCCCGGCAATGTGACATAACTTCAGGCAACATGGTGGTACATCTTTCGTCAAAGGATGGATCCAAGAAGGCCAACCCTAAGTTGTTGTTCGTCATCCAGTTTCTCCTCCATCTCCATCTATTAGTTCAGTTGTTCCAGCAACAGATAAAAAAGAGACATTTTTTGTTAGACTTGATAATTTAGCTACCCTTAATGTTACAAGGAGTGTTTTGTAATTACTATTAAGTTTTTTGTTATGATAATATCTGAATCCCTTATTACCAAAAAAATAGTATGAAGCAGCGACGCTTCCTTTCTCAGCAGTCTTGCTAAATGTCTCAGCATTAAATTTTCATGGTAATCTTTTAGCTGGACAAATAACTACCACCGATGACGGGCATATGCCCGTGCATAGCACGGGCTGCACCATCTAGTAACATATTAATAAGTGAAGGTTCTTGGACGACCAAGGGTAAATACGTAATTTTAAAAATATGAACCCACGGTTGACTATCCTATATGTGTAGCTCTTGGTGACACCTGTTTTACACATTTCTTCTTCCTTCACACCTATTCCTGTACTTTCTTGAAGTATACCTGTTCTTGAATCTTCCAGAGCCTCTCTCTCCTGTCTTACCTTATCTTTCTTCTTTGTTACAGATTCTTAGCGTCGTTTCAGGGTTTTCTATTCAGAATTTTTTAATTTGGTTCGTGTTTTTATTACAATATGAGAATTTAAGAAGAAACTAAAGCTAAAAAACTAAGATAAGCTAAGAAAAAGGAAATAACAGCTTTCATTGATAGCCTGTCAAGATGGCAAGTTCGATACAAATAGGGGAAGTAAGACCTAGGGGTCAAAGTGAAATAAAAGAAACATAGGAGAAATAAAGTAATTACTTATCGGACTGAAATGTAAAAAACTAATAAATAACCAACCCAACTCCCATGTACACTTTTGGAAACATAAAGTACTACTTTCCATAGCTGATCCATTTCCATATCGTATCAGTACTCCCCCGTAAACAACACCCTTGTCCTCAAGGATGAGGAACTTAATCCATCCCCGATCAAATGGAAACAATATGATAAGTATTTCAAAACATTCACCATCTGTAACCACACTTTCACAAGCCCATATGTTGAAGGAGGGAGAAGAATTAATGGCAAAGCACTGCATTTCATGAATTGTCACTAAAATAAATGATCTGGTTGATTTGGCCAAGAAATGAGACTGTGACTGCAAAGCTTGTAACAAAGGGTAGCCCTGGGCGCCAAAGAAGTGCTCTACAATTCTACACTTACTGTTCGTTGACTCAAAATGCAAGCAAGTTTCTCCTGTAGCTATGTTCTGGTTCAAAACTTCAATTCGACCAATATGCTGCTCAAACCCTTTTTTTCCAATTCCGGATGCTATTATGTGAACTTCTTTTGCGAGTAACATGTAGAATGAAGTAGAAAGAATGTTAGAGCTTTCATGTTCTTCAAATTTGCCAATGAATCTAGTCATGAGGATATTCTCATCAATGCTCGTACGAAGTTTCAGCATCCGGTTAATTTTGTTTCCAAGGCTGTTAGGATCATAAAACAGCAAGAGAACCAAGTTCTTCATAGAGCTTAAATTTTCATAAATCAATTCTTCACTACCCTTGATCCTCAAATCACGACGAACATGCAACTTGGTATTGGTAGCCTTCTTCCTTGTGTCAAATCGGTCACAACGAGCCCTTTCTGTAACAAATCAAATAACTTCAAACTTTAATTGTGCCTCAACAGAGAAATTCTTCACAAAAAATTGTTTCCCATCATTAGTCAAGCTCTTGTAGAAAGCAACATACTCTTCTTTTGTGATCTCTTCAGGCTTCCTCATCCAAATAGACTTCTGCTTGTTCGCCAATGACCACTCATTAGGAACTTCTTTTATACCAGCATCATCTACTTTAATTTCAAGGCCGATGTCACAAAATAACCCATTAAAATGGCGTAGAACTTCTGCTTTGATGAAAGCATTAAGAGACTGGTATATACGACTGGAATCATATCTAGGATACTGGGGTTTAATATTCCGCCTCTCCCTCTTAGGAAGCTCTATGAACTATAAAACTAATGAGACATCCATTTTTACGGCATACAATACCATAAAAGAACCAGCCTTCATCCAGTTAATAACCTGCTTGTATTCCTCAATGAAACCAATAGAGCACTTGTATTCATCAAGTAGATTAAAAAGAGAGAAGTCCTTCAGTAAGGCTTTCTCTATTAAAAGCTCTGTTTCATTCTTCTGGTGCAATTGAATTAAGAACCTGAGCAGCAAGAATTCAGGTACACTTGGAATAATAGACATGACCAAACGATAAAACAGTTGATGATGATGAAATATATGCAGATAATTCATTGCAACTCGACAAGCATCAGCTTCTTTGGCTATTACAAGCCATATTCCCAAGTGAGTAGCTTTGCCAGGACTAAAGTCATGACTGGAACTTGCATTGTAGGACTCCAGGAAGGTGACAATAAATTCAGCAGAATTTTGTATCAATTTGCTGCACGAATCGTTCAATACAACAGCAATATCATTTGGTACAAGAGTAGTCACCTCTCCCAATGGTATACAAGCAGCAACTTCTATGAAATTATTCACAAGTTTAGGAAACTGAATTTCTGGCTCGAGCTCATAGTCATGGCACCTTGACTGATTTCCATTGTTCTCATCTTGCAAATACTCTACGAATGGACGAACAACAGAAACATAAGAGCCTGACCGCGAACGGATGGCCATCACCTCTGGAGTTCCACCACCACCAATATATCCCTGAGCTTGAGATTTCCCTATTGAAAATGTGATAGAATGTACGCTACCAATGCAATTTAACACATTGCTGGCCTTCGGCTTGCCCTCATAGGTAACTAGTAATCCAGGGCAGGAATATTTCCGGGAAAAATATAAGGCAAAGGGAGACCCAGAAGATCTTGTTGAAAAACTAATGCATCCCCTTGGTTCTAAATGAGAACAGAGTAGAATGAAAAACCTTCTCATTGTTCTGGTTGCAACTGAAATAGAACCAATTGAACTTGAGCCACTTACTAAGTGCATCAGTTTTCTTGTGTGATATGGATGACCTATAGCAACAGGGGTACTTGGAGTACTTCCTGGATCCCATATAAGTAGTGATGTACCCCCAGATAAGACAACTAAAGCAGGAAAAACAGCTAGAGATGTGTGTTGCAATGCAGTTACAGTGCACTTAGCAATTATCTCTGGTACAACTTTAGAAAACTCATATCCAAGAGTAAACGTGTTAGGCTTCAACCAGGTAGCCTCAAAGAAGACATGGTAGTCGTTGAGAGCCTTGTAGCAAGTAGCAGAAACAGGCTCTGTGGCATCAGTATGTTTGTTTATGTCATCCGATCCATCAACAAGGATCTCAGGTTTAACCATGGGAAGAACACCTGGAAACTTAACCTCCACCTCTTGTACAATCATTTCACAAAACTTCTTTAAGAGTTTCACAATAATCAGTCCAACAAGCCTCATTTCCATGGATTGAATTAAAGCTCGATCAAGAACTTCAGGACAGAAAAATGAAATTCCGAATTGTCTGACATACTCTCTACATATTTCAATAGTCTTCTCAATTTCAGATCTAAAATTGGCTTTATCCCACTCTTCATTACACACATGAGTTTTTTGAGTTGAACAATTACTCTCTTTCAACTGTTTGGCTTTGTCTAGTGTGCTGCTATGACCTTCCTCAGCAAACTTGGTGCTTCTGTATGTCCTCCAGATATCACCATTGACAACACGAGAATTTTGATAATCTATTGGCTCCAACAACGTCTCAAGAACAACACAATCCATCCCATTCAAAGGTTTGACTCCTCTCGAGCTCTCTTCCTCCGGGGAAAATATCTGGTATACCCACAACCTTTGATATTTGTTCGATGTCTACCATGGTCGTCTTCTCTAGTTGTCCACTCTCTATCAGATTTTCAGAGGTGGAAACAATTTTGTCAAAAGGGCTATCTACCTCCATTCTAGCTTGAACAATGAAACGCATGCCCGTATCATTGCTTCATTTTTCAATCGATCATCAGAGGGGGAAGCCGAATTGTCTAAAGGTGCCACTACTTCATCCATTGGCATTTTATCAAACACCTTCTGCGCACACACAACAGGTGTTGATACTAACGAAGGAAACTCAGTTTGTCTCTTCATTGATCCTAGCTGCAGGTTAGAGTGTAAAAGTGATTCATCCTTTAATAGCTCAGCTTCCTTAGAACTCCTTTCCTCGAGAAAAGGCTCTGTTATCCCAAAAATAGTTAATTTCTGTTCATGTTCTGCCATTCTCGGAACTAGAATCCTCGTCGGAATATCGCCTCTACCAACAATAGTCGAAATCTCTCGGTCACTCGAAAAATCGATGGGAGTAGAAACATCAACAATGGTGTTAACAGGTAGAAATTGTTGTTGAGACGATAGAGAAAGGTGGGAATACTCAGAACTGCTGTTGAGAGAAGCCATGTTATTGTCGGAGAAGAAATCCATAGTCGTGGTTCCTCCTGGTACCATGCCGGCAGTCCAGTAATTAGGAACAACAGTGGAAAACTCGTATGGATGATACGCATAGTAGGGTTGATTGTAATGCTGCTGGTACCCACTAGAATAGTTTCCACATCCCATATTGCTATATCCATAAGGATTAGTATAATCATAGGGATTATTACCTTGATACATTGCATTGCTGAAATCCTGCGAAAGAAATGCAGGTAAAACAGCTCGTAAAGAGTTATTGGCAGTAAACTTAGAGCCATAAAGAGGGTTTTGGAACGCCATTGATGACTACCCACAGAGCGAGGATGATTGCTCTGATACCACTGTTACAATATGAGAATTTAAGAAGAAACTAAAGCTAAAAAACTAAGCTAAGCTAAGAAAAAGGAAATAACAGCTTTCATTGATAGCCTGTCAAGATGGCAAGTTCGATACAAATAGGGGAAGTAAGACCTAGGGGTCAAAGTGAAATAAAAGAAACATAGGAGAAATAAAATATTTACTTATCGGATTGAAATGTAAAAAACTAATAAATAACCAACCCAACTCCCATGTACACTTTTGGAAATATAAAGTAATATTTTCCATAGCTGATCCATTTTCATATGGTATCAGTTTATCTCTGGCGTGCCAGCACTTATTTATAAATAATAACTGGTAAGCATTCTTACTTTGGGATTTTCGTTAGTCTGTAGAATTTTTCAGCCTTTGGCTCTTTTCTTAACAAATTTTGCACTTGCATATACTTATTATAACTATTATTTTTTGGCTCCACTTCTGCTTCTCTCAATATCTCTTTTTCAAAAAGTAGGCAACTTATTTCAGCTGGTGCTTGGAAGAGTCACTGTTAGCTCTTCCGTGAGAACCTTGATGGGTTATTTTCAGGTGGGTTTAACTTAGCGATGCTTTGTGTATGTTTGATTATTTCATATTTTAGTAGTAGTGGGGACTTCAAAGATTGTTGCTATATCGATTTTGAACTGAATGCAGGTTTATCTTTATGAGAAGGTATATTTTTGATTGTGCAACTGCCGACCTCTTTGTTAATTAAGGGGTTTTTAAATTTATTTTGCACATGCATGTCCTTTTTTTTAATAGTTGGTGTCAATTTTTTTAGTATAAACCTCTGGAAAGCTGCCATGGGTATGATTTTGAATTGGATGTGGGTAATTGTTAAAACTTGGCTATGTCTGGATTTTACGATGTCTGAATTTCACGAGATGAAGCAGAGCACCTGTATGATTGAATCAATGTTTATTTGATGATACAAAAGGTATTTTATATACTCTTCCTTTACAATTCATTTCTTGCACAATATTTAAGTAGTTGATAACGGTACCACTGAGGTACAATGCTCCCTTATGTCAATTGAAGTGCTGCTTTCCTGCAAAATGTTCTGTTCTTGACCCCATGAAGCTTTTCAATTCATTTGTGTTATCATCTTTATTGGAAAAATTATGTACTAATTTTTGGTTTCCTGACAAATGAAGTGGTGAGTTTATTTATTGTACTTTTTGTTCGTTTTAGATCTCAGTCTTTTATAGGTATGTAGCTGATGTTCATCCGAGTTGAAAAGTTAGATGGTGTAATGCTAAAGAAGTTCATCTTCGATCAGTTTGAAAAAAAGCTATATGCTATGGACTACAAAATGTGCATGGATTATTATGTCGTTTGGTATCTTTGTTTTTGCTTTTCTCTTATGCTAGATGTTTCTTGGGACATTAGTGTTTCATGAAGATTTGCTTTGCATGATTTCGTTTAGTCCTACTTAAAATATTGACTCAGATAACTAACAGACATGGTATTTTAGACGTAAAAAGACACATAGTGACCAACTACAAAGATAATTGTTGATCAAATCCCTTAGGTCAGTGAGGTTCTACCTCTAGGAGTGTTGCTTCATCAGTGACAATGCCAACATCTTGAATGTCGTAGAAATAAGGAGAGATTTTTGTATATTATTTCTGAAGTGGGATAAACTTACCCCAGTTGGCTGTAAATAAGGATTATTTAATATCTTCTTCAAGTTTTCTGATTAGATGACCTCGTTAATCTTTATCTCATCTTACTATATGGCTATCCTTAGGCATGATCACCATTTTTGGCAGTATAGAGTAAACCTTAACTTGCATTGTCTTGGAAGAATCCGAGATGTCCAGTTGGTGTTCATGTGCTCATTTAGGAGGCAATGATTTCACAAACTTAGATGAATATTTTGAGCAGAAAATATCAGATAATTTTGCGTGTGGTGATGGTGCACAGACCAATCCGAATCTTGATAACTATGCTGAAAAATATGTAAGTCTGATGTTGTTCAGTTGTTCGTATATGAATGTCACATATAATTATTGTATGTTGTTTCATTCTATATTATCTTGTTTCGTTTGTTGTAGATAACTCTGATCCTTCTACTTCGTTCACTGATGCCTTCAGAAGAAGTTTTACACAACACTAATAGTCGCTCGCTCGAAGCTAGAAGTGTTAGTCATGCACACAGCTAAAAATATTGATTTTTCCAATAGAAGATGTCATTCTTGCACTAGATTCTTCTGCCAAAGGAACTGGTATTAGCGATTGTTGCTTTGGTAGGCCATTAATTAATATCTTTCAGTTTTATAGAGTTTATTATATTTATAAGTTCTTTATTTGAAGCTAAGGATGAGAGCTGTAAGAGCAGACACATAAGAACGGAAAGAAGAGAAAGAAGGATAAAAGCAAGAACATTTAAGTAAATACGAATGAGATACACCAAGTTTTAAATGCTAATCTCTATACCTAACACTTAGTTTTTAATGTTTCAATTCTATGTACATAAGATGTCATGTCTATCCATATTTTATATTGTTTAATTCTTATTTCCTTTCATTAAGGTTCTCATTTGATTCTGTTTGCTACCTTTATAATTTAGGATAATGGCACCAAAACAATAACATTTATCCTTCCTCTGGAGATGTCGTAGTTCTTTTTATTCCTTCTCGAGTTATGGTTAATTTATTTAGTATAATTTTCATGCTTCTAAAAGTATTCTTTGACTCTTTTACAGTTGTACTACTTTTTTGCTAGCTGATCCTATATTACATCTGCTAAAATTAGTTTTTTATTGGAGTGAAGAGTGCAGAACAGCATAAACATGCTCAAGCAAGGTAAGCGATTGGTAACATATTGTTGTGACATTGGTACTTCCTTTTATAAATAATTTCTCCATCGTTTTTATAGTTTTTTCATCTCGCCTTTAGTTATTTTTCCAATCGTGTGAAACTTATGGATGACAGATGGAAATACTTTATTTGTTTTGGCTTGGTTTGGCAGCTTCATATCCATTTTGAAACTGTACAAATTGGGTGAGTTTTTATCCAATTAATGTATCTACATAGCCCAGAATGACTTCTTTTAATTTTGCAATAGGAAAAAATAGAAAAACATGCCATTTTTTCCTCAACGTATTGATTTTTTCTGCTTCCATATCTAAGAATTATATAAACGGGAACTCCGGCATTTCTTAATTTCTTGTTGAATTTGAATTGATTGGGTGAAATATGGTTTCTCTCTAAGTTTTAGGGATTAATTTATTTTCTTTCACTTGTGTTATAAACAAGTGATAGAGAAATTTGTTATAATATGTTAGAGCAGAAGATTTGAGTATGATATAGGTCATAATTCATTTTTGTTGTTGTCCAGGTTTCTAGAGGTATATTCTTCAAAACCATAAGGACAAGACAAAATTGCATCTGACATATGCCAACTTTACACATGAGGACATTCTTTTGAGGTAATTTAGCATAATTATATCTTCCATGCCATTTGATTGGAGCACAGGATATAAGCTATACCACTTGGTTCTCAGTAGCCCCAATATACTCACCCTCCAATAGTGTTAAATGACTATATTGTGAATTATCAGATTGAGAGGTGAAATGATAAAGGTAATGTTGCAGGAAAAGTTGAACTCCTTTCAAGCGTCTTGGTTTTGCTTATGAGTTGAGTTCTATATAGAATGCCCAATTGAATTGATAATTATCTTTTGTTCATCATAGTTGTGCATTGGAACAGATTAATGTATGATTGTTCTGTATGAACTTGCAACTATTTGGAGTGGGAGTAGTAACTACTATCAAAAACAGTTTGAAATGGATATCGTTATACATCGTTGTTAGTATATGGGCGGAACTGTGGAGTCATTCAGGAAGAAAACCTGATCTGTGTATGCTTAGTAATATTTCTGTTAGGTATTTATGATGGCCAAGAAAAGAGGACGTTGGACTTTGAACTTTCTCTTTCTATGTTGACTATCTACTTGGAGCACNTTCAAGTATCCAATCGGCACGGAGGTCTTTATCCACCATTTCGGTAGCCCACAGGGCATAATTGTCCCACACGTCAAGCCTCCGATGCCCGTTTGATGCCCAATGCTAGCCCTGAGGCGTCGCGCCGTCCATAGAGTTCCAAGCTCGTATGGATACCTATGACACCCCTTTGAGATGCCTAGGCAGGCCCCTGAAGTTCCCCCACAAGGAAGATCACTTGGTACGGCTTGGTGGCAGCACGCACGGGGAAGGCTGGCTGAGCTTCAACACCTCTGCCCCCCTTATATATGCTTAAAATAAAAAAGCCCATGATCCCCCAGTAGACATGTTTTGGCCAGAGAATCATAATGACCCTTTCTCACTCATCCGAACTCCGAATAAGGCGTCGTCTGTTCTAAAGCGTTCTCTTGACTTCCTTCACACTTCCATGAAGTTTCACCCAGATTGTCCCTGTTAATCATTACTCCGATCCCGAAGGCCAACGTAATAGGACCGAAATCCTATAATGTTATCCCATGCTAATGTATACAGAGCGTAGTGTGCCGACCCATCCAGTTCTCTATTGATTTTTCCTGCCATTGCTTACCAAAATTCAAATTTGCTATGGCTAGGCAAGTTCAAAAACAGCAATGAGTACTTACAGCATGCCTGGCAGCCTTTGGAGCATGCCTAACAGCTTTTGCAGCATGCCTGACAGCTTTTCTAGCATGCCTGACAGCTTTTCCAGCATGCCTGCCAGCTTTCCAGCATGCCTGGCAGCATCTTTTCTTTGTATTTCTTTGTAGATTAAGCCAACTAGCAGATGTAGATTATAAATACATGTATAGGGCCTTCATCAAAGTCATCTCAAAAACACTTTGTAAATTCCTCTTTGTTTATCAAGTAAATCAGAAAATTGGCCTTGGCCTCCCATTCTTGTGTGCCTTTCATTTCATTGTCTTTCCAGCTTTTGTGTGTGTGTGTGTTTGCCTTAGCTTGAGCACGAGTTTGTGCTTGTTATTTCGTTAGGACTGAAGCTTGAAGCAGTAGATACGTTGTCAAGCTGTCCGCACGTGCTTACTTGAGTTAAGCCCGTGACAACTGGTATCAGAGCATAGGCGAGGGACATGGCAAACGAAGGAGACGATGCTGTTTTGGGCAACATTTATGGGAGAGACGAGTCACCAACAAAGAAGTAGAAGCCGAAGAAGAGAGGGACAAGCAAGGTGCGAGATCCTGCCATGGGCGCAACGAGTGAGGGCATGACTCATGAGCTGCCCCCACAACAGGTTGGTCATGACGTGGAAGGTGATGGGTCTGCTTCAGGCCATTTAGACGTTAGAATGGACCTCACCGAGGCTGGTTTAGCTGTTTTGAACCACCGTCTTGAAGTTGTTGAAGGCAATTTTAGCTCGCTTGAGTCTACTGCTTTGGAAGAGCTAGGAGACGTCAAGGAGGCTTTGGATCTGCTGACTGAAGAGCACAAGGAAGGACTGACCAACCTTGAGCTCAAGCTTATGGAGGCTGTTTCGGCGTTGCACGAGGAAGTTGAGTCCCTTAAACAGCAACTCGAGGCAGCAAAACTTGCTAGTGGCACAAGTGCAGTAACAGTGCGTGAACACAAGGTTGAGCTTCCTAAACCCAAAGAGTTTAAGGGTGAAAGGAACGCTCAAGATGTTGAGAACTTCATTTGGAAGATGGAGGACTACTTCGAGCACCTCAACATTACTGAAGAAGCTGCCAAGATTAGGGCAGCATCCATGTACTTGGATGACACTGCCATGCTTTGGTGGCAGAGGAAGAAATCTGAGATGGAGAAGGGTACTTGTTCCATCAAGGACTGGGAGCAGTTCAAGTTCGAGCTGAAGCGCCAGTTTTACCCTCAAAACGTTGTCAATGAGGCTCGTCGGAAGTTGAGAGAGCTGAAGCAAACAACTTCCATTCGTGAGTACGTAAAGGAGTTCACAAAGCTCATTTTGCAGATTCCCAACATGACAAGTGATGACTTGTTATTTTATTTCATGGATGGCCTTCAAAACTGGGCCAAACAAGAGTTGCAGCGGCGTCAAGTCAAAGACGTCGATGAAGCTATCGCTGTGGCTGAGTCCTTGACAGATTTTAGGACGGAAGCCGCCAAGGCAAAGGACACCAAGGGCAAGCCCACCAGACCTGGAGGAGATCGTGCATATCGTGATAAAGGCAAGCAAGTTACTGCAGCAGGTCGTGATTTCAAAGGAGAAGGCAACCGTAATTCTCATTGGCGCAACAGGTATAATGAAAAGAAGAAGGCGAATGGTCCTCGCAATGGCTGCTATCTTTGCAAGGACCCTGGCCATGGCTACTGTGAGCACGTGATTTTTGCCCTATATATGAATTATTCCCAAAAATTCAAACAAAATAATTTCCTTCAATTATTTGCAATTTTTTTGAATTTTGTGACACTTTTGTGTTAATTGTTTGCATTTGTATTTTAATTAATTCATGAAAAATACAAAAAAAAATATGTTGCATTTGCATTTAGGATTTAATTTGGCATTTTTAAATTAGTTAGTAATCTATTTGTGTTACAAAAATAGAAAATCACAAAAAATAACGCATTTCGCATTTAGCTGCGAATCTTGCAGTTTTCCTTTAATTTGGTATTTAATTAGTTGGCGTAAATATTATTTGAACATTAATCTAATTTGGTAGGATAATTTTGGTTTAGAATTAATGTAGGTTTTATTTAGAAAAGAAAGAAAAAGATTTGAAATTGAAAAGAAATGGAAAGAAAAAGAATAGAAATATAAGTCTGTTTGGGCCATCTTTAATTTCCAAACCCCAGGCCCAAACGTTTCCCCCCAAACCCACTCCCATACCCGTCCAAACTGGCCCACGACCCGCCCCCAGAACCCGGTCTTCCCCCCCAGCAATCCAAAACGACCCCGTTTTTAACAGACCAAATCAGGACCGTTGATCTCTGTTGATCTAACGGTCCGGAACTGGGGTTTGTTTAATATTTATATGTCCGAACCTCTACCCCCCCCCCCCTTCGTCTCTCTCTCTCACCCAATCCCTCAGAGACCCTGTAACGCCGCCACACTCCGNACAAGTGATAGAGAAATTTGTTATAATATGTTAGAGCAGAAGATTTGAGTATGATATAGGTCATAATTCATTTTTGTTGTTGTCCAGGTTCTAGAGGTATATTCTTCAAAACCATAAGGACAAGACAAAATTGCATCTGACATATGCCAACTTTACACATGAGGACATTCTTTTGAGGTAATTTAGCATAATTATATCTTCCATGCCATTTGATTGGAGCACAGGATATAAGCTATACCACTTGGTTCTCAGTAGCCCCAATATACTCACCCTCCAATAGTGTTAAATGACTATATTGTGAATTATCAGATTGAGAGGTGAAATGATAAAGGTAATGTTGCAGGAAAAGTTGAACTCCTTTCAAGCGTCTTGGTTTTGCTTATGAGTTGAGTTCTATATAGAATGCCCAATTGAATTGATAATTATCTTTTGTTCATCATAGTTGTGCATTGGAACAGATTAATGTATGATTGTTCTGTATGAACTTGCAACTATTTGGAGTGGGAGTAGTAACTACTATCAAAAACAGTTTGAAATGGATATCGTTATTCGTAGAATTTCAGCAAATTATGCTTACTGGACAAAAGTTGCATATATATTTGTTTGATCAATTCACTAAACATCAAAAGTTAGCATACACAACAGGTTGTGAAAAGCAATACGACTCTTTATTTTTCATTTTGCACATATTTTTGAAGGATACAAAGTTGCTACGGTAATGTCTGTGGAAGATAAGAAGAATTAAAGATTTTAGCAAGTTGTTGTTAGAAGCTGTGCTAACAGATAATAATTAGGTACCTCACTCTTAGTAACTGAAAAATAAGATGTTGTAAGTTCTTTTTATTCCTTTTCGAGTTATGGTTCATTTATTTAGTGTAATTTTGATGCTTCTAGAAGCATTCTTTAACTTTTTCACAGCTGTACTACTTTTTTGCCGGCTGATCCTATGTTACATCTGCTAAAATTAGGGTTTTATTAGAATTAAGAGTGCAGAACAATATAAACTCGCGCAAGCAAGGTAGGGACCGATATACATATTGTTGTTGATTTGGTAGAAGTCAAAAAAAAAAAAAAAAACAGTGTAGCATATCAATCTGCCAAACATACAAGTCCTTGGTTACCCATATACAAAAGCGTAATGAAAAGCCATTTTGATTGACGACAATGAAAGATGGTCAAGTGCGCGAACCATAGTACTATTATTTGATTAGATCATCGAATCTTTTATTTCTCTTGAGATTTCTTTAATGTTCAGTTCTACACACGTCTTTTTTTCGGAGGTCTACAGCCATTATGTGGCATAGGAGTTACATCCCGTACGAAAGTTAATAGTATACCACTTCGACGAATAGCTCGTAATGCTGCATCTCTTCCGAGACCGGGAACTCTTTTCTGCTAAAAATTATTACAGGTCCCAATTGATTCAACAATTGGATTATTGGAGTTATCGGGTTATTAGTTTAGGATTTACTTTTTAGCCATAGGAATCCTTTCGGGAGCGGTATAGGCTAATGAAGCGTGGTGTGCCGACCCGTCCAGTTCTCTATTAATTTTTCCCGCCATGGCTGACCAAAATTCAAATCTGCTATAGCTAGACAAGTTCAAAAACAGCAATGAGTACATACAGCATGCCTGGCAGCCTTTGGAGCATGCCTGACAGCTTTTCCAGCATGCCTGACAACTTTTCTAGCATGCCTGCCAGCATCTTTTCTTTGTATTTCTTTGTAGATTAAGCCAACTAGCAGATGTACATTATAAATACATGTATAGGGCCTTCATCAAAGGCATCTCATAAACACTTTGTAATTTCCCCTCTTTGCTTATCAAGTAAATCAGAAAATTGGTCTTGGCCTCCCATTCTTGTGTGCCTTTCATTTCATTGCCTTCCCAGCTTTTGCGTATGTGTTTACCTTAGCTTGAGCACGAGTTTGTGCTTGTTATTTCTTTAGGACTGAGGCTTGAAGCAGTAGTTACGCTGTCAAGTTGTCCGCACGTGCTTACTTGAGTTAAGCCCGTGACAACTGGTATCAGAGCGTAGGCGAGGGACATGGCAAACGAAGGAGATGATGCTGTTTTGGGCAACATTCGTGGGAGAGACGAGTCACCAACGAAGAAGCAGAAGCCGAAGAAGAGAGGGACTAGCAAAGCGCGAGATCCTGCCATAGGCGCAACGAGTGAGGGCATGACTCATGAGCTGCCCCCACAACAGGTTGGTCATGGCGAGGAAGGTGATGGGTCTGCTTCAGGCCATTTGGACATGAGAATGGACCTCACCGAGGCTGGTTTAGCTGCTTTGAACCGGCGTCTTGAAGTTGTTGAAGGCAACTTTAGCTCGATTGAGTCTACTACTTTGGAGGAGCTAGGAGACGTCAAGGAGGCTTTGGATCTGCTGACTGAAGAGCACAAGGAAGGACTGACCAACCTTGAGCTCAAGCTTACGGAGGCTGTTTCGGCGTTGCACGAGGAAGTTGAGTCCCTTAAACAGCAACTCGAGGCAGCAAAACTTGCTGATGGCACAGGTGCAGTAACNGCGGTTCGAGGCGTGTTTTCACGACGTTGCAATTCTCTTTAAAAATAAGTAATAAAAGCGGTTTAAATTTAAAAAGCACGTAAGTTAAAACATGTATAAAAATCGGATTTTTAGCCATTTACAATAATTTAAGCGACCGTGCTAAAACCACGGGATCCGGGGGTGCCTAACACCTTCCCTCGGGTCAACAGAATTCCTTATTCAGAATTTCTGGTTCGCAGACTCCAATTGGGAAGTCGAAATTTTCCTCGATTTGGGATTCAAATTAAATCGGTGACTTGGGACACCAAAAGCCAATCTTTTCCCAAGTGGCGACTCTGAAATAAATAAATAATCCCATTTCGAATAATGTCACTTTAAATGGAAAAGCTCCCTTATACATTATCCTTCGGGGTAGGTGTGGTAAAAAGGAGGTGTGACAGCTCCGGCAACTCTGCTGGGGATAAGAACCTAGAACTTTGGTTCAGGGTTCAGAATTCGAGCTTAGATATATGGTTGTGTTTGGCTATATCTGATTTTTCTACATGTTTCATGCTAAATGTGCAAAATGTTGCTTTTTACCGCTTTGATATTATCTGGATTGTATATAAACTGTGCCGAAACCCTTCTCTTCTAACCTCCGGGGATGTGCTTACTGGTTGAGACTCCCTATTCTGTTAGCGTCAATACCCTGAAATAAGAAAGAGACCGGACAAGTTACTAAGCCGGATGGCCTTTTGGTTCCCGGTACGTAGCCCCCTCCTCGACTCGAGTTGTCCGCTCGGGTACACAGTCTAGAACACATACCCAGGTTTTGAACCTAGAATAACTTGACTTCATGCCAGATTCCTAGTAGGAACGCTTATCTTCTTCACGTGCATATGACTTAGGGGACTCAACACAGGGGTTGGGTCCGTCTAGGACAGGTGTACCCGGAATAATGGACCATCCTGATGCATCCTACTTGTGCATTCATTTGTTTTGGACTCGCATGCCGACCGGCTTTGAATATCTGAAAAAAAAATTGAAAAAAAAACAAAAAGAGAAAAAGAGAAAATAGCAGTGTAGAGAGTTAATTTCCTATATTAGAAAACCCAATGTCCAAGTAGTGCCGAAATGCTGCCGAATTTTTGAGAAAATGAAAAAAAAAAGAAAAATGGAAAAGAAAAACAAAAAGAGTCTTATTTTCATATTAGTTTATTTTATTTTGCCACTGAAAAGACAATATAAAAAAAAAAAGAATCTTGCTTTCAGAAATAGTGTATTTGCCAACAAAAACGAAAAAAGTCTTGTTTTCAAAATAGTTAGATTTATTTGCCCGAACTACGCAGGTTTTGATTCTCACCGGATATGAGATACGTAGGCAACCCTCGTCGGGTCCAACCTCCCCTTTTCAAAAATAGCCAAAAATACCAAAATTTTTTAATTTCGTCATGAATAAGTCGGGTGATGCCATTCTTGTCAAAAATAAGCCAAATGTCCCCAAAAGGGCGCCGGAAGGCTGTTTTTGCAAGAACAGCCACCCTGAGTCATCTTCTAAACGGTTAGCAGGCACAGCCTTAAAATCTTCCTTATGAAGTGCTGAAAGGCCGTATCCGCAATACCGGCTGTTTATTTAAATTGGCAATTTGAACAAGGATTGTGCCATTTTTCTCTTTTAGGTCAAAATAAGTGATTAAAATCACCTTAACAAATGTGCAGGATGAGCACGACTCAAAATGAATTATTTTCGATCATGCATAAAATCCCTTTGGAGTTACGTCTGTGGTGGAACGATTTAGGCGGAGAAGGGCAAGATGCAGTCAAGAAACATTTGAAAGGGCTTACCGGTTTGCTCGATATTGTGCCTCGGGGAGATATTATTAGAGCACTGGTTACATGTTGGGACCCAGCACATAATGTGTTCCATTTTTCGGACTTTGAGCTTACCCCGACATTGGAGGAAATAGCTGGCTACATTGGAAAGGATGAGGTTCCATTGAGGCACAAATATTTGGTTGCCCCCAGAGTTATAGCCGTGCACAGATTTCTAGACTCTTTGAAGATAGTCAGAGTCGTCCATAACACAGATTTGGCAAATGGCTTTTGTACTCTAAGTTTCATATATCAGCGATACGGCCATATTGGGGGGTTCAACAACCCAGAAAGTAAGATATGTAGCAAAGGAAACCGCCAAAAGTGGGAAGAGCATCGACGTTTCGCCTTTATGGTAGCTTTCCTGGGGCTTCTGGTATTTCCAAGGAAGGATGGGAACATTGACATAAAAATAGCTGGGGTCGTCAGCACATTAATTACTCAAGCCAAAAGTATACTGGCACCTATGATATTGGCTGACATCTTCCGTGCTCTTACAGCCTGCAAGGCCGGGGAAGCTTTCTTCGAAGGGTGCAATCTATTGTTACAAATGTGGATGATCGAGCATCTGTGTCATCGCCCTCAGTTTTTGAGCTATGGGTCTCCAGAAAAAACATGCATAGAAGAGTTTTACACAAGGATTAAAGGGGTCGAATTGCCAGAAGGAGTCACGGGTTGGACAACATATTTCCGGTCCCTCACTGCTAGCCAAATAGACTGGACACTGGGATGGTTACCCGTTGACGAAGTCGTATATATGCCGGCAGCCCGACCACATTTCCTTCTGATGGGGCTTAGAAGCATTCAGCCTTACGCACCGTATCGAGTGTTGAGGCAGCTGGGGAGATGCCAGATAGTACCCAAGGATGATGATCTTAGTTTGCAAGTGGTTGAGATTGGCCCTGATGGCCAGTTTCCTGAAGCAATGGTCCGCCAAGTCTGGAGCGAATGTCAATATTTGACGGCAAACACTTGTGTTCGAGATCGAGCCAAAGGAGAAGTGTCGCCTGATTATCAGGCTTGGTATAGAAGGGACGTTGCATTCGGAAGACCGGCCAAACGACCGCACATCCAGGAATTTGTTGAATCATCACGAGAACAGTGGGATTGGTTAACTAAAGAAAATGAGTATAGGGCCC
>NC_031994.1:21985597-21988805 GCF_001879085.1 Nicotiana attenuata | reverse complement strand
AATACTACCTCAGTCTTTGCCCGTGAGTGCAGAATTAAGAACCCAGGGGCGTTTCATATGGCTAAATCTTGGGAGGAGCAGGTGGATATGGCAAGGTCTTATCTAGACAAGGCTGCCCGCAAATCAAAAAGTTCGCTGAACGGAAGCGGCGTCCGGTGAACTACAGAATTGGGGACAAGGTGATGGTGAAACTCAATCCCCGACAGTTCAAGTCATTGAGGGGCATCAATCAAAACCTGATTCGGCGCTACGAGGGGCCATTTGAAATCACTGTTAAGGGTTGGACTAACGAGTTTTCCTTTAGGCTGGATACTCGCCTCATCTATTGAAGACTTCACTCCCGTCTCCATGACTACGCCAACTCAAGCCAATACCATAGAAAACAAGGATGATGCGGAACGGTGGCAGTCCAGTCGTGCCCAAATTTTCATTACACCTTCTGCCATTGACAAGAAGATAGAGGCGATCATTGATCATCAATTGGTCCGAGGCAAAGGTTGGGGCAATTCAAGTGTTTCTTGTTCATTGGAAGGGACAGTCACCGGAGGAGGCTTCGTGGGAAAAATATGAAGATTTATGGCAATTCAAAGATCAAGTTCACGATTACTTGAAACTTTGTGGCGCCGCGGTCGTCGCCATTTCAAGTGGGGGAGCGTGTGCCGACCCGTCCAGTTCTCTATTGATTTTTCCCGCCATGGCTGACCAAAATTCAAATCTGCTATGGCTAGACAAGTTCAAAAACAACAATGAGTACATACAGCATGCCTGGCAGCCTTTGGAGCATGCCTGACAGCTTTTGGAGCATGCCTGACAGCTTTTCCAGCATGCCTGGCAGCATCTTTTCTTTGTATTTCTTTGTAGATTAAGCCAACTAGCAGATGTACATTATAAATACATGTATAGGGCCTTCATCAAAGGCATCTCATAAACACTTTGTAATTTCCCCCTTTGCTTATCAAGTAAATCAGAAAATTGGCTTTGGCCTCCCATTCTTATGTGCCTTTCATTTCATTTCCTTCCCAGCTTTTGCGTGTGTGTTTGCCTTAGCTTGAGCACGAGTTTGTGCTTGTTATTTCGTTAGGACTGAGGCTTGAAGCAGTAGTTACGCTGTCAAGCTGTCCGCACGTGCTTACTTGAGTTAAGCCCGTGACAGTGGGGTCGTATTGGAATTGGGACCAGTATGAAATTCAACATAGATGTAAACATGCATAGTCAATCCTATAGGCAGCAATAGTTTCTTTGGCTTATAGCCATTAACTTTCAAGTATGAGCGAGGAATTTATCTGCTATATTTTGCTTTAAAATTATATAGCTCATACACCTCCTTTTGATCATATTGCCAAAGAACATTCAACTCTACATAACCCAGTGTAACTGCTGAATATAATTGGCACCTCGTGTTTGTAGATATGCCACACTAGCAGAGTGAAGTATACTACCCCATCCTATGATGTATGATATAATCCAGCTCTCTTTCTAAATTTGTAATATTAAGGATTTTTGTTGTTGATATTAAAGCATCTGACAAAATCTCTATTAGGAAAACCTTCCCTACGCCTTAGGAGATGGCGCTAACAATAAAATTGATATTCCTACAATAAGTTAAGTATCTGTTCGTTTCTACACCTAAAATCATGTTGTAATCTCATATAGTGACCAACTCTTTTACTTTTTTTCCTTTTTCAATTTAGGGAAAGCAAGTAATGTTAGAGTTAGATTTTGCTGCATAAGTTCTTCTGAGATGTATGAGGATTTTAGCAATGACAAGAACTAATAAACTTTTAATCATTGCCACTTTTGTAGGACTGATTATCCCTTTAGTTGCTTAGATTGTGCTTTTTTGCTTTTATTTTAGTTGAGTTATTTTGTTTCTTATTGTAACCTTTATTTAAGCGTTATGTATCACAGGTTTACATGAAAGTAAGAGAAACCAAAGATGGAGCGATTTGTCTTCGATTTTAAGGAATTTTGGCTAATAGTTGAAGAAAAAGGGACCCAATTTTAACTTTTGTATAGGGTCAAATTTGACCCTCAGCATCTCTACGCCAGTGGGTGCGCCCAGTGAGTGTACGACGACTAACGTAGCGGGTACGACTCGGACGTGGGGACAAAAGCGACATCGTTTAGGACTCAGTGTCTTCACTAGGGGACGTTACCTGTCTTTGTAACTTTTTTATTCTTTCGAGGAAGGTCTCTTATTATATAAAGGAGACCTTCACATTGTAAAGGGGGGATTCGGATCTAATACAACTCTCTCATTTTCTGGCTTTCTCTCTCTATCTCTACCTCAAACGAACATATCTTACTGAGTTCATATTATCACTTTGCAATACTAGATCTACCACAATAATATCATCTTTGCATCTCTAGGTTTATTATATTTGATTACGATTTACCCTTTCCTTACTTTTGATTGTTTTCTAGCTTACAAAGTATATTGTTAACTTTTGAGCCAAACAATTTGGCGCCGTCTGTGGGGATTTCGAGAATCAAAACCATAGTATCCACCTAGAGATCAACCAACTACCACTCTCTACACCACACAGAAACAGAAAATGGCCGAAAATAACACAAGATCGAAAGCGATATTGGGTGTCACTACTAATCTCCTTGGCCCTCTCAACGAGGCCAGTGACGATGGCATCCCGAATGCAACCCCTAGCATCACACCGGGTGCAGAGATCTCACCTTCCCCATCCGAAGGTCTGACGATCTTGCACGAAAAAGGAGCTTCCACATCTGCGGCTACAGAAGCACCCTCAGCGGTCAAGGAGCTACTGGAAAGATGGCTAACAAGCACTCTAAGCGGCTTGGTTGAGAGGTCACCACAAAGTAACATCGGGTGTACACCAACGGTAGGTATCACTGCTGCCGTGGGTGAACCGGAAGTTGCACTAGCTAATGACAAACCCATCGAGACGCAGACCAACGATAGCACGCTAACAGCCATCCTAAAGAAGATGGAAGAAATGGAAAATGAAAACAAGGCGCTCCGCAGTCAGATGAAGGAACATCAGGAGAGGGTCGACAAGATCCCCGGTGCTCCCAAGTTGCTACCAAAGCGCGACGTGGGAAGGTTCGTTGAACAACCATACGCTGAGGAAGCTGCCCGTCACTCCACCCAAAACCGTTCAAGATGCCACCGTACTTGAGGGTATATGACGGAACCACAGATCCCCAGGATCATCTGATCCACTACGTCACCGCT
>NC_031994.1:21940890-21978015 GCF_001879085.1 Nicotiana attenuata | reverse complement strand
GCACACCTTCAAGGTGTAAGGAGTGAGCTGAGCCGGACACACATTGTAAAAACGGCAAAGCTCCTCCATCAGAGGGTAGATTGGAAGATTGTAACCGATCAAGAACGGGTACTCATAGAATGTGCAATATCCAGGCTGGTGCACATTGGTATAGTCCGTCCCGGCCGGAACCATTTCCACGTGGTCCGGAATATGGTGCGTCTCTCGAAGATCATCTAAATGGGATTGTAATAAAACGCTGTGCTCCCAGGGAAGGTCTGGGCTTTTAGTTGGAAAATCCCTGCGAACATGCATCTCTTTCGGAAGGACGTTGTCTACACTGAGAGGAACAAGGGCCTTCTCCGCCTTTTCCCCTTCACCACCGGAAGATGGCGGAACCCTAGACGGGGCATTATCTTTGGCCTTTTTACTACTCTGTCCACGTTTTGTCATGATTATACTACGTAAGAAACGAAGCACTGACGATAGGAAGTGTGGTTTCAACAGAAGTGGGAAAGTCCCTCACGAAATAACGGTTACAGGAAAGAAAGACAAAGGAGTAAAATCAGAAAATGCTTTCCGAAGGCTTGAAAGTTGAACCGAATCGAACCTCTCTCCTACTTATAGGGATAAGTTGCCCAGAAATCGAAGAGTCATGATTCAAAACGAGCGCGAGAAACCAAAATGTCACATCATACTCTGAACCGCCTCGGGGGCAAATATAATAATGATGCATACAGGCGATGACGTCATTCCAAAAAGGAAGCCACGCGTCAGTGTCTCAACAACGTCATATATTTCACCTCATTCATATTGCCGCCCCTGGTCGAGGTCAAATTCTCCTAAGCCGAGGTTCGCATTTTCGCCCATCGAAGACGCCCACCGAATGCGTCTCCAACGAGCGGAGGGACTAACTGTATAGGGTCAAATTTGACCCTCAGCATCTCTACGTCAGTGGGTGCACCCAGTGAGTGTACGACGACTAACGTAGCGGATACGACTCGGACATGGGGACAAAAGCGACATCGTTTAGGACTCAGTGTCTTCACTAGGGAGACGTTACCTGTCTTTGTAACTTTTTTATTCTTTCGAGGAAGGTCTCTTATTATATAAAGGAGACCTTCACATTGTAAAGGGGGGATTTGGATCTAATACAACTCTCTCATTTTTTGGCTTTCTCTCTCTATCTCTACCTCAAACGAACATATCTTACTGAGTTCATATTATCACTTTGCAATACTAGATCTACCACAATAATATCATCTTTGCATCTCTAGGTTTATTATATTTGATTACGATTTACCCTTTCCTTACTTTTGATTGTTTTCTAGCTTACAAAGTATATTGTTAACTTTTGAGCCAAACAACTTTTCTTCTCAACTTGGATAATTTCAGAAGTTGAGTCGTGGTATTGGAATTCCACTTTCAGGGGCTGATTGTTAGTGCTCAATTTGATCTTACCGAAGACCCTCAAGGTAAGCAGGAGAGTTCGGTATTGTCAGGCTCTTAATTTTAGGTATATCAGATTTCATAGTTGACGCCTTTTGCTTATATTCTTTTAGATTGTTGTGAAATCAATAGTTATCAGTTAGGAATCCCACACAACTCTAATGCATCTAAATAAATTTGTCAAGTACTCATTTCTGCAATTAAGAGTAGTGGTGTGCTCAATTTGTTACTATTACAACTGAATCTTATATGAATTTGACCAGATATTCAAGGGGAGAGTCTAAACCATTTTTCAAAGAGAATATATCACTTGTCGGAAGTTCATAAGCATTTTCTGTGACATCGCATGCAAGAGAGCACACAGTAGGCCTCATGGGACTTGCATCAAGTTTCCCAAGCTAAAACTGAAAATTACTTATGGCATGATGATTCCTAAATCTGGGATAATAAAACAAATGTTCTTTTTTGCTTCAACCAAAGTATATGAGAAATGAAGACTATGAAGGAGTGTACCAGTGTATGTAAGCATCTATGGTAATGCATGAAAGGAAAAAAGGAGTTGTATTTGAGTACTTTTTGGATGAGTGCTATGTATTCTAATTTCTTTGCTTATAAAACTAGCTTTAGAAGTTTAAGCTCTATTGAACTTTTGAAATTTCTTAACAATGACGAGCATACGCCCCATCTAGTATATACTAGTTCTTGAAGCCCGTGTTAAGCTGGGCCAAAACTCAAGATATAAAAGCAAAACTTTCATTTCACTCCAACCAAACTTATTTTGTGTTTAGAAAATTAATTAAAGTTAACCAAACAAGAGATTTTAATGATAACCCGATCATGACAGATAACACTGACTTTGTAAACACATATGAGCTCATTAAAGTTTAGATATAAAGTAAAAGTAATGCCTAAATATAAGTAGAAGAATTTTCAGAAATTCTCAAATTTTATAATACAAATAAAAAGTAAAAGAAATGCGTACGTGTACAAAACTATAATAAGCAATGTCACGACCCAAAATTCAGTAAGGGTCGTGATGGCGCCGGACTCCACTGTCAGGCAAGCCAACAACAAATATCTAGTAACTTCTCGTGTAAATATTTTCTGAAATCACTTCTTTTAGGCGTTTAAACAATACGTGATGAATTCCACTGAATAAATGATGAAACAACTTTACATTTCTGAATAAACCAATAGACATTCCCAGAACCCGATGTCACAAGTGCATGAGCTATTTCTAAGAGACAATACAATACCACATCCGTACGGAATACAAATGGACAGAAAGTAAATACAATATACTGGAAGGGACTATACTAGCTGCGGGCCGCCTCGAGTAATGCAACTCACCTAGTCCCAGTATCATCCATGCTGCTACGCCCAGTAGTCCACTAGTAGTACAAGTGCCTGTGCAACAAAAATGCACAGAAGTGTAGTATGAGTACATAAACAACGTGTACTCAGTAAGTATCCCGCCTAATCCCGAAGAAGTAGAGACGAGATGGCAACTTCGACACTTACTAAAGGTCCAGTAATAATATTATTAATGCGATGACTGTTGATACCCAATTTTTTCCTAAGTATTTTTATGTACTCAAAATATCTTCAAAATAGCATATACATGCATATATAAGCATTCCCAAGAGTTTTGGTATTTTTCCTTATTTTAAATCAATTTATTGTCTATTTTAACAGTACAAAATCCAATAATTATTTCCAAAATTATCATTTTTGTGAATAACTTATTTTATTCTTATATTTACACCAAATATAATTAAGGTAATTTTTTGTATATTTTTACAAATTTGTTTGGTATTTTTAAAGCTAATTGCATATAAAGGCAATTATAGCCTATTTTACGATTAATAGTGTTTTATAATTGTAAAATTAGTTCTAATATTTTTAAATTAATACATATGTATTATTAATTGGTTCAGCATCTTCAGTTTTCTTTTAAAATCATTTTCACTATTTTTATAAAATAACAGGGGAAAAACTGGCTATTTCAATTTTGGCCACATTTCATTTCAATTATAGCCTCAATTTCATTTTAATCTTAAACCCAATTGGCCCCAATCCTAATGCCCAATTGGGCCAGCCCAATTCCAGTTTAACCCAACCCCTGACCCATTAAACTGAACCCGCCCGGGATCCCTTTAAATTCAGGCCGTTGATCCTTTTGATCAACGACCACAAATAACCCTTTCCTTTTTAATTCCAAACGACCTAACCCTAACCCTCATTTCTCTCAGATAGCCGCCCCCAAACTCTCTCCTTCTCTCAAACGCTCCCTAGCACTCGAAACCCTAATCGCCTCCGCCGTCTTCTCCGAGCAATCTCATCGGAGTCCATGGCTTCTCCGGCCATGGACATCCTGTGCTTACCTTCCTTTCCCCCAAACCGTGGTTGTTCGAGATTTCGAGGCTTGACCTCGATAAAGTCCGTTCAGATCCATTGTAGATCTGTGGTTCTATGGCTTCTTCGGCCATGTCCCGGTGTGTTCGAGCTTTAAGAGCCTAGCTATGGCTCAGATCTGTTCGAGTCCAGACCTTTTCCACGCCTTCTCATTTCTAGGGTTTCTTCGAAACCCTAAACTATTCGAGGTTCTTTCTTTGTTTATTTGCCTAGATCTGTGTTGAACCTATGCTATATTTGACATTTTGAGTGTTTTCCCCAAATTTCCTTTTCAAAATCGTTGGTTTTTCAAAATTAGGGTTTCTGAAAGTCTTTCGATTCTTGTTGTTCTTTTCTTTTAGATGTTTGTCTGTATTATGCTCGTATATTTTCCTCCTCTATTACACATGTATTGTCTTTCTACTTTTATATGTATGCTCACATGATTAGTCTGTTTTTCTCACTCTTCTACCATGCATATTTACTACTGAGTTTCTTGATGTTTTGCTTTCCTGAACTATGTTCGTGTTCTTGTTAAGCATGTTTTCTTAAATGCCAAAGTTTTTCTGAGCATGTTCTTCATGCCTTAAAGTGGTTTCCTTTCTTTGATTGTTTCAAGCCCGCCATTGTATTTGCCTGATTCTCATGAGACTCCTTGAGTCTGTTCACTTGCCTTCTCGTTTCTGTGTTTGATTCGATGGGGAAACCCTAGAATTTGGGGGTTTTTCTTGGTAAATTGAATTAGGGTTCCACTTTGGCGACCCTGTACCTTCAGACTCACTATGAGTCTCTGGTTGAACTTGTATTCTTTTGTTTACGATTCTAAACACTTCAATGTTAAACTCTTCTGTATGAATTGTTTGCTTTATATGCAAGAAGCTCCTCTTCCAAGGTTTTTGGTGATTGCTTGATTGATTTTGGATTCCTTTGATAGGGTCTTCATTGATTGCCACCGATTTTCTTTGGTTAAGCCCTCTTTACCTATTTCTGGTTTGGTTCATACGATTTAAACTTAGTACATTGATTTTGTTAATTGTTTGATTGATTCCCTTTCCTTTCTCTTTACAAATCAAGTACTATTGAAACCTTTCCTTAAATATACCTCGTGTATTTTCCCTTCTTATGCTACTGTGAAGGATTTTATTCAAATTTCCTTTCCTTGTTTACACTTTTCCGTTTGAAATTAAATCCCTTGACTAAAGGGAGAATATTTGAGACTGATTTTTTTTAAAAGGGTTTTCTTACCTTTCTTGTTTGCTTCTCTACACTATAAAAGAGGCTACCCTTCTACACTTTTACACACGAACACAAAATACCATCTGAGTTCACAATTCCCTTTCACTCTCTCTTTCTGATACTCACACTGCTGTGGACTTTGCTCGCTTTCTTCTGCATTCTTTACTTCTATACCGATATGTTTCAGTTAGTTTATACGCCTCAAGAACAATATGTTTAATTCTATCCACATATTTTCTAGCATATTATAACGTGTTTCCCCTTCTCTTACAGTCCAGCATTTAAATAATCTGTGCAGTTTTTTATTTGTTGTGAATATGATGCTTTATGAATTCCCTTACCCCTTTTACCCCTTTGTATGTGAGTTTATTGTTCAGGGCATAGCAGCACCCCAATATTGCTGTCTATGATCCTGAACTGGGTTCATTGAACTCCTTAACTCAATCAATTCCCATTTCCCATTCTCCCATTTATGTGCTTGAGCCTTGACTTAGGCCTGATAGTGTCCTAATCACTATCCAGACCTTTGTCTGACCTTCAAAAGGTCTGCTCCTAACTTGTTCATCTAGCAAGTGGTCAGGGGTGTGCCAGCCTACCTATAGGGTTTAACGTTTAATTATGATATAAGTCATCTAGAAATCCTGCCTATAGGACCTTAACGTTCATGTAATCAGTGCATATAGAAATCATGCCTATAGGGAATGCATATGCATTAGGCAAACTGTAGGGTAATTAAATAATTACCTCTTCTTACCAGTTCTTAACATACTTTTTAAAATCAGATATAGATATCATAGGATTCCGCATCAAGTTCGTCCGATTCTTCTTAAGCAATAACAATCTGTTAACTGGTCTCTAATGTCTTAATGTTTTCAGCCTCAATCTTTTGACAAAACTCTTTTGAATCAGTATACATTTGAGTTCTTCAAATCAGCACCTCTTCTGAAATGGTTTCTTTCTAAAATTCTGCCTAAACATTTTCCAACTAAGTTTTGGTCTTCCTGAAATTGTCTTTAAAACAGTTCTGCAGTTTACTCTTTCCTTAGTATTTCTGACTCTGGAACTCCTTTTATGGTTTATACTCATGATTCTCTTAAAACTTATTTCTAAACTGACTGCAGTCTGTACTTTCCTGCATTAGACTACTTTTCTAGAACCAGTACTTTCTAAATCACTCGCTTAAAATACCTTAAGTTCTGACAATTGGATCCAAGTTGCCTAATGTGGGCTTCCTGCCTAAACGTATGTATCGAACCAGTCTGCTCGCTACTTAATTTTTAATTTTAAAGACTAAACCAGTATGTGTAAAGGCATGCTAAACTATATGTTAGCTGATTTACGGGGTTTATGTGAGCCTTACCTGTTTGTCTGTTCATTCCCCTACTTGTTACTTGTTTTTTAATGTCGATTAGAATTTTTGTCCTTTAAACTCCATAAAGGCCCCCATCCCTTTCTCCCCCTTTTAGGATTAGAAGTCCTAATGCCCCGGGACTGATAGCTTGGGACGGGTAATAGCATGCGATAGGAAAACGATACCATTCCGCGCTCCAATACCTTAACGGGGTGGGGAAAGGGTAGACATGGAGATGATGATTACACGATAACACTATGCGTACAATTGAGTACCAGTGTTGTGCGAATGATCCATGTAATATATAAACCTAGGACCCCCCTCCCTCTTTATTAGTTTAACAATTTTCTGAATCTTGAAAAGCTGTTGCACTTTCGACTTCTGTTTTTCACATAATTTTCAGATTGTTCGCACTAAGTACTTGACTTCTTCCTACTTGCACTTTTAACTAAACTGCTCCTTCCCTAAAATTCAGCACTTTTTTTTAACCTTTTGTGCTCCTTATTTGTAATAGTTTTCTCGTATTTGCAATGCTTTCTTGTTTACTTGTTTGTTTGCATTCAAAGTCACAATTGTAGCATGGCCGGGAACCACACTAGTGGATCTTGAGGGGTGCCTAACACCTTCCCCTCGAGATAATTTCTAGCGCTTACCCAAACTCTGGTTCTTCATCTCAAATTCATCCTTAAAGTGTCCTAATGCACTATAATCATTAGGTGGCGACTCTTCAAACTAAAAAACCCAATTCTCGCAAGGGAATAGAGTTGTCCTCTCGAAAGTCGTATACCCAATTCCGAACTCCGTTTTGGAAGAAAAAGGGGGCATCGACAGCATGTTACTGTAAAATCTATAGAGAAATCCAGTGTAGATGAGTTTTAGTAAAAAGGTCAAAATCACATGAAAACAAGGAAGCCCCAAACTCAATTTAGAGTCTTGAAGTTGGTCTGAAAGAATTAGGGGTTTTGAAATAAAACCCTAGTTCAATCAAATCCCACAATCAAACTTGGCGGAATCCCCAAATTCTAGGGTTTCCACCTTGAATTAAGTGCAGAGATGAGAAGGCAAGTAGTCGAAACAGACTCAGAGGTTTCAGAACTGAAACCCCTTGCATTCTCCTTTCAGCAGCAGAAACTCATAAGAAAACATGATAACAAAGTAACATGCAAACACAGTAGAAGCATTCAAGGAAAAATAAAGAAAAAATACTGATAGGAACAGTAGAAGAAGCATGCTTAAAGAGGTTTTCTAGAAGAACTTTAAACAGGGCTCACTAGAAGGAAAATAGTAAAACACTTAAGAACACAGTAGAAAAAATATAGTAGGCGAGACATAACAGAACATGGTAGAAAAGAATATACGAACATAGTATAGAAAACATAGAAGAGGAACATACGAGAACATGGTAGAAGAAAAAGCACAAGAGCACAGTAAAAGCATACGAGATCATAATATAGGAAAGCACAGTAAGAGAAGCATATAAGAACATGATACAAGAACACAGTAGAGACAAATACACATAAATGACAAAGAAAAATCATAAAAANGCCTGTTAAGGAGTAATTGATTCTTTTCCTTGATTGGCCTCCCTGAATCTTTACCAAAAATAATTTCAAACCTTGTACTTAGACTTAATTGCCCATTGTATTACCTTACTGCTTCTCTTATGGCAACAACCATTCTATTTACAAGGCTTATTCTCCCTTTCCTTATTTCAATCCTGTTAGTATCCGTTTGAATAAGAATCCCCTGATTAAAGGAGAGTCTTATACTAATTTGATTCTGATTTGTGACCATGCCATATTTGTGATAGACTTGTACTTGTTACCTTATTTCTCTACATGTTTTCAAAGCTATAAATACTCTCCTCCCTTTTCTTTGAACACACACGACCACAGAATAACATCTGAGTTCACAATTCCCTTTCACTCTCTCTTTCTGATACTCACACTGCTGTGGACTTTGCTCGCTTTCTTCTGCATTCTTTACTTCTATACCGATATGTTTCAATTAGTTTATACGCCCCAAGAACAATGTGTTTAATTCTGTCCGCATGTTTTCTAGCATATTATAACGTGTTTCCCCTTCTCTTACAGTCCAACATTTAAATAATCTGTGCAGTTGTTTGTTTGTTGTGAATATGATGCTTATGAATTCCCTTACCCCTTTTACCCCTTTGTATGTGAGTTTATTGTTCAGGGCATAGCAGCACCCCAATATTGCTGTCTATGATCCTGAACTGGGTTCATTGAACTCCTTAACTCAATCAATTCCCACTTCCCATTCTCCCCACTATGTGTTTGAGCCTTGACTTAGGCCTGATAGTGTCCTAATCACTATCCAGACCTTTGTCTGACCTTCAAAAGGTCTGCTCCTAACTTGTTCATCTAGCAAGTGGTCAGGGGTGTGCCAGCCTACCTATAGGGTTTAACGTTTAATTATGATATAAGTCATCTAGAAATCCTGCCTATAGGACTTTAACGTTCATGTAATCAGTGCATATAGAAATCATCCCTATAGGGAATGCATATGCATTAGGCAAACTGTAGGGTAATTAAATAATTACCTCTTCTTACCAGTTCTTAACAGACTTTTTTTAATCAGATATAGATATCATAGGATTCCGCATCAAGTTCGTCCGATTCTTCTTAAGCAATAACAATCTGTTAACTGGTCTCTAATGTCTTAGTGTTTTCAACCTCAATCTTTTGACAAAACTCTTTTGAATCAGTATACATTTGAGTTCTTCAAATCAGCACCTCTTCTGAAATGGTTTCTTTCTAAAATTCTGCCTAAACATTTTCCAACTAAGTTTTGGTCTTCCTGAAATTGTCTTTAAAACAGTTCTGCAGTTTACTCTTTCCTTAAGTATTTCTGACTCTGGAACTCCTTTTATGGTTTATACTCATGATTCTCTTAAAACTTATTTCTAAACTGACTGCAGTCTGTACTTTCCGGCATTAGACTACTTTTCTAGAACCAGTACTTTCTAAATCACTCGCTTAAAATACCTTAAGTTCTGACAATTGGATCCAAGTTGCCTAATGTGGGCTTCCTGTCTAAATGTATGTATCGAACCAGTCCGCTTGCTGCTTAATTTTTAATTTTAAAGACCAAACCAGTATGTGTAAAGGCATGCTAAACTAGATGTTATCTGATTTACGGGGTTTATGTGAGCCTTACCTGTTTGTCTGTTCATTCCCCCTACTTGTTACTTGTTTTTGAATGTCGATTAGAATTTTTGTCCTTTAAACTCCATAAAGGCCCCCATCCCTTTCTTCCCCTTTTAGGATTAGAAGTCCTAATGCCCCGGGACTGATAGCTTGGGACGGGTAATAGCATGAAATAGGCAAACGATACCATTCCGCGCTCCAATACTTTAACGGGGTGGGAAAGGGTAGACATGGAGATGATGATTACACGATAACACTATGCGTACAATTGAGTACCAATGTTGTGCGAATGATCCATGTA
Source organism: Nicotiana attenuata (assembly GCF_001879085.1). Classification (NCBI taxonomy): domain Eukaryota; kingdom Viridiplantae; phylum Streptophyta; class Magnoliopsida; order Solanales; family Solanaceae; genus Nicotiana; species Nicotiana attenuata. The sequence continues at coordinate 21,968,135 of NC_031994.1, read as the reverse complement.
ATATATAAACCTAGGACCCCCCTCCCTCTTTATTAGTTTAACAATTTTCTGAATCTTAAAAAGCTGTTGCACTTTCGACTTCTGTTTTTCACATAATTTTCAGATTGTTCGCACTAAGTACTTGACTTCTTCCTACTTGCACTTTTAACTAAACTGCTCCTTCCCTAAAATTCAGCACTTTTTTTTAACCTTTTGTGCTCCTTATTTGTAATAGTTTTCTCGTATTTGCAATGCTTGCTTGTTTACTTGTTTGTTTGCATTCAAAGTCACAATTGTAGCATGGCCGGGAACCACACTAGTGGATCTTGAGGGGTGCCTAACACCTTCCCCTCGAGATAATTTCTAGCCCTTACCCAAACTCTGGTTCTTCATCTCAAATTCTTCCTTAAAGTGTCCTAATGCACTATAATCATTAGGTGGCGACTCTTCAAACTAAAAAACCCAATTCTCACAAGGGAATAGAGTTGTCCTCCCGAATGTTGTATACCCGATTCCGAACTCCGTTTTGGAAGAAAAAGGGGGCGTCGACAATGACTCACAGATCCATTAAGAACAACAGTAAAATTCAAATGAGTCACTAAACAGGTGAAAGTTCCTTTTTAATTAAAATCTCCGTATTCATAATCCATTGATTGACAATTATCTCAAGTCGGGGATAGCAGGTATTAGTATCAACAACTTTCACAACAAGCAATACAAGCATGCGCAACTCATGCCGAGGACATACGGCCCGATCGATCAATATATAAACTGTGTACTGCCGAGGGTCGAACGACACGAACCATAGATGCATCCATTACCCCGCTCGCGAACTATACATGCGACGCGGTCAAATTTAAATAAGCAATCATCCTGCTCGCGAACCTTACATGCGACGCAGGTACACATAGAAATACATGCTCAAACAGCAGATTAAGAATTTATCGAGGAACATTTATCAAAATAAAAGCCAATTCTCTTTTAACGATTTAAGAAAATGAAGTTTAATCCTTTTAGAAATTCATTTACCAATTCGACAGGATTTAAGCAATTCAACTGTAACCAACATTACAATTATTCCAAGTACAACATGCTTTTGGGTCCTAGACTACCCGGACAACAACATAATAGTAGCTACGCATGGACTCTCGTCACCTCATGCGCACGTAGCCCCCACAAATAGGAGCACATAACCAATTAACTCACCTATGGGGACAATTCACTCTTGCAAGGTTAGAAAGGAGACTCACCTCGCTCCGAAGCCTATATTCCGATTCAAGAACGCGCTCAAACCTCCAATTCGGAGACGAGCGATCCAAAACTATTCAAATAGGGTAAGAACTAGTCAATACATGCCCAAAAGTTCATATTCTAATTATTACACCAATTTCCCAACCCTAAATGCAAGGTTCCTAAAATTCACCCCCGGGCCCACGTGCCCGGATTCCGGAAATTTTTGAAGAAAGTCGTTACCCATAATCTAAGGATAAAAAATATATGATTTTTACTTCATTCCCTAACAATTTTCGTGGTTGAATCTCGTTTTTACCAAATTCTAGGTTTTTCATCTAAAACCCTTGATTTTTCCTAAATTTTCACATGTTAATCTACCCCTAATATATGTATTTAATTTAAGAAGTGTAGAAATTACTTACCTCTTTGATGGTGATGGAATTCCTCCTCAAATGCTCTCAAAAATCGCCTAAGGCCAAGTGGGAAATGAGGGAAATGGGCTAAGTCTCGGAATAAAAAGCCACAGCTCCAGATGCAGAAGTCGCATTTGCGACTCCAGGCTCGCAATTGCGATGTCGCATTAGCGACAATTGCATCGCAAATGCGAAGCCTAGCCCACCCTGTCCTGGTCGCATTTGCGACAATATCCTTCGCAATTGCGAAGGTGACAGCCTCGCAAATTTGAATCCCTTGTTCGCAAATGCGAACTTTCCCCTAGAAACCCAGGCTCGCAAATGCGAACGGGTACTCGCAAATACGAGGTCGCATTTGCGACCAATGCAACGCAAATGCGATCATACCAGTACCAGCAATCCTATTTCATAGCAAATCACTCCGAAGCTATCCCGAATCACACCCGAGCCCCCGGGGCTCCAAACCAAACACCCGCACAAGTCTAAAAACATAATACGGACTTGCTCGAACCCTCAAATCACCTCAAACAATTGTAGAACCATGAATCGCACTCCAACCTAAGCTTAATGAACTTTGAAATTTCAAACTTCTACTTTCGATGTTTAAACCTATCAACCAGTAAAACATGGCATGACTGAGCACGAATGTGAAATCAAATAGTGAGGAAAATATCAGTAAAAATCCCCTAAGGATTCAAACAGTTAGCACGAAGCCCAAATATGGCATTTAGCCCAAAACATAATAATATCAAACAATTAGCTATCAAATACGCAGTAAAATAGTCATTCGGGATGGACTAAGCCACAATCCCCAACGGTGCACAACCCCACGCTCGTCATCTAGCGTGTGCGTCACCTCAACATAGCCAAAAGCTGTGTAATCCGGGGTTTCATACCCTCAGGACAGCATTTAAAATCATTACTCACCTCAAGCCGGCCCAAACTCTAGCTCGCGATGTCTTTGCCCCTCGAATCGGCCTCCGGATGCTCCGAATCTACCAACATCAGAACGTAATCATCAAAATATGCAAAAGGGACAAAGCCACTCAAAAATAATCGAAAAACAACACAATTCCCGAAATTACCAAAACCCGACCCCCGGACCCACCTCTCGAAATTCGATAAATTTTACGTCACTAGATTCCTTATCTCCCCACGAGTTCATACATATCAAAAGTTCCAAAATCCAACCACAAATGGTCTTTCAAATCCTCAATCAAAGGCCTAGGTTTCTAAGCCCTAGTTTCTCTAATTTAACCCTTAATTACAGCTCTAATCCGCGAATTAATACCATAGAAACGAGTTTTCATAATCCTAAACCTCACCTCAATGACGACTCCTTGAATTCTCTCTTCAAAATCGCCCAAAGCTCCAAAATTCGTGTTTAAAAGTAGTGAAACTCTCTGAATATCGCAAAGGAGGAAATATAAACATTCTGACCCAGGCTTTTCGCACCTGCGGTCCAGATGTCGCACCTACGTGACCGCTTCTGCGGTCCCAGTGGCCGCACCTGCGGTTTCCACTTAAGCAGCCAAAACCGCACCTGCGATGTGCTGCTCGCACCTGCGCTATCGCAGGTGCGCTCCCCTTACCGCTTCTGCGGTTCCAGCTGATCAGGCCTTTGGCCGCATCTGCGACCCCATTTTCGCTTCTGCAAGGCCGCACCTGCAGTCCCCTAGCCACAGGTGCGGTTATGACAGCAATGGGAAACTTCAGCAGCCACAACCAACTTCGAAACTTCTGAGAAAACTTATAGCAGCTTGCCAAACAAAGGCTAAGAGAAAAAAGAACAGAGGTATGACTGGCATAATATCTACGATTGGATTCAAAAAAGCATAGGCCTCGGGCAATTTGCCGAAGAAAAAACTACTCGAAAAAAGGGTCGAATTAAGACAGATACCGATCAAACTCAAGGTATTAAGCATAACAGACTTTTTGTTCTTGGAGATAATTGCATTTTGATTGAGTTATTGATATAAGGAAAAGGAAAGTAAGTAAGGTAAACAAAAAATGCTTCATTTTCTTTGAACCCACCAATCCAAAATCCTCCTTTTCTCAAAGGAGAATCGAAAAAATCATATTTTCATACAATATTCCGCAGGTGCGGTTATGACAGCAATGGGAAACTTCAGCTGCCACAACCAACTTCCAAACTTCCCGTCAACCATGCGAAATCACCCCGTGGCTCCCGGGACCTCAACCAACAGCACAAACACATCATATACTACTATTCAAACTTATACCAACCTTCAAAACACCTCAAACAACATCAAAACCACCAAAACACATCGAATTCAAACCTAAGGTTCTAAAATCTTCCGCATTCCGCTTTTGATCAAAAAGTATACCAAACCACATCCGAATGACCTGAAATTTTGCACATACATCCCAAATGACATAACGAAGCTACTGCAACTTCCGGAGTTCCATTCCGATCCTTATATCAAAATCTCACCTATCAACCGGAAAACGCCAAAAACTCAATTTCGCCAATTCAAGCCTAAATCTACTCCCGACCTCCAAAACACATTCCGATCACACTCCTAAGTCCCAAATCATCTCCCGAAGCTATCCGAACCATCAGAACTCACATACGAGCCCTCTAACACATAAGTCAACATCCGATTGACTCTTTCAACTTAAGCTTTCTTAAAAGAGACTAAGTGTCTCCAACCTTCTCAAAACCTTTCCGAACCCGAGCCAACCAACCCGATCACATCTAAAACCGATAATTAAAGCAATAAGAAGCAGAAATGGGGAAAACGGAACGGTAAATCATGAGACGACCGGCCGGGTCGTCATATTTTCCTGGACAACAAATACATCCTAAGGAACCATAATCACTGCCCGCCATGATCGTTCCTCGTTTTTCGTCATTTTACGACCATAAAAATTGAATTCTGCCCATTCTCATATTTTTATGTGCTATAGCTCATGCCTTTAGTCGTGGGTCCGGGCTTCCAGATCCGGATCGCTTGAATTTTTTCTAAGACATCAAATGCGACCTAAGGAAGCATAGTCACTGCCCCACCATGATCATTTCTCATTTTTTGTCATTTTACGCCAATAAAACTTGAATTCCTCCCGATCCCACACTATAGCCCACGCCTTCCGTCGTGGGCACCTGGACCTGGATCGCCTGAAATTTTTCTTGAACATCAGATACAACTCAAGGAACCATTGTCACCACCCCGTCACGTTCGTTCCTCGTTTTTTGGTGTTTTACGGCCATAAAACTTGAATTCCATTCGATTCCCATATTTTTGTGTGCTATAGTCCACGCCTCTCGTCGTGGGCCAGGGCCGCCTAACCCAGATCGCCTGAAACTTTTTCGGGACATCAAATACGACCTAAGGAACGATAGTCACCGCCCGCCATGACCGTTCCTCGTTTTTTGGCATTTTACGGTCATAAAACTTGAATTTTGTCCGATTCCCACATTTTCGTGTGCTATAGCCCACGCCTTACACATGGACCCAAGCCCCTGCACCTGTATTGCCTAAAAAAAATTGGCAATCAGAAACGACCTAAGGAACCATAGTCACCCCCCGCCATGACGGTTCCTCGTTTTTAGCGTTTTACAAGCAATATAAATGAAAATCCGCCCGGTTCCCAGATTTTCGTGTGCTATAGCCCATGCCTTCCGCATGGTCCCGGGCCCCCCAACCCGGATCACCTAATATTTTTTGGGCTATCAAAATCAACCTAAGAAACCATAGTAGGGGTGGCAAGTGGGCTGGGCCGGGCCCTAAATGGGCATAACGGGCCGGTCTCGTGGGCCGCGGTCCTGGGCTGGGCCGGATCCTAAAATAAATGGGCTAAATGGTATTTTTGTAGGAACCGGCTTGGGACCAGGCCTATGAACTCATTGTCCGGGGCTAAACGGGCCAGGCTCGTGGTCCGAACGGGCTAAATGGGCCCAACGACTAAGTAGTGATTTAAAAAAAAATAGAAATTAGAGAGAAAAGATGTTAAAAAATATCTAAGGCAATGCCTTGTAAATTGACGAACAACTTGTTAAAAATTGATTATCTTTGAAGACTTGGAGACTTCAATTCACCAACTTCACAATTTTTTCACAAATTATAACAACCTCACAATTTTTTCACTATTTTTTAAAGTAAATAATTGTAGCAAGTATAGAAGAAAATTAGAGAGAGATTTTGATAGATTGATATTGATTTTGTAAGAAAATGAAAGAATGAGGAGGTATTTATCGTAGAAAATAGGGGAAAAGTGTAATAACAAAAAATTTGGGGTTAAAACTAAGTTGGGGGCGGGGGGGGGGGGGGGGGGTTTAAAAGGACTATTTTTCAAACCCCCAACAACTCTTTTTTTGAAAAGCCAAGCCCGTTTGGCCGCCAAAGGACCGGTCCGGTTCCGGTCTCTTGGCGGGCCAAACGAGCCCGGTCCTAACGATTCCTAGCTAAGAAACAGCCCACGAGACCGTCACGAACTCAACTCTAGCTGTCCTAATGGTCCGAGCCCACTTATTTGTTGTTTTTAAATAATGTAAAAGGCCTAGGGCTGTGACCATGACCTAGGTGTTTCCCTAATGGGATAAAGACTTTTATGTTGTTTTGTTGAATGGGGTGTATTATAGCTCACAACACTATGTTGCCCACTCAATACCTCTCGGTCAGAGAATGGTTTTGCCCAATTTGACTTTCTCAAGACCAAATGGATATCTACCAAAATGGTTGATAAGAGCTCATGTTGGGTTGTTACTATCTTTAGGTTGACCCTTTAATTCGGTTAATCAATCTCTCAATTGACCCAATTCTTTGGTATCTTTGTTAACCTAGACTAGGTTTCTCTTTCTCAAGAAGAGACTAAGTCAAATATGCATAAATCAATATTTGCAACCATTAATTTCACAAATAAAGCACAAACCTAGCTAAATAAGAAACACTCAGTCTTAAACAAGCATAAAATTAATTACCCATAAGGTTTACACACTAGGGTTGGGTCACAACCCTAGTTAAGAATCTAGCTACTCATAATGGGTATAGAAGAAAACAAGGAAGAAAAGATGGTAAAACTCATATATAAAGATTAAAAGGCAAAAATCCAATGTTGAATCACCAAAGTATGCTAACGTTGCCAAAGAAGTAAGGAAAAATAGCTACAGAACTTTTAGTACTCAAAACTTGAACTAAATTCGTGAAACTATTCTATTTATACAAAGGTGGAAATTTCAAACAAAAATGCCCTTTTGGAGGTTCTGCGGCCGCACAATTCCATGTGACGTCCGCACTTTGCTTGAGTCTTGACAGGATTTGAATCTGCGACCGCACAATTCTGGAATGTGCGGTCCGCACAATTCTTGGTGCGGCCGCACATGGCTCTTCTGCAGACTGCACATTTCTGAGTGCGGCCATGTACCTGACTTTTGAAGTCGCGCAATAATTGTGGGGTCCACATTTCCTTTAAGCTTGAAATGATGACACTCTAAACTTTAGCTCTTGCATAGCTTCTGTGGTCGCATAATAATTGTACGGTCCGCACTTTACACTTGGACCCTGATGGACTTCCTTCATATTCTGCGGCCGTAGATGGAAATCTGCGGTCCGCACTTTAAGCGTTTGTGCCTGATTTTTGTCCTTGAGTTCAAATCACTCCTTCTTGAGTTGGATTTCATCTTTATGGCTCATTTTCCAATACTCCTGCAGTTCAGCATATTTCATCAGTTTTTGAGAATATAATTAAATACTTTTGGACTAAAACGAGAGCTAAAAGGTGCTAATAAGTAGTCAAAATCTCCACTTATCAACTCCCCCAAACTTAAGCTTTTGCTTGTCCTCAAGAAATTAAAATAATTCCCACCTCTACAAGTTAAGAGCTATTCCAGCTAATCTAAGGTGTATCAATCACACATCAATTGGGACCAACAATTCCCCACAACACTTATGAATTATCAACAAGGCGATGATTTGAAGTTTTAAGTACAAATAGTTCTAATGTGACACTTGAGCATCAAAATTTGACTTTATTCATCAAGGAAGCTTGCTCTTTCATGTAGGTCATTGTGGATCCCAAACTCCTCCTCCTCCTCCTCCTCTACTCCCTGTTAGCATATCTCACTCAAGAATGTAGCACTCAATTCAAAAATTTGTGAAAAGTTCACTCATCTCTCTCAAAAGAATGTCACAGGTACGGCTCTAAGTACGATATGCTTTCCCCTCATGTAAATCACCACTAATGTAAGTTCACTCGGCTTGAAATCACGTAGGTCTTTTTCAGAATGTAATGAAGGCTTTTGGACTAAGGTTGGATGTGTTGGAATAGTATAGGTTCATCTTTTCTTAAGCACTCCATTTTCTCTTCTTTTTTTTGCTCATGTTTTGCCGACTTTTTGAGACACTTTCTTTTTCCTTAGGGGAACTAGAGAGACTTAACATCACTCTTTCTTGTTCATGATGTTCATTTTATCCTTCTTTGTTTTATCCATGCTTTGCATCATTGCTTTTCTTTGAATCCCTTCAACTCTTCAACTTATTCACTTTCTTTTGTGTTCTTTCTTTCTTTTTCTTTGCCTTTCCTTTTCTTTATTTCTTTTCTCTTTTTGTGCCTTGATACCACTTTAAAACTCCTTGTCTCTCCCCCAAACTTATGTTTTAGCCAATTATTTCTCAAGAGTGTTAAGGAAAGCTCGGGTGCCAAGAGAGGTCACTACAAAACGGGTAAAGGCATGTAATGCGGTTATCAAATGAGAAAGGTCTTAGGCTCAAATGGGTTGACTAGGGATAGCAACAGTGGTGGGCCATGGAAAATCTCAAGTGGGTCAAGGAGATCCTACAATCACTTCTCAAGCCAAGCAAAACTTAAAATTTTGCCTAGAAACACATTCAGGGCAAGTTCTAGACCATTCGCACGGGTAATTGGACTTGTTATAAAATAACATCTCACCTCTCACACAACTGGATTGTTAAAGAGGATAGAGTCGAGGGACCACAACAACTATATTCGAGATTAAAGATCACTAATGATTAGACTAAACCACTCGATGATTGCTTAAGTCAACACAAGAGTTAGAGCTATTTCTTTCCTAGAACTTGTTTTTAATCATAACTCTCCATCAGTTGCCAACTCCCAATTCCTAACTCTCCGTCAACCATCCGAAATCACCCCGAGGCCCCCGGGACCTCCACCAAAAGCATAAACCAGTCACATACCACTATCCAAACTTATACCAATCCTCAAAACACCTCAAACAACATCGAATCAACCAAATGACATCGGATTCAAGCCTAAGGTTCCAAAAATCTTCCGAATTACGCTTTTGATCAAAAAGTCTATCAAACCACGTCCGAATGACCTGAAATTTTGCACACAGATCCCAAATGACTCAACGGACCTATTGCAACTCCCGGAATTCCATTCCGACCCCTATATCAAAATCTCACCTATCAACCTGAAAACGCCAAAAATCCATTTTCGCCAATTCAAGCCTAAAGCTACTCCGGACCTCTAAAACACATTCGGATCACACTCCTAAGTCCCAAATCACCTCCCGAAGCTATCCGAATCATCGGAATTCACATCCGTTCCCTTTTTCACATAAGTCAACATCCGGTTGACTTTTCCAACTTAAGCTTACTCAAAAGAACTAACTGTCTCAAACCTTACCAAAACCATTCCGGATTCGAACTGACTAACCCGATACCATATAATACGGATAAATAAAGCATAATAACACATGAAATGACCGGCCGGGTCGTTATAGTGTATGAGGTAATGTGTTCATTAGGATCGCTCGTCTCGTTGTATTTAGGTATATCGGGCATACGAAACTTTTTAGGAATAGGCTTCGGAGCTGCACTCGGAGGGAATGGCATTTGTACAAATTTCTTGGCATCCAAACCTTTCAAGACCGGGGGTGCTTCCGGTATTTGATCAACACGGGAGTTATACATCTCCACCTTTTTGTCATTATCCTCAATCTTTTTCTCCCCCGACTCGATTCTTTTGGTGAGTTCCTCGAGCATCCTCATAATCGTGGGGTCAGTCCCCGACCATTACCGTTTGATCTTTCAAGCACCGGCTCAGTACGACGAGTGATTTCTGGCTCGACCACACTTGGAGTTTTATGCTGACTTTGAAGCTGAGCGATAGCGACCTATTGAGCTTGTAGCATCTCGAATATTACCTGAAGGCTAACTCCTCCATCTCCTACACCCGGTGTTCCTTGGCCACCAGATTAGACTTCCCTGCGTACACTTCCTCCGGGGTCTGTGCCTAAATCCGCATTAAGAGCAATGTGAGAGCTAACAACAACTGCTTCCACATTTGGCACATCTACCAGGGTTAATTGGTGGTACACCGGCTCCCTGAGCGATTACATATTTGTTTTCCCCGTGAAATCCGAGACCGTCATTGCCGTGTACGGGTGCATTTTGTGAGTTTGATATGTTTTAACCTGAGAACAAAAATTTTTGATAAGAACAAGTGTGAAAATAACGTGTGTTATCAGAATCAATACTGAAATAATCACTATTATCTTTAGCCCCATGGTGGGCGCCAAACTGTTTACCTCGAAAATACGAGTAACAATTAAACTTGTTTATGGTTTTAAAGATACGTGATTTAGTTCAATACTAATTAATAACCAAAAAATCTGAAGTATAAATGAAAGAAGCAAGTTGAATCAAACCAGTGTTCAAGCCAATCTTCACCTCGAGCTACAATGGCCTCTAGGTTGGTCAATAAGAACAGCAAAGTAAAGATAATAAAGTTAAGAGAGAATTCAGATGAGTAATGAGTAAGGGAGTATATTCTTTTTCCAATGATTCATAATGGTCACAAATGATTGGGGTCCCTTTTATATAATAGGGGAACCCTAAATAAGGTGCATTTCTATTTACATTAAAGAATCTTATTGGGGCAGCTGTCTAACCAGCTAGTACGGATTCGTACTGACTCGTACGAATCTATTACGGAATTTACGCCATGATCTTGGGGACGTGGCGAGAATCTTGATCTTTCTGTTACAAACCCATAACGGCATCATCTCGGGGTTGGTCATACTCGGCTTCGATGCTCATCGTGCACTTCGATCTTCGAGCCTTATGTTCTGCCCTCGGGCTCGAACCCGGCCCATATTGAGTCTATTCCTCGATGCGAGCCCTCGAGCCCACAAAATCGGGGACACATGATTTTACCGTATACATCTTTCTTGAGTAAAACAAAAATTCCTCCTCTTTTAACCCAAGAAAATGCAAAATTCCCACCTCAGAAAACAATATACAGAAAAGTTTCCAAGTTAATATCTTTTTCCAAAAACTCAAACTTGACAACTAGATAATACTAGCATAAAAAGAAAAAGTAAAAAAGACATTGCAGAAATTCCTAATCCCAATTTTAGTACAAGATAATAAAATTAAGATGTTCCATTATGTTCCATTTAGTTAAATTTTGAATATTTTTTTATAATCGAGCAAACTAATCTGGATACTATGGTTATAAATTCTCTTATATAAAACTAATCCAGTTTGCACTGCGCATTGGCCTTTCTGTTTGTTTTAATTTTTTTTCCGGATATTTATTCGAGAAAGGTCTAAATTTGTTTTCTCTGGTAATAGTTTGGTTGACTTTATTTGCTCTGTGATTAAGAGTTGTAACTCCGAAAGTTACATTTTTCGCATAGTTTAGTTTTGTTTCTTCAAGTTTGTTTGTTGAATAAAATGACTTTACTATGCGTGTTGTTGTGTATTGCTGTTTTTTTCTTAATTGGTTCCATGCTTTTCAACTATACTAGTCTTAGGGTACGCGCTTTGCGCGTGTACCTATATTAATGAGTATATAATATTAAAATATTATACTAATATTTTTAATAATATTTTGAATTATAAAATAAAAATATAACTTCCTGAAAATGATAAATGTTGGTCGAAAGAGGACTTTCTACTTAGTAAGTAATTGTAGACAATAAATTTGTGTCGAGAAAATAAAATCAAGACCGAAAAATATCGCAACAACCGTAGTATTTTATTTCGAATATTTGAGTGTACAATATCTATGAATCCTCTGATTCTTCTTTTCAACAGTAAATAAATCCAAGGGCCTTTGAGCTTGATCTTGAATATGTAATTGTCGCCACGAACAATGATCTTGTTCTTGAGCTTGAGCTTGATTGCTTGAACTTGACCTTGATTTGTTCTTTGTTCTTGAGCTTGAACTTGATTTCTTGAAGCTTGAAACTTGTAGAGAAATTTGCGGCGTTTGATCCACGAGCTCTCTCTTGCTTCTTGTTATAACTTCTGGTGTCTTTTCTGAGTTATGAAGACCCCTATTTATAGTTGTGGAAGGGAGGAGTCATGATAAGAACAAACTCTTTCCGACCAATAAAATTGAAGTGTGACATGACCGCATTTGATTGGCCAGAACATGTCACTTGCACACATGGCGCGATTTCATTGGCCTTTCAGTGTGATTGGGCATGCCTTATCATTTTGACACGTGGCATGATCCTATTGGCTCTTCCGTTTGACTTGGCGTGCCACATCATTTGACACGTGGCACCAAACTGGGCCTCTAGGAAGATTACATCTTGGGCTTGATGAAGTGGGCTTATCACTTTAGCCAAATTAAATGGGCTACCCCAATGGATTAAGACGTATTTATTTAACTCATATGTATTGGACTTATATAATTAATTCATTTATATATTAGCCCATAATATTTATTTGGACTAATATATCTTGAATTTAAAATATAGTCCAAATTATTTTATGAATTTAATTTTAAGTAAAATTTATATGACTACAAATGCCCCCTACTTCAAGAGACTTGTCGGAACTCCGAGAACATGACTTGAAGTATCCATGCTTGAATAATAATATAGGGGTTTATATATTTGTAGTCTCAAATAAATCTCACAACACTGGTAAATTCCAAGGGACAACACGTTCACGTGAAGTTCTGAAGCAATTGTCATCATAATTAATATAGCAAAGATTGCTAAAGTTGAACAAATTTGGACTTTTCAATGCCTCTCACGTGAACATAGCAGATGCTAAGAAACATGTACACCTACAATTGTGGAGACATTAGTAATTCATTGCATGTCTCAAGTTCTAACAGTATGCACATGTTAATCTTAGCGAAGTGGAGCTTTACAACGACCAATAGTCTTTCCCAATTTTAGTTGGATACGGAAGATGTCTCATGATCGACCGCCTCTGCTAACCTAATTTTACTGGGACTGATCACGTAATTTGACTCTAATTAGGAGATAACTAGATTATAGCCAAGTCCCACATCGAAGATTCATTCTCCGTAGATGCTTTGCAAACTCTATATAAACCCCATGCTCCAATGTTTCTTGAGCATCAATTCGCAGTATTTGCAAGCCACTTGAGTCTATTTTTGTGCACTCGGGAGCATTAATGCGAAGGTAATTTCTTCTTCTTTCTTGTGCTTTTCATGTTTTGTTGTCTTTTTTTTTTTAGGTCAAGCGAGAAAGATACGTTGTTGTTCAACAAGATGATCCACGCATGAAGAAGGCGGTCTTAGGGTGTGAGGGGATGGGTACTCATCCCTGCCCAAATATCAGAGAGATTACTCTCAATGTGCCCCGACTATCGGAGAGATTACTCTCAATGTGCCCCGACTATCGGAGAGATTACTCTCAATGTGCCTCGACTATCGGAGAGATTACTCTCAATGTGGCCCGACTATCGGAGAGATTACTCTCAATATGGCCCGACTATCGGAGAGATTACTCTCAATGTGGCCCGACTACCGTAGAGGCCATCTTAAGGTGCAAAGGGACTTATATGTCCACCTTAAGATTGGAAAGTTACAAAGCTTCAACTCGAAGACTTCATGGACTTGATGACGTTTACTTGAACACTTGGAAAACTTTGAAGATTTGGCGGACTTTGCAGACTTCAACCTGAAGACCGACAAACTTGAAGATTCGGCGGACTTTGATGTTTCAACCTGAAGACTGACAAACTTGAAGATTCGGCGGACTTTGACGTTTCAACCTGAAAAATATGAGGGCTCAAATATTTCCACTTGAAGACCGATGAGTTTGAGGACCTCAACATGAAGACTTCAACTTGAAGATTTGGAGGTTTAAATATTTCGACTTTAAGACCGACGAATTTGAAGACTTCAACTTGAAGACCAACGGACTTGAAGACTTCAACTTGGAGGGCTTAAATATTTCAACTTGAAGGGTGGCGAACGTGAAGACTTCAACTTGAAGACCGACGAACTTGAAGGTTTGGCGAACCTGAAGATATAGAGAATCCCCGGACTTCAATGCAAATACTTGACATCCTCCTAAAAACGGCCCATTGAAGATATCAATTTACCATGGAGGGTTGCCCCCTTTAAATCAAATGAGATCAAAGTTCAACAGGAGGATGACATTTCAGCTTGCTCTTACATTCTTTCATACTTCATTCGAACAACAATTGGGGCAATATGTATCTTTTGAACTTATGCGACTGAACTCAAAATGAAACTCTAAGCTGCCTACGTACCTCGATGAAGAGGATCAAGTTATACCGTTGTTCAGAATGGGTAGAATTTTTCCTTCTTTTTTTTTTCTTTTTTTTACGTCCTAACTTTTGCCTAGGTCGCCTCTTTTGAGAATTTCAACCCAACGGACTCTTTTGTTGTAGGGGCCGTACACAGTTTAGACTCATGCGGGCCCGGAGTGTAGCAACATGCAGTTTAGGCTCATGCGTCAAGGAGCGTCATGACTTGCAGTTTAGGCTCGTACGTCGAGGAGCGTTGCAACTTCAAGGATAATACTTCTTCAAAAACTTGCCATAGATAGGGCCGATTCTCATGCCATCTGCATCAACCAGCTTGTAAGCCCCACTTGAGTAAGCTTCTTGTACGACATATGGCCCATCCTATTTTGAAGTGAACTTCCCTACAGGTTTATGAGAAGTAATTATGGGTCTTCGTACGGCAAGGACTTGATCTCCTACTTGAAAGGATCTCGAGCGGACTCTTCTATTGAAGGCGCGGGACAATCGAGCTTGATAACATTCAAGACTCTGTTGAGCTTCCAACCTCTTCTCATCAAGAGCCTCCAACTCTGCTAATCGAAGTCGAGCATTTTCTTCATCAGTGATTGATCGCGGCCTACTCTGCACTACTATTTAAGTAGCGATAGAGGGTCAGAGCAGCTTTTACCCGATTTAGGGTCGGGATCGATATCCACAGAGAGCTAGAATTTGGAATCGAGTATCTATCTAGTGTAGAGTTGCGTATGTATTCCAAATTACACTTCTAAACATTTTTGGGGTTTTTGTTTTACTTCTACTATTTATCAAACTACAAATGGTAAATGCAACTAGATTAAGCTAAGAGTTATAATGCTACGGGTTGTTCAAATGGTTTAAAAGGCACTAGGGTAGTGACTTCCGCCTAGGTGGTCAATTGACGGGTACTTGAATCTAAGGCACGTTTGACATATTTGGGGAGTATGACATAACCGTTGCACGACTTTACCCACTCTACACCTCTTGGTGGTTTGAGTGATTTTGCCCGAATTGATTTTCTCAAGACCAATTGGGTATGCAAATTTGCACAAACAACTAGGGTTCAAGTCGGGTATTACGATCTCTCGGTTTAACCCTTTGATTGGAGCTATCAATTCTCTTGAGTACACCCCAATTCCTTGTTGGACTAATTCTAGAGACTTAGGCCCTCTTTCTCAAGAAGAGCAAAAGTCAACTAAACACAAACTAGTGTTTGCAACCACTAATTTAACAATTAAACACGGAATTAGCCCAAATATCAAACACCCATGGTCAATCAAGCCCTAAAATACAAGACCCATCAATTACCCACACTAGGGTTGAGCCATAACCCTAGCTTATGGGTCTAGCTACTCATAATTAAAGAAGAAAAACAAGAAATAGATGAAGAACAATTCATATTAATTAATTACTAAGAAAAAAAGAAGATTCAATGTTAAAATGAAGATAAAATTGCCCAAAATAACTAAGAAAACCGAAGTCACAAGCGCAGCTACCAGTCAAATCTATCTCCTTGACCTAAAAATGGAAAAGAAGCTATTTATACTAAGCTGACAATTCTGGACAAAAATGCCCCTGCGGGGTTAGTGCGGACCGCACAAAATGGACTGCGGTCCGCACTAGGGCTTTGGACTTGACAAAACTGCTCTCTGAACTTGGGCACCGCGGACCGCAGAGAATGGACTGCGGCCGCAGAGGCTTCTAGTGCGGTCCCGCATAAAATGGACCGCGGACCGCATTGGCTTGACACTGGGAAATTGCAACTCTCTGATTCTCCTCACTGCGGACGCAGAGAATGGATTGCGGCCGCGATGATCTCAGTGCGGACCGCACAAAATGGTAGTGCGGCCGCACTGCCTCTTTGCCTGGAAATCATGCTCTCTGAATCTCCCAGTGCGGACCGCACAGAATGTAGTGCGGCCGCACTGGCCTTGTTTTGCCTGAGCTTTGTCTTGTCTTAGTACTTGTGCAAGTTTCACTCCTTTTGAGCTGATCTTTGACATCTTGTTACTTTGTTGATCAAACCTGCAATCAAGCACAACTTGTGAGCCTTTTGAGACTATTTTGTACAAATTCCTAATAAAAAACATAAGCAAGAAGGAGCATAAAAGGCATCAAAATCTCTAGTTATCAACGCCCCCAAACTTAAGCTTTTGCTTATCCTCAAGCAAACAAAATAAGACCCAACCCTTAAGAGAATTGTACGCGGTAAAATCAGAAGACTTGATTTTTGCTATCAAGACAATTTTGGGAGCCTTCCCCAAGGCCCCGAGGGTGGAAGGCAACGATCGAGTTCCCGGCCTAAGGCTCATCGAGGTCTGAATCGAAGGAAGCGAGGCCCGAGGTCAGGGTGAGAGAAGAGGTCTCCGAAGCACATGGCTACACCTGACAGGGCCGGTCTATCTGTAGCCTACTGAGGTGACGTGCATTGGGCCGTCCCATCTTTCTACTCTTGTAAATAATATATACATACTTTACTGGGTCCCCTCTCCTATATAAGGGGGACTCACCCCACCCCATCATGTATTTTTAGAATCCCATTTATAAATTTAATTGTTGTTACCATTTTCACGGTAAACAGTTTGGCGCCCACCGTGGGGCTAAAAATAATAGTGATTATTTTCTTGCTAGTTTCGTCACTCAAACACACGATATCTTTCACACTTTTTCTTGCCGAGGATCTTTCGATTTCAGGTTAATGATCAGCTCGATAAGGGAAATCGAGGACGATAACCCCAAAAATCGCAAAGAAAACAATATGGTCGTCCTAACGGCTGGCGCAACACCGCAGGATCTCGATAACGCATCTAGATCGGTTCGAGCGGACATGGATTCGTACGCTGCACAGCGGGGAACAACGTTTGGCTATCTCTCAGCTACAGAGCCACCCGGAGACTCTTGGCGCAGTAGCATCCAAAATATCTACTCGCTCCGAGCCAGTATCCAAGGTATCGGGCAACGATGAGCCGGCAACCTATCCTGTAACAGTAAGGATACTGGAGGACATTATCGAAAAGATCAACTCACGCTCGCGGAGACTCCTACAGCAACCGTCTCCCGGAGATACGATCCCGGGACTCATTTCACGAAAGTCAGAAACAACAAAATTCTCTGGGAATGACAGGACCCCAAGTCCTCACAGGTACATTACCACTCACGCACACCCGTCCAGGAACGACGACCCCCAAAATGGAGAACTCGGGCCCGTCCCGATGAAGGGATTCGAAGAAATTTTCCCAGAAGAAACTACGACGCGGCACCATTGTTCAACATCTAATCTCGGGGACCCGCTCACAGTACTAGCGCGATCCGTGGAAGCACACACCAATGCCATCAAAATAATGCCAAAAGGGCTCGATGCACCGAAGGCCGAGAGAAGAAGAAGAAATAAAATATCATGGGAAGCCGCGCCCCGCTATCCGACAAGACAAACGAAACCACTCCCGGTCCCGAATAGTGGGGTGGCACGGGCCTTCGCCCAAAACCCAAACAAAGCATACTCGGCGGCTCCGGAGCAGTTCAAGCGAAGCTTAGTTGAATATCCGGTCGAGGCTTGGTCATATACTAGCAACCAACACCAGACCCAAGTCAGAGCCGCGGACAACCCTCGAGAAAGCCCCACTGGATTGGCGTATCCAGGCAGATCCCCAATAGAGAAGCCGACACTGAACGAACGGAGACATCATCCACATGGCGCGAACGGAAGAAACGATTCGAGGCACAACGCATCTCGCAACAACAAGGCGGTAGCCCCAAGACGACACCTTTGAGGAACCCCCAATGGTACCGGATTCAACAAAATGCAACCGGCAAGGAAACCTCGCCCGATAGAGCTCGACTTCAATGTTGCAGTTCCTAGCATAGTGGTCACCATAAGTGAAGTTGGGAACTCCGGGTGGCTCGGATCTATTCAACCGAAACCCCTCCAAGGAAGCCGTGGCCCACCACGAGAATCACGAAATGCTCTGAGTTATAGACCCAAGAGAGCAGCAACTACGCCATCCAACAAAGGTGACCACAAAGCATCGCCAAGCAAGCGAATCCAGATCCAGCTCCACAGACAAGGGGAAATCGAACAAAGCAGAGCCGGCAAGCCGCGGCATATCGTCACAACCGTTAAAAGATGGCGGCACCCTGCTAAGATTCGTAGAACGTAGAATACAAGTGCCCGTCACCGGAGAGGGATGGTCCAAGGGAATACTCCCCAAGGACACCCTTTTGCTCGAGGAAAAGGACGCCGAGACTCTACCTCGGCATCACATTAACGTATCGGTAATCCCTTCTTTCATTCAAACTCATTTTCAAATAAAACATACATTAATGATAATAGGTGTATCAGCCAAAGTTATACCGACGATGTCGGGCCAAAGCTAATAGGACAACCCGGACCAACGTCGCCCTCATGCCGGACCGCTAATATGTCCCCAATGGAGATTGCCGCAACAACCAAATCGCTCCCCCCTGCGCGGCCCACCCGAGCTCGGGCTAATGCGTCGAGCGACGCAGGGTGCAGACGCTTTGTACAGACAACAGCGAATACATCGCCCGGGATGCAATTTCGGCCCTACTCCTCCAAGGGTGTGAAACTCCATGACAGACGCAGAGTCAAAGCATTTGGCTACAAGCGGCAAGAGGAGATTCCTCGCCTTACGCCCATGACCGGCGTTACCCTCAAATGAGGTCAAAAGGTAAGGACAATCACGTCCTCGGCCAGGCCTGGGCGGACGAGGAATACGAGTGTCACGGGGCCTACTCCTAGGAACGCAACATCTTTTTATCATTTCCTTTTCCTTTCTTGTTGCTAATCTGTACGCAGCCAGCCAGCCAAGGCATTCAGTAGCTCTGGATCCCGCTTGAAGATCCGCAGCCATCGCGGGGCCGCCGGGCATTCTTTCCTCGATCGGGTTTCTATCAGGGAGAAGGTTCCGCCAAACGAGATTATTAGCAGAACTGCATGCCCCCAGGGAAGGGACCCGATAAGTCCATGATCTCTCTCAAAATTTCCCAATATGGAATCATACAAGCACATCGGATAATCAGGAGAATCACACCCATGTGGACCAAACCCACAGCAACAGGACAACATGTATTTACAACTTATATTTTCGCCAAGAAATAAAGAATATTTTCTAAGCATTCGACGCCTGGAAGAAAAATATTTCGGCTTATCCTTGAATACTTAAACAATTAAGCACCCCCACGACCCCAGGGTCGGGGCTCTGGGCTCACGAAGCCCTCACGATATGGCTCTAAGTCTGTAAAAGGCGATATTCAAGCCTGAACTGATCCAATATATTCGGAGACTCAACATGAGCAATTCGACAACTTGCGCGACCCTAGGGTCGGAACTCCGGGCTCACCAAGCCTCCGGAAAACAGCTCCGAGCTCACGAGAAGATGTCTTCAAGCAAACTCGATGACTCGAAGACTGTCGCCAATCGCCACACACTGGAAAATCCAAAATTGTATGACCCTAATGGGCAGCCTCGACAAAACCAGATCTATTCCCCATAAACTGTAAGACCTCAACGGGCATGGCAAACTGTAAGACCTCAACAGGCATGAAAACGCAGTTTAGGCTATACTTCGCATTTGTAAGAGTCCCTAAAGGGCATACCCTCGGTGTAGATGCCTAAAATTGCTTCTCGGGATCAAAAATGGCCTCGGCCAAACGCACACGACTCCGGTCGAAACGGCTGCTACAGCCCAAAAAACGCGACTCAGGGACGCCCGACTGTTGCTAAAAAATCCTCCGAATCTACTTTGGGAAGAACCGGTTAAACACAGGCTTCCCTCAACAGGCAAAATATGAGTCCCGACCATAACGGCGCTAAAATCGCAAAAGCGTCGATCTACTCGACCTATGGGCTATGAACCTTCCGAGGTGCTCCAAACATCGCCGATTACGACTTGAAATCGAGGTTCTTTTAGAACCGACGACGGGTCAGGCAAAATAATCAATAAGACCTCAAAGAAAGGAAACAAAGCCTACAATAAGCCTCCGGGCCTCACATCAAACAGCGTAAGTGCCATTGTCGGCGGCTAAGCAAAGCCTCCGGGCCTCACACTGAAAGGTCTCTACGGCCATCAGCTCAAAAATTGACAACTTGAGGATTAAAGGGAGCTCGAATCGTAACCCGATTTGGAGACCGAATCCAAAATAGTTAAACTAACCAAAGCCTCCGGGCCCCATATCGAAATGTCTCTACGACCGAACAGCGTAAGTGCCATTATCGCCGGCTAAGCAAAGCCTCCAGGCCCCATATCGAAAGGTCTCTACGACCGAACAACGTAAGTGCCATTATCGCCGGCTAAGCAAAGCCTTCGGGCCCCATATCGAAAGGTCTCTACGACCAAACATCCTAAGTGCAAAGCATGCCTTCGGGTCTCATACTAAAGGGTCTCGACGACCAAGTAGCATAAAGGCCACCATCGCTGGCCAAAAACTCAGACGAGATTTAAGGGTCGATTACAGCTCGAATCGCAACGCGACTCGGAGACTGAACCCGAGGGCAATTCAATCGCAATACGCCTAAAAGCATGACCCAGACGACGCTATCAACGGTCGCGACAAATCTCCAGGCCGCGCGCCCACAAAATTGCTTCGGTCCAGGAGCACAAAGGGTCATCACCCCCCGCCCATGCAGGCGGGATAAAGCTAGAAGGCCAATCCGAGTTCGAGCCATAGCACGACTCAGGGACCGATCCCACAAACCGGTCTACACGATCAAAAGCAACAACAGAAAAAAGGTACAAAAGGAATAATGCTTTAAAATTCTTCTTACATTACATACGACAAAAACATTCTCCACCTACAGGCACGCCCACGCGCGCCGGAAACCAAGTTACAAAATAGTAGGATCTATATTTTGCGCCAAAGGGCTACAACCCGTCAAGATCGCCCTCTGCAACGCCCCCGAGGAGTGACCGAGCGTCGCGCTCGTCCGCCCTTGCTTGAGCCAATTCCTCCGAAAGGATAAAGCCTCTCGCTCCAACTTCCTCGAACACTTCTCTCCGGTATCGGCAGCGAACATATTCCTCGATCCTCTTCTCACGATCAAGGGCTTGCCTCAACTCAGATTGAGCATCAGCAGCCTCCTTTATGCAAATCGCCATCTCACGATCCGCCCTGGTTCGGCTCAGCGCCGCTTCTGCTCGGGCATCAATTATCTCGGCCCTGACCTTCGAGAGGTCAGACTCCAGTCTCTCGATCATATCTGCTTGAACCTTGGAGTTACTTCGGGACAAGTTGAGCTGGGCCTCGAAGGCAGGAATCTTGACTGAGGCACTCATCTCCTCCAACGCTTGAGCCCGCACTTGACCCCTTAGTTCCTCGCAAGCTACCCTAACACGGTTCGCATCACCTTTAAGGTACTCCAAGGCCTCTGTCTTTTTCTGCAGCTAACACGGCAAGAAGAAGTTAGCCTTAAAAATTAAAAAGAAGCAAAGAGCGCACTGCGGGAAATTACTTGCTCCATCAAATAGCTCTCATAGTTCGAGCTCCGATACGCCTCATATCGCCAATGCTGCAGCTCACCTTCTTTCTCCTTGCAAAGAAGCCTAAGGGATTCTCCTTCATCCCGGACCCTCTAGAACTTGGCCTTTTGACGAAACAACTCGGACTTGAGCTTATCACAGGCCTGCGCAGGAAAGATTCAATAAGAGGAGGAAGACGCGGGGTATGAGAGAATTATGCACGAACTCACCGCAAAGTGAAGATGGCAGGTTTCCTCCAAATCAGAACACACTCCTGATAGTACTGCTCCTGCAACCCCGGAAGAACCGGCCCCGGACATAACATGCTCACTCGAGGGGGCCGCTTGCCGAGAAACAGGCGCCCCGAGGATAGCCGACTCGAGTGACGCCCCATCTTCAGAAACACGAGCCTGACCAGCGCCACTAGAAGCTCCTTCGCATGATGAGTCCCGGACCCTCTTGCTGCTGACGTCTCTCGGCTAGGAGGCCGACGACTCCATCTCTTCTCTGGTAAAGCGCTGCCTCGCCCCGAGGAACCGCCCGATATCTACAAAAACAACAAATCCAGCGTAAATGAGATGGGAAAATGCCGCCTCGAGTACATATCGGCAGAAGAAAGGCAACATACGCACGTACCTTGATGGTCCACTCCCCACCTGATGAGAGACATAGCTCGCCACCTGCGTTCATCGCAAGACGAATGGGTCACCAGCCTCCGAACCGGGCAAATCATGAACTTGGCCCGACGCCCACAAAGTTGTTGCAACAAAGGGAATAACACTGATTACTTGGCCGATTTTTGCCATGAACAAAATCTGAAGGAACAGCAAAGCGCCTCACTCACGTGCATAATTCCACCCTTCAGGGAACGGCAGAAACTCCACAGGAATGATATCGATCATCCTAACTTGGGCAAACCAACTGGCCCACTCTCGATCTCCACCTTCATCATCGTCAACAACGAAGGGCGTGGGTGAGCGATCCCTCAAGGTTAGCAGTCCTCGATGGTGGAAAGGCCGATACAGCCTGATGAAATAGTCGAGCGTCAATTCAAGTTCGGCTTTTTCTGCAAAGAATCTCATCATCAGCACCGTTCGCCAAAACGACGGATGAATCTGCGCCAGGGTAACCCGATACTTCAAGCAAAAGTCAAGCACGACCTTATCAAGAGGGCCAAATGCAAAAGGGTATAGGTACATGCTCAAGAACCCATCAGCAGAGTCCGCGATGCCTTCACAAAGGGAAAGCACCCACAGTGTCATCCCCTCGCTCCACCCACAGTATCGCCTCACCATCTCCAGGTATTCCTCTCTCATCAAGGACGCCGTCTCCAGAGCGAAGCCCTTCGACTCTCCAACACCGGGAACATCATTCCCCGCCCTTTACCTTAACAATTCCGAAGTGGTCGCCATAACTGAAGTAGAACTAACAAAATAAAGCAAAGAAGCACAGATGCTTTTCGCACTTTAGAAGATAGGGAGCCCTATGCCGAAACAGAAGAATAGCTGCCCAATAATAGTGAAGTCTCACAAAAAGGCCGAAGCCACCCCTCTTATATACAAAAGGCAGCGGCGAAGTCACCTACCAGATGTAAGCTCTAGGAAGCCAATGGCCTCGATACGGGTTGACGGGTCAATACCTGACCCAGGAAACATCCTCCAACAGACGACCAAGATCAAGGATCCACGCGAATCATGTCCATGCTCCAGGTAGTTTTCACATTTGGAGCCTCCGTCCACCAAGAGGCAGGGTCGCGATGAGCTCCAGAGCACCGATGCCAGAGGCGAGGCGTGCGCCCGAGATCGCAATTCCCTCCCTGGAGGAGCAAACCCAAGAAGCTCCGATCTCTAAAGCTCTACGAGGCCCCAAAGAAGCGCCCCGCACATAGGCAAACTCCTCGAACGGAAGCCAACCTTACACTCTTTAAAAGAGTTATCCACATCAAAATCAACAGGGCCCACCGAGGCACCCAGGGATGACTTTTATCTGGCGAATCGTTCCCGAAGGCCCTAAAATTTGATACAAGATCCCCAAACGATCCTGCAGGCCCCAACAACTCAAGCTTATCCTGCAGTCCCTCCCTCAGTTCAAAGTACGACAAAAAAGAAAGCGGGGAAGAACCTTGCCAATCAGCTGGAAACCAGAACAAAGCTATCACGGCGAGCTACAACGGCCCATGAACAAAAGAAGGCACTCAAAGTCCCGAGGGGCGTAAAAGCAAGCAAGCGCCAAAGGGGAAGCAAAAGTCTATCTTACGCAGCCCGAAAAGACCGTCCACATACGGATCAATCAGGGCTCAGGGGTACCCGAAGATGACTCACATCCGGGGCAGTGCCCCCGGAGGCCCCGGAACTCAACGCGCAATCTCTGAGTAGCTCGGGAAACTCTTGCAGGCACCAATCCATTAGGTCGACCCAGAGTTGTCCCGAAGGACGACAATGGGACCGAAGTGAGCTCATGTCAATCAGCGAGATATCAAAGCAAACACTCACATCCAAAATTAATATCAGCGATTAGCAACACAAAGGAATACATTTGAAGAGCCCCAAAGGGCATGAAAGCAAATGGAGCAAATTCGAGAGCAGAGATTTATGAGACACGCCATCTGCCACGTAAGATCACGCCATGCTCTGAATCGCCACTATAGAGTCGCCAGAAGGAGCTCGAGGAGTCGAGTGTCAGAATCGTTTCCCATCACTTTGTCATGAGAAACGCGGAGACTATCTGTACGCGGTGAAATCAGAAGACTTGATTTTTGCTATCAAGACAATTTTAGGAGCCTTCCCCGAGGCCCCGAGGGTGGAAGGCCACGATCAAGTTCCTGGCCTATGGCTCATCGAGGTCCGAATCGAAGGAAGCAGGGCCCGAGGTCAGGGTGAGAGAAGAGGTCTCTGAAGCACATGGCTACACCCGACAGGGCCGGTCTATCTGTAGCCTACTGAGGTGACGTGCATTGGGCCGTCCCATCTTTCTACTCTTGTAAATAATATATACATACTTTAATGGGTCCCCTCTCCTATATAAGGGGGACTCACCTCACCTTGTAAGAGGCTGCTGTTGCTCCACTTCTCCAATAAGCAATAATATCCCTCTCTCTTTCTTCTAAGTTATCAGTGTTCTTTGACCCCGAGGTCGCTCTAGCATTTTATTGTTCTTCGTTTGTTCTTCATCATTTAGCTCAAGATTGACGGTATAAAGCCTTGTTTATATATATACTTACCTGTTATCCCCTTCCCGACTACCCTCGATAAGACCAAGATAGGCTCGAGGCCTGGCCTCGAGGTATCTACTGGATTGCTCCAAGCCCGGGAACGTCCCCTTACTGGTTCAATTATCATTTTTGGCTAACTCGATCTTTTCTCATGTATTCTCTTTTGTCGTATGTGTGTCGGGAATCCTTTGTAGGCTTTCGTACTTTGTATGTGATGTCCCTCCGGGGCTTTGTAATCGAACGATGTGACCCCTCGAGGGCTTTTGTACTTGAAAACTTTATAAATGAGAAATGAACTTTGTTGACCCCCTCTTTCGAATTTGCTCTATTTCCTTATGCTTTCATGCCCTTCGAGGCCTTTCAAATGTATTCTTTTGTGTTGCTTGTTGCTGATATTGAGTTTGGATGTGAGTGTTTGCTTTGATTTCTCGCTGATTGATATGGGCTTATTTCCGTCCCACTCTCGTCCTTCGGGACAACTCTGGGCCGACCCGATGGATTGGTGCTTGCAAGAGTTTCCCGGGTTGCTCGGAGATTGCGCGTTGAGTTCCGGGGCCTCCGGGGGCACTGCCCCGGATGTGAGTCATCTTCGGGTACCCCTGAGCCCTGATTGATCCGTATGTGGACGGTCTTTTCGGGCTGCGTAAGATAGACTTTTGCTTCCCCTTTGACGCTTGCTCGCTTTTATGCCCTTCGGGACTTTTGAATGCCTTCTTTTGTTCATGGGCCGTTGTAGCTCGCCGTGATAGCTTGTTCCGGTTTCCAGCTGATTGGCAAGGCTCTTCCCCGCTTTCTTTTTTTGTCGCACTTTGGACTGAGGGAGGACCGGTCGGATAAGCTTGAGTTGTTGGGGCCTGTAGGATCGTTTGGGGATCTTGTATCAAATTCTGGGGCCTTCGGGAACGATACCCCGAATGAGGGTCATCCTTGGGTGCCTCGGTGGGCCCTATTGATTTTGATGTGGATAACTCTTTCAAAGAGTGCAAGGTTGGCTTCCGTTCGAGGAGTTAACCTATGTACGGGGCGCTTCTTTGGGGCCTCGTAGAGCTTTGGAGATCAGAGCTTCTCGGGTTTGCTCCTCCGGGGAGGGAATTGCGATCCTGGGCGCATGCCTCGCGCCTGGCATCGGCGCTCTGGAGTGTCGCGCCCCCTTTTTCTCGCGAAATCGGGTTTATCACATTTGGGAGGACAACTCGTTCCCTTTTGGGGAATTGGGTTTGATTTGAAGAGTCGCCACCTAATGATTAAAGTGCATTAAGACACTAAGAAGGGTTTGATTTGAATAACCAGAAATTGGGTAAGGGCTCGAAATTATCCCAAGGGGAAGGTGTTAGGCACCCCTCAGGATCCACTAGTGTGGTTCCCGGCCAAACTATTGTTGTGAACTTAAGCGCGAATATCACATAGGCAAATAAAGACTTCAAGTAAGAGGGGATTTTCACATAATGGTCACAAATAAACAAAGTTAGAAAGAACAAAAAGAAAGATGATTTTTCCTAAAGAAATAGTTTGAAATTGGAGAAGAAGCAAAGAAACAAAGAAACAAAGGGAGGGGGGTCCTAGGTTTATAAATAATATGGATCACCCCACACAACATCTGGTAATCACTCCACAGTGAGGGGCTACAGGTGATGTTATCCCGTGGTCATCATATCCATATCTACCCTTTCCCACCCCGTTAGGGTATTAAAGCGCGGAATGGTCTCGTTTACTTATTGCATGCTATTACCCACCCCAATCCTATCGGTCCCGGAGGCATTTAGGACTACTAATCCTAAAGGGAAGGGATATTAGGCTTGTTTATAGTTTCAAAGGCAAAACTCTAAGGCGACATACGAAAACACATATAGCAAGTTGGGGGAAGCACATAACAAGTAAAAGGCTCAGATATACCTCCTTTGACAGAGAAGCACATAATTTAGCATGTCTTGCACATACTGTTTAGGGTCTGATTAAAACTTAAAGGTTGAGGCAGACTGATTTGTTACATAGTTCAGATAAGAAGCCTGAATCAGGCCTGCCTGCTGGTTGTAGCTAATAAAAATCTGATTCAGTTTATAAAATTTACCCTATGGTTTGCCTAAGTGTTGGACGAGGGTCCTATAGGCATGATATCTACTGATTTCAGAAACAATGAAGTAAACTGAATACATATTGATTTGAGAAAAGTTGTTAGTCACTAAAGAAAGGCAAGCTTTAGCGCGAGATCATAAGTTCTGCAACTGTTGGTACGTCATTATTACTGGTTTTAGACTTATAAGCGAGTGAAGCGATTCAGACTTGATTAAATGCTCCTATAGACATGCTTTCTATGCGTTGTTGATTTTAAACCTTTTTATAGACATGGGGAAATGCAGAAACCTTATGGACATGATATCTAGATGCTGAGCCTATGAACATGATATCTAATTGCAGTTGATTGATTAAG
>NC_031994.1:21935492-21940166 GCF_001879085.1 Nicotiana attenuata | reverse complement strand
GATATAACTTAGGTTCATAATTATTAGAAGTTGTCAGGACCTCCCTGGATAATAGAACTTAGCTTACAAATTCTTATAATAGTTGGTAGGATAATTCAGTTTAACACTTACCCATGTACCCAGCTACCAAACTGGGGCAGAAAGTTTTCTTTGTTTTTGTTTATTTTGTTGCAGTCAGGAGCCCACCTGGAGAACAAGGGAATACTTTTCAAATTCAGCAATCAGGAGCCCACCTGGAGAACAAGGGAATGCTTTTCAAGTTTCAGCAGTCAGGAGCCCACCCAGAGAACAAGGGAAGTGCAATTCAAATTTTAGCTTTTAATTTTTAATATTTGATAACATGTTGTACCCAGTTACCAAACTGGGGCAGAAAATTTTCTTTGTTGTTTATTTTGTTGCAATCAGGAGCCCACCTGGAGAACAAGGGAATGCTTTTCAAGTTCAGTAGTCAGGAGCCCGCCTGGAGAACAGAGGTATTACAATTCAAGTTTTAGTTTTCAAATTCTTATTAATATCTGGTAATATGATGCCCAGTCGCCAAACTGGGGCAAGAGATTTTCTTTGTCTATTTTGTCGAAGTCAGGAGCCCGCCTGGAGAACAGAGGCATACATTTCAAGTTTCAGAGTCAGGAGCCCGCCTGGAGAACAGAGGCATATATTTCAAGTTTCAGCAGTCAGGAGCCCGCCTGGAGAACAGAGGACTACATTTCAAGTTTTAGCAGTCAAGCATCACTCGGAGAAAAGGCAAAACATCTCAGATCACAATTCAAGGCAGCAACAAAAGGATGTCGCCGGGAGAATACATGTCAACAAGGCAACACGAACCACAAGAGCAAGTTTAAAGATATAGATAGGATCTTTTGTAATTCATAGATCATAGCTTAGGCTAGCTTCTTTTTATTTTGACACGGTGTTATAAGGAGGTCAGCGAGCAGTAGCAGCAGCAACAGCAGTGAAATCACAGCTCCTGGTAGTCCCAGCTACCAAACCTTCCCGAACTACACTGACCTGATTCCTTTTTAGCCAAGGATATGTAGGCAACCTTTGAAGCAGGGTTCGGTCAAACGGTTTTCAAAAATGCTTCACATGGAGTATTCAAACGGGCAAAAATCGCTCGTATCCGCTCACTTATCTTTTCACGAAAACTATTCGTGTTTCCGAGCAAAGAGGGGCAGCTGTGAGCACGTGATTTTTGCCCTATATGAATTATTCCCAAAATTCAAACAAAATGATTTCTCATTATTTTGCAATTTTCTGACATTTTATGTTAATTGTTTGCATTTTATTTGTGTATTTTAATTCATATGAAAAATATAAAAATACACATGACATTTGTTTAGGATTTAATTTCATATTTTAGGATTAGTTAGTAGTTAAGGGAAAAATAAAGAAAATAACAAAAATGGTCTTTTTGCATTTTTTTAGTTTTAATTTGTCTTAATTTGTGTTTAATTAGAAATTAGGGTACTTGGAAAGTAGAAAATATATTTTTTTAGTGTCAATTTGGTTTTTGAGTTTTGATTTAGCATTTCAAAAATCAGAAAAAATAAATAAAAGAAAAGAGAAAACAATTTTAAAAATGAAAAGAAGAGGGAAATTGGGCCAATTTGATTTAAAATACCCCAGCCTAAACCGGATCACCAGGCCCAAGTGCAAAGACCCATCCAGTCCCAAGCCCAATCTAACCCTCACCCGGTCCAGCTATGCCCATAACCCAAACGACCCCGTCCCTAACCCAACCGACCCCGTTTCGATAACCCTTTGATTTGGGCCATTGATTTGGCTTAATCGAACGGTTGGGAGCTGGGGATTCTTTAATATTTAAGTGTCGGAATGACAACCCACCCACCCCCCCTCCCCAAACTCGTCTCTCTTCACCCCAGCATTCACTAGAGATGACCCTCCCCGTCTCCGCCGTCTGCCGTCGTCGGAAATCGCCCACGGCGGCGGTAAGTCTCCAAACCACCCCAAATCAACACCTTAGCTTCCTCTCCGCCTCCACATCCCTATTCCACAACTAGCTTCCCTCGAATATACTCAGAACTCCTCGAATCTGAGTTTGAAACCACGAATCCTAGCACCGCCCAAACTTTCTCCGGTGGCGACGCCGGTCCCAATCACCACGAAAGTAACACCCCTGAACCCCCTTTTTCCCCTTCATTTCAAAATCCTACTCCATCTCCTTCGAATCCTCACGAACCTCCTCGAATCTTAGATCTAAGTTCAAGCCCGAAAACTTTCAACTCAGTTGCTGTTAAACCTGGTGGCATGCATCGATCTAGGAAGGGTGATTCACTTCAACCCTGATGCCCCTCGCTCTTGCTAGATAGAGAAAAACGAATAGCACCAGTTTCGTGTGAGTCAAAATAACAATCGTCTTTCAGAGTTTCTTTGGTGAGTTGTTATCTCATTTGGTTCTTTTTGGCCTCATTCAAATTAGTGTTCCTCTCCTCGTCCCATTCTTTTTTATATAATCAGAGCTTTGATCCAATTCAGGGGTGACCCGTTTTAATCCTCACTGTTTCCTTTGTCTTTCTAAGTATGCTTTCCAGCCTTGTTGAAATCATTCAGGTTTTGATTGCCTATAAATTGATAAATTTTGTCTAGTTAGTCACTTAATTAACTGGGCCTAATTTGTTTACATGATCGTCTATTTAGTCAGGCTAGTTCTTAAGTAGGAATCCTTCTTTGATTCTAAGTGGGCTTCTGAAATTCAAAAAGCTTTCAAAGGGGCGTGGGTGGGGATTAAATTTGGTCTGCAGACCCATCAGTTGATCATTTGACCCGGTTGGGTTTAAGGGTAATTTCAGGGACATTTGAGGGTAGTCTAGGTACTTGACTTAGGGAATCTTAGTGTAACTAATTTGGAAGTTTCTAGTGAGGGGCCTTAGTAAAATTTCAGAGTTGTAGTTATCAAACTTGATTAATAAGCCAATAAGTGAGGGACTTTTAAGCTAAAAGAAGAATTGAAAAGGGACAGAAAAGGTAAAAAACAAATCTGCAAGGCTGCCCTAGTAACTTGCCTATAAAGGCATTGTTACTTAGGGCAAAATTCAGTTAACTGGAGAGCTAAAAAATAGAGAATCATAGGCGGCTAAGAACTACAAAGAATTTTCACTGTTTCATTGAAATTTTCCTGAAATTCCTAAGGATCTCTATTCTGAAACAAGTTCTGAACAGCTGAAGTTTGAAATGAGCTGAATCAGCTTGATATCGAGTCTTTGGTTCATTTTGGGTGGATTTTGATTGTTGGGTTTTGTTGACACTGTGTTGGTTTCAAATCTGGTGCAAAGTGGTTATTCCTTGGTCATTTCTGGGTTAATCTTGTTGCTGAAACACCTGCTGTTATTGCTTGACTGATCCTTACTCTTCTCTTCCTTTTAAATTTCCAGGTATTCACCTCATCTTTGAATGAATGAGCCTGTTTGGACATGAAGTTGGTTTAGTCGAATTGAGATTTGTAACTGAGCAACTATTTAAATGATGTTTCTGCACATTTGAAATTAATCACTTTGTGTATGCAGTTTAGTGTGCATTATGTATAGATGTTTAACTTTATTTTTCTCGTTGTTCAATTCCTTTCAAAGGCTTAAAAACTCCAGTAGCATTTCGATCTAAATGGTTTATATAAAAGGGATTCGAAAATCATTTGGACGTGGGGCATTTTGTGTGCTGTAGCCATGAGAACTAAAGAGGCTTATGTGAGCCTCAGAAACCTTGTTTGTTGCTTGTTTGGTAGTTCCTTTGTGGAACTTGGTAACCAGAGGTGAATGATAGAGTAGAGTACCTCATAGCATATTTGTTAGGTGTTTAGCTCTAGCCATGGTTGAACATAGTTCTGATTCTCATATTGTTATATTTTGCATTTTCATTTCATGCTGAATTTACTAGTTAGAAATTAAAAGAGGAAGCATGATTTTATAGTTAGATGTTTCTGCAGGTTTCAGTTTAAGTATGTGATTATCAAATGAACACGTTAAGCATAACATGTAGCTTGGGTGGTCATTATTTCAATACCAATTACTGTTTTCTAGAGGTTGGTTGTTGATAGTTTGGTTTTGGGTGTCAAAGTGTTGATTCAAGAATTGTTAATATTTTCTCTTGCAATAGTTCTGAATATCAAAGTAATATGACATCTACATGTGAAGAGTTTCGTTCAAATGTTAAAATCAGGGTACTGCTTATGCTTTGAAATCAGAGATACCTCTTTAATCATTGGAACGGTCCATGAGTGAATCAATGTTCTGTTTGGCTTCAGGGATTCGATCCTGAATTCCCTGCTTGCAGCCGGCATTTGTTGGAATGTTTGGGCCCCTTGGGCCTGAGTGTTATCCAAATTCTTTAAGTTTAAGGCAGCCCCATTATGTCTGGCAGCCTAGTGATTTAGAGATTTGGGCCTGAGTTTTTTATGCAAAGTTTCTTACTTAGCCCATATGAGCATTAGAGTTAAAAAGGCTAAGGACGCTAGAATCAATTAAGTGAGGTGTGCCGTACGTAGCAAACATAGTTATGGCCCTCGGCAATGTAATTTGGAACGACTTTAAAATTAGAATAGAGGCGTGCCAAGTCCAACAAAATTTCAAATGCTTGGCCCTCGTTTAATTACCTTTTCTTAAAATACTTAGAATTCGAGGTGCGCCATTTAGCAAATTTCCATGGCCCTCGCAAAGTTAA
>NC_031994.1:21889442-21931975 GCF_001879085.1 Nicotiana attenuata | reverse complement strand
AAGATTCTCCGAGCGGGTTATTATTGGCTTACTATGGAACGGGATTGCATTAGTTTCGTGCGCAAGTGTCATCAATGTCAGGTACATGGAGATTTGATTCATTCTCCACCATCTGAATTGCATACAATGTCAGCACCATGGCCGTTCGTTGCTTGGGGAATGGATGTCATTGGGCCGATAGAGCCAGCGGCATCAAATGGGCACAGGTTCATTCTGGTAGCTATTGATTATTTCACTAAGTGGGTTGAAGCAAAAACCTTCAAACCT
The DNA here is from genome assembly GCF_001879085.1 of Nicotiana attenuata. Taxonomy (NCBI): domain Eukaryota; kingdom Viridiplantae; phylum Streptophyta; class Magnoliopsida; order Solanales; family Solanaceae; genus Nicotiana; species Nicotiana attenuata. Next base: position 21,931,708 of record NC_031994.1, on the reverse strand, counting down.
GTGACCAAGAAGGCAGTGGTTGATTTCGTGCATTCGAATATCATATGTCGGTTTGGGATCCCGAAGGTAATCATCACAGACAACGGTGCCAATCTCAACAGTCATTTGATGGCCGAGACATGTCAACAGTATAAGATCACGCACCGCAATTCCACCCCATATCGTCCTAAGGCAAATGGAGCAGTCGAAGCAGCTAACAAGAACATCAAGAAAATACTTCGGAAAATGGTAGAGGGGTCCAGGCAATGGCATGAGAAGTTACCTTTTGCCCTTTTAGGCTATCGCACTACTGTCCGCACTTCAGTAGGGGCGACTCCTTATTCACTGGTGTATGGCACTAAGCCAGTAATACCCGCAGAGGTTGAAATCCCGTCCCTTCGAATTATTGCCGAGGCAGAAATTGATGATGTTGAATGGGTTAAAGCCCGCTTGGAACAACTGAGTTTGATTGATGAAAAGAGATTGGAAGCAGTATGTCATGGTCAGTTGTATCAATAGAGAATGGCAAGAGCATATACCAAGAAAGTGTTTTCGCGGAAGTTTGAAGTAGGGTAGTTGGTGTTGAGACGTATCCTACCTCATTGGGCTGAGGCAAAAGGAAAGTTCGCCCCGAACTGGCAGGGGCCATTTGTTGTAACCAGAGTGTTGTCCAATGGCGCATTATGTTTGACAGATGTGGAAGGCAAATGTGTAGAAATGGCTATCAACTCTGATGCAGTCAAGCGATACTATGTATGATTTCTTGGTTTAATTGTACTTTATTGTATTTGGCATATTTTTGAGATTGAAATAACGAAGGCATTTTGTTCTGCTATCCAAACACTTTATCCTTTGTTACCCCTTTTGAGCCTCATTTACTTTCTTTCGTATCCCTCTTTCGGAATCAATAACAACTCGGGAGCTCGAGCAAGGCAAATCAGTGAAGAAATAAGAAAACAAAGTCCAACAGAAATAGAAGAAAAAAGGAGAAGAAAAGAAAAAAAAAAGAAGAAAAGAAAAACGAAAAGGAAAAAATAAAAGAAAAATGAAGAAAATAAAAGAAATGAAAAGAGAAAAAGAAACGAAGAAAAGAAAAGAAAGAGAAGAAATGAAAAGAAAAGAAAGAAAGCAGAAGAAAAGGAAAAACCACAACAACAAAGTAATTTCTATGACCTGAACTACGTTTGACTTGATCCCGAAAGGGTACGTAGGCAGCCTCTCCTTGGGGTTCAGTCACGTCAAAACAAAATCCCAAAAGTCCCCACGAAAGGAACTGGGGCAACAGTTATGGTTGTGCAAGAAAGTTGATTCCGAAAGTTGTAGTTGTGAATCCATATTGAATTGTTTTAGAGCCTTTTATACCCTTTCTCTCTAACCCTATCCAAAAGCCTGCATTACGGTCCAAAGAAAGACCTTTTGATCAATCTCCAAGAAGTGCCAATACGAGCAAGTCAAAGTGATTCACATCAGGGGCAACACTCCGGTGCAAGGAGAAAATGATAAAATGAGAGAGTCTTATTGGTGAAAACCCTCACGGGCACTGTAAGGCGAAGCGAGTTGAGAGAAAATAAAAAATGAGAGAGTCTTACTGGTGAAAACCCTCATGGGCACCGTAAGGCGAAGGTGAGTTTTTCAGACAGGCCAAGGAAACTAGTCTGTGGCCAAAAGCTGCTCAGGACATTGCAAGACGAGCAAGGTTTGGGTTTGGGTGAAAATCAGGTTGTGAAAGTCCGGAATGACAAAGGTGACGATTGAAAGTTGATTGGTTAGACAGACCGGGCTCGTTAATCCAAAATGCATGGCGTGCTCAATGGTACCAGTTGTTCCACTCAGATAAGTCTCATTCTCTTTTTTCTTCATTACAAATCATCCGTTCTCGGATTCTCTTTAACCCTCGAGGTCATTGAATTTCATTCTTTCGAGGTCTATCTTTAAGATGTTTCAGTATCAGTTCTGTTCGAAACAAAAGGAAGGAATGTCAAGGCTAACTACCAGCTTCCTAGTGGTACAGACAGGGCCAGAATATATCAAAGATGTCAAAAAAGCAAAGTAAGTCATAAAGGACCACTGGAAGTTTCATCGGTGGATTGGTCAGATAATTGTGGGGGGAAGAAGCAAAGTTTCAAAAGAGGGGTCAGAAGCACAAAAACAACAATATGGGATAGAACACTTGGGTCATCAGAGTCAAGGGGTTGAAATTCAGTCAGGAAGTCGAGGGGATTCAAGGCAAGTCCAGGAAAGCGAGACGGAGTAAAGCCCAGCAGCAGGGATGTACCTAGCAAGAATGCCAGCAACTAGCCACATTGTTAAAACTGACAAAACTTTTCTTTGATTGAAACAGGGGCAGAAAGTTTTCATTGGTTTTGGGAGAAACCCTCCTTAAGGAAAAATCAAGCACCCAAAACAGGTATGACGGAAATTCTCAGGACCCTCCTGGAAAATGGGACTTAGTTTAAATTTCAGAACAATCATGAGTAGCATAATTTGGCATAAATAGGAATATAAGTTGGTTTCAAAGTTTGCACGTTTAAGATAGGATTCAATTAGGAGTTTTCAGGACCCTCCTGGATAATGGGATGTAGCTTTAAAGTTCGTTTCAGATAACAAGATATAGTGGGAGTCGTACCTTCAGTAGATGTAACTTAGGTTAAAACTATCTTTTAACTAGAAGTTGTCAGGATCCACCTGGATAATGGGGAGTAGTTTAAGACCTTTTAAACAACAAATGTAGTGGGGGTAATACCTCTAGAGGATATAACTTAGGTGCATAATTATTAGAAGTTGTCAGGCGCCCACCTGGAGAACAAGGGAAGTACAATTCAAATTTTAGCTTTTAATTTTTAATATTTGATAACATGCTGTACCCAGTTACCAAACTGGGGCAGAAAATTTTCTTTGTTGTTTATTTTGTTGCAGTCAGGAGCCCACCTGGAGAACAAGGGAATACTTTTCAAGTTCAGCAATCAGGAGCCCACCTGGAGAACAGAGGAATACATTTCAAGTTTTAGCAGTCAGGAGCCCACTTGGAGAACAGAGGAATACGTTTCAAGTTTTAGCAATCAGGAGCCCGCCTGAAGAACAGAGGTATACATTTCAAGTTTTAGCAGTCAGGAGCCCGCCTGGAGAACAGAGGTATACATTTCAAGTTTTAGCAGTCAGGAGCCCGCCTGAAGAACAGAGGTATACATTTCAAGTTTTAGCAGTCAGGAGCCTGCCTGAAGAACAGAGGAATACATTTCAAGTTTCAGAAGTCAGGAGCCCGCCTGGAGAACAAAGGAGTACAATTCAAATTTTATCTTTCAAGTTTTTACTGATATTTGGCAACATGATTTAGTTTACAGCCACATGCGCACCCAGCTACCAAACTGGGGCAGAAGATGTTTTTTGTTTTGTCTTTTTTGTTGAAGTCAGGAGCCGCCTGAAGAACAGAGGAATACCTTACAATACAGCAATCAGGTGCCCGCTTGGAGAGCAAGGAATACATTCAAGTTCATCGGTTAAGCATCACCCGGAGAAAGGAAAACATCTCAAAGTGTAGTCAGTAGTCAGACAGCCACCTGGAGAAAGGGAAAAACATCGCAGATCACAATTCAAGGCAGCAACAAAAGGATGTCGCCGGAGAATACAAGTCAACAAGGCAACAAGAACTACAAGATCATGTCTGAAGACATAGATAGGACTTTTGTAGTTCATAGATCATAGCTTAGTCTAGCTTCTTTTTATTGTGACATGGTGTAATAAAGGGTTCAGTAAGCAGTAGCAGCAGCAGCAACAGTGAAATCACAACTTCATGGTAGTCCCAGCTACCAGACATTCCTGAACTACACTGACCTGATTCATTTTTAGCCAAGGATATGTAGGCAACCTCAGAAGCAGGGTGCGGTCAAATCTTTCAAAAATGCTTCACATGGAGTATTCAAGCGGGCAAAAATTGCTCGTATCCACTCACTTATCTTTGCACGAAAACTCTTCGTGTTTCCGAGCAAAGAGGGGTAGCTGTGAGCACGTGATTTTTGCCCTATATGAATTACTCCTAGAAATTCAAAACAAAATAACTTCTTTCAGTGTTTGCAATTTTGTGGATTTTTGTGACATTTTTCTGTTAATTGTTTGCGTGTCTGTTTGCAGTTTGTGTGCATTTTTAATTCATATAATTCATGAAAAATATAAAAAAAAATATATTGCATTTTGCATTTAGGATTTAACTTTGCATTTTAGGATTAATTAACAAATTAGTTGTTTTATAAGAAATGAAAAATCACAAAATAGTCGTCTTGCACCTTTTAGTTTTAATTTTTGATTTTTGAGCTAGTTCTCTTTAAGTTGTTTAATTTGGGTAATTATTTGGTTTAATTGGTATCTTGTTAAGTTAAATGTGGCTTCTTAATTAAATTGGGATTTTAGGTGTAATTTTGAAAAAAAAGAAAAAAAAAGAAAAGAGAAAAATGGAAGAAGGAAAAGAAAAGCAAAAAAAAAAGGAGCAAATCAGCTTGGGCCTCTGCATTTTTTTTCCAGGCCCAAATGCAAAGACCCATCCAGTCCCAAGCCCAATCTAATCCCCACCCGGTCCAGCTTCGCCCATAACCCAAACGACCCCGTACCTAACCCAAACGACCCCGTTTCGATAACCCTTTGATCTGGGCCATTGATTTGGCTTAATCGAACGGTTGGGAACTGGGGATTCTTTAATATTTAAGTGTCGGAATGACACCCCCTGCCCCCCAAACTCGTCTCTCCTCTCACCCCAGCATTCACCAGAGATCACCCTCTCCGTCTCCGCCGTCTGCCGTTGCCGGAAATCGCCCACGGCGGCGGCAAGTCTCCAAACCACCCCAAATCAACACCTTAGCTTCCTCTCCGCCTCCACATCCCTATTCCACAACCATCTTCCCTCGAATATACTCAGAACTCCTCGAATCTGAGTTTGAAACCACGAACCTAGCGCCGCCCAAACTTTCACCGGTGGCGGCGCCGGTCCCAATCACCACGAAAGTAACACCCCTGAACCCCCTTTTTCCCCTTCATTCCAAAAACCTACTGCATCTCCTTCGAATCCTCACGAACCTTCTCGAATCTTAGATCTAAGTTCAAGCCCAAAAACTTTCAACTCAGTTGCTGCTAAACCTAGTGGCATGCATCAATCTAGGAAGGATGATTCACTTCAAGTCTGATGCCCCTCGCTCTTGCTCGACAGAGAAAAACGAATAGCACCAGTTTCGTGTGAGTCAAAATACTAAGCGTCTTTCAGAGTTTCTTTGGTGAGTTGTTATCTCATTTGGTGCTTTTTGGTCTCATTCAAATTAGTGTTCCTCTCCTCGTCCCATTCCATAGCTGTTTTGAACATTCGAAGATCTTATTGCAAAAATTTAAAATGCGAAAGGGAAGTCAACTAGTAAAATAAAAGATAGTGCATGATGCTTGTTCAGCCTTGCTACCTCGAGGCTCGCCGGGCTCTGGTGGTTTTGATAGTCCAGTAATTGAGGTGTGCTCCTCCGCTTACAGCTAGTATGGAAGGGCCTTCCTCCCCTTCCTCCTCGAAAACGACACAACAATCCATGTCATCGTCTTCCAGGAACAAATTCCTCACTGCTGCCAGTGCTTCTTCTTCTGACCCGTAGATAACTTCGGCCGGTTGGAAAGTCTGATCCAAGCAAGGTATTGACTGCTCCAATGGGTAGTAGGGACCGCGCCATGGTGGTGACCAGTTGTTGAATTCCTCCCAGGGTACTCATATCCCGGACCGAAAGTGGTGCCATGCTTCTTGAGCTTTATGGGCTTAGCGATTCCTTGGAGGTTCTTGCCAAGCCCTTTACTCGGTTCGTACCTACTCCAATTCAATATGCTCTCGATTTTGTTGTCCCACCATTTGTCCTTGTCAACGGCGTTGACTCGCTCGATGTGGTAGTCAGTCTCCCCACCTATCTTTCTTCTGCCTCCGATTGTTGGGATGGTCTGGCGACTGTATATAGGGTTGCTACCGTCGCCGTGAATGATCACCTCTTGGTGATTCCACTCAAACTTCACTGCTTGATGTAGCGTGGATGCTACGGCCCTCGCGGCATGAATCCATGGTCGTCCCAACAACAAATTGTAAGATGTTGGCACGTCTATCACTTGAAAATCCACATCGAACCAAGTAGGCCCCACTTGCAAACACAAGCTAATTTCCCCAATGGTGGACCTTTGAGAACCGTCGAGAGCTTTGACGTTGATGGCCCCGTCCTTGATCTCATGCAGCCCTTTTCCCAATGTCCTGAGTGTTACCAACGGAGAAATGTTGAGACTGGACCCTCCATCAATCAGGATTCTGGTGATAAAATAATCTTCACATTGCACGATGATATGCAACGCCTTGTTGTGACTCAACCCTTTTGGTGGCAGCTCATCTTCGTGAAAAGTGATATTGTGACTTTCCAATACCTGTCCTACCATATTTTCCATCTCTCCTCCGGTGATGTTGCTCGGTACATATGCCTCACTCAGTAGCTTTAACAAGGCATTCTTATGTGCATCGGAATTTTGTAGCAAAGCTAGGATAGAGATTTGTGTCGGTGTTTTGTTCAGCTGGTCAATGACCGAGTATTCCTTGGCTTGTATCTTTCTCCAGAGATCATCGGGTCCAGTTTCAGTGATGGTTGGCCGACTAGAGGCTGCTTGATTGACTCGGCCAAATGCTCCGGGGTGTAAACTCTACCAGTTCTCGTCATACCCTGTGCCGCAATAGCTTCTTCGAACATAACCTTGCCTTTCCTTCTTGCCTCGGCTGTGTAGTCCCATGGTATAGCCTTTGTATGGAATGATGTTATGGCTGACATTGCCACTGGAATTGGCATGGCTATCTTTACTCCGAACGGCGCCTACACCTTGGGCGGTAAAACTGCAACTTCGAATGGTGTAGGTGCCTTTGCTGGAGACACGAATTCGACCTCAATTGGCACGGGCGTCTTTGCAGATGGTGGTGCTTCAAATTCCAACGGTATGGACATAATTACCTCGGCATCCCTAGAGGGCTGAATCTGGACTATGATCGGATTAAGGGTGACTATTGGTTGCTTTGGATCATCACCTTCTATGATCAAACCGATCGATCCCTTGGGGTCCCAATAATCCTCTATTTCAATCATTTGAACGCCTCCACCCTTGTGATCTGGCAGAGGGTTATTGCAGACATTCGGAGCAGGCTCTTTTGCCACAATAATCTTGTTATATATCAAAGTCTGGATCTTATCTTTCAGAGAGCGGCATTCATCAATGGTGTGTCCTTTCATGCTGGAATGGTATGCATAGGACTTATTTGGATTAACCCACTGAGAAGGGTTTTCAGGAGCAGCAGGGATAGGGGTAACGTAACCAGCAGTTTTGAGTCTTTCATACAACTGGTTGATAGGTTCTGCAATGGTCGTGTACTGTTTTGGGGGTCTTCGATCAAAGTTTGGTCGAGGTCTGGGAAAATTTTGGCGTGGAGGAGGGGATTGGTAGTGGGATGGTTTGGTGTTGTAGGCTTGGTAAACATATGCTGGTTGGGAGTATTTGGGTGAAGTGGGCTGATATGCAGGAGGTGATTGATAAGTGAGTGGTGGAGTTTGGTAAGAGGGTGAGGGTGCTTGGTAGTTTGGGGTAGGCTGATATGTGATTGGAGGCATTGGGTATGGTTGGTATTTGATGGGATATTTGGTTCTTTGTGCCACCATTATGGCTCCTAAGTCCCTTTTCTTGGACACACCGCTTGACTGTAAGGCCTTTTTTGTAGCTTGCAAGGCTTCAAAATTCGTAACCATACCGCTTTTGATTCCTTCTTCGATTCGTTCTCCCAGCTTGATAATGTTAGAAAATTTGTGGCCTTCGATCATCATCATCCTCTCATAATACTGTGGGTCTTGGGCCCGAACGAAGAATTTGTTCATTTGCTCTTCTTCCAAAGCAGGCCTAACCTTAGCATCTTCTGACCTCCATCGAGTAGCATACTCACGGAATGTTTCTGTGGGTTTCTTCTTCAAATTTTGAATATAGAACACATCTGGTGCATTCTCTATGTTGAACCTGAATCTGTCTCGGACGCCATGCTTACCCAGTTCGACCACTTCTACGGATCTTGGCTAATGTACCAAGATAAGGCATCTCCCTTCAAACTCCTCATGAAAAGCTTCATGTGGATTTTCTCGTCTTTTCCTACTCCAACCAGCTTGTCACAGTATGTTCTCAAATGGACCCTTGGATCTCCTGTACCATCAAACATCTCGAACTTAGGAGGTTTGTACCCCTCGGGCAGTTCGACATCGGGCTATATGCAAAGACCTTCGTAGTTCAGCCCTTCAATTCCCTTATTTCCTTCAACGCCTTGAATTCTGCTAGTCAACTTTTTAAGCTCTTCGGCCAGGTTTTTGATGAGCAAGTCCTTATCATCGGACTCGGGTGTGCTTGAAATGGGCTGGGTGGAGTGCGGCACGGTCTCCACGTAGATGGGGGTATTATGTTGGCAGTGGTCATTTGTGGAGTTCTGGAGTTTTGGGATGAGCAGTGGGGTGTTATTTGAGGTATGGTAGGTATTGCAGTGGTGGTGAGGAATGGGATGGTTTTGTCGCTTTGGGATATTTTGTGGAGGTACAGGATTCTGAGTATTTAGGAAAGTAACCTCTGGAGTAGTGAGGGAAAATGACAGATTTGCTAGATTCCGGACTTGATCAAGTTCTTCCTGAAACTTCAACAGCTTTTTTTCTAGTTGGGATGCATTTTCCTTGGGGACCAGAGTACCGTGACCATGAATGACCTCTACCCGTTCAGTTGAGTTCTCCTTTCTGGCATTGTTCAAATCTTCCATTTTCCCTTTGTTCTTGTGCTTGACAGGACTGAGAGGAGGAGAAGGTGGAGGGCCCCTGGATCTCGTAAAAGTATGATGATGTTGCCAGAGTTCACGAACTAAACTTTGGGGAGGGGAATAAAAAAAAGTAAAAACAAAAGGGTAACAAGTCAGTGAGGATTATAAAAAAATGTTGCAATATTTAAACACATAGTGCGGAAAGATAAAGCGTGTCCTAATTTAGGGAACCTCTTTGTGCCCGAGGTAGGCCTAGCGACAAGTTGATTTGGAGAACTTAGAATGCTAAATGCCTCATTTTATTGATAAAAGTAGACGAATCCCAAAATGACACTAAATAACAGGAATAAAATGTCACTAGTGGCCATAGGCCTTATTACATTTTATAAAGCAGAAATGAAAACTCCTATCTATTTGGTCCCAGAAGGACCTTCCTTAGGTTGAATGCTCTCTTTGATCAAATCCTCCAGCTCGCGTAGGTTGGCCAGTAAAAATGCCTTTGCTAGGTGTTCTCCTTCGTTTCCTTAAAAGTTCTGGCAGTCGGTGACTCTCTTCCTCACTTTTCCTTCCAATTCCAGCAGACTGTATTCCAGATATTCCAACTTTTTGCTAGCTTTGGCGGCTCTCTCCTTCCACTCATTGATTTGGTCATTTGATGGAAGACTCCTCCACCAGTCTAGCAAGAGTGGGGGTGTGCTAATCATACCGAAACTGGGGACCTCGTGCCTCATTTTCTAAAAACAAAAGGGTTAGACCCTATCCCCCACCAGATTCGACTATTTAATATCAACAATTAGCATTAAAGCATTTAGTTCTCCAAATAAATGCACAGAACGTGATAGTGTCCGTTTGAGTTTTAGGGAAACCAGTGGACTTTGGACAAGGCTATCTTAAAGAGTCATTACGCGGACAACATAACTGACTTGGCTAGGTTTGACCATGATGCATGCACAATTTTAATAGAAAGGGTTTCTATGGGGTTTTAGACTGGTACCCTTGAGCGGACAACTCAAGAGGGAAAGGCGCGGAACCGTCAACTACACCGTTGATCGACTGGTTTTACCGCAAATATGCCTTTGCCGGATTTAGGGGGTGATAATATCAGAAGAGCGCAACCACTCATTATAAGCGTTGCTATGGTATTTTGTTTGGCACGAGTGGAATATGATGTTGAAAACATGCAGTTGCAATAATTTAAACAAGTTGTCACGTATTTGCACGTTCATAAAACAATAATTACAATAATTTAAAACAGTAATAAAGGGAGGCAGTAAAGGAAAGCAGTAAAAGAAATAAGGGAAAGAAACAAAAAGACAAGTTAGTTTTGTAGTAGAGGAAGGAATTAAATTCTTGAACGCATTAAGCAAATAAGGACATATAAAGAAGCGTAAAGTCACAATAATAGCCTGAAATGGTAAAATCCTAAAAGAAGTCCCCAGCAGAGTCGTCATGCTGTCGCGCCCCCTTTTTCTCGCGAAATCGGGTTTATGACATTTGGGAGGACAAATCGTTCCCTTTTGGGGAATTGGGTTTGATTTGAAGAGTCGCCACCTAATGATTAAAGTGCATTAGGACACTAAGAAGGGTTTGATTTGAATAACCAAAGATTGGGTAAGGGCTTGAAATTATCCCAAGGGGAAGGTGTTAGGCGCCCCTCAGGATCCACTAGTGTGGTTCCCGGCCAAACTATTGTTGTGAACTTAAGCGCGAATAACACATAGGCAAATAAAGACTTCAAGTAAGAGGGGATTTTCACATAATGGTTACAAATAAACAAAGTTAGAAAGAACCAAAAGAAAGCTAATTTTTCTTAAAGAAATAGTTTGAAATTGGAGAAGAAGCAAAGAAACAAAGAAACAAAGGGAGGGGGGTCCTAGGTTTATAAATAATATGGATCACCCCACACAACATCCGGTAATCACTCCTCAGTGAGGGGCTACACGTGATGTTATCGCGTGGTCATCATATCCATATCTACCCTTTCCCACCCCGTTAGGGTATTAAAGCTCGGAATGGTCTCGTTTACTTATTGCATGCTATTACACACCCCAATCCTATCAATCCCGGAGGCATTTAGGACTACTATCCTAAAGGGAAGGGATATTAGGCTTGTTTATAGTTTCAAAGGCAAAACTCTAAGGCGACATACAAAAACACGTATAGCAAGTTGGGGGAAGCACATAACAAGTAAAAGGCTCAGATATACCTCCTTTGACAGAGAAGCACATAATTTAGCATGTCTTTCACATACTGTTTAGGGTCTGATTAAAACTTAAAGGTTGAGGCAGACTGATTTGTTACATAGTTCAGATAAGAAGCCCGAATCAGGCCTCCCTGCTGGTTGTAGCTAATAAAAATCTGATTCAGTTTATAAAACTTACCCTATGGTTTACCTAAGTGTTGGACGAGGGTCCTATAGGCATGATATCTACTGATTTCAGAAACAATAAAGTAAAGTGAATACATACTGATTTGAGAAAAGTTGTCAGTCACTAAAGAAAGGCAAGCTTTAGCGCGAGATCATAAGTTCTGCAACTGATGGTACGTCATTATTACTGGTTTTAGACTTATATGCGAGTGAAGCGATTCAGACTTGATTAAATGCTCCTATAGACATGCTTTCTATGCGTTGTTGATTTTAAACCTTTTTATAGACATGGGGAAATGCAGAAACCTTATGGACATGATATCTAGATGCTGAGCCTATGAACATGATATCTAATTGCAGTTGATTGATTAAGACCTATAAACATGATTGCCTAATGAAGAATGGATATGCGAGATTCAGAAAGACCTATAGGCATATTTTCTATATGCAGAATTCAGATTTGCGGGTAATTACAGACGTGGTATCTATATGAGAGAATGTAGAATTCCTACAGACATGGTATCTATATGAGAAATGCAGAATTACTACAGACATGGTATCTATATGAGAGGATGCAGAAATTCAGAAATAACCTATAGGCAGGATATCTATATGAGAGTGGAGAAATTCATAAAGTACCTATAGACAGGATATCTATATGAGAGTGCAGAAATTCAGAAAGTACCTATAGGCAGTATATCTACCCTTTGTATACATAGTTATCCCTCCCTTTTTCACTAGCCATCCCCAAGAGTTTATTACAAATTATTACAGCCCAGAAAAATAAAAGAATACATCAGAAATTAAAAGTACAACCAAGGAGAGCCTGATTCAGACTTCCCGTCTGAAATATGAAGTAAACCAACTCCAATGCGATCATGATCCAAAGCCTTTCTCCCATTTGGATATGTCAGAGTTCCCTAAGAGTCTCATATGGACTCTGGGCAGTGCTCACACCCAAATGTATCACCAGATTAAGACATAGTGCAGTGTGGAAGGGCTAGCCCTCAAGTGTCCAAGTTTAGAGGGAACTCAAGGTCCCAAGGCAAGGCTCACAAGAGGGGGGCAGAACTTAGGGACTAAGAGAGAGTGCAAGTGCAGAAATAGAATGCTGAAAGGGGGAAGGGGAAAGGGAAACAATTACAAATAAATACACATAAGGGTGCAGGGGAAATAGGGAAGTTGAAAGAAGCAAGAGCAGGTTGTGGTCATACCAAGCAATAGGGAGTGCTAGCATACCCATAAGCCTGTTAGAACACATTGTTTAGAGGCTGGGATCCCAAAGGATCAAGTTTAATTCATGGACAATAACTTACATATTGCCATGTCTTAAACCATAGCTCAAACACATAAATGGGGTAGGGAATAGGGATTCATAACAGAAACAGGCAGAAAGAAATCAGCATGCTAATTTAAATATTAAACTCTACAGGAACAGTAAGTAGACATGGATACACAAGTTGTAAATAAACACATTGTTGTGATGCTGAAGCTTAAATCAGGACATACCAGTTTCAAAGAAACAAATAGAGAAAAGCAGTAGGTCTTGTAAACAGGCCACTGTGCAGACAAGAAGGGAGAACACTATTGTGTGTGAGTATGAGTTCAGAAGGATTGTGAATTATGTTGAGTTTGTGAAAGGGTCGTGCCTTTATGGTGTGAAAATCAGACAGAAATAAGACGAGAAAGCAGTTAAGGAAATGAATATCAATTAAGAATCAATCACACAAGACTTCTCTTAATTAAGGAATTCAGAAACGGGTAAAAACTATTTGAGGAAAGAAATTAAAGTAAGCACTTTGTGCAAAGTAGGCAATTAGGGGTAAATACATAGAAGTTTTATTTAAGTACAGAATTTTGAAATACGCGGTTGTACAATTAAGGTAAGAAAATCAATTAGTAGCCAGTAAATCAGAGGTCAGAGATTTTGTATGAATGAACCAAGTCAGAAAAGTTGAGAAAGGTTTTTAACTTAAGTCGAGTCACAGGGAAAATCAGCAAACAAGGAAAGAAAATCAATCAGACCTATTTAGAAGGGAGTCTGAACTAATCACAAATTCGAAAGCCATTTTAGAGGGAAGTTCATCACATATAAAGAGCATACAGACATGTCAAGCAAGTAAGAAGATGTCGTGTCATTGTAAAATCAGTAGAAGAATCCAGTGTAAAAGAGTTTAGGAGAGTTTAGCAAAAGTCAGAGTCGTATGAAAGACAAGGATGCCCCAACTCAGTTAAGAGACTCGAAATTGGTCTGAAGAGTTGGGGGTTTTGAAATAAAACCCTAGCTCAGGCAAATCACATAGCCAAACTTGGAAGAACCCCCAAATTCTAGGGTTTCCACCATTACTCGAGTGCAAAGATGAGAGGGCAAGTAATTAAACTGAAACACGTTCAGAGGTCTCAGAAAAGAACTGAAACTTCTAACATGTTTCTTTCAGCAACAGAAACTCATGAGAAACATGATAGAAAAGTAACATGCAGAACACAGTAGAAGAGCTCAAAGGAAACAGAGTAGAAGAAACTAATTTGAAACATAATGGGAAAATAGATAAGAACAGTAGGAGAAGCATATTAAGACGTTTTTCAGAAGAAGCTTAACCAGAACTCAGTGTGTGGAACTTAATAAAAAACACTTAAGAACATAGTAAAGGAAGATACAGTAGGAGAAACACACAAGAATATAGTAGAGGAAAATACAGTAGAAAAAGCATGCAAGAACACATTATAAGAAAATACAGTAGAAGGAGCATACAAGAACACCGTAGAAGAAGCATACAAGAACATGGTAGAAGAAAATACAAGAACACAATAGAGGCAAATACACACAAAAAGAAAGTCAGAGAAACATTTGAATACTCTCAGAAAAAACCTAGATCGGAAAAGAAATGGTTTTGAAAGTAGTTTTTTGAAAGAAAAGCCAGGAAAATCGTTTAAAATCTTAAGGAAAGCATGGATATGGAACAGATCTAAAGAGATCAAAAAAACCTCAAAACTAGGGTTTTCAGAGGAACCCAAACGACGAGAAAGGCTTGGATCTAAGCAAAAGGAGTCGAGACCAGGCTTCGAAATAGACATAGCTTGCCTGAACGGGGCCGGAGATGGCCGTGGAACTCGAATCGACAGAGGTCTGGACATAACCCTTTATGGTCGAGTCATGGAGCTTCAGTCAACCAAACGTGAGGAGCCATAAGTGGCTTGGTGGGTGGTGAAACCACCATAGATCTAGTTTAGAGGGTGACCGGAGAAGATGAACAAAATTCATCGAAGAGGAGGGGGTGGGGAAGGTTCTAGAGAGAACCAGAGGTTAGAGAGATAGAGACGAGTGAGGGAAAAATGAGGGGTATTGGGGGGTCGTTTGGTTTAAGTTAGGTAGGTTAAACGGGGACCGTTGATCTGAATGATCAACGTTCCAGATTGGATGGGGTAGGTGGGTCGGGTGGATAATTAGGATTGGGCTGGGTATTGGATTGGTCTAATTTGGGTTGGGGGTTGGGGATTAATTAGGCCAAATTAGAAAGCCAAATGTGGCTATATGTTTAATAGCCTCTTTTTCCCTCTTAATTTATAAAAAATAATAAACAAATTAAAAGTACAAAAATGTCTTATAATATATAATTATTAATTTAAAAATATAAAATCCCATTTTATAAATATGAGACGGATTTAAACTTAAAAATGGCTAATATTGCAATTATGCAATTTTATCCTTAAAAATTCCAAATAAATTTATAAAAATGTGTAAAAAATATCTTAGCCATATTTTGGTACAAACATAAGAATCCAATAAATGAATCACCAAAAATGATAATTTTAGGGACCATCATTGGGTTTTTCTTGATAAAATAGGGCAGTAAATTGATTTAAAAATCTTTGAAAAATTAAGGAAAAATAATAGGACCTTGGGATGTACTTATATATGCCTATATAGGCTATTTTGAGGGTATTTTGTATATTTAAAAAAATACAGGAAAAAATTGGGTATCAACATGGAGCTCATCGCGACCCTGCTTCTTGGTGGACGGAGGCTCCAAATGTGAAACACTACCTGGAACATGGAGATGATTCGCGTGGATCCTTGAGCTTGGTCGTCTGTTGTAGGATGTTTCCTGGGTCGGGTATTGACCCGTCGATCCGTATCGAGGCTATTGGCTTCCTGGAGCTTACGTCCGGTAGGTGACTTCGCCGCTGCCTTTCGTATATAAGAGGGGTGGCTTCGGCCTTTTTGTGAGACTTCACTATTTTTGGGCAGCTGTTCTTCCGTTTCGGCATAGGGCTCCCTATCTTCTAAAGTGCGAAAAGCATCTGTTCTTTTTTGCTTTATTTTGTTAGTTCTGCTTCAGTTATGGCGACCACTTCGGAACCGTTAATGCAAAGGGCGAGGAATGTCGTTACGGTGTTGGAGAGTCGAAGGGCTTCGCTCTGGAGACGGCGTCCTCGATGAGAGAGGAATACCTGGAGATGGCGAGGCGATACTGTAGGTGGACCGAGGGGAGTCGAGTGTCAGAATCGTTTCCCATCACTTCGTCATGAGAAACGCGGAGATTATCTGTACACGGTAAAATCAGAAGACTTGATTTTTGCTATCAAGACAATTTTGGGAGCCTTCCCCAAGACCTCGAGGGTGGAAGGCCACGATCGAGTTCCCGTCCTAAGGCTCATCGAGGTCCGAATCGAACGAAGCGGGGCCCGAGGTCAGGGTGAGAGAAGAGGTCTCCGAAGCACATGGCTACACCTGACAGGGCCGGTCTATCTGTAGCCTACTGAGGTGACGTGCATTGGGCCATCCCATCTTTCTACTCTTGTAAATAATATATACATACTTTACTGGGTCCCCTCTCCTATATAAGGGGGACTCACCCCACCTTGTAAGGGGCGGATGTTGCTCCACTTCTCCAATAAGCAATAACATCTCTCTCTCTTTCTTCTAAGTTATCAGTGTTCTTCGACCCCGAGGTCGCTCTAGCATTTTATTGTTCTTCGTTTGTTCTTCATCATTTAGCTCAAGATTGACGATATAAAGCCTTGTTTATATATATACTTACCTGTTATCCCCTTCCCGACTACCCT
Organism: Nicotiana attenuata; assembly: GCF_001879085.1. Lineage (NCBI taxonomy): Eukaryota > Viridiplantae > Streptophyta > Magnoliopsida > Solanales > Solanaceae > Nicotiana > Nicotiana attenuata. Next base: position 21,915,479 of record NC_031994.1, on the reverse strand, counting down.
CGATAAGACCGAGATAGGCTCGAGGCCTGGCCCAGAGGTATCTACTGGCTTGCTCAAAGCCCGGGAACGTCCCCTTACTAGTTCGATTATCGTTTTTGGCTAACTCGATCTTTACTGTTTTACTCCACGTTTTAGCACTAATCACCCTTGCAAACTAGCTCGGGAATGGATCACGTATTTTTAGAATCCCATTTATAAATTTAATTGTTGTTACCATTTTCACGGTAAACAAGAATGCCCAAGAAAATTTCAGTTGTCCTAAAGTGACCTCAACTAGCCTCAATTGGGACTAACAATTGCCCTTAATACACATGAATCATTAAAAACTTTTACTCTTTGAAACAACATGGATTAAGTGCGACACAAGAGCATCAAGAGTTGACTCAACACATCAAAGAACTCTTTTCTATTACTTCGGTCATTGTGGAACCCAAACTCACACATCCTCAACTCTCCCTAAGCAAACCTCACCTTTAGAATAGTGTCACTCAGAACGAGGTCAATGGAAGTTCACTCATCTCTCTCAAGAAAAAAGTCACAAGTCCGGCTCTAGGTACCATATGCTTGCCCCTTATGTGAGTATCCACTAATGTAAGCTTTATTCAACTCAAGATCATATAGGCTTTTGTGGAGACATTATGAAGCCTTTTGGTTCAGGGTAGAAAATGTTTTGGTCTAAGTAGGTCCCATCTTCTTTTAAGCACTTCTTTTGATTCGTTTGGCACACATTCTCTTGACTCTTTGAGTCATTTCAATTCTTTCTAAGGGGTTAGAGAGACACACTGTCACTCGTTCTTATGCATTTCAAACATTTTCTCCTTTTCAACTTTCCACACCTTTCATTCTTTGCTTTTCTTGAATCCCTTTTTATTCTTTTTCACTTTGAACATTCTTTTTGTCTTTTTTGCTTTTCTTTCTTTTTCATTGCCTTTCCTTTTCTTCATTTTTGTGCCTTTTTACCATCTTGTTGCAATCCTTGTCTCTCCCCAAAACTTATACTTTTGCCATGTGCTAAAGGAAAGATCGGGTGCCAAGAGAGGGTATCTTTATGGTTCTTGAAGGAAAAATGTCTAAGGCTCAAAAGGGTTGACTAGGGATCTTATCATTGGTAGGATATGGATGTGTTTAACTATCATTTGGACCAAGGAGAGCCTATAATCATGTCTCAAATCAAAATTCACTTAGGATTTCGCCTCAACAAACATTCAGGGCAAGTTCTAGACCAATGGCTCGGGACTTGGACTTACAATGCGATTACTCACCACACAAGCTATGAGATTGCTAAAGACACAGAGTCGGGGGCCCATAACGACCTTAGATAAGATTTGAGCACACAATGGTCCTGAAAAACCACTTGATGGTTATCGGTCAACACAAGAGTCTCAAGGTCACGACTCTCACCATCCTAAACACAATAAATTATTTTTTACCATAAGATCAAAGGCAAATGTGCTAGGCCCAAGTGAAGCTTTGCTTGAGGCACTCTTGACTACTAACTACTAAAAACAAAAAGAAAAACGGACTCAAACCATTAAGAAGGTTGTCACGCCATCCATCATTGGGAAGAGCCACTCGGTTCACACAACACTCCACCTTTGGAAAGAACCGTGGCATTAAGAAAACTAAAGGTTTATTGCAAACTTTCAAAACAAGAAGCTACGAATCACAAATAAGAAGCTAAGAACAAAAAATTTGCGGAAAGTAAAATGAATATATACAAGAGGGGATTTGTCGAATAAACAATAGATGGGAAGAATATCTACAATGTAACATAACTGTTACATCTTGCATTTTCGTACGTCAAAAGTTTCGTCTTCGGTTAACCGACGTAGAATCGGGGATGAGATCATCTTGACGTTATCATATTAACAAGCGATAAATAAGTGTTATGAAGGATAAAGGGGTACACGGATTAAAGAAAACGAGTTTCGTTGAAAGTGGTCAATTTGGAATAAAATACGGGTCGAGCGATAATACCCGATAATTATGAAATGGTACCATGCAAGGTACCATATGACCACGGTAGTATAATATATAAAGTATATATGAAGTATTTTAAAAAATAAATAGAATTATAAGTAATTTGGGGCAATTTTTAAATTATGCGAGTAATTGGTTAATTACCGGGTAACGGGGCATTATCCGATTATCTAATAAATGGATAAAAACTTAATAAGTATCCCCAATCAACGTGGCAAGAATCCACCAAGGTAAAAAAAGTGACTAAGTAGTCACTTATTGCCACCTAGACAAATAAGAATGGCTGACTAACCAAGTCATCTGCAAAAATCCAATGTGAATCAAAAGTGACTCCAAAACAAAGTTAGTCTTTCCAAACTTTAAAGAAACAGAAAGAACACTTCAAGTCTTGGTTAGGTTGCTCTAATTCATTTCAAACACTTCAGTTAGTTTGCATCCAAGTCACGTTACTCATTCAAACAGAAAGAACATTTAAGTTCTAAAGCAAGAACAGAAGCAGTTCGTCTAAATTTCAACAAAAATTCAAAGCCAAATTTGGTGTGTAAATTTCGCAGAAGCAGAGTCGTTCAAATGATTTCAGGGACAGGTATGTTAAGGCCCTCCCTTCTTTCTTTTTGGCATGATCCATATAACACAAACGAAACGGAAAAATACACAACTTCCATAAATGACTCTATTCGTAGAAATGTTAAAGATGCTTATATTATTGATTCTCCAAATGTCATATTATTCTATCATCTGTTCATGAGCCTCAGAAAATACGTAAGCGATAAATGATTGAGATGACTTGATCCTCGTTCTCTCTGCTGTAATGGTTACTGCGTATGTTCTTATTGGCACCATATTAACAATTTAAAGTTTCATGTTTGTCATATCTGAATGATATATATAGCAGCACCTAGCTTTTTTTTTATTGTGTTGGTACATCTGTAGAAGCTCCTTGTAGCAACAAGTCCTGATATTTGGAAAAAGAAACTTGTGAAATAAGTAAAATATAATTTATAAATAAAGAAAGAAAAAGGGTAAAAAAAAAAAGTAAATCATGTGTGTCTACTTCCAAAAGAAAATCAGACACAAACTCGCTAGACACTACAACGTGAATTGGACATGCAACTAGATACCCCGAACATGCTACTCTTGTCTATTATTCAATGTTGAGGAAGAATACTATGGTATATTTTGATGTGATTTTATTTACTAGCAGCTAGCATATCAAGTATTTGAATGGTAAAGAAGATGTCATCTGCATAAGTGTCTTATGACACTTCGAAAGATTTTATTGACGTACTTCTCATGCATTGCATTCATTTACATTGACCCATGACCAGATGGCGTTATATACGCGTACATATGTATATATATGTATATGAGATATGGAAAAAGGTTACGGCGTTATATACGCACCACCACCTGATCAGCTGGTATATGATGATGATATTGGCCACAGTGGCTAAAATATGATTCAAACGGTGTTATATACGCGTATATATATGTATGTATTCAAACGGCGTTATATACGCGTATATATGTATGTATATATATATGTATATGGGATATGGGAGGTTATGGCGTTATATAAGCACCACCACCTAATCAGCTGGTATATGTTGATGATATTGCCCACAGTGGTCGGAATGATATGATGGGATGCCCTCAGTGGCTTGACGATATTATGTACATCCATACCTATGCATGGCATGACATTTAAACGCACGTGCATGACGTTATAAACGTTTCAAAATTTACAAAGTTATTCAGATTTAAAAATGTGTTTCAGTATTCCATGTTTCATCTATGTCTTTTACGTACTAATTTCCATGCCTTACATACTCAGTACATTTTTCGTACTGACGCCCTATTATACGGGGCCTGCGTTTTATGCCCGCAGGTGCAAGTAGGCAAGCTGACGGTCCCCCTTCTTAGGATCCCTAATCCGCGAGAGTTGGCGCGCTCCATTTGACCCGGAGCTGCTTTTGATGTTGGTACGATATATATATATATATATATATATATATATATATATATATATAGTAGTAGTGTGGTCGTCTACGTATATAGTATATGTATAGTATATAGTATATAGTATAGTGGTAGTGACGTGCTCTACGTCCGTCTTGTACTAGTTANTGTACAGTTATGTTTCTATTAGAGGTTTGTAGACAGTATGTCTAGTTGAGATGTATGTGGCCTCGTCGGCTTTCAGTTTTTGATGTATAGTTGTCTATAGCAGCCTTGCCGGCTCGCCCACTGCATTCTGCCTGTATACGTACATATGCCTTGATGGCAGGCTTCTTTCACGTATGTTAATTTTGTAATACAGCAGATGTTATTCAGGTTCATGTTTTAGACGCATGCTTAGGGGTGTTTGCAGGTAGGACTCAGGCGCCCGTCGCGGCCCATCGGTTTGGGTCGTAACAAAAGTGGTATCAGAGCAGTTCTGTCCTAGGGTTATCTACAGACCGTGTCTAGTAGAGTCTTGTTTATGGGTGTGTCGTGCACCACACTTATAAACAGGAGGCTACAGGACATATAGGATGTTATCCTCTCTTTTTATCTCAGATCGTGCAATACAAGAATTCATGTTCCTAACGATACGTTATATTTTCAGCAATGCCTCCAAAGAATACGGCCGCCCAGAAGGGAAAGTCCGTGGTTGGTGAGACTACTAGTCGAGCGCCACGAATTACCAGGGCTCGGGGAGAATCTCATAGTGAGGTTCTATCTCAGACTTCACACACCCCGCCTTTTCCAGAAGAGTTTTGAAGGACACCAGCTCCAGCACCCGCCCCTGTACATTCAGCACCTCAGCTGCAGGATACGCCGGGTCAGGAGATGAGAGATGCTATTCAGTTATTGACCCGATTAGTAGCCGCATAGGCTCGGCGTCAGGAAGCAGTTATTGGTCACGTAGATAGGTCCGCGAGCGCGAGGGTTCGCGACTTTATTAATTTAGACCCTCCGGTATTTACTGGAGCAGACCCGAATGAGGACCCTCAGGTATTTATTGATAGAGTGCAGAGGACGTTACGGGTAATGAAGGCCACTGAGATTGAGTCAGTTGAGCTAGCTTCTTATAGACTCCGAGATGTTACAGTTAATTGGTACGAGTCTTGGGAATTGTCCAGAGGTGAGAATGCCCCTCCAGCAGTATGGCAGGAGTTTACAGAAGCTTTTCTTCGTCATTATCTGCCACCAGAGCTTAGGCGATCCAGAGTCGATAGGTTCTTGACCCGTCGGCAAGGAAACATGAGTGTTCAGGAGTACAGTCTTCAGTTTGATTCGTTGGCTAGGTATGCTCCCACTATTGTATCTAAGATGGAGGATCGGGTTCACCGGTTCGTGATGGGATTAGAGCCTCATTTGCTTAACGATTGTATGTCGGTTTCACTTCATCCAGACATGGATATTTCTCGTATTCAGGCATACGCTCAGGGTGTAGAGGAGCGTAAACAGAAACAGAGGGCCGACCGTGAGCATGATAGGGCCCAAAATAAGAGAGCGAAGTCTTCGGGTCCTTCTGGTAAGTTTCAAGGTGGTCAGAGGCAACAGTATTCGAGATATCCATCCCAGCCCTCTGCTAGCGAGCGCCCCCTCAGTTTGGCGGTAAGAGATTTGACCGTTCTACATATTCAGGGCCTGGTCAGAATTTTAGGGCCTCAGGTTCTCAGTATAGGGGTGAGTCAAATCAGATGAGGCCACCCTTGCCACGATGTACTCAATGTGGTAAGCAGCATACCGGGCAGTGTCATATAGGATTAGGTGTTTGTTATACTTGTGGTTATCCTGGCCACGTTATGAGGGATTGTCCGATGAGAGGTGATGCAAGCATAGCTCAGCCAACGGGATCTGTAGCTGGATCTTTATCATCAGTACGCCCCCATGGGCAAGGTCCCCAAGCACCAATGAGTCGTGGTAGAGGCAGAGGCGGAGCATCTAGCTCGAGCAACCCTCAGAACCGCATAATGCGTTGGCAGAACGACAGGACCAAGAGTCATCGCCTGATGTTGTTACAGGTATATTATCAGTCTCCTCCTACGATGTATATGCACTGATTGATCCAGGTTCCACCTTATCATACGTTACTCCGTTGATTGCTAGTAAGTTTGAAATAAAACCTGAATTGGTTAAACCTTTTGAGGTGTCTACACCTGTTGGGGACTCGGTGATAGCTAAGCAGGTATATAGGGGTTGTATAATAATAGTTCATGGTCGACCTACCGTACCAGACTTAATCGAGTTAGATATGGTAGAATTTGATGTTATAATGGGTATGGATTGGTTTGGCTTCTTGTCATGCCAACGCTGATTGTAGATCAAAGATAGTCCGATTTCAATTTCCAGGGGAGCCTGTGTTGGAATGGAAAGGTAACACGGTATCGCCGAGAGGTAAATTTATTTCCTATCTCAAGGCAAGGAAAATGATCAGAAAGGGCTGTATTTATCACGTAGTTCGAGTTCTGGATATGGAAGTGGAGTCACCAACCATTCAGTCCATCCCTGTGGTGAATGAGTTTCCCGATGTTTTTCCTGATGAGCTTCCGGGTCTCCCACCAGAGCGAGAAATTGAGTTTTCTATTGACCTACTACCAGACACTCACCCAATATCTATTCCTCCCTATAGAATGGCCCCCGCAGAACTGAAAGAGTTGAAAGAACAACTAAAGGACTTGCTTGAAAAAGGTTTTATCCGACCTAGTACATCACCGTGGGGAGCACCTGTGTTGTTTGTAAGGAAGAAAGATGGTTCGTTACGAATGTGTATTGATTATAGGCAACTGAATAAGGTGACGATCAAGAATAAGTACCCGCTCCCGATGATTGACGACTTATTTGATCAGTTGCAAGGTGCCAAGTGCTTTTCAAAGATAGACTTGAGGTCCGGGTACCATCAGGTAAGGGTTAAGGATGAAGATATTCCGAAATGTCATAAACCCGATTTCGTGAGAAAAAGGGGGCGCGACAATCATATCCTCTTAATAATTTTTAATTTAAAAATGATTTTCTAAGTATACATTTCCTCTTTTCTTACTACCCAAATGGAAAATCATGTTAAGATAAATAACTAATATTAGGGATTGCGCCGTGAGCATATGTTGTAAAAGTATTGTGATGACCCAAAAGGTCATCACTTGTTTTAAAATGAAATTCTACGTTTCGAGGCCTTAAAAACCTCTTTTAGCATTACCTCGATTTGTGTGCGTAGTCCGGGCGCGTAGTCGGAAAGCCTATATGTGAAAATCTGTGAAAAATGATAAATTTTGACTATAAAATGAATTAATTTGATTTCGGTCAATATTTTGGGTAAATGGACCCGTACCCGTGATTTGACGGTCCCGGAGGGTCCGTAGGAAAATATGGGACTTGGGCGTATGCCTTGAATCGAATTCCGAGGTCCCAAGCCCGAGAAATAAATTTTTAAAGAAAATTGTTTTCTGAAATTATTTGAAGGATTTGGAAATGAATTTTGATCAGAACATGTTGGTCTCGGGCCCGTATTTTGGTTCCGGCGCCCGGTACAGGTCTTATATATGGTTTAAGATTATTCTGTGAAGTTTGGTAAGAAACGGAATCCGTTTGATGTGATTCGAGCCTTAATTGCGAAATTTGATGTTTTAAGAAGTTTGAAATATTTCATTGATTTTGAGGTTTAATTCGATGTTAATGATGTTATTTTGGCTTTTATGTAGATATTATGTGTATAGCTTCTGCACACGCATGTAGAAAATATGCCTATAGGTCCCTTCTGATTCTTACATACCCGCTTTTCACTAGGCAAACTTGTCCATAGGTCCTAATAACCAAAAAATGTAATCAGATGTCACGTTCGTAATAAGTTGTAACACCTAGATATCATGTTGTAGGTTTTCTGCATTTTTTTCCCATATCTATAAAACTATTTAAAATCAACAACGCGTAGAAAGCTGTCACGACCCAAACCCCACACTGGTCGTGATGGCACCTCTCGTGAAGACGAGGCCAGCCAACTAACCCAACTCGTCTTTTCAAAAAAATTAGTTAAACATAAATACACAACTTAAATATGACTTAATAGTATTAATTAGCAAAAATACAACCCAACACAACCCTAATCGGGGTGTCACAAGTCACGAGCATCTATAAGAATGTAATTACATTTACAAGTCTAGAAATACACTGAACAGGAATAATGAATAACATAGAAAGAAACGGTGCTGCGAACGCTGGCAGTCACCTTGCTAAACTACTACAACTCTGCCTCCAAACGGCCAATACCCGCTATCGGGTGAATAAATACCTGCAACTGCACACGAGGTGCAGGGAGTAAAGTGAGTACTCCAACTCAGTGAGTAATAAAGGTAAATAACAACTGAGCAGTAAGAAATCACATAAAGCATCCAACATGCTGTATAGAAGCAGGGTACAATCCTTTGAGAAAACAGCGAAACTGTGAATTCTTTAGAAATATATTGGCTCAGTTTAAATCTCTTTTGAAAATGATCTTTTCAACAGTTACGAAACGATTTCAAAACAGTTAGTGTTGATAAGCACAGAAAAATCCGCCCCTCGGGCACAAATACCGCAGTATAACAGGTAAAAAGGCAAGTAAATATGCAAGATGAGCACATAAAAGTTCGCCCCCGGGCAATATCTCAAAACAGTACCAGCCCTCGGGCTCACTCTCAGCCCCTCGGGCTCTCTCTCTCTCTCAGATCACTCTCAGAACAGTATCATATAGTAACCGCTGCGGCGTGCAGCCCGATCCACATCCCCCTGTGGCGTGCAGCCCGATCCATATATCGTCGACGGCGCTCTGGAGGTGTGCAGACTCCGGGAGGGGCCCCTTACGGTCCAAGCGCAATATCAAGCCACCACGTTGCATATAAAGTAAGGCCTGAAAGCCTTCTTACATCACTCATAAGGCCAGAAAGCCTCCTCACATCATTCACAAGGCCTGAAAGCCTCCTCACATCACTCACAAGGCCTGAAAGCCTCCTCACATCACTCAGAAGGCCTGAAGCCTCCTCACGTCACTCAAGCCACCTCGTGGCATATAAAGTATCTCAGGCCCTCGGCCTCATATCACTCAGCATATCCTCACATATGGCCTTCGGCCTCACTCAGTTCGAAAATCATCACAAGCCCCTCGGGCATTTGTAAAACAGTAGTTCTCAACCCAAAATATCATTTAGAAATATCATTTAAGTTTCAAATCTGAGTAAAATTGGTTGGTTTTGCAAAACAGGGGATATCAACAGGACTGAGTTCAAATAATGCGTCAGAACAGTGAAGAAATAGTGATAAAAATCCTCGAAGGGTTCAGATAATTGGCACGAAGCCCAAATATGGCAATCAGCCTAAATCATGATAATAACAAATAAGTTTCAGTCAAATACGCGGTAAAATCATCAATCGGGACGGACCAAGTCACAATCCCCCAACGGTGCTCTACCCTACGCCCGATATCCGGTGTGCAAGTCACCCCAATATAGCACTACGGTGTGCAATCCGGGGTTTCAGACCCTCAGGATAACATTTACAATCATTACTCACCTCGAACCGGCGAAATCTCCAGCTCGCGACGCCTTTTCCCCTCAAATCGGCCTCCACACGCATCGAATCTATCCAAAACCAGAACGAATACGTCACAATATGCCAATGAAACAATACCCAATCGAAAACAATCAAAAATTATTAAAAATCTAGAAATTGGCAAAACCCGAGCCCCGGGCCCACTTCTCGAAACTCAGAAATTTTCACATCAATACGTTCCTTATCTCCTCACGAGTTCATACATACAAAAAGTTCTCAAATCCGACCCAAATTGGTCATTCAAATCCCCAAATCAAATTTCAAAATACCAAGCCCTAGTTTCTTCCATTTTTGCTTAAGTTCCATGAAATTCTAGGTGGATTTCACAATATAATCAAGTTTTAAGACCAAGATTCTTACCTCAAGTCAATTCCTCTTGAATCCCTCTTTCATTCCCTCCAAAAATCTCTAAAAACGAGCAGCCATGGGTGAAAATAGACCCAAAATCGCGGACAAGATGGCTTTAAAACATTCTGCCCAGCGACAGGATTTTCTTCTTCGCGAACGCGGTCCAACTCTCGCGTTCGCGATGCACATCTTACCTTGACCAGATTTCCCCTTCTACGCGATCGCGATACCGGACTCGCGAACACGATGATTTACCTGAGCAACCCTTCGCGAATGCGACATTACACCTGCGAACGCGTAGCACAATTCCACTTCAAATCCACTTACTCGAATCCTTCTACGCAAATGCGAATAAGAACCTGCGAACGCGATGCACTGAGATCACACCCCTTCGCGAACGCGAAGGCAAATTTCACACCCTCCTCCGCCTACTCTTCGCGAACGCGAGAACACTAATGCGAACGCGAAGAGATAAATTGCTGCAACTGCTGAGACAAATTTTCTGCAACTCTTCAACATAGAATATAACTCGATTGACCATCCGAAACTCACCCGAGGCCCCCGAGACCTCAACCAAAAGCACCAACGCATCCTAAAATATCATTCAAACTTATTCCAATCATCAAAACACCTCAAACAACATCAAAACCATCAATTCACATCGAATTCAAGCCTAAGTTCTTCTAAAACTTCCGAACCACGCTTTTGATCAAAAACCCAACCAAACCACGTCCGAATAACCTGAAATTTTGCACAGTCACCCCAAATGACATAAAGAAACTACAGCAACTCTCGGAATTCCCTTCCGATCCTCGGATCAAAATCTCACCTACCAACCAGAATTCGCCAAAATACTAACTTCGCCAATTCAAGCCTAATTCTACACCGGACCTCCAAAACCAATTCCGATCACGCTCCTAAGTCACAAATCACCTAACGAAGCTAACCAAATCATAAAAACTCCGATCCAAGCTCATATACAAATAAGTCAACCCTTGGTCAAACCTTTCAAATTCGAAGCTTTCAGCTGAGACTGCTCCTTGAAATTCATCCCGATCCTCCTGAAAACCAAAACCAACGATCTACATCAGTCATAATATATTACACGGGGCAAGTCATGCCCGGGAATTGGCGATCAAAGTGCAAAAGCTCAAAACGACCGGTCGGGTCGTTACATCCTCCCCCACTTAAACACACGTTCGTCCTCGAACGTACTCAAAGTTGTTTTAAAAGCCAACCAATAGCTGAATAACCTTACCATGCATATCCCCAGGGGTGATCCCACGTCACCTTATCTCACATAGGTCCGATAACACAACATAGCTGAAATTTCACAATCCATCCTGGTCCATAACCATAGAACCACACTTTCACTTCTGAAGTCATCATTACGATCAAAACCTCACACCTACACTCTGAATTGCCCCGAACCAGCTATAATAACCCATGCCTACAACCTCAGGTGCAAATATATGATATACCTCATAACTCAACACATGCAGCGATAACTTCCATTCACAGCAGCTGCCCACAACAACCAAATACCGATAGGTAACCTCTTATTAGCTAAAGTCTCATTCCAACACTTTCCTGTACTGCCAACGATGAATGAAACACGCAATAAACCATAACCATCTCTCAGGTCAGTCATCCATAAGGTTACTTCTCCTCTGGCTAATACCACAGCAGGATTCCGAGCCGAACCTCGATATTATCCTTCCAACAAGCTGAAATTAAATCCGTTCGTATTCATTAATGACCCCAACGATCACCTCAAATCCAACACACCACTCTGGTGACATGATACATCAATGCAGGCCTAAGCCACAACTCGCATAATTCGTGCACCGCTAAGAAACGGTCTGAACATACTCAAATCATGAAAATGACCCAAATGAAAGAGCTGTAACTCAAGCTCACCAGTATCATCACATCACACGGCTGAAAACACATCTCACATCATAGAAATAGAACACACGAATTTGACCCGCAAGGTCATATTTTCACACAGATTTGTTGCAACGCGCGATCCTATCCAAATACGGTTCCACCTGAAACACCTCAAGCCACTATGCTCGAAATCCACAACCATGCCCAGTTGATGTCTGGAGCCAAAGCAAATCATTACACCCACGGTGCAACAAATAACATATGCCACGCAACTCGATAGGACACAACCGATACGCCGTTCACTAAGCATCGCTTAATTACTCTTCCCGCTCGAATTCCACTAAGAGATCCAATTTAACCGCACCATATGTGCCTATAACCAACAAATCCTAGCATCTCGCAACATAGAAAGGTAACTCATAGATCTCCCCAGATCAGTGATAAGCTCAACAACGGTCGAATCAATACCTCCCTCAACAATGCCATTCGGAGCCAACCAAGATGACTCAAGATAGAACACTCACTCACAAGACCCCCAGATAAGAAAGGCAATCCTTCCAGCTGTCCGCTAGGTCTTCGAAATATAAAAACCCCCAATAGGACATAATCCAGCGAACATCGCCACTCAATCCGTGGCATTTCCCGACATGGCCATCCGCGCTATCTTATCGCAATAGTCCAGAATAACACAACACGGAACAACCAGTCCACACCCCAATATCGTATCCAAAACCTAACATACCAAGCAAAGAAAGATCCACTCGGGCCTCTAAATCTCGGTAGTCACTAAACAGTGCTGATACACACGATCTACAATCACAACACAGCCTGAATATGAGAACTTCCGTCTCCACGTCCATACGGCACATGAATCACCATATCCTATCCCAATTTCGCCGTCCGAATATATGCCACACCTCTAATACCCAATCATTCCACGTTAGATACTCTAAAATTTCCCCGTGCCCCCAAACAAACCTGAATATCACCAGTCGATCTAAAAGAAGGTGCCGCAATACTACCGAAGTGCTATCAACTTAATCACATTACCCCTTTTCTGAAACCTATACTCTCGTCAAATCACTTCCAAATAACAATGCCATTTCCTTAATCATCTGAGGCTACCCGCTGCCTAAGAGTGTTATGCACTTCCTTTCAGAACTGAACTGAAACCTCATACACGCAAATCTCGATCCTCCACAACATACCGCATATACCACACATCCAAGGATAACAGGAAAACTTTTATCTCCCTTCCAAGCCACAGACATCTACGCACTCAATTAGCCAAGAACTTCCATTGATCCTATCTAGAAGAAAAATCATCACACATCCCATACCCCTCATATTCGTAGAAAATGCACCGCTCTAGCCATGGTAGAAATCAACAAGAACTCCCCCAATTCCGTTTGCACAAATTAAACTGCCAGGACTGAATCCTTCTAACTAGACCAAGCCAAGCAAGCCATCAAAGCCCACGAGCATTGTTGCAAAATACCTGTAAGAACCCATTACCTCGAACACATACAAAGAATTGATTATATCCCTACCATACCGATTCGGTCTACTATCAAACCATTCCATCTATCTGAATTTCCTTCTGATTCATTTTCAACTTGATGCTCCCTCTTGCTGTAATACCACAATCTCTCAATCCCAGGCTCACTACACGAGACCCAAGCACAAGACCACGCTGTCCAGGACCCATAAGCCGCTGAATACTCTCTCAAATATTACCAGAGACATCACGCTCCCGAATACTTTAATCTGAAGAACCTCCTGCGAATCTGAATCTGTTACCTTTACTTTCCTGATGAAATTAACCTAGAAATACCACAAATCTGAACCTCTTCCAATGAAAACACAGTTTCTAACCACGCATGCAACTTTAAAATACCCGATTGTTTCCTGCAGAATCTTAAACATATTGGAACCATTCTCGAAAGTCATTCACTCTTACGCAAACTGCATATTACCTGACCTAACGAACAGAACCACCCGTACCTCAAACTGGAACCAGCATAGCACCTAACCGTGCAATCAACTACTCACAGCAGACTCCCCCACTTGGCTCGAAGCCGTAGATAAAAATACTCTCAATAACTCATAACACTTTTACCCTATTGACGCCACAATAACATAGTGAGATTAAACTCAAATCATTTATAAGTTGTGAAAACACAGATCGTCCCGTACTGTAACTCTTCTGCAATTCTCACATTCATTCCCGCAACAGTTAAGCCCACTCTCTTAAGCGACCCGAAATTCCAAATTTCAACACATACTTTTCACTTGCACATGAGATCTCCTAATGTACACATAAGGATCACACCACTTCAGAACACTTCGCAGGAGATAACCCACCTACTTCGCTTCAATATAACATTTTTGTATACCTTCCACCGCCGTACACATTACACAGCCACTTAGTCTCCCTGAGTCTGAACTCATACCACAACATGAAATCTACTTCACTCCCAACTAGGAGACACGAAAGATTCTTCACGCGCCCATAACTCGGAGCTACACATCCAATCACAATGGAAATCATACACTTAATAGTTCATCTACCACCCAGCAGACTTTCCTCGTCACTTCCAAGTCACATAGATACATCTCGTAGTACTAATACACTCTATACATAGCTACCCAACCGTCACTTCCACTAATAAGGGCAATACCGAACATATAAGTTCAAAACACTCATTCACACAATCAGCACGTCGGTGCTCAAGCCATAGGCAACGATCCGGCCTCAAGTCCTCCAAACTGGCCCAACATCAAACTCACAGAGATCATATCTCGCCCCTTGATCGGGGAATCACAAGACATCAAGGCACATCTGATACTGAGAGCTCATGCGCGCATACAAACGCGTGGAAGGAAATTTCAAGAGTTTCTTTTCAAGCTGAAACAAGGACGCACAATAAGAATTCCAAGAATGTGAAGTTTTCCTAAAGGTTCTGCAGCCTCTCGAGGATAAATAAAGACGTCTCTGTACCGATCCGCGAGACTCTACATGACTCGTGAGACCTAGTAACCTAGGCTCTGATACCAACTTGTCACGACCCAAACCCCGCACTGGTCGTGATGGCGCCTCTCGTGAAGACGAGGCCAGCCAACTAACCAGCCTCGTCTTTTCAAAAATAGTTAAACATAAATAAACAACTTAAATATGACTTAATAGTATTAATTAGCGGAAATACAACCCAACACAGCCATAATCGGGGTGTCACAAGTCACGAGCATCTATAAGAATGTAATTACATTTACAAGTCTAGAAATACATTGAACAGGAATAATGAATAACATAGAAAGAAACGATGCTGCGAACGCTGGCAGTCACCTCGCTAAACTACTATAGCTCTGCCTCCAAACAGCCAATACCCGCTACCGGGTGAATAAATGCATGCAACTGCACACGAGGTGCAGGGAGTAAAGTGAGTACTCCAACTCACTGAGTAATAAAGGTAAATAACAACTGAGCAGTAAGAAATCACGTAAAGCAACCAACATGTTGTATAGAAGCAGGGTACAATCCTTTGAGAAAACAGCGAAACTGTGAAATCTTTAGAAATATATTGGCTCAGTTTAAATCTCTTTTGAAAATGATCTTTTCAATAGTTACGAAACGATTTCAAAATACTTAGTGCTGATAAGCACAGAAAAATCCGCCCCTCGGGCACAAATACCGCAGTATAACAGGTAAAAAGGCAAGTAAATATGCAAGATGAGCACATAAAAGTTCGCCCCTCGGGCAATATCTCAAAATAGTACCAGCCCCTCGGGCTCACTCAAAGAAACACTCTCAGCCCCTCGGGCTCTCTCTCTCAGATCACTCTCAGAACAGTATCATATAGTAACCGCTGCGGCGTGCAGCCCGATCCACATCTCGCTGCGGCATGCAGCCCGATCCATATATCGTCGACGGCACTCACTGGGGGTGTGCACACTCCGGGAGGGGCCCCTTACGGCCCAAGCGCAATATCAAGCCACCTCGTGGCATATAAAGTAAGGCCTGAAAGCCTTCTCGCATCACTCATAAGGCCTGAAAGCCTCCTCACATCACTCACAAGGCCTGAAAGCCTCCTCACATCACTCACAAGGCCTGAAAGCCTCCTCCCATCACTTACAAGGCCTGAAAGCCTCCTCACGTCACTCAAGCCACCTTGTGGCATATAAAGTATCTCAGGCCCTCGGCCTCATATCACTCAGCATATTCTCACATATGCCCCTCGGCCTCACTCAGTCCGAAAATCATCACAAGCCCCTCGGGCATTTGTAAAACAGTAGTTCTCAGCCCAAAATATCATTTAGAAATATCATTTAAGTTTCAAATCTGAGTAAAATTGGCTAAGTTTTGCAAAACAGGGGATATCAACAGGACTGAGTTCAAATAATGCGTCAAAACAGTGAGGAAACAGTGATAAAAATCCCCGAAGGGTTCAGATAATTGGCACGAAGCCCAAATCATGATAATAACAAATAAGTTTCAGTCAAATACGCGGTAAAATCATCGATCGGGACGGACCAAGTCACAATCCCCCAATGGTGCTCTACCCCATGCTCGATATTCGGCGTGCAAGTCACCTCAATATAGCACTACGGTGTGCAATCCGGGGTTTCAAACCCTCAGGATATCATTGACAATCATTACTCACCTCGAACCGGCAAAATCTCTAGCTCGCGACACCTTTGCCCCTCAAATCGGCCTCCACGCACGTCGAATCTATCCAAAACCAGAACGAATACGTCACAATATGCCAATGGAACAATACCCAATCGAAAACAATCGAAAATTATTAAAAATCTCGAAATTGGCAAAATCCGAGCCCCGGGACCACTTCTCGAAACTCAGAAATTTCCACATCAATACGTTCCTTATCTCCTCACGAGTTCATACATACCAAAAATTCTCAAATCCGACCCCAATTGGTCCTTCAAATCCCCAAATCAAATTTCAAAATCCCAAGCCCTAGTTTCTTCCATTTTTGCTTATGTTCCATGAATTTCTAGGTGGATTTCACACTATAATCAAGTTTTAAGACCAAGATTCTTACCTCAAGTCGATTCCTCTTGAATCCCTCTTTCATTCCCTCCAAAAATCTCCAAAAATGAGCAGCCAAGGGTGAAAATAGACCCAAAATCGCGGACAAGATGGCTTTAAAACATTCTGCCCAGCTACAGGATTTTCTTCTTCGCGAACGCAGTACAACTCTCGTGTTTGCGATGCACATCTTACCTTGACCAGATTTCCCTTCTACGCAATTGCGATACCGGACTCGCGAACGTGATGATTTACCTGAGCGATCCTTCGCGAACGCGACAATACACCTGCGAACGCGTAGCACAATTCCACTTCAAATCCACTTACTCGAGTCCTTCTACGCGAACGCGAATAAGAACCTGCGAACGCGATGCACTGAGATCACACCCCTTCGCGAACGCGATGCCTACTTCGCGAACGCGAAGGCGAATTTCACACCCTCCTCCGCCTACTCTTCACGAACGCGAGAACACTAATGCGAACGCGAAGAGATAAATTGCTGCAACTGCTGAGACAAATTTTCTGCAACTCTTCAACATAGAATATAACCCGATTGACCATCCGAAACTCACCTGAGGCCCCCGGGACCTCAACCAAAAGCACCAACGCATCCTAAAACATCATTCAAACTTGTTCCAATCATCAAAACACCTCAAACAACATCAAAACCATCAATTCACATCGAATTCAAGCCTATGTTCTTCTAAAACTTCCGAACCACGCTTTTGATCAAAACCCAAACCAAACCACGTCTTAATGACCTGAAATTTTGCACACTCATCCCAAATGACATAACGAGACCCCACCAACTCTCGGAATTCCATTCCGACCCTCGGATCAAAATCTCACCTACCAACCGGAATTCGCCAAAATACTAACTTCTCCAATTCAAGCCTTATTCTACACCGGACCTCCAAAACCAATTCCGATCACGCTCCTAAGTCAAAAATCACCTAACAAAGCTAACCAAATCATAAAAACTCCAATTGGAGCTCATATACAAATAAGTCAACCCTTGGTCAAACCTTTCAAATTCGAAGCTTTCAACTGAGACTGTTCCTTCAAATTCATCCCGATTCTCCTAAAAACCAAAACCAACGATCTACATCAGTCATAATACATTACACGGGGCAAGTCATGCCCGAGAACTGGCGACAAAGTGCAAAAGCTCAAAATGACCGGTCGGGTCGTTACATATAGGCAATGTTAATCCCACTATTCATTTTACTACTTCTATTACATCTGCTACTATGGATGAAGATGAAGGCCTTGATGGTTTTAATATTTGTTCTACATTTTCTTCCACTCAAACTAGTAGCAGGAATATTGATGAACTTTAATTCTACTTGCAAAAGCAATCAGAGTCTCGCACAAAGGAATTTTCATCGTTGGCATGGTGTCATGAAAATGAAAGCAATTTTCTGTTCTTTCGGCAATGGCTCGGGACGTGCTAAATGTGCCAATTTCAACTGTTGCATTAGAGAGTACATTTAGTCAAGCAAGACAACAACTAGGAGACACCTGTTACTCATTGGGAAGCAATGCTTTGGAAGTTTTAGTACGTTTAAGAGTTTGGATTAGATCGGAATGAATAAATCAAGGACGTGAAGATGTTGATAAACCAGAAGACGAGGAACTTGGAGATATATTAACACATGGTAACCCATCTGAATTTAACACTCCAGAAGATGGCCAAGAAGTTCATATTGATTATGAAAAACTTACTAAGGCAATGCAAAACCTTTGAAGTTCTTGATTTATATTTAATAATTCAAATTTGAAATTTACTCTTTTTTCTTTAATTTTGTTGTTGTAAAATGTAAACTTTAATTTGCAAATTTGAATTAAAAAAAGAACTTGCAAATTATAAGTTAGATATCTTTTCATCTTCATTGTATTATCTTAAATTCGTAATGAAATATTCAAATTGTAACGATCCGACCGGTCGTTTTGAAGAATTTACGCCCCGATCCCCTATTAACTGCATTCCCCGTGTTTGTTTCTACTATTGTGAGTTGCCGGGAGGATTATTTGGAGTTTCGGAGAGTTTGGGACACTTAGTCCCTAAATGAGAGTTTAAGCTTTAAAATTTGGATCGTAGTCAAAACAGTGTGAAGACGGCCTCGGAATGGAATTCCGTTGGTTTCGTTAGCTCTGTAGGGTGATTTCGGGTTTAGGAGCGTGGTCGGATGGTGTTTTAGAGGTCCGTAGCTTATTTAGGCTTGAAATGCCGAAAGTTGAATTTTTAAAGTTTCCGGTTCGATAATGAGATTTTGATCTAAGAGTCGGGATGGAATTCAGGAAGTTGGAGTAGCTCCGTAGTGTTGAATGTGACGTGTGTGCAAAATTTCACACACGAGGTTCGATAGACTTTTTGATCGAAAGCGTAATTCGGAAGTTTTTGGAATTCTTAGGCTTGAATTCGATGATGATTTGGTGTTTCGACGTTGTTTGAGGTGTTTTGATTATTGGTATAAGTTTGGGTAGTGGTATATGACTTGTTCGTGCTGTTGGTCGAGGTCCCGGAGGCCTCGGGGTGATTTCGGATGATTGACGGAAAGTTAGGAAATTGGGAGTTGCAGCTGAAGTTTATAGCTGCTGTCATAACCGCATCTGCGGTTGGGAAGCCACAGGTGCGAGTCCCGCAGATGCGGAAGCAAGCCGCAGAAGCGGCCAAGAGGGAGGCAGGCGGAGCCGCAGGAGCGGGCTTAAGGACGCATCTGCGATGGCGCAGGTGCGATAGTGTGACTGCAGGTGCGGTCCAGACCATTAAGTGAAAATCCGCAGGTGCGGTAGTTTTGGCCGCAGAAGAGGGCCCGAAGAAGCGGTAATTGGACCGCAGATGCGGTTTTGCTGGGTCAGAACATATATATTTCGCCCTTCGCGAATTTTCGCTATTTTTTCACCTCTTTTCAAACGAGAAGAAGCTGTGGGGAGCATTTTCAAGGGGATTTTCAGAGGGATTCATTGAGGTAAGGTCCTTGGTTCCTAAAACTCGTTCCTATGTTGTTATTTCACTGATTAGGCTTGAAATTTAAGAAAATTTGTGGGTAAGTATTGAAGAAACTAGGGCTTGGTTAATTGGAGAGTTTGAGTGGTGATTTGAGGGACCATTTGAGGTTCGATTTTGGTACTCTTGGTATGGCTGAACTCGTGAGAGTGTGAGGATTCTAAATTTGTAAATTTTACCCGATTCCGAGAAGTGGGCCCGGGGCTATTTTGGTCTTTTTTCCTAATTTCGCGTATTAGCTTAGAATTAATTAGTGGAATCAGTTACTTGAAGTTTTATTTACATTACGCAATTGATTTGAATAGATTTGGGCCATTTGGAGTCGAGTACTCGTGGCAAGAGCGTAGTATCGGGTTGATTTTGAGCCGGTTCGAGGTAAGTGGCTTGCCTAACCTTGTGTGGGGGAACTCCCCTTAGGATTTGGTATTGTTGATATTTGAAATGCCTTGTACGTGAGGTGACGAGTGCGTACTTGTGCTAATTGTTGAAAATTCGATTTTCATTAAGTAACTAAAATTGTGTATCTTTTCTTGTTTATACTTTTTGCAATTTAAGCATGTTGTTAGCTTAGGGAAGCATGTCTAATTGACTTAATTGCTTATTTGCTCAACTGCTTATTTGGATTATATGCAGCATGCTAGGTTAGAAGTACCTGTTTTACCTTGGTGTGAAATTTGATTGAATTGAGTATTCTTCGTGTTGCTGATGTGTATTTACTTTAGGACTACGGGACGGTATCCCGGGAGATCCCCCTGTATGTTTACTTTGGGACTACGGATTTGTATTCCAGGAGATCCCCCTGCACTTTTACATTGGAACTACGGGACTGCACCTGGTACATTCCCCCAGTACTGAGTATCTATATTTGGGACTATGGATCGGAATTTCGGTAGATGCCCGTGCACTATGAGTTGGACTAAGGGAAGGTATCCCTGGAGATCCACTAGATATTTATATTTGGGACTACAGGACGGTATCCTGGGAGATCCCCGGTTGTTATCTCTGTGTGAGCTGTATTCTTTTCCGTGATTATTTTGTCTCTATTATAGCTGTTGTCGTTCTTTCTATCCTGTGTTACTTCTTACTGTTGCACTTAACTATACTGTCTTATTCTATGTTGTTATACCTTGTTTTTCATTTAACCTCAGTAGGGCCCTGACTTTCCTCGTCACTACCCGACCGAGGTTAGGCTTGGCACTTACTGAGTACCGCTGTGCTGTACTCATGCCCTTTCTGCGCATGTTTTTCATGTGCAGATCCAGGTACTCTCACTCAGTCTTATCACCCTTGAGGCGAGGCGCTTTTGTAGAGACTTCGAGGTATATTTTCCGCGTCCACAGACCGAGGAGTCCCTTTCTATTCTCTGTGCTAGTTTAGCCCTTTTGTATGTTTCCTTGTTGATAGACATTTCTGGAGTTAGAGCTTTTTATGTATCTCTTAGCTTGTGATTCATGGGATTTCGGGTTTTGAGAATTGTTCAGTTTTTGAGATCTTGTATTGGTATATGCCGAGCGGCATCTTAAACACTTCTACATTTGTTTATCTTCAGGTTTTATTAGTTTTTTCTGCATTTTGTTCCTTTTCCGCAATTGTTAGGCTTACCTAGTCGTAGAGACTAGGTGCCATCACGACAGTTCACGGAGGGCGAACTTGGGTCGTGACAAGTTGGTATCAGAGCTCTAGGTTCATAGGAGTCATGAATCACAAGCCGATTTATCAGAGTCTCGCGGATCGGTACGGAGACGTCTGTACTTATCTACGAGAGGCTATGTAACTGTTAGGAAAGTTCCACTTCATTTGATTTCCTTGTCGTGCGAGATTTTTGATAGCAAAATTCTAAACTTCTGTCTTCTATTCTCTCACAAATGGTGAGGACATCTGCTACCCGAGATGATCAGGCACCCGCGCCCTCTGCTGGAGCCGTCAGAGGCCGGGGGGGTAGAGGCCGAGGACGCGCACGTGGTGCAGCTAGAGCACCCGTGCGAGCTGCCACCGAGGTGCCACCAGCAGTTCCAGCCGGAGTCCAGACACCTGATACGCCTACTGCTACTACTACTCCAGCACTCCAGGAGACTCTGGTGCAGTTTATGACTATGTACACCACTCTAGCTCAAGCAGGGTTGTTTCCCCTTGCTGCAGCTACATCCCAGGCCGGGAGAGGAGCACAGACTCCCGCTGCCTGCACTCCTGAGCAGCAAGTGCATGTTGATCAGGTCCCAGAGATTATTCCTGTATAGCCGGTAGTACCAGCTCAGCCCGAGGAGAGGGCAGTAGCTTTGAAGGAGGAGCAGAAGAGGCTTGAGAGGTTCAAGAAGTATTAGCCTCCTACATTCAGCGGACTAGCCTCAGATGATGATCTTGGATTTCTAGAGGAGTGCTATCGTATCATTCGTACCATGGGTATATCAGGATCGAGCGGGGTTTCCTTCACTACCTTCCAGCTTTGAGGTGCTGCCTATCAGTGGTGACGTGCTTATGAGTTAGACAGTCCGAATGAGGCAGCTTCCCTGACTTGGGCTCAGTTTTCAGATATGTTCACGAGAGAGTATGTTCCCTAGAGCCTCAAGGACACTTGGCATGCAGAGTTTGAGCACTTGCGCCAGGGTACTATGACTGTCTCGGAGTATGCTGTCCGTTTCACCGACTTTGCTAGGCATGCACCAGCCTTGGTTTCTACTGTTCGCGAGAAGGTTCGCCGGTTTATTGAGGGGCTTATTCCCAGTATCAGGTCCAGCATGGCTCGTGAGTTGGAGATGGATATTTCTTATCAGCAGGTGGTGAGCATTGCAAAGAGGATTGAGGGTATGCATGCTAGGGATAGAGAGGAGAGGGAGGCCAAGAGGTCTCGAGAGTCGGGCCATTATTCTGGTACCCGTGCCCCAGCTGAAGGTCGTCATGGTAGGGGTTATATGAGTCGCCCTGTTCATTCAGCTCTTCCAGCAGCCAGTGAATTCCAGCTCCTCCCAGACCTCAGGAGCCTTATTATGTGCCACTAGTATCTAGTGCGCCTCCTGCACGGGGTACTTCCAGTGGTCAGTCCAGCAGACTTGGCCCGAGCCAGTCACAGCCGCCACGTCCTCCCAGAGCTTGTTTTGAGTATGGTGACACACGCCATATGGTGAGGGATTGCCCCAGACTTAGGAGGGGTGCACCTCCACAGACTTCTCAGCCACAGCGCGCCCCGCAAAGTTCTCAGGCTATGATCACAGCACCAGTTGCCACCCCACCTGCTCAGCCCGCTAGAGGTGGAGGTCGGGGAGGTAGAGGTCGCCCTCGATGGGGAGGCCAGGCCAAATACTATGCCTTTCCTGCCCGTACTGAGGTTATCGCCTCCGATTCTATCATCACAGGTACTATCTTGGTCTGTCACAGAGATGCATCGGTTCTATTCGATCCAGGCTTCACTTATTCTTGTGTGTCCTCTTATTTTGCCTCGTATTTGGGCGTATCTCGGGATTCTTTGAGTTCTCCTGTTTATGTTTCTACTCCTGTTGGAGATTCTCTTGTTGTGGACCGCGTTTATCGGTCGTGTTTGATTGCTCTTAGTGGTTTTAAGACCAGAGCCGATTTGTTATTGCTCAGCATGGTAGACTTTGATGTTATTCAGGGCATGGACTGGTTGTCGCCCCATTATGCTATTCTTGATTGTCATGCAAAAACCGTGACGCTGGCTATGCCAGGTGTACCGCGAGTAGAGTGGAGGGGTACTTTAGATCATACTTCCAGTAGAGTTATTTCATTCCTTAAGGCTCAGCGTATGGTTGAGAAGGGGTGTGACGCGTATCTAGCTTATGTGAGAGATGTCTGTATTGATACCCCTACAGTTGATTCAGTCCCAGTAGTACGGGATTTCTCTGAGGTATTTCCAGCTGACCTTCCGGGCATGTCGCCCGATAGAGATATTGATTTTGGCATTGATTTGTTGCCGGGCACTCAGCCCATTTCTATTCCTCAGTACCATATGGCTCCTCCTGAGTTGAAGGAGTTGAAGGAGTTGAAAGAGCAGTTACAGGAATTGCTTGATAAGGGTTTCATTCGGCCCAGTGTATCACCTTGGGGTGCTCCTGTCTTATTTGTGAAAAAGAAGGATGGTTCTATGCGTATGTGTATTGATTATCGCCAATTGAACAAGGTTACAGTGAAGAACCGTTATCCTTTGCCCCGTATTGATGACCTGTTTGATCAGTTACAGGGTGCTATTGTGTTTTCTAAGATTGACTTGCATTCAGGCTATCATCAGTTGATGATTCGGGAGCCAGATATCCCGAAGACTGCCTTCAGGACTCGATATGGTCATTACGAGTTCCTTGTTATGTCATTTGGGCTGACCAATGCCCCAGCAGCCTTCATGCATTTGATGCACAGTGTATTCCGGCCATATCTTGATTCATTCATCATTGTCTATATTGACGACAATCTAGTATATTCCCGGAGTCGGGAAGATCATGAGCAGCACCTGAGGACGGTGCTCCAGACTTTGAGAGAGAAGAAACTATATGCTAAGTTCTCGAAATGTGAGTTTTGGTTGGATTCCGTGGCATTCTTAGGTCACGTGGTTTCGAGTGAGGGTATTCAGGTGGATCCGAAGAAAGTGGAGGCAATACAGAGTTGGCCCAGACCATCCTCAGCTACAGAGATCCACAATTTTCTTGGCTTGGCGGGTTATTACCGTCGATTTGTTCAGGGATTTTCATCTATTGCAGCACCTATGACCAGGCTGACCCAGAAGGGTACTCCGTTCCAGTAGACGGAAGAGTGTGAGGAGAGCTTTCAAAAGCTCAAGACAGCTTTGACTACAGCCCCAATTTTGATATTGCCTACCAGTTCAGGGTCTTATACTATCTATTGTGATGCCTCGATGGTTGGCCTTGGAGCGGTATTGATGCAGGATGGTAGGGTGATTGCCTACGCGTCCAGATAGTTGAAGGTACATGAGAAGAATTATCCTGTCCATGATCTCGAGTTAGCTGCTATTATTCACGCCTTGAAGATCTGGCGTCATTATTTGTACGGTGTGCCTTGTGAGATTTATACTGACCACCGGAGTTTGTAGCATCTGTTCAAGCAGAAGGACCTTAATTTGCGACAGAGGAGGTGGTTAGGGCTGCTGAAGGACTATGATATCACTATTTTGTACCACCCGGGCAAGGCCAATGTGGTGGTCGATGCTTTGAGCCGCCGGGCAGAGAGTTTGGGGAGTTTGGCCTATTTACCAGCAATAGAGAGGCCCATGGCGATGGATGTTCAGGCCTTAGCCAGCCAGTTTGTGAGATTGGATCTTTCGGAGCCCAGTCGGGCTCTAGCTTGCGTGGTCTCTCGGCCTTCCTTGTTTGATCGTATCCGGAGCGTCAATTTGATGACCCTCATCTGCTTGTCCTCAAGGACAAAGTTTTGCATGGCGATGCCAGAGATGTGACTATTGGTGATGATGGGGTATTGAGGATGCAGGGTCGGGTTTGTGTACCCAATGTTGATGGACCTCGAGAGTTGATTCTAGAGGAGGCCCATAGTTCGCGGTATTCCATTCATCTGGGTGCCGCGAAGATGTACCAGGATTTGAGACAGCACTATTGGTGGAGGCGGATGAAGAAAGATATAGTTGGGTTTGTAGCTCGGTGCCTTAATTGTCAGCAGGTGAAGTATGAGCACCAGAGACCGGGTGGATTGCTTCAGTAGATAGATATTCCGGAGTGGAAGTGGGAGCGGATCACCATGGACTTCGTAGTCAGGCTCCCGCGGACTTTGAGGAAGTTCGATGCCATTTGGGTGATTGTGGATCGGCTGACCAAGTCTGCGCATTTCATTCCTGTGAGTACTACCTATTCTTCGGAGCGGTTGGCGGAGATTTATATTCGGGAGATTGTCCGTCTGCATGGCATTTCAGTTTCCATCATTTCAGATAGAGGTACTCAGTTCACATCACGATTCTGGAGGGTCGTACAGCATGAGTTAGGTACTCGGGTGGAGTTGAGCACAGCATTTCACCCTCAGACGGACGGGCAGTCCGAGCGCACTATTCAGATTCTTGAGGATATGCTCAGTACGTGTGTGATTTAGTTTGGAGGGTCTTGGGATCAGTTCTTGCCATTGGCGGAGTTTGCCTACAACAACAGTTATCAGTCCAGCATTCAGATGGCACCGTATGAGCCGGTGTATGGGAGAAGATGTAGATCTCCAGTTGGTTGGTTCGA
Source organism: Nicotiana attenuata (assembly GCF_001879085.1). Lineage (NCBI taxonomy): Eukaryota > Viridiplantae > Streptophyta > Magnoliopsida > Solanales > Solanaceae > Nicotiana > Nicotiana attenuata. The sequence continues at coordinate 21,889,444 of NC_031994.1, read as the reverse complement.
GC
>NC_031994.1:21848998-21884643 GCF_001879085.1 Nicotiana attenuata | reverse complement strand
GTGTACTCATGCCCTTTCTGCGCATGTTTTTCATGTGCAGATCCAGGTACTCTCACTCAGTCTTATCACCCTTGAGGCGAGGCGCTTTTGTAGAGACTTCGAGGTATATCTGCCGCGTCCGCAGACCGAGGGGTCTCTTTCTATTCTCTGTACTAGTTTAGCCCTTCTGTATTTTTCCTGTTGATAGACATTTCTGGAGTTAGAGCTTTTTATGTATCTCTTAGCTTGTGATTCATGGGATTCCGGGTTTTGGAAATTGTTCAGCTTTTGAGATCTTGTATTGGTATATGCCGAGCGGCATCTTAAACACTTCTACATTGTTTATCTTCAGTTTTTATTAGTTTTTTCCGCATTTTGTTCCTTCTCCGCAATTGTTAGGCTTACCTAGTCGTAGAGACCAGGTGCCGTCACGACAGTTCACGGAGGGTGAACTTGGGTCGTGACACAAAAATATAAGGTTTTTAAATCCTTTGAAGTTTTTACTCAAAATTCCAAATATAAAGCTTTTAAAGCCTTTGAAATTTATTCAAATACTATTTTTATAAGATTGCTTTTATGTTTTACATTTTTACTTTATCTTAATATAAATTACGATAGTTATACAAATACACACAAAAAAAATTAAATAAAACCGGCCCGGCCCGAAACCGTTCCGATTCAAATTTTCGCCGGCGAGGTTCGGAATAGGTAAAATCGGTATTTTGAAACCGGTACGGAGACCGGCCGGTCTCCTTTTCCTCTTGCCCGGACCGGCCCCTTAACACTCATAGTTCACACTAATGGTTGGTTATCATGTAATTGTTATAATATCATTCAAAAACCATTACCGAATTAACTTGATATTATTTTATATCACATGAATAGACGACAACATCTGCAATACGATGCAAGACCGGAAAAAAATAACAAAGAATTTACAATATGATGAAAGAACAGTCATATTAAAAGAATAATAGCAAAAAAAAATGTATTAGTAGATTAGTTATCTTAACTAGTTGAATTCTATTGATTAGAATCTAAACCATTTCATTTAGTCTCTTATAACTAAAGATCAGTCTAGTCTTGTTCAAACTTTACCTCCGTAAAAGAGCAACTAAAAGGTCCTAAAAACGTTGAATTATCATGTTAAGCATATAACATAGAATACAACCACATATCTGATTATTAAATCACTAATTGGACCTACATTTAGAGAAATAAATTGATCAAAGAAAACAAAATTACCTGACCAAATTGAGGTAAGCTATAACTGTGGAGATTGTAAGTAAAGGTTCTGAACCTAATAGTACAAAAATATTTGGGACATTAAGCTCTTAGAAACAAAGTCACAAATCATAGCATTGATACTCTAATAAATACAGTTTCAAAGTTACCATCATCAAAGTGCTAGAGATATTTTTCAAAGAACATAAAATATAAAAGTTACATGATCTCATAATTTGGAAAGGTTTCCATTTTGGAATATCGATGGACTACCAAAACAACAATTCGCTAAAAGCAAAAGATGAGTAGATGACAAAAAAATACACACACATAGTTTGATACGAAGTACTATCATCTATCACAAATGAATGTACTCCAATAAAAAATGCAGTTCTTGTTAATAGTAATAATCTTAAAAAAAATTAATAATACTTTATCTCTTCCCAATTAATAAGTGTACTTTAATATTTTGGGGTGTCTAAAATTATCTCCACAGCTCTCTACATAACTCTTCAACTCTCTAAATGTTTGAAAGAGTATTGTCTGATTTTTTGCCTTGTACATACTTACACCCATTGGCGTAGCTACCTTGGATTTTTTTGCCTTGTACATACTTAGACCCAGTGGCGTAGCTACCTTGCCATAAGGGTGGTCAAGCAAACATCCTTTATCAATATACAGATGTCACAACTCAAAATCCACCAAAGTCATGATAGCGCCTAACACTGCTGGCTAGGCAAGCCAACAACAAAATATGTGGAAATAGACTTCAACAACAGTAATATAGTATCGATAGTAGAATAACATAAATAGCTGAAGTCAAATAACAGCACCAGCAAAACCATCCCAAAATCTAGTTCATTGAGTGCATGATCTCTATAGAATAAGACATAGCGGGCCTAACCTCGGATCGTGCTATAATAATAGGTTGAGCTATACCAGCTGATAGAACTCCTGGAGTCTGAAATCCCAGAACCATCTGTTTTGGAGTGTGGGTAGGGGGTCTGAGCTCCTCACCTAGGCTGGAAAGTAGATGGTGCCATAGCAAGTACACTCCCTTGAGCCATGCTCCCAACCATACGGACCAAAGCGTCCTGAGGCACTGGGGTAGCAATGAACTCCTCTAGGACCTGAGTTGGTCCTACCAGCTTATCTTGAACTGGAGTATGCTCACCATCGGGAGCTATATGTGGCTCAACTAATGCTACTCTAGCACGAGCGTGAATAGCTGTAGGTGATGCTGCACGCATTCTAGTTTGGCTATAGTTCTGCCCCTGCATCGGCCTCTTCCTCTAATGGCAACCACAACTTGGGGCTCCGACTCCTACTCAACTACGATTAGCCACGTGTCCTCCCCATCTGTGAGAGAATATAAGGATAATTGATAGAATATAAGGGTCTACCAAACTCTATAGAGAACCAGGTTCTCTATCATATTCAACAGTATACACACACACGCACGACAGTAAGTAAATGACAAGAGGAATTTTACGTGAAAAATTCCCAGCTCAACGGGATTAAAAACCACGACCTACCCTTGTAGGATTTCAGCTTCACTACTGAGCAACTTTTAGATTACAACCTATGCAACTTAGGAATTAAACTCTTAATCTCTCACTAACTTGTAACACACCTATTACAAGCCACTTTGCAATAACTCTATTAAAAAGACTGTAAAACTTGACTAACTCTAGTCAAGACTTAAACACACCGGTTTAAGGTTTACAAGGGTTTCCTATAGAATGCTTCTTAAACAAGCGAGATAGGAATTTCAATTTAAGACTATTACAAAGTTACAACTCAATTAAGGACATATAATAACTCTATGTGGGAACTGGTCAGTAGTTATTTTGTTCTTTGTTCTTGAAGCACTTGACACTTGCTGGCTGAATGGTCACGTGAGTGAGCTCTCTAAAATCTGTAAGTGTTGAAGTGTTTTTATTTTACCTCCCTTGATTGTATATATACGTGTGTGACATCACTTACAATGATGTAAGCAAGGTAGGTAAAAAGTCTTCCATGGAAAGTTGACTGCTGGATTGTCCCTGCACTGTAGCCTCTGCAGGTAGCAACTTTCCAGCTGGAGAGTTGACTTCGTGCAGTCTCCTCGGGAACAGGTAGGTACCTGTTCCCTCAGCTATTTCTTCCACTCTGAAGAGTTGAATCTTGTCCCATGCTGAGTCCCAACCTGGAACCTTGTGATCTTAAGGTCTTGTAAATGTGTAACAACTTCCTTATCTGATTTTGAATAGTAAGTTTGTTAGATCATCACATTATAAGGCAAAGTAATTATGACCAAAGTACTTGTAACCTTTCAATTTTCCCCTTTTTGATGATAACGAACTCATAAATGAAAAAACCAGAAAAATCTTATATAACTAGACTGTGAACCAGAAAGACCTTAAGTTTCCCATGAATCTGAATCTCTGTATTCCCTCAAAAATGAGTTCCCCCTGAATTTGTATTTCTCTCCCCTTCAGATCATTATTCATTTATGCTGATTTTTTTTATTCAATTAAATCTTCCCCTTTTGGCATCATAAAAAGCACAGAATAGGTTAGTAGCATAAAGAAGTCTAGCATAGTCAACTCATGCCACTTGTATGCACACAACATGATAGAAAACAGAAACAAAGGAGCAGCATCATAAATAGCAAAAAGGAAATCACTTTCATTAGCCAGAGTTGGACTTATACAGGCGGAAGCAGATTCATTGTTTTCATCCACAGTCTAAAACAAAAAAAAATGCCAGAAACAACAAATCATCACCAAAATCAACTTAAGAAGATAGACACTAGAAACTGGACAATGAGGGGACGTTCCTTAGGGGACACTTGAGGAGGGGGCTTGGAAGAGGAAGCAAGGGTTTGGAGGACAAAATCCATGCGAGCATTCGTGGATAGTTGCTCATTGAGCAGTCTTTCTTTCAGGTCCCCCACCTGTTTCCTAAGTTCAGCATTCTCCTTTCTTAGGCGTGCAACTTCTGAGCTGTGAGAACTACTGGAACCAGGTGCCTCTTGCAACTGACTGAACTAACTCACAAGAATCACGTTCCTAGCCTTCAACTTCCAGATCTCCTCTGTGGCACTATTTTGAGCATTTATCAGTTGAGATATTGTGGAAGTGCTTTCAACTCCTCCGATTTTGTCAATACACTCACACTCCTCAAGAGTAGTTTTCGAAAAGGATTGCTTTTTGGTGCCCACTTTGGCCTGACCCGAAGGTACTTTGAAAAACTCAAATACCTTTCTGAGAAGGAACCCATTAGGCAGTCCAAGATTCCCATCTCTAAGGTTTTCTACCTTCTGCATATGCTCAATCATTATCGCAGGCAAATTGATGGTGGTGAAATTATCCAAGGATTCCATAAGGAATAGGTCAGCTTTGGATACAACAGATCATCTTTCAGCGCGGGGAAGCAATACTTTGTTAACCATCTCAAAGAGCAACTGATATACTGGAAGGAGTGCCTTCTTATGAACCTGTTCCCCATGTTGTACTGCCTTGTTCCTGACAATGGCGTTTCTGAAGTTTGGTGTGCAGGCTCCCTTAACAGATGATAGTCCTTCGGCAGGAACACCCAGAACTGACCCCAATAAGGTAGAGTCCATCACTATGTCTACCATATTTATCAACACACAGATTTGATCACCATCTACTATGAAGAGGCTGGTGTAGAAACTCCGTACCTCCTCCTCATACACTATAGGAGCCTCACTTGTAAACAGATTGGTCCACCGTTGAGAATCACAAATGTCCAATAATTATCTCGTCCCAGCCATCTCTAGAATGTCAGAGGCAAATATACGGCCCCACAGTACTTTTTGATTCCCCAACTTCCTTTTCTCTGACCTCAGAGACCCACTAGCTTTTGCTTTCTTGATGGAACTAGGTTCCTCATCATCATCATCCCTTTTTCTTTTCACTGACTTGCCAACAGACTTTTCCTTCTCCACTGACTTGTTTTGTATATGTTCACCAGATTTTTCCACTTCTTCTTCATTAGACTTGTCACCACTCTCCTTCACTATCTTGTCACCAGAATTTTTTACCAACTTTTCACTGGAAGCAGCATCAGCACTCTTGGAAGGACTCTCAACAACCTTAGAAGTTTGCCATTTGGATTGAGAGAGAGAGAGTGATTCTACCTTGAAGACTTGCGGGTCAGGGAACTCGGTTCCTCTTTTGTTTCCTCATCCACATCAGCTATAGGGACATCCTTTTCTTGTATAACTTTTCCATCCTTGACCAAGCTTCTCCTTCTCCGACTCCTTTTACTCTTATTGAGAGCAGACTTTAGAGCCTCTTTTTTCTGCAACCATGTAGTGGGTCGCTTAAGACGTGTCTCTGAAGTTACCACTGGCTTAGTCCTAGCCCTGATAAAACTAGCATATGCCAAATCATCTGTGTCTTCTGCACTGTCAGGATTCGTCTCAGGCACCACCATAGTTAAAGGCTCAGCATAGAAGTGGGGAGAAGGAGCAGGATCAACATTGGCCAAGGGGAGGTGACTCCTGACCTGGATCCTCCACGGAGGGATTAGGTTCATCATTTGGGACCCCAGTAGTATCATCTTGGATTGGTTGTTCAAATGGAACAAGTGATCCCCAGTCTTCTGTGAACTGAGGCTCTTCCTCCTGAAACTCAGACATTCATCCACCTTCCTCTACAACAATCCCTTCTGAAGCAATAGAGAGAATATTTTCTATCCCCTCTCTTTCTTGTGGTTTCATGGAAATTTCAGCAGAAGAAGGAGTGATACCTGAAGAATCATGGCCAGTCATGGTTGTCTCTGTCTCTCCATGACTAATCACTGGATTTTCACTCGAGTGTCAACCGTGGAGAGGGTTGACGATTCTTGAGCAAGGTTCCCCTATTTACCCTATTCACTTTGTTGACTCTGTTTGACCGGTGAGACTGGATAAGGACAAACATTCTCAGACTTGCTCAGATAAGGAGCAGACTCGGAGTGGGTAGGAGAGGGAATAGAGTGTAGAGGAGACTCTGTTTTAGAGTTTGGACTAGTGATTGTGTTGGGGGAGGAGTTTACTGCTGGAATGCTGACTTGTGAGGACTTCAATCACGGTGTTGGCGGGCACAACGAAGGTTGCTTGATTTTCAGACATGGTGAGACTGTATTCGTAGGGTTGTGATGTTGATTTATTTATGATGAGGGACCGGTTCTAAAACGGCGGCAACCCTTTTTCTTGGGGAGTTGTATCGATCAAAAAAAAGTGTGAAGCTTTAGATGAAAAGACACATCTTAAAGATACTGTCACGCTGATGATGATATGGCATTGTTTTTGTCTATTTTAAATTGTGTATGAAAGAACAAAGAAGCTACTAACCTATATCAGGAAAACCAGGTTCCCTGATAGGTCTGGCAAGTGAGTTTAACCCCTTATTCAACATGCACTGCAACATCTGTTTCTGTAGTCATCATGCGTGTCTACCTGTAACACTATAGAGGTGAGTTAGATTTAGCCAAACAACACTTTAGCTAGATTTTACTTGACTATGACTTTCATAACTAATCATGAGGAACCAAGTTCTCAGTTGGGTTTTAATCATCCCCTAGTGCAAGGTGATTTTTCTCAGAATGCTTTCTTCCAAGGGCTTTTGGTGAAGATGCCGCAACTTTGTCTTCAGCAATCCATGTATCTGGCCCTCTTGAGTTGGACTCAAGTTCTTCCAATTTTCTGCTTGGTCCACGGCATTTGTGCACAGTAGGAGGCTGTGATACATATCCTGCTTCAGCTGTTGAGTGCCTCTGAATTTTGCTTCCTTGAGTCTCATGAGATAAGACAAGAACCCAGAGACTTTCTCATTTCAGGCGAGTTTTTCCTATCCATTACTTGAAGGATAGTAGAGAATCAGATCGTATGTTCCTCTAAGATATCTCAAAAGTCTTACACCAGCCTTCAGACAGAACCCAACTCTGAGCATGATGTCTGGTCTACTTGTAGTGAGATACAGAAGTGATTACACCAGGCTTCAGATAGAACCCAACTCTGAGCACGAAGTCTGGTCTACTTGTACTGAGATACAAGAGTGATTTAGTGATGTCTCTATGCATGGTTTGATTTAGAGGAGAACCAGGTTCATCTATGTCTAAGCGTGTAGCTGTGACAATGGGAGTGTTGATGACCTATGATGGTTCTATGCCAAAACCTTTTTCAACAACTAGTTTTTCAGCTTCAGTTGTTCTAGACGCGGGACTAGGTTCCTTGCTGGCATGTGCGTTCTCCACCTTGATCAGTATTTCTGTTCTCTCTTGAGACGAGTACATCAGGAAGATTCCTCCATCTCTTTTACCATCAGATTTTCAAATCTAATCTTCCCCATTGTTGAGAGCATAACAATTGTACCCAGATATCCTCAATTGAGTCAGCAACTTTGGTGAAGATGTTTGCAATTCCTCTATCAAATAATATTGACCGTGCCCAATCTTCAAGAGTCCTTTTCTTCTTTTCCACAACTCCATTTGAGGTGGTGTTCTTGGAGCTAAGCGGTTGAGTAATCCCTCTTTGAGTACATCATACATCCACTATTGCATTATCCAAACCTCTTCCATGATCTGATCTGATGCAAGCCACGTTTTTTTCTATCTATACCTAGATCTTTTTGACAAAAGCCACAATTACTTGAAAGATCTCATCCTTGGTAGTCAACTTGGTCAGATCATGAACCAGGCCCTCTAGGGCCAGTTTATTTAGTGATGAAACACCTGCATGTTCGGGCCTTCTGTCCCATAGTTCAACATTGTTTTCAACAACTCTCAACCAACTTATATCACCGCTCTATAGAGGCTCAAACCCAGCAACACAAGTATTCTTGTGTCTTTTGGCTACAACATCACCTCACTAGTCCCAGGATTTGAGATTGCGCATATCCTGAACAAGAATTTCACTTTATTTCCCTTGACACGTGTCTTCCCACTCCTAAAGTGTACCTCTTTTAGCTATTTTCAAAAGGGTACACTGTCTCCTTGCAGGGTTTTAATGAAGGAAAATTGATCGTATTTCCAGTCCTGTTCTTTGAGCAGCCATTGTTCGTTTGTCATTGTTGGCTGCTCACATTCACTGCTCTCTACACAAGGAAATCAAGGGTTAGATTTAGGAACCCAAACAAGTTTGGGTCCCTTGTTAAGAGAAAAGAGATGAATGAGTACTTTCTTAGTCCAAGCAGGCAAAATGCATTTCCTGTTTGACGAACCAGGTCCTCTAGAAGTAGTTACTCTCTTAGCAAAAACTTTATTTTTTTGATGAGACTGAACCCTGGCCATGCAGTTTTCCTTGAGGTGCCCATTGTTACCACAGTGGGTACATGGCCAGTTATCGGTTACAGTAACGTACTTGCTATGAGGGTTGTAAGGAATATTTTTCCTTTGAAACCCAATCATCTGCCTGTTTCCCCCACTGTTGGTGTACATGGCAGTTATAGCATCAGAGGACCAGGTCCACTTAAGCAATTTTTCAAGGTCACTCTTTACCTTCCCTAGTTCTTCTTGAAGCTGTTTGTTTTTCTCAAGCTCAGCACAAAGACTAGACTTCACCATATTCAATTCATTTTCAAGCTTAATGTGTACCTCACTTGCAACTTCCTTTCCCTTTTCAGAATTTCCAAGCTTATTCATCATTTTAAGTTCCTCAATTGTTTCTTTCAAGTCTACTACCACCACTACTAGGTCATCTCTTTCTTGCTCAATGATGGCAACTCTCGGTCAAGGTTTCTTTTTCTTTACTTGCACACTCAATGGTTTCTTTTAAGCCCACCAGAACAACCATTAGATCATCTCTTTCATGCTCTATACTAGCAATTTTCTCTTCTAAGGCATTCTTATCCCCTTTTAGGTTCTCTATTGTTTCTTTCAAATTGACTACAATGACTACTAAGTCATCTCTGGTTTGCTCAGCTTCCCCTAGTTCCATAGTTAATGCATCTTTATCATTGATGAGACTATGGTATGCATCAATTAACACATTTGCTAATGACATGAGTTTTTTAGGAGAGTAAGATTTCAGATTTCTCCGAACATCCAGAAAGTTTACCTCATCACCGTCGTCATCTTCATCGTCATCAGATTGAGCCATTAGAGCAAAGGTTGAGTCATACTCTGATGTTTCATTTTCCACTACCATCTTTGAACTGCCACCATGGTCGTCTTCTTCTTCATATTCGCTGAAGGAGTCTCCCCATGCAGCAAGAGCTTGTTTTACAACATTGTCAGCATCATTCTTCCTCTTGAAGCGTTTGTCAGGAACCTGGTTCCTCTTGGCTGCTTTGTCAAAGTTGTTATTGTACTGATCTTGCTTTAAGAGGGGGCAATCCTTGATGAAGTGCCCTGAATTTCCACATTTATGATAGAGGTCATAATTTCTTGGCTTGCTAGAACTTCCCCTTTTTGGAATGCCTCCATTCCTGCGAACCATCTTCTGGAATCTTTTTTTCAAGTAGGCCATGTCCCCGTCTTCACCACTTGAGTCATTGCTGTCCGTCTTGAGGACTAGGTTCTTTTCCCTCTTGGGCTCTCTTCTTTCATTGCCCTTCTTCTTCATTTCATAAGTTTTCAAGTTTCCAACAAGTTCATCCATGGTCAGTGTCTGCAAGTCCTTAGACTCTGTGATGGCGTTAACTTTACTTTCCAAGAACTAGGCAGTACACTAAATTCTGACAAGCTTGTTTCTCGGAATACTTTCACCAAGAGAGTGAAGCTCATTGATGATGGGGGTGAATCGAGGATGCATATCTTGGATGGATTTATCATCTTTCATTCGGAAAAGCTCATATTCAGTTGTGAGCATATCAATCTTGGATTGCTTCACCTGAGATGTTCCCTCGTGAGCTGCCTGAAGAGCTTCCCAGATCTCTTTTGCTGATTGACATGCTAATATCCTGTTATATTCATCAGAACCAATGCCACAATCAAGAATTTTCTTGGCACGAAAGTTCTTTTCTTGGATTTTCTATCAGCGTCATTGAATTCTTTTCTGGTCTTGGGGATGACTACACCCGATTCACCAAGATTTTCATAGGGATAAAGGGTCCGTCACATATAACATCCCATAGCTCAAAATCTTCAGCCATGCTGAAGTCGTGCATCCTTGTTTTCCACCATCCATAATATTGCTCGTTGAACCTTAGAGGTCTGTAAGTAGACTGGCCTTCTTCGAAGTTTGGAGGAACAGCCATGAGGATCCTTTCTAGGTGTTAACCTGATAGAAAGAACCTGCTCTGATACCAATTGATAGAATATAAGGGTCCACCAAACTCTATAGAGAACCAGGTTCTTTATCAGATTCAACAGTACACGCACACACACGCACGACAGCAAGTAAATGAGAGGAATTTTACGTGGAAAATTCCCAGTTCAACGGGATTAAAAACCACGACCTACTCTTGAAGGATTTCAACTTCACTACTGAGCAACTTTTAGATTACAACCTATGCAACCTAGGAATTAAACTCTTAATCCCTCACTAACTTGTAACACACCTATTACAAGCCACTTTGCAATAACTCTATTACAAAGACTTTGAAACTTGACTAAATCTAGCCAAGACTTAAACACACAGGTTTAAGGTTTACAAGGGTTTCCTACAGAATGCTTCTTAAACAAGCGAGATAGTAATTTCACTTTAACACTATTACAAAGTTACAACTAACCTAAGGACATATAATAACTCTATATGGGAACTAGTCCGTAGTTGTTTTGTTCTTTGTTCTTGAAGCACTTGACACTTGCTGGCTGAATGGTCACGTGAGTGAGCTCTCTAAAATCTCTAAGTGTTCAAGTGTTTTTATTTTACCTCCCTTGATTGTATATATACATGTGTGACATCACTTACAATGATGTAAGCAAGGTAGGTAAAAAGTCTTCCCTGAAAAGTTGACTGATGCACTGTTCCTGCACTGTAGCATCTGCAGGCAGCAACTTTCCAGTTGGATAGTTGACTTCGCGCAGTCTCCTCGGGAACTGGTAGGGACCTGTTCCCTCAGTTTCCTTCCACTCTGAAGAGTTGAATCTTATCCCATGCTGAGTCCCGGCCTAGAACCTTGTGATCTTAAGGTCTTGTAAATGTGTAACAGGTTCCTTATCTGGTTCTGGATAGTAAGTTTGTTAGATCATCAAAACATAAGGCAAAGTACGTATGACTAAAGTACTTGTAACCTATCAAGGATAAAGATTCAAACTTCATCACATGATAGAGAATGAAAGAATATGAAGTTTCCTAAATGTCTCACAGCCTCTCGAAGATAAGTGACGAGCTTAAAACAGACTATATAAATAAGCTCGTGCTACGTCAAAGATAGTATAGATAGTTATCGTCTCCATATAGATTGGACTAAATATTTTCAAGTAATTTCTAGTTAAATACTATCCAGGATGATTAACACTTTGATTTGGGGATGATTAATATTACAACTAACAAACTAAAATTAAAGCAAATAACAATTGATTGCGGATAACTATAGATTAGTAAAATTGTGTTGTCAGTTTGAAAAATAAGAGTTATGACATGATAGGTGAAAGAATATTATCCTAGATTTGATAAACTTCACTCATAATTAGGGGTGCTCATAAAAACCCGAATAACCGAACCAAATCGAAAACCAAACTAAACCGACTAAAAAACCGATACTTTTTAGTTTGGTTTGGTTTTGGTTTTGAATTTTAAAAACCGATCAAATTTGGTTTGATTTTGGTTTTAATAAAAAAAAACCGATAAAAACCCGAACCAAACCGACTATAGGAGTAGCTATTTCAAATTTATTATTACACCTATATATATGTATATTTTTATACAAAGTTTCAAGAATTTAATGGTAAATGTTAATAGTTTGAACTTTTAGTATAGTTCTTTACCTTTACATTCTAGTTTGATTGGTACTTTCTTTTGTTAGGTGTAAAAATCCATTTTGTGTTAAAAATAATATATTTTTAATTGAGTCCTTAAATTATTAATCACTATTTGATTCAGTTATCATCAATATATCTTGGTAAATACTAGATTTCTCAGAGGGAAATTGATTTGATAGTGTTACATTGAAAATGTGGTCGCCGGAATATGTGTTTGCTAGTGTATGTCTTATATTTAAGAAAAACCGACAAATAACCGAAAAAACCGAAAAACCGACAAAACCCGACATAAACCGAATCAAGAAAAAACCGACTTAACTGGTTTGATTTGGTTCTAATATTTGAAGAACAAACTTACTTGATTCGGTTTCTTTTAAGGGAAAAACCGATTCAAACCGAACCATGGACACCCCTACTCATAATGTTCTATTGATTCTCACGATTCAACATGTTATTATCTTATTATTCTGATTCAAATTCCTCTCTCGATTAAACCTAAATCCTTCAAATAAGATAATATAAAGTGCAATAAAACTTGCAAGAATATATTTGTAAGAATGGTCTAAGAGAAACTTCTCGCGAATATTTCTCAATCTTAATTCAAACGGTAGATCACAAAGCTCTTTCGATTACTTCAAAGAAGTACCAAAATAAATTAAGGCATGCGTTGCAACAATATTCAATATTATGCTCTTTTGCTGGTTAAAAACACGATAATAAATAAAATCACACAATAGTCAAATTGATAGATAACAATCAAGTCACCAAATCATGTCAAATTCTTAGGTAAACTACTCCATAATCATAGAGGAAGTCATTACAAATAGAGTTAAAGAATAAAGAAACATCAATCAAACATCACAATGCAAACTCCCTATTGAATTGGGGAAAAGATGATGAGATCTTGTGTCTTGAAGCCTTGAATGTTCTCCAATAGCTCCCTAGGTCCAAATCCTCTAAAATCGTATTTTTGTGTATTTATACTATGTAGGAACGGGCCCGGATGAAACTACCCTCTCTGAGCCAAAGTGAAAAAAGTTGGACGAATAATTACACTATACGTGGCGCGCCATACGCCGTGCACGTAGAATATTTCAGAGAACTAACTTTTTCACTCTACAGGAATTTTGCATTAACGCGGTGCGCCATGTGGCATGGTAGTGTATTTGTTTCAAAGTAGGAACTTTTCTCAATTTTTGATATCTAGACTTGGTCCTCAAACACAATCCCGACTTAATTCCACGGGCTTCTACTCATATTTCAAAGCTCCAATTCATCCATTTTATCTCCAAACTTGCTTTTCAAACATACGAAATAAGTACAAAATATTAACAATTAGGCTCAACTACGATTAAAGTGCAGCAATTAGAGCGCAAAAGGTAGCTAAAAACTTGGGTTTCTAGCTTACCATCAACACCCCGCACTTAAACCATTACTCGTCCTCGAGTAATAAAAACTACACTTCAATAGAGACGACTTTTTCAAGCAACTCTCCTAACTCATCATGCCAAGAAAGTAAGAATATTTAAAACAGACAAAGTACCATGCCATAACATCATAGCCTCAAGCCTCAACTCACACGCACCACGTATTTTTCTAAAATCGGTCACTTACTCTAACACAGAGGCCAAAGACATTATCTTTTCTTCGCAGATCATGTGCCCTCACACCAAAAATAGAGAGTAGTTCAACACACAATAAATTTCAAGAGCAATTAGGAACTCAAGATAGAAAAAATTCACTCACTCTTAGAAATAAGATTCATGTGCTATAAAAGACGTATTATAGGCTTGCCCGTAGTGTAATACTCTACTAATTTGAGCTCATTCAGTAAAGGATAAAGTAGGACTTAATTTTGTTGTAATGAAGGTGTCACGACCCGGATTTCCCACCCTCGGGAGTCGTGATGGCGTCTACTAATGGGACCTAGCAAGCCAACCTTACATAATTACTACACGTTCATATTTCTTCTCTTTAACAAAATACCTGACGATAATATGATAACAGCGGAATTTCAAATAAATAAGCGGAAGTCAACAGTAATATATCTTAAGACTACGTCTATTACAGCTTTCAAAACCTCAAATACCCCAAAACCTGGTGTCACAGTGTCACAGACTGTCTAAGAGTCACTATATACAAGGTCTGAAGAAAATACATTAAACTGTTTCCGAACAAAGAAAATGAAACAGGGAATAGAGATAGAGGGAGACGCCAGGGCCTGCGGACGCCTGCAGGTCTACCTTGGGTCTCCGGGTGGACTGAAGGAAGCCCTCCTACTACTGTCCGAAAGCTGCTCCTGGATCTGCACACAGTGCAGAGTGTAGTATCAGCACAACCGACCCCATATGCTGGTAAGTGCCTAGCCTAACCCCGGCGAAGTAGTGACGAGGCTAGGACCAGACTACCAAATAAACCTGTGCAGTTATATAATATACAGCGGAAAATAAAGCAGAAATAAACAAGTAAAGATGGGAGGGGAAAACATGCTGCGGGGAAGATAACAGTTCCGAAATAAGCATCAAGTAGGGAAAAGGGACAACATAACTAAAATGTCAACAAGAATCAGAATTCAATAAGTGCACGCCATCACCCTTCGTGCTTTTACTCTCGTCCTCACCAAGCAATGATATAATAAAAACGTGCACGACATCACCCTTCGTGCTTTTACTCTCTTTCCTCACCAAAACAATTATATGATAAAATGTGCACGGCATCACCCTTTGTGCTTTTACTCTCTTTCCTCACATATAATCAATAGAATCGGCACGGAATGATAGATCGTGCGGCACGGCATCACCCTTCGTGCTTTACACTCTTTCCTCACAATAGCAAACAATGCACGGCATCACCCTTCGTGCTTTAACACTCTTTCCTCAAAATAGCAAACAATGCACGGCATTACCCTTCGTGCTTTAACACTCTTCCTCACCCAAACAACAATCACAAACAATGGGGCAAGGAAATAAACAAGAAAACGATGGAAATCCCGGCAAGGGAACACAATTAAACAATTAAATCCCGGCGAGGGAACAACATCAACAAAGTAACAATATCCCGGTAAGGGTACGATTTAATAACTCTTTCTCTTTCTTTCACTTTTATTTCATAACTCACTTTACCACTTGAGCCAGTGCTCCAAAGGGTTCAATCATCTCATATACTTTCACAATTTGTAATACAACTTGAGCCAATGCTTCTTGATGTTCAAAGGTCATAATTTCCTTCCACAAGCCTTTCACAACAAATAGAAATCATCACCAAGGCATGAAAGATACAACGAAGTCAAGATATTCACAATTTAAAGACTCACGGTCATGCTAGACACCAACGTATAGATATTCGTCACCATGCCTATACGTCCTACTCACAATTACCACATAGCAAATAGGACTCAACTCCTAATCCCTCAAGCTAGGGTTAGACCAAACACTTACCTCGAACTTCCACGGCCAACTCAAGTTTCAATTATAGCTTTACCCCTTGATTCCTCCGCCAATTCGCTCGTATCTAGCCAGAAGTTACTTAATTACATCAATAAACGCTAAATGAATTAATTTGAATGCATGAAAATGAGTTTTCCAAAGTTTTACCCAAAAAGTCAAAAATCGCCCTCGGGCCCACGTGGTCAAAACCCGAGGTTCGAACCAAAACCCGACTACCCATTCCCCTACGAACTCAAATATATGATTTGTTTTGAAATCGGACCTCAAATTGAGGTCCAAATTCCCAATTTTTGAAAAACCTAGGTTCTGCCTAAAACACCCAATTTCCTCCATGAAAATCTTTGATTTTAAGTTGAAATCATGTTAAAAGATGTTAAGGAGTGAAGAAAATAAGTTAGAAATCACTTACCAATGTTTTGGAGAAGAAAGGTTGTTTTAAAAATCGCCTCTTATGTTTTTAGGGTTTTGAAAAATAAAAAATAACTGAAAATCCCGTATATATATATATATATATATATATATATATATATATATATATATCTCAGGACCCCTGTGCGGACCGCACAAAACGGACCGCGGCCGCACAGCCTTTTCCGGAGGGTACACAGTCTCTGAACCTCCCCGTGCGAACCGCACAAAGTCGACTGCGGCCGCACAGCCATCCACCGCGCCCGCACAAAGTCGACCGCGAACCGCACTGCCCCTTCCGCGGCACACGATTTCTCGCGGACCGCACTAGCAGGTTCAGAGATCTGCAATTTCTCTGAACCTGCAACATTTGTGATTTTTAAGCCTAAGACATCCCGGGACCTACCCGAAACTCACCCGAGCCCTCGGAACTCCAAACCAGATGTGCATATTAACTCAAAAATATCATACGAACTTATCCATGCGATCAAATCGCCAAAATAACCTTAACAACAACGAATTAAACCTCAAAATCAAAGAACTCCTCTCAACTTCATAAAGTATCAAATTTAGCAATTTAATTCCGGATCACGTCAAACGACGTCCGTTTCTCACCAAATTTCACAGAAACATCTTAAATCATATATAAGACCTGTACCGGGCGCCGGAACCAAAATACGGGCCCGATACCAACACGTTCTAATCAAATTTCATTTCAAATTCCCTTAAACAATTTCAGAAAACAATTTCCTTTGAAAATCCATTTCTCGGGCTTGGGACCTCGAAATTTCGATTCTGGGCATACGCCCGAGTCCCGTATTTTCCTACGGACCCTCCGAGACCGTCAAATCACGGGTCCGGGTCCGTTTACCAAAAATATTGACCGAAGTCAAATTAATTCATTTTATAGCCAAATTTTATAATTTTTCATAGATTTCCATATTTAAGCTTTCCGGCTACGCGCCCGGACTGCGCACGCAATTCGAGGTGACTCTAAATGAGGTTTTCAAGGCCGCGGAAATATAGAATTTAATTTAAAGCAAGTGATGACCATTTGGGTCATCACAGAAGGCTGTGAGACGGGTATAATATATTTGAATATAATGACTATACATCCCTAAGCACTTTAATACATATACATTAATATTTCAAACCCCACACTTGTATTGGACCATACCCTAACCTTTATAAAATAATAGCACCAAGCTCCGTATTTCTTTTAGCACAAACAAGATGAGAAATACTACTGGCAGAAAATTAATTTTTTTCCTTTTCTAATACATACACAAACTTCTTTTTTTCTTCTTCTTTCGAAGGTCTAACTTTTTCTCAAGAAAATTCACGTTTTTTTTCAATTCTCTATTAGCGGCTCTCATATTTTTTTCGAAACAATGCACCTTTCTCCCTTTTTTATAGTTCCAATAAAAAATTCAACCATACCTCCACTTAACTTTTAACAAGCTCATAACAATTTCAAATGCTCAGAAGAGGTAAAAGGTTCACACATATATTCAATTCAAACAAAGGGGTCAGACTAGTAATGTTGTTGGCAAAGAAATAGGATTAGAGGCTCAAATTAGCTAACTAGGATACGTATAATTAAGTGAAAAATTAAGTATATAACTGGATCAATAAAAATATACCCATGTCACTTTCTAGACTTAACAAGACTATCATTTCGCTTTGTAAACATACGGGGCAAGTTCTAAACATCATCGGACATGCACAGACTATCAACAAATAACCTTACTCACACATTGGCACATAACTCACTCAGGACTGGATCTATCCCGACTCTCTAGTCAAAGCAGTTAAGCAAAAGCAAGCATTTTAAGCACTTACATGAGTCAAGAATTGAGCCTAGGCGTCACAACTAAGGCACTTACCGCTCCAAAGGCATAATGAAGTCAAGAAAGATTGCCTTTAATTAACACTATGACACATGATTCTTTATTCCTACCAAAAGAAAAACTAACTACACCTGATTCAAGTAAAAATCCTTAGAAAAGAACCACGATACCAAAAAAGTAAATAAGGGAGAATTGTTACACTACCTAAAAAATAAAATAAATTGAAAGGCATATTTTTGGATTTTTAAATCTTTATAATATATTTTTTTATTTTTTCGTATTTTGTTCCGACTTTAAATCCCTCAAGAAAACAGTCGAAGAGATCAATCATCGGGAAAAGTCCAATTTTTTTTTTATATTTCCTAAAATAATGATAAAAAACACACACATAAAAATACATATATTTACATCCACGCTCACACTTTAAATTGTGGCATATCCCATGACACACAAGCAAAAAAAAAAGCAAGAGGTAAAGAAAACTCCCCTGAATTTTTTCTGTTTTCGAGAACATATGAACTCAACCCCTAATTTTGAATTTATTCCTCGTTTTCACTCCTTGGAATTCTCTATAGAGATCATTAGGCCCAATTTGTCTGAGGATATCTAAGACCCGCTCTTTTCTTTTTTTTCTTGGCCTCATTTTGAGTGGTGAATTATTCTTTCAGGATGATCATCAATTTGTCCCCGCATTCTTTCACGTGATCAATCCATGCATATCCCTGTAAATTCCCAAAAAATAAAATTCACATATTAGAATTAAAAAAAATAAAGATGAATAGTCATGTGAATATTCCTCTAGTATGTTCAAGACCATTTATTTTTCATTCTCTTAAGGTGAATGGGATTTGAACTCTTCTTTTATTGCTTCACAATCAACCAAAGCCTAATCTTCAATCATCTTAATTGGATAAGAGTCTTCTTGCAGAGTGGAAAGTTCTCTATGTAAATGCTCATCCTCTTGGGTAGACTTATTCTCACAGGGTATCTCCTTCATATATTCACCATCACAATGCAATGAGCTTTCTGAAAGCATACTTACTATTTGACTCACTTGCATTTTTAGGTTCTTAATGGCTTTATCATTTGGTATAAGTCTTTCTTCAACAATATTCATGAACTTATACATAAGCTTTTCTAAACTATCATTCCCCTCTTGAGGTGGTTGTCTCATTTTGCTTTCATTCCAGTCATAATAAGGATATTCGTTCCATCTAGAGTTAAGATTGTGCCTATATGAAACATCATACCAGTAAGGACTAGAAACAAAGTGAGATTTTTCAAAATATGAACCATAAGAGGAACACTTACCTGCCTGACAGTCAACTCAATGATGATTTCCATTACATTTAAAATATATAGCAGACTTGCGATAAATTCAGCTGATAACTCCGCAACTATTTTCTTAGTCTAGTTGTGCTCCATCTTTCGAACAATTGGAGTTCAATATCAAGAATTTTTTTGTTAAGCTTTTTCCCTAGCACTTGTCAGGTACTATAAAAGAAATCTTGAAGACAAATTAACTAAAATAAAGAGAGAGAAAATAAAAATAAAAGAAAATTACTAAATTAGCACCAAAAACTTTTTTAAACACTATTGATTGTAGATCTCCAACAATGGCGCCAAAATTTGACGAGCGTAAAACACACTATAAAAATAAGCTCGTGCTATGCCAAATATAGTATAGAAAGTTATCATCTCCATAGGAATTAGACTAAACAATGTTCAAGTATAGTTAGATACAATCTAGGATGATTAACATTTTGATTTGAGGATGATTAATACTACAACTAACAAACTAAAATTAACGAAAATTACAATTGATCGCGAAGAGCTAGAGATTAGCAGAATTGGGTTGTTATCAGTTTGAGAAATAAGGGTCATGACATAATAGGTGCAAAAATATTATCCTGGATTTGACAATGTTAAATTTCGCTCATAATGTTCTATTGACTCTCGCAAATTCAATAGGTTATTATCTTATTATTGTAATTCAGATTCCTCTCTCAATTAAACCTAAATCGTTGAAATAAGATAATGTGAAGTGCATTAAAACTTGCAAGAATCTATTGGTAAGAATGGTCTAAGAGAAACTTCTCGCGAATATTTCTCAATCTTAATTCAAACGGTAGATCACAAAGCTCTTTCGATTACTTCGAAGAAGTACCAAAATAAATTAAGACATGCATTGCAACAATATTCAATATTATGCTCCTCTTCTGATTAAACATGATAATGAATAAAATCACAACTAGAGTTAAAGTTCTTCCAACAAATTCAAGTAATCAAGCAATAATCAAATCCATAGATAACAATCAAGTCACCGTATCATGTCAAACTCTAAGGTAAACTATTCCTTAATCATGGAGGAAGTCATCACAAATAGAGTTAAAGAATAAGAAAATATCAATCCAACGTTACAATCCAAACTCCCATATTAAATTGGAAGAAAGGTGATGAAATCATGTGTCTTGAAGCCTCCATTGCTCTCCAATAGCTCCCTAGGTCCAAAGTCCTCTAAAAATCTTTTTTTTTTTTTATGGATTTATACTATGTAAGAACGAGCCCGGGTGAAACTATCTTCTCTGAGCCGAAGTGATCATCTTTTCCAGAGAACTAATTTTTCACCCTGCGGGAATTTTTTCAACGAGCACTAGGAAATTTTCTCAATTTTTGATATCCAGACTTGGTCGTCGACCCCGAACACGATCCCTGACTTAATTCCCTGGGCTTCTACTCAAACTTTAAAGCTCCAATTCATCCATTTTAGCTCCAAATTCTCAACTCGAAATCACATCCTACACAGCATAACACACGAAATAAGTACAAAATACTACTCCCTCCGTTCTAGTTTATGTGAACCTATTTACTTTTTGGCCCGTTCCAAAAAGAATGACCCCTTTCTAAATTTGGAAATAATTTAGCTTAAACTTCTAATTCTACCCTTAATGAGAAGCTTTTATAACCACACAAATACTCTGGACCCCTTTTTGACTTGTTTAGGACCACAAATTCCAAAAGTCTGTATTTTTTTCTTAAACTGCGTGTCCAGTCAAACAGGTTCACATGAATTGAAACGGAGGGAGTAACAATTAGGCTCAAATAAGATTAAACTGCAGCAATTAGAGCGTAAAATGTAGCTAAAAATGTTGGTTCCTAGCCTACCATCGATAAGTATAGACGTGTTCATACCGATCTGCAAGACTCTACTAGACATACTGATGACTCGTGAGACCTATGCAACCTAGGTTTTGATATCAAGCTGTCACGACCCAAAATCCTTCCAATGATCGTGATGGCACCTAACATGTCCGCTAGGCGAACTCATACGACAACCAAATAAACAACAGAAATGAACCAATATAACAAGTCTAATAGATATTTCTAGCATAAATAAGTCTAAAACCACTAATATGCGTCACAGTAATACAATACCCTAAAAACTAGTGTCAGCTAGTACATGAGCTTTTCATATAGCAGTCTGAAATAAATACAATATTGTCTGAAGTAAACAACAGTCTTAAAACATGAAAAAGGTGATTTCGAGATTTGCGGATGAAAATGTTGCACTACCTCGAGCCTTCTAGCACCGCAATGATCTGCTCCTCAACTCTGCTAACCAACGCCTGAATTTGCATAAAAATATGCAGAAGTGTTGTATGAGTACAACAAACTCAATGTATTAGTAAGTATCAAGACTAATCTCGGTGAAATAGTGGTGAGATTGGTCGACTCTTACAACTTAAGGTATTTAAATAGAAACTAAGTGTTCCAACTCACTCCCGAACCCCATGAAAATCAAATCACCCTTCCCTGCAAGTCACATATCATCAAATGAACCTCGGGGAAACATTAAATAGGAAAATGAGGGTCTAATATTTACAGGAGGCCATTAATGACAGCTAAATCAAATAAAATCACTAAGAGATGAGCAGCTAAATCATAATATAAAAATAACTTTTAGAACCTTAAATTAGCTTGGTAAGACATGTTAAACTGAGTCCAAAAAAAAGAAATTATTCCAGTATAGCATATTATGAAAGTTGATTGCTTGTCACTTTAATTAAACTTTTGATGAATCGGCTAAAGTATTTTTATGTTACTTGTTTATTTTACCAAGGAAATCTTAAAGAATCATAATAACGTATTTGGAAAATTCGGTGGGACAAGATTTCTTCTTTTATTGAGTTAATTAAATAATTCAATATTCATAATTTTCAAAAACTTAAATAATTTTTATAATATATATAATATGTTTATTGACATGGGATATACGCGTAAAATGTGTACCCTATGACTATTAGTTATAAAAATACATCACTAAAAATATATTGAAAAGATTGAAGTACAAAATTTTCTAAATATAAAAATATATCATTTTTCTTTGGAACATTCCAAAAAATAAAGAGTATAACTCAAATACAAACTAACACAGATTAGATTGAAGTGACTGACTCAATCTTTATTGATCCAATAAAATTGGGACGATACAGAGAATAAAAAAAAAAAAACATATAGCAATGTACAAATTATAGGACGTAATGTTTCTTTTGATAATAAAAACCCGTTTTCTGTATCCAATTTGGTCACCACCAATTTATTACTTTCTAGCTTGACCTAAGTTTTTTCAGCAAATCATGGATGATCTCTCTATACACAAGATTCAAATCTCCGGCACTACTTTAGCCTCTATCCTCCACCGTCTTTTCTCATCCCCGGGCGACATCCACGGTCTATTATTCGGCCACGTGTCATTCTCCACCACCACCCCTCTTTCCGACGACCCCGCCACTGCCTCCGCCGCCGTAACCACCGCCTCTGATGACGGCCCAATTCTTACCGCCACTATCACCGATTTTCTCTCTGTCCCTTCCCACTTTCCCCTCCCTTTACAGCAGCATGATGATCCTTCCGCCGCCGTTCTTGGTTGGTTTTCCGGTCGCCGAAAAACCCCTTTAAGACCCTCTTTAAAGGATTTTACAACTACCCTTTCTTTAACTTCCTCTGCTTCTCACTCTTTTACCCCTCAAAATGCTCCGTATTTACTTTCTCTGCCCCCCTCTTTGTTCCTTCTATTAACGACGCCGTTTCATGAACAGCTGATACACACCCACGAGTACAAAGCTTTTCAGTACCGTATTTCCACTGATTCATTCGACCCCAAAAGTTTAGATATTATCAACATTGGTCCATCTTTTCGATCCCATTATGGTTCTTTTAGTCCTATTTCACCATTTCCTTTAATTTCATGTGACTTAAGGGGTCCAAATGCAATGGCTGAGGATGAAAAGGTGGAATCTTTGGTGAGTATTAAAAGGGGTTTGAAGGATCAGAAGGAGTTGGATTTGTGTGCTGAAGGATTTGAGATTGCGAGATTGAACAAGTTGATGGGCTCTGATGCTTCAAATTATACTGCTGAATTGGAGCATTTGTATGATAAAATGCTTGTTAAGCTTGATAGTTTGGCTAGATTGGTGGAAGCCAGTTCCGCTAAGGTTCTTGAGCAGGTATGCATGAATAAAGATAGTCTTTACTTTTGGATTTATGGTTCTGTATGGATTTTTTTGGACACAAACTAGTTTGGGATTGAGGCGCAGTTGAGTTGTAGTATGCTCATGTGATAGTATTTCCTTTTTAGTCTTCTCCAGAAAAAAACACATTTCTATAGTTAGAACAATCTAACTTTAGACTTCCTATTTTACGTTTAATGAGATGATTTCTAGTCTCTCTCTCTCTCTCTCACACACACACACACATATATCTATATATATATATATATATGAGTTCACAAATTATAAAAGTGTGGGTTTCTTTACTAAAATCCGCTCAGTCAAACTCATCTGATAAATTGGAAAGGAAGAAGTAACATTTGGATTTCATCTTCTGTATGAATTTTGTAGAACCGAACTAGCTTGGAGTTGAGGCATAGTTGTCTTTGTTGTTGTTTTTCTTTTTGTGTGTGGATATTGATGGATTGAGCTTTGTATTCACAATGATTTGAAACGCTGGCAGGAAAACCACAATATGAAGTTGAGGTACAAAGTTGCTGGCTTGGAATAAATTCTGAAGATTCAGGTGGCATTTCTCCTTTTGTAAGGTAAAAATTCGTCCTTTTATGAGATATGTGATTTTTCCAGGTAATAACTGATTGCCTTGTTAGTAAATATTGCAGTAATGTTATTTGCTAAAATGCCGGTTATCCCGCACGGACGCTGGACTATTATGATATTTTGTTTTCATTGTGTTTCCTTGTTAGACAACCGTTCAATGTATGAAGACCTGAGTGGATAGAAAATATTTATCTGAACTCATCTAACTGCAAGTGTGATATAGACAACCATTTTATGTGATTAAGAAATCATTTTAACAAACAGAGACAACATTCGGGTGTAATATTTTTAAAAGTCGTTTACTCTGATTGCATGTGATATATTTTTTAATATATTTGTAGTAACTAAAATATATCGGAAACAGTATCTGTGCCCGTCCAGTGTAGGGGTAGGGGTAGGGGTAGGGGTAGGGGTAGGGGTAGGGGTAGGGGTAGGGGTAGGGGTAGGGGTAGGGGTAGGGGTAGGGGTAGGGGTAGGGGTAGGGGTAGGGGTAAGGCTGCATACATCCTACCCTCCCTAGACCCCACTTGTGGGATTACACTGGGTTCTTGCTGATGTTGTTGTAGTAACTATTTTCACCTTGGATTATTTCTTCTTCTTAGAGAGCCATTGGATGTTACGAAGAAAATGTTAGCAGATTGAGACAACAATTGATGAATTGAATGTGATATCCTTAAAAGTGGTCATTGTAATCAGATTAGGTCATTGTTATGGACTAAGATATTTCAAGAGAGCAACTAAGAATGTATATGTACTGTAATTATGTCTCTGAACTTTTTGTCTATTTAGGTTCTCAATTCATAGTATCTTGTACGTGTTAGGCTTAGTACGAAGAGGAAATCAGTTGCTGAGCCTCTCATTTCCTTTATCAACTCCACTGAGGTAGGATGAAGGTAGAGTGCTGTGTTCCTAGCTCAGTGGAGTTGATAAAGGAAATGAGAGGCCCAGACAACTGATTTGATCTTCGTACTATGTCTAGTTCTCATCTAAGTTAGAACTGTTTCAGCGGTTGTAATTGCTATAGAGTAGACATCAGCTGTCCCTTCATTCCCTAATCACTGCATTCTTGAACTTCATTTCTTCCAAGGCTTCTCAAAGACTCCCTTATAACCTGTAAGAAGAAAAAGGTTTCTTATGGACTCATCATAGTGGATGTATATATCTGATTAGTCACATTACATATGCCAGTGAAAGAAAGGGCCATTTTGCTTGATGCATGCACATTGAGCACTGTATAAGTACTACCCTACCCAACAACACGTCCAATCATTTTTTTTTTATGAAGACAACTCGTCCAATCATCTTTGCATGTAACAGCCGGCAAACTGTATAAGTAGACCAGACTAGAGAGTCGGATGCTTTGCACATAACTCACTACCTTCTCTCCTATCCAAGGAAATGGACACATCTCTAACTATGTTTTCCAAACTTTTTTGTGGTAGTGGTACTTTCATAATGTATGCTATGCAGTGATTGCTGTCTTATTATTCCTATAGGCATTTCCTCATTTTCCTTCTTGCCTGTGCTCATAGCCTAAGTTGCCTATTTGATTCCCCTAATTAGGCATTAACTTCGTAATGCCTAAGAGAAACTCTGGAGCATAGTTCCTTACACTTTTTTAGGTTAGGAGGTGTTGGGGGCAGATGTTAGATATGTGCGTCTTTGAGCTAGTAGCTCAACTAGGAACAGATGATGACATTACTATATATTCCAAGAAACTCTTTAAATTTGCTAATGATGGCACCAATAAGGAAGTATGCACATAAATTTCTTTGCATTTGCTGAAGTGTTGGTGGGCAAAGTTATCCCGTACCTGTGATGGTAGAAGGTAGTGGGTAGCCGGTGGAAGGCACCACTGTTATCTATCTATACTATACTTAAAGCACGAAGGCCCATAGCAAAATGTCGTTCGTCTTTTTTACCGTTTTATAATAGAGTTCACACAAGACAAAATAGTCATTTGATTAACTTCCTACTATTTAGGAATTGTCATTTAATTAATTTCCTACTATTTAGCAATAGTCATTTAATTATTTTCCTAATATATATAATATTAATTTTTCAACTCCTTTTGGTTCTAGAGTATTGAACACACACAATAAGCTTTTCGTTAACTACGCAATAAGAAAGTTTTCCATTCACCATTTATATTTAGGAGCAATTTTAAATTCCTCCTTTTAGATTTAGGAGGGCTTTTTTGGGTTGATAAAATTCTTATTCACACCCTAGGAAAGTATCGATGATTCCAAACACATTTAGATTTAGGAGTACTAAAATTTTACACTTGAAAAGTGTTTTTAGTTAATAAAATGTTGATTAATTACGCACACTAGGAAAAGTTTGGTATAAATGATTGACAAATTAATTTGTATTATAAAATATATCCGATGAAAATGAGCTCTTTGAACTTCTTTTTGGTTTAAGAGTCTTTATTTTTTAATAAAAAATTTACATAATTTTATATACCTAGATACTTCTATGAAAGAAGCTGCAATTAAAAAATTTCAACATCAAAACTTGCTTTGTTGGAGTAGCAGTTACAAAATTAAGGGTTTTCAGGTTCTCTTTCCTTGAGCAAAAAGCTATTGTATTATTAGCTAAATTTTGCATTCACGTATTTGTATTAGTAGTTAAATTATTCTTTAATATTTTGTAAACCTTAAGGTATTTGTATATAAATTTACATTCACCTATTCAACCAATACATCTTTATTTTGGTGTGCTTGATTGTGAACATTGGTTGAATAATCACCTTTTTGCAGCTTTAACCTTTTGTCCGGCTATTTCTTCTACTATTTCACTGTGTTTGCATTGGACCTTATGTCCGTATTGATTGTCCAACTTTATACCAGTTTTTAATAGATTTTATATCAAACACAATTATAATTAAATTAATTTTTTATCTTTTAAAATTTTATAATTAACTAAAATTTTAAGTATAAGCTTTTTCTTATTTGAGCTAGGTAGAAAGTCATAATATTTAGTACTTTAAAGTCAATTAAGATTTTACCTTATCTAAATGCTTTCTTTATTTGAACTATATAAAATACCTATAATTTACTTTTAAGAAATTCATCTATTGAATTTAACAATAATGGAATGTGAATTCTACACGTACTCTAGTTTATAACGGAATGTGAAAAGAAACTTCGCTTATTCGAATAGCTATGTGGCCAATGATTTTACTACTTCGAGTTCATGCACAATTCAAAACTATTGCAGAAAAAATATCAAAGAAAGGATATAACGTAGTTTTAGGTTCGGATATTTCAAAACAATTCAAATCTTGTGGGGAATCAAAGTTTTTTTTTTTAAAAATAGCATTACTCTAAAAACTTAAAATCTTCAAAAGTTATTTTTTCTTGCTGAAACTAAAAAAAAAAAAGAAGAAGATTGAAATCAATTTTAAGTTACATACTGATTGAGATGATTGAGTACTTTTATGGGATAGAGTTTCTTTCTTTATTAAATAGTAAATAAGATTACCAATTAATTATTTTAGGAACTTAATTATACTTTTTAATTGTATTTTGCAACTAAAATACAAATTTTAATATAATATAAAAATTTGATATTGATTGAGACAAAATACACGCACGTTCCCTGAAACTAGTTAGACAAAAAAAGAAAAGAAAGAAGCACCAATCAACCAATTGAAGTCTCAGGACATCACATGAGGCAAAAACGAACATGCATAGTGGAGTATTTGGGCATTGATCCTGCATGCTTTAAAGGATATACATAATTACCCCCTTGGGTTGTCGCACTTTACCAGTTGCACCCTTATACTTTGCGGTCTTATGATCTTCCTGCATTTGTTAGAAGTGTAATAAGTACCACCTTTTCAGATTAATCCCAGTTTCAAAAAAAAGAAGTGCAAATCACGCACCAATCCTTGCTTGCCACGTGTCAAATTCATTTAATTTTTTTTTCCAATTTACCTTTTTATTTGTCTGTGTTGTATTTTTTTTTCTTTTGCATTTTCTTTCTCTATAATCTGTATCTCTCTTTCTTTTTCTTCACCATTTTCTCCCCCTTATACCCGTAACATCCCCCGCGCCCTGCTCCTCGTCGTCGACACCCTCCATCACCCATAGGGGAACTCTTATCTTAAATTAAAAGGTTGCCCGAAAATAATAGACAAGATAAAATTTATCAGGATCTTTTGAATAGCGTGAAAATGATCTTCTAAATTTGTGGGTAACGGGGAAATAAACGATGGAGATGACTTATCAGAAAGATGGCGTCAGCGGAATCACCATTTATTCCGGTGAGAAACTTTGCAAGGAAAAAAAAGGGAAAACAGAAAGAAGAAAAGGAAGGAAGAACAAAAAAGAAGAAAAAAAGAAGTAAAATAAAAAGGAGAAAAAATAAAAAGACAAGATGTGCTTCTTGCCGGAATCATCAACATTCTGCTAGTAATATAGCAAGGAAGACAAATGTAAAATGAAAAAGGGAAAAAAAGAAAAAGAAAAAAAGAGAAGGCATTATTAGAGGAAGGATAGGAAAGGAAAAAAAAGGTAGAAAAAAGAAAAGGAAAGGGCAGAAGCTAGCTGGGGATGTAAAAATGGCGGATGGAGTAATAAGGTAGAAACAAGTAAGAGAAAAAAAGAGAAGGAAAGGAAGAAAGAGAAAAAATAAAAATAAAAAAAAAAGAAATTTTAGAGCTTTCCCGCGCAGTCATCCGGTGCAAATCAAAGTGCGTGCCACATTAGCTCAAAAGATGGTACTTATTACACATCTAACAAATGGAAAGGGGTCATAGGACTCCCGCAAAGTATGAGGGTGCAACTGGCAAGTGCGACTACTCCGATGGGTAATTATGTATTTTCCCTTTAAAATTCAAAGGTTTGCCATTTCTTCTTGTAGGGGAATGAATGTTGCAACTTTTCTGTAGTTGCACTTGTGAAGTCTTTATTTTCTTGTACCCTATTAGCTATGCACTTTGCCTTAACCTACATATATTTAGGTTAACTGAATGATGAAAAGCACTACATTTTTCTTCCTTTGATAGCTGCTTGGAGAGAATGAAAGCCATGTTTATCTTTTATGTGAGATAATTTTTGTCTTACTCGTAGATCACTGGATGGCGAGGACAACTGCTGATGAAGCTTTGCAGCTTGATGTATGAGATTAAATGATAGAATTGCTGCTTACTGCGGGTGTGCATTTTCGTTGAACAGATTTGAAGATGTCCTCTTCGTTCTGCCATTCCCGAATGTATACTAGCTATGTATGTCTAACCTTGGTTTATTACCAAAAAAAGACTGCCTTTCTTGTTCATATTCTCTAGCTGGTTAAAAAATTCGTTTGCTTTGGATTGAATCTCCGAGACGTGTGGCTTGGACTTTTTCGTCTATATACACTTGTATTGTGAAGAACTTTGTTTTTGTCCATTTTGGCGCAAAGAGCAATTGGTAGGGTAAATATTGGATGCGGGAAAGATTTTATCCAGAAGTGGGATGGCACTGAGGGAGGACTTCAAAATTAAGTAACTTCCTGCACAGTCCCACCTCCATCCCGGTCCATTGCCATTCCTAATATTTCGACTTGGCAAATTTTAGAAGGATTAGTAGAGTTAAAGGACTAGAATTTTTGCTGCATTAGTTTTCCATCGGATTATTTTTATTTGAACATAGTGATATCAAATATTGAATTGTTAGCTTTTTCACTAAGAATTGCATTATTTTACTCTACAAAAGATTATGCGAAGTGGATAAGAGTCAGAGGCATGGAAATGCACTCACGAGTAAATTACACTTCCATGGTCTTCCACTTTTTATTATATTCGCTGTTATAATTATCGTTGTTTTATTGACCTTTTAGCATCACTCCATCAGAGATGAACCCGAAACATAGAGTCAGTTCAGTTCAATTGATTAAATCTACTTTTACGCACCATTTTAAGAAACTACTTCCTTTGTTCAATTTAAATGACATATTTTCCTTATTATTCCGTTTTAAAAAAATAGTACATTTCTATATTTGAAAATAATTTAACTTTTAACTTTTTATTTTACCCACTTTACCCTTAATAAGAAGTTTTTATAATAAAAAAATATCATGGTCCTGCAAAGTTTTTTCCCCTTGAGCTTTGAGGCCCACATGTATCAAAAGTATTTTTTTTTTCTTAAACTCTGTGTCAAGTTAAATTATGTTATCTCAATACAAACAGAAGGACTGTTATAATTGGACGAGCAATTTAAAGGGAAAAATAGATAACAAGAAAACAAGAAGAGTAGTTAAGGATTTTGTTCGAGAGACCCGTGATTTAGATCGTAAAAATTGCATGGGACGCCCTATTTGATTGCCCCCTTTTAACTTATACCCATTTTATTTTTTCGTTTGCATCCGTACCCATTTTTTGTTAAAAATGTTTTAAAAAGACGATTTTGCCCTTCAGGACTATTGACAAAACTGTAGACTGCAGGACAAAACTTCAGCATGTTTTGGTATGAAGTTTTAGCAAATGAACTAAATAACTTAAGCATGTTTAGTCTGAAGTTTTAGCAAATGAACTAAATAACTTAAGCATATTTAGTCTGAAGTTTTAGCAAATGAACTAAATGACTTAATCATAATGAACTAAATAACTTAAGCATGTTTAGTCTGAAGTTTTAGCAAATGAACTAAATAACTTAAGCATATTTAGTTTGAAGTTTTAGCAAATGAACTAAATAACTTAGGCATATTTAGTCTGAAGTTTTAGCAAATGAACTAAATGACTTAAGCATAATGAACTAAATAACTTAAGCATGTTTAGTCTTTAGCAAATGAACTAAATAACTTAAGCATGTTTGGTCTGAAGTTTTAGTAAATGACCTAAATAACTTAAGCATAATGATCTAAATAACTTAAGCATGTTTAGTCTGAAGTTTTAGCAAATGAACTAAATAACTTCAGCATGCATTAGCAAAAACTCATTAGAAAATTAAATACTGCAAGACAAAAATTTAAGCATGTTTAGCTGAAGTTTTCGCAAATGAACCAAATAACTTCAGCATGTTTAAACTGAAGTTTTAGCAAATGAACTAAATAACTTCAGCATGCACTAGTAAAAACTCATTAGAAAATTACATACCGCAAGACAAAAACTTAAGCATGTAATGAACTAAATAACTTCAGCATACATTAGCATGAAGTTTTAGCAAATGAACTACTTCAGCACTCATGAGAAAACTGTAGACTGCAGGATAAATAACTTCAGCATGCATTAGCATAAAGTTTTAGCTTTAATGTAAAACAACTTCATGCTATATTAGCATGAAGTCTTAGCTTCAACATGAAACAATTTCATGCTACATTAGCATGAAATTTCTGATTTTTTGATAAAGCTGCTGAGAGGAGAGGATGAGATCTTTTTTCATGAATGAGGTTGCAGATCACGCGATTTATTAGGGGTGTAAGTGTCATATTATTACAGATTATTTGTCAACTGGCTACCAAATCAATAATTTTTGAAAATAAGGTACAGGTTAAAAGGTGGCACAAATATAGGGTACGACTGCAAATCCCCATTTAAATCACTTGTGTTAGTCCGCATCGTGCGAACCGAGCATGGTATTTAAGTGGGGAGATGATTTCTTCGTCCGATAAAAAGAAACAAGAAAGAAAAACCAAAAAGAAAGAAAGTAAAATAAAAAATCACGGGGGAATTGTTTTTTTTTTTTTTTAAATAGGAGAATTGGCTCAGTATAAGCAACTTCAGCATTAACTGGTAGATTAAAGTATTCTAAGTTATTGGGGTAGGTCAAAAGTTCAAGAACCCTCGTAATATTCTCTAAAGGAAATTTAAATAAGAAAACAAAAATTAGAATTAAATGCTGGTAATATGGATATTTCTGCTAATTTCTTTGCCCGCAAGAAACAAAGCCGCAACTTCTTTTGGATAGAACACTTAAAAGACAAATGCTTGGGCCCCAAGAAGATGACACTTAAGGTAAATTAAAAACGTATCTAATCAGATAGTGTGTTTAGTTTCAAAATCAGCCTATATAGTCGTAAACGTGCCACGTAATTATCTGTTTCCTCTACCATAGGATATTAACAGAATTACTTAATCCCCAAGGAAAACACAAATATACAACCAAACGCACGCCTTTATTTATATTTGTCTTTTTCTCAAATTCTTAAAGAAAGAGTTGTAATCCTAGTTTGATAAGGAAAAGGAATTGGGCTACGAGAAAAAAGATAACTGATCAAATATTTATTTTATTTAGTATTATATAATAACTAAAAGATAAATTAATCAGAGAGCAGAGACTGCGAAAACGACAATCTCCCATAGCAAAACCAAGACTTTTATCAATTTGCTTTTGACACTGTATGTCTTCTCACAATTTCCAAAGGTGATTTTCTTCTCCTTTTATCCTTTTCCTATGTACTAATGGAAACGAATTCTTTGCCTCACTTTTATATAAAATATATATCTTTTAGTATTATATGTAGTCCAAGTCCTCAAGCTTATTGGTTTTCAATTGTCATATCTTGGAAATTTCATTGTTATTGCGTCATGATATATAACTTATAAATTGCGATGCAAGAAAGGCTTTTGGCAATTCTTTACTATAGTAGGAATTGAGTTCCTTGTCCAATTTGGTGTTCAAGAAGTTCAAATATTATCAAAGTTATGCAATAAGGGATTCTTGTATAATTTTTTGCCTACTTTAACAAGAATCTTGGATAGTACTAGTAATTTATTTTGCAAAAAGGGAAGAACCCTTTTGTAATCTTTACTTGTTTCATAAATTAATGGAATTTTGTGGAAACAGGAGAATGAGAAGAAGGCGTAACGGATCAGCTTCTATAGAGGAGACTTTGTTAATGTGGAAAAATCAAAAGCAAGAGCTTAATGCTACTTTAGATGGTGGGATAAAGAAAAAAACAAGAAATTTTCCTGCTAAAGGTTCTAAAAAAGGTTGTATGAGAGGTAAAGGTGGACCAGAGAATTTAGGGTGTAAATATAGAGGTGTTAGGCAAAGGACTTGGGGCAAGTGGGTTGCTGAAATTAGAGAACCTGTTTATAATAGTAATGGAAAGAGACTTTGGCTTGGTACTTTTTCTACAGCTGTTGAAGCTGCTATTGCTTATGATGAGGCTGCTAAGATTATGTATGGCCACAATGCTATACTTAACTTCCCTGATTATTCTGTACAGAATTCCGAATTGGCTAATTACTCGACGAGTGTTTCTATTGCACGAACTACTTCATTGGGGTCGAGTGAATCGTCTGTTGAAGATTCAAGAATTGAACCTGACTTACAAACATCAGATACACCAGGTGATGGTGTGGTTGCAATTACAGATGAAAAAACTATTTTGGATGATCCAACGAATTTATGTTCCGATGGTACAGCTGATGGGGATTCAGAGGCACAGCAGGATTCTTCTGTTTGTTGCTTGAATATGGAATCAGTAGTAATGGAAGTGGACGATTCTTTAGGCGATATGAAAGGTTTGAATTGCAGCACGAGAATTGATTCAGAGCCAATTCTCGAGCCTACAAGTTGTTGTGTTAAAGTTGAGACACCCTCGGACAATGACTTCGTGCAAGATAGACGTTTGGAATGCGTAGATGATCCTATCAAGGTGTCAAATAGTTTGCACATATTACACCAAGAAATGACTGATGTGAAGCCAAATGACAGCATATTTCAACATCATGTACCAAATGAGAATTATGAATCTGGTGACCAAGTATTGTTGCCTTGTGATCCCATTGCTCTACTGGACTATGATTGCTCAGCGAATGCATTGCAAGAACAACCGTTGGATTTCAGGTCATCTGATAATACGAGTGCAGATATTCGTAGTCATCTAGAGTACGCAGAGTACTTATTAATGGAAGACATCAACACAATGGAAGCAACAACTGTATCAGATACATTTTGGTTAAATGAGAATATTGGTGAAAGTTACAACCTTCAGTCTTTCTTAGACGAATCATTCGATGTAAACAATTTGAAGAATGAGGAGCTATCCGATTATTACAACTACGACCAGCAAATCAATCTGCTGAACTCTCGGACAAATGCTGAAGTTCATTCAAGTGGAGTTATAAGTAAAGGAGGTAAATCCAATGAGCAGTGCATCAATGTTCCTGGACTGGAGGACCATGGAACAGAGGTTAATATGGAAGATTTGTACATTCTGAATTCTGATTTTGATATCTCAAGCATTTTAGGTGATATTTTTTGACGTCCAAAAAGTTACCGATCCTTTTAGGCATTGTTTGTCTGTCCAAAGTAGAGATAGGAAGGTTAGAGTTCATAGAAAGATATATATATATATATATATACATGTTATGCAACTACAGTGTTATTTCATCTTCCTATTATAAAAAGAAAATACATACTTATGGTGAAAAAACAAAAGAACTTACTGTCCTTACACCTCTTACACCTCTTACTGTTCATTTGGATGTCTCTGCTGTTGCATTATTGAAAAGTTATCTTCTTTTGCATTACATTATTTCTTTGCTTTAGGATGGATAGAATTATCAGCATCAGCTAAGAACATTAGCATATTCATGAATATTATTGGTAATACCTGTAGACATATGAAATTTATTGGGTCTAATCCATACAAAATTTGGATTAAATTCAATTGGGTTAAATAATTAATTTGGGCTTTACAAGTTAAATTAGTCCATTTTATTAGTTTCGAGCCCAAGGTTCTCTTCATCTTAAGGCCCAGACTCATGCCATGTGTCAAGTGACATGGCATATCTAGTCAAACTGCAAGCCAAAAAGATGACGTCACGTGTTAAATGATGTGGCAATCCAATTCAAAAAGCAAGAACCAACCACAGGTCGCCAAGTGGCTAAAATGACATGAGCCAATCAGAATCAAGCAAGAGAGTTCATATGTAACTGGACTGTCCATCCCCTACAACTATAAATAGAGGGGTTACATAACTCTCAGAATTCAGAGTTGGAGAAGAGCATTCCGCAATTGGTGAAGGCATCCACAAACAGAGAGATCAATCATCACGTGCATAGTTCTTCAACAAAGGAGTGATTAACGGAGTTCTTCCCGGAGATCAACCCGTAACAACAAAGTGCTGCTCGACGTTCTTGGCGATTAAATATATCACAAGGAGGTCTGCATCATCCTACATTCGAGAAAGACGCTTCCCAAGCCCTCAAATCACGGAGAATTTTAGAGAGGAGAATCAAGGGATACATAGAATTGTACTCACAAATATTTATCAATAAAATCACTTTTTCTTCATATTATTTTTGTTGCAGTTTATTTTTCGTACTACGAAAATTTGTTGCGAACAAATTTTGGCACGCCCAGTGGGACCAATTCTGCCCTTCATCTCTCCTTCTTGCAAATTGAAAACTACAAACTTCAGATCTATTGCTACAATGGCCTTCCGCAAGTGTGATGTTTCATGCAAAGATGCTACAGTTGCCGCATCCGCTGAGCTCAGTCATGTTGGCCCAATCACTCGAAGCAACTTCAAGGCTAGTGGCTTCGATGGATCCGAATACTTCACCTCCTTGGAGATGGCAAAGAAGAGCAGATCTCATATGACGTTCGCAACCGCAATCTCTGGGGGCAACACCCCATTCTCGTTGTTTGACGAACTTTCTCAAACAGCCTCAAACCTTGGTGGATTTGAGGATTTGGTGGATTCTTCAGTTTCAACGAAAGTCAATGCCTTGAAGACTGACGCAACTAACGTGGACGAAAAGTTTGCCATGATGGAACAGACTGTAGGGTATTAAGAAATCTGTTGAAGACAAAGACCTTCAAATCGC
>NC_031994.1:21844829-21848988 GCF_001879085.1 Nicotiana attenuata | reverse complement strand
GAAAAAACAAAAGAACTTACTGTCCTTACACCTCTTACACCTCTTACTGTTCATTTGGATGTCTCTGCTGTTGCATTATTGAAAAGTTATCTTCTTTTGCATTACATTATTTCTTTGCTTTAGGATGGATAGAATTATCAGCATCAGCTAAGAACATTAGCATATTCATGAATATTATTGGTAATACCTGTAGACATATGAAATTTATTGGGTCTAATCCATACAAAATTTGGATTAAATTCAATTGGGTTAAATAATTAATTTGGGCTTTACAAGTTAAATTAGTCCATTTTATTAGTTTCGAGCCCAAGGTTCTCTTCATCTTAAGGCCCAGACTCATGCCATGTGTCAAGTGACATGGCATATCTAGTCAAACTGCAAGCCAAAAAGATGACGTCACGTGTTAAATGATGTGGCAATCCAATTCAAAAAGCAAGAACCAACCACAGGTCGCCAAGTGGCTAAAATGACATGAGCCAATCAGAATCAAGCAAGAGAGTTCATATGTAACTGGACTGTCCATCCCCTACAACTATAAATAGAGGGGTTACATAACTCTCAGAATTCAGAGTTGGAGAAGAGCATTCCGCAATTGGTGAAGGCATCCACAAACAGAGAGATCAATCATCACGTGCATAGTTCTTCAACAAAGGAGTGATTAACGGAGTTCTTCCCGGAGATCAACCCGTAACAACAAAGTGCTGCTCGACGTTCTTGGCGATTAAATATATCACAAGGAGGTCTGCATCATCCTACATTCGAGAAAGACGCTTCCCAAGCCCTCAAATCACGGAGAATTTTAGAGAGGAGAATCAAGGGATACATAGAATTGTACTCACAAATATTTATCAATAAAATCACTTTTTCTTCATATTATTTTTGTTGCAGTTTATTTTTCGTACTACGAAAATTTGTTGCGAACAAATTTTGGCACGCCCAGTGGGACCAATTCTGCCCTTCATCTCTCCTTCTTGCAAATTGAAAACTACAAACTTCAGATCTATTGCTACAATGGCCTTCCGCAAGTGTGATGTTTCATGCAAAGATGCTACAGTTGCCGCATCCGCTGAGCTCAGTCATGTTGGCCCAATCACTCGAAGCAACTTCAAGGCTAGTGGCTTCGATGGATCCGAATACTTCACCTCCTTGGAGATGGCAAAGAAGAGCAGATCTCATATGACGTTCGCAACCGCAATCTCTGGGGGCAACACCCCATTCTCGTTGTTTGACGAACTTTCTCAAACAGCCTCAAACCTTGGTGGATTTGAGGATTTGGTGGATTCTTCAGTTTCAACGAAAGTCAATGCCTTGAAGACTGACGCAACTAACGTGGACGAAAAGTTTGCCATGATGGAACAGACTGTAGGGTATTAAGAAATCTGTTGAAGACAAAGACCTTCAAATCGCTCAACTCATGAACAAATTGGAGGCCTATGCACCTGGAGAGTCGAGCCATGTCCCTCCTTGTTCACCTATCTTCACCTCCCAAAAAACAGCTATTGAGGAATCATTTGCAAAGTTAAACATTCAAAAGGAAAAGCAATCTACTTCAATTGCGGCTTATCTTCCAACAATTGCAAGACATGATAACAAACACCATCAGAGCTCATATGGCAGACCATCGCAAGTTCGTGTACTACTCTAAGCCTTATACTAAGAGGATTGATTGTTTTAACCATGCCAACCAATTATAACCACCAAAGCTGCATCAATTTGATGGCAAAGGGAACCCAAGGCAACATATTGCCCACTTTGTCGAGCTTGTAGCAGTGATGCGGAACGCATTACGCTATTGTGACTTTGGTATTTAAAACAATTTTTTTTTATTCTCTAAATTCGCATTCCGACCCAATGGCGAACGCATTTAGTGACTTTTGCCATAATAAATTTTGGTACCTTGGAACTGTCCGAAGGGTCGTGCCATTTATTTCTCTGCTGAGAGAAAGCCACAAAAACCTGGTCCATACAACTTCTCCTCCCAAAATCGTTTTTACAAATATTTAGCCCAGAAAGAAACTGGATCGTTTCAAAATAGTCCTGACTGTACGTTTGACACCGAAGGCTCACTCCTAAGACCTAGTTCACGAAGGAGGATCAGCCCCGCTCGGTGGCTTACATAATCTTGCCCATACGATCGCAGAGGCATTAAATGCTACTTTGGCACTGCAAAATAGTGATACGCGGAGCTTTTAGTAATTTACTCCAGAATACGGCTGGTTGTGGAGATCTCGCTGCAACATATCGAGAGGAATTCTGCATTGGCTTTTGTTACATCACCACTGGACAAAGAAGGATATAGCTCACTAATCCGACACCAAATTTCTTTTTAGAAATGATCATTTCTAAAATTCTAACTTATACGCAAAATCATCCCCGAACGAGCGACTGCTTCACGGGTTATCATAACCAAATCCGGACATACGCCCAGTCCGAAATCATATAGAACCTGGCTGGGAACTTTACAACATGGATGTCTCACGCAGATCTGTGCACCAGTCACGGGAAAGACATCTCCATTTGCTTGATTTCGAGGATCAGGTGTTAAGACTCACAAGAATAATTCAAATCTTATGATCCACAAGAACTCTCAAACTCTCTATAAACGATTAATCGGCTGCCAGATAGGCGTGTTAATGGGTTACATATGCAATCTCTCATAGTGTGGAAGGTTACTCTACCGCAAGATGATATCGCTGCCGAAGAGTGATAAGACCCAACATTCCATATCCCAAAGAGGAGATTTCGTTACTGCACCATACCCCTGAAGGACGACTCACATAAGATGCACAAGGTTTATCCATTTCCATATTATATCTCCTGAGAATTGACAGTTACCCACTCGTCTTGCATGACTTCACATATGAACTCTGTGTTTGGACGAAAACGAAAGTCCGCATGTCTGATTCGCTTACGCCCTTCAGAATCAGGAAAGCCAGAGGAAATTGGCCAAAGTTTGGCAATCCCCGATCGGGAATTCGTCGCACATGTTCTTTCCATCGCCACTTAGTACAATTAGAAGCCCAGTTCGTATAGCCATGGCTTTCGTCCTTAAGAACGTGAAAATCATGGCTCTTGTAAGTGATGCGCAAAAGAATTTAACTGTGCATCTTATAGTACAGTTATGGATGAAAAACTCGCCTCCAGTTGATAGCAACACACTCTACTGCGAGCATATACCAAACGTGCACTCAATGGAGAAACAAACATAAATAGTTTTTTAAGGATTCAAAGATTCTAGGCTCTCCAAACACGGTTCAACAAGCCACTTCGCAAAATAGCCCTATTTTGCAACACGGCCGATGTGGCCAAATGTGGCTAGACATGCAAGATTTGGCTAAGACCCCGCGAAGCCAAGAACCTAAGACTCACTAGGAAGACCGGGCCCTATGTGGGACGAGAATCAGGTATGCGTAGTTCGGAAAGATCGGACATGGGAGAAAGCTTTTTTAAAAAAATGCAACTAATTTGAAAAAACTATTTTTCTGTCTTTTTGAAAAATGATGGAATATAAAATCTTTTTGGATTTTCTTTTTCTTTTTTTTTTTTTTTTGGAAAACTATGAAAGAAAAATGTGAGAGGGCCCTACTTGCTTCATTTTATATTTCACCCTCAAATATCCTTGGTCTGCCATATGACCCTTTTACCCCTAAAGAAATGCAGCACGTAGCACATAGGGATGATTAAATATCTTTTTGGGCCATAAGTCCATTTTGACATAATTTGGATAGGCCTCCTACAACGGGACACGATGCCTGGGACCGAACCCTGCTAGGTTTAAATGATATGATGCAAATAAGCATGACCTAAGGGTTGACCAAAGTTTGGGGTTCACTAGACAAGGCAATTCCTGGCGGCACGTGGTCGATGGCGGCTGCTCTAGCTGTCCGCCCACTCCACGCTCCCACGCCAAATCAATGGCGGTGAAAGCAACTTCTGTGAAGGTTACTACTAAGAGAAAAGTGAAGGAGGATAAGACCCCAAGTCAATATCCCAAAGAGGAGAAGCGTCGTCCCACCCTGAAGGAATTAGAGGCGAAGGTTTATCCATTTCCAGATTCAGACGTACCCACAATCCTTGATGAACTGTTGGA
Organism: Nicotiana attenuata; assembly: GCF_001879085.1. NCBI lineage: Eukaryota > Viridiplantae > Streptophyta > Magnoliopsida > Solanales > Solanaceae > Nicotiana > Nicotiana attenuata. The sequence goes on along the minus strand of NC_031994.1, from coordinate 21,844,898 downwards.
CAAGAAAGTCATTGATCTCCCTGAATCAAAAAGGCCAGAGGAAATTGGCAAAGTTGGCAATCCGAAATA
>NC_031994.1:21732854-21844816 GCF_001879085.1 Nicotiana attenuata | reverse complement strand
TAGTAGCCACCTACAGAGAAATAGCTTACGTCTTAAAGGAGAAAATTATAGGCTCTTGTAAAGTGAAGGAAAAATCAATCATAGGCATGGATGAAACAGCAGAAGCAAATCATGCAAGTATCACGCTCAAGGAAAAAAAGTGTTCAAGGTTGCATAACGTGTCAAGCACTGCCTTATTACAATTTGCAAGTTTCGAGCCCGTTGAAGTTGATCTTCCAAGGAAAACTCTTGAAGGTTCACTAGAGCTAGACAATCACTCCAAAGACAAAGACGATGAGGGTTGGATTCTAGTCACTCACAAGAAGCGAAAACATCAGGCAGTTTTGAGGCTACCAATTCCTAAGCCAAGAGCAAAAATAAGCGATGTGGATAGGCTACAACCACCAAGAATTATCAAATCTTCCTAACAGTGCCTTATCCCCAAAGTTCCGAAAGCCCATCACATTGCATGAATTCTTTCCTGGAAAATTCTTTCATGGAAGTCACGTTGGTGCAACTCATGTAGTTTCTAGCACTGACAAAACAACGGAAAGTAGCGATAAGCCTGCTCCAATGAAAACACAAGAAAATTATGATAACGGAAAAGTTGTCACATGTTGTGCAACAATTTCATTCACAGATGATGACTTGCTGCTGGGGTCTAAGCCATATAACAGACCTTTGTTTGTTGTAGGGTCCATTCGGGAACAACATCTCAATCGCATACTTATTGATGATGGTTCGGCTGTCAACATCATGCCAAAAATGGTGCTAATAAGCTTGGGATCTCTATTGATGAGCTATCCAAAAGTAACCTAACAATCCAAGGTTTCAACCAAGGAGGACAACGAGCCATAGGTATGATCCGCGTAGGATTGTCCATTGGTGAGATGAATTCAAACACCCTGATTCACGTCATAGATGCTAAAACATCATACAACTTGTTGCTTGGACGTCCTTGGATTCATGAGAATGGGGTGGTATCATCTACTTTGCATCAATGTCTGAAGTACAGAAGAGATGGTGAGATAGTCAAAATTGATGCAGACATCAAGCCTTTCACTGAGACGGAGTCATACTTTGCAGACGCAAAATTCTACCTAGATTCTTGTGAACCGAGAGTGGAGAAACCATCATCAGATGACGAAGCTGATGTCAAGTCTGAAGAGGAAAATGAGGCTCAATGGACTACCACCAAGCTGCCTAAGTAGGGAACGGAAGAAGTCTCCATTAAGATCATCATCTGAAGGTGACATATAGACAAAGACTGAAGAGCATCTGGTTTTTCTCTATGTTCCATGTGAGCGTCGAAAGAAAGGGCAACCTTTGCTACAGGAATGTACTCCAAAGAAGCAAATGAGTCACAAAGATATCCAACATTTGGAGGAGCATATGACTGTCCCAGTTGCACAAATCCCATCCATGACTTGTGAGTCTGCTAAATGCAATCTCCAAGCTGATAAAATAAAAGGGCACTATGATCCTAAGGCCTTCATACTGCTTGAAAAGTCTGGTTATGACTTCTCCAATCCATCACAACTAGGAGAACTCAAATATGAAGTCACTGGCGAAAAGATACATGGGCTCAATGAGTCCTGAATGAAGTTGAGAAAGCAAGGCCACTACGTCGCCACTCCAAAGTTTGGGTTGGGGTTCAGTTTGGCAGAGCCTCTTCGAATTTCATCAAAGAGAAGCAAAGAGATAGCTTCATCACAATACAACTCAGTAAAGGAGATGAAGGAAGTTAAGGGAAAGAAAATAAAACAACGGGCTTCAGTATTTGATCGCATTGGAGGCTCAACCCCTCCGGTCTCGGTGTTTGAAAGGCTAAGTCACAAAGGTGAATGTGTATCTTCCAAACATCTAAAAGAAGTTTCCACTACCTCAAAGACCTCTGTCTTTTGTCGCCTAGGGACACAAGGAAGTTGCCATCTAGAAAGGTACTGTCAAAATATAAGGAGCAAGTCCATGAGGAGCGGGATCATTTTGAAGTTGTTGCTGACAAAGAAATCTATAGTGCTTTCCCATTACGTATGAAGAGGAAGTCTATTTTGTCAATATCCACATATGGTCCGCTGAAGATGCAAAGGAGAACCATTGTTTACACTTGCCAGCCTCATAAAGAAGCAAAGAAAGAGAAAGAAGCCATGCCGACCATCCAAGGAAGTCAAAGAGAGAAGTCAGACTTTGTGGAAACATCCTATCACATAACTGTGGAAGATAGACCATGCCTTAACGTTGATGATGAAGTACATGAAGCTCCCCCTCAACTAGAAGATGGCGGGCAATCAACTGTGGATGAGCTTAAGGAACTCAATTTAGGTACTCCGAAAGATCCACGCCTCACCTTCATTAGTGCGCTTCTTACGCCTCAAGAGGAGGAGGAATACTCCAAGTTGTTGACCGAGTACAAAGATGTCTTCGCTTGGTCGTATAAAGAAATGCCTGGTCTTAGTCCTAAGGTAGCTATTCATCATTTAGGGATCAAAAGTGGAGCACGCCCTGTGAAGCAGTCACAACGCATGTTTCGACCCGAGCTTGTATCACAAATTGAAGCCGAAGTCAACAAGCTCATCGAGGCGGGATTTATTCGAGAGGTGAAGTACCCATCATGGATATCGAATATTGTACCTGCCAAGAAGAAGAATGGTCGAATACATGTTTGTGTTGACTTTCGAGACCTAAACAAGGCATGTCCAAAAGATGACTTCCTGCTACCAATTATTGAACTCATGGTTGATGCTACAACAGGGCATGAAGCTATTACATTCATGGATGGGTCCTCCGGATACAATCAAATCAAAGTGTCTCCAAAAGATGAAGAGTGTACTGCTTTCTGAACTCCAAAAGGGATATATTGCTACAAAGGGATGCCCTTCGGTCTGAAGAATGCCAGTGCCACCTACCAACGTGCGATGCAAAACATCTTTGATGATATGCTTCATAAGAGGGTTGAATGCTACGTCAATGACTTGGTGGTGAAGACGAAGAGTAGGCGTTACCACCTTGAAGACCTTCGAATTGTTTTTGAAAGGTTAAGAAAATTCGACCTGAAGATGAATCCACTCAAGTGTGCATTTGGAGTTACCTCAGGAAAGTTTCTTGGCTTCATTGTGCGTCATCGTGGAATTGAAGTTGATCCTGCAAAGATTGACGCTATTTAGAAAATTCCCAAGCCAAAGAACTTGAGAGAGCTTTGAAGTCTCCAAGGAAACTTAGCATTCATCCGGAGGTTCATCTCTAATCTAGCCGGACGGTGTCAACCTTTCAATCATCTATTGAGGAAGGATATCCCTTTTCATTGGGATCAGTCATGTCAAAATGCTTTTGAAAGCATAAAAAAATACTTCCTGAATCCACCTATGTTAGGGACGCTAATGTTTGGGAAGCCCTTGATACTCTACATTGCGGCACAGGAACGTTCACTTGGAGCACTACTTGCTCAAGAGAATGAGGAAGGAAAGGAGCAAGCCTTGTACTACCTTAGCCGAACTCTGATAGGAGCTGAGATGAACTATACGCCTGTTGAGAAAATATGCTTAGCGTTACTTTACACGATAAAGAAGCTAAGGCATTATTTTGAAGCATACACCATCAAACTCATCTCTCGAGCAGATCCCATGAAGTTTGTGATGACTCGACTTGTTCTTTCGGGACGCCTAGAAAGATGGTCCATATTGTTTAACCAATATGAGATCACATACACACCTCAAAAAGGTGTGAAAGGACAAACACTAGCCTATTTTCTAGCTGATCACCCTCTTCCGGGGGAATGGGAGCTTTCGGATGAGTTTCCAGATGAAGACGTTTTGTTCATCGAAGAGTTTCCACCATGGACAATGTTCTTTGATGGATTTGCACGTCGTAACGGTGCGGGGCAGGTGTTGTGTTGACCTCTCCAGAAAGACAGTCTTGCCATTCTCCTTTGTTTTAGGTGAAACATGCTCCAACAATGTCGTAGAGTACCAAGCTTTGATCGTCGGTCTCGAAATGGCATTAGAAATGAAGATTCTGCAGTTGGAGATCTACAGAGACTCTAAGGTGATTACCAACCAACTTTTGGGGAGTTACAAGGTAAAGAAGGAAGATCTATTGCCATACCATCATTACGCTTCTAGTCTGCTTGAAAAATTCGACCAAGTGTTCTTAAACCACGTCCCAAGGAAGAAAATCGCAAGGCTGATGTTTTGGCTAACTTGGCCACGATGATGGCACTTGGAGAGAATGATTCAACGAAGGTATATGTGTGTCATCGATGGGTTATTCCTAGACTTCTGGATCTTCAAATCAACGAAAGACATCATACGTCTGTTCGAGTGATTGAAGAAGAAGATTGGAGCCAACCACTAATAGAGTACCTTGAACATGGAAAGTTACCTGAAGATCCACGACAAAGAACGAACATCAAACGAAGATCACCACGATACATCTTCTATAAGGGGACATTGTTTCGCCGCTCTTTTGAAGGACTATTCTTGCGATGTCTTGACAAAGAAGAACCCCGCCAAGCGATGGAGGAGGCACATTCTGGCTCATGTGGAGCACACCAATCTGGTCCCAAGCTCCATTTTCGCATCAAGAGGATGGGCTACTACTGGCTGTGAGCACGTGATTTTTGCCCTATATGAATTACTCCTATAAAATCCAAGAGAATAGCTTTTTTCCAATTATTTGCCATTTCATAGGATTTTGTAGGAATTTGTGTTAATTGTTTGCATTTTATATGCATGTTTATTTTTATTAAAATCATAAAAAAATACAAAAAATGCCATGCATTGCATTTAGAGTCTGTTCCCATATTTTTAGGATTAATTAGTTAATTAAGTGTTCTACTAAAATGAAAATTACAAAAAATGGTTCATTTTTACATTTTAGCTTTGTAATTTTAGATTAGTAATTCTTCTCTTTTTATATAGGAGCAACTAATTTTTATAAATATTATAATTAGATAATTAGATCAATTTTACAATTTAAATTTATTCAGGAATTTAATTTAGTTTTGAATTAATTAGAGAAAGAAAAATAAAACAAAAAGAGAAAAGAATTTGAAGAGGGCTTAATTTGGTTTTGGAATTGGGCTAGGGTTCAGTTGACCCAAAATCCCACCGATCCGCCCCAGCCCAAATCAAGTACCCGGTCCAAGCCCCACTAAACCCAAAACGACCCCGTTTCCCATGACCTTGATCACAGCCGTTGGATCCTAGTGATCCAACGGTTCGGAACTAACCTCCCCCTAAGTATAAAACTGTCCTAAAACGACTCAACCCCCCCGCCCATTCGAACCCCTCCCACTCTCTCCGTCTCTCAAACTCAGAAACCCTAGAGACCTTAGCCGCCCCTAAATTCCCCCACCGTCTCCGCCGCCGATCACCCGCCGAAAATCGCCCACGGCGGCGGCGACGCTCCAAAACCTCCCAATCCATACGCCACAACCCTGAGCCCTTTCCCAACACCATTTCACTATCAGTCTCCCCAAAAACACCACCCAAATCCACCAATTCCGGAACAGAGTTCAAGACTTAAAAACCCTAAGTCTTCAAAACCACCCAAAACTCACACCTCATGACCTCCACACCCCCTTTAACTCGAATCCCTTACCGGATTTCCTTAAATCCCCACCGAACCTTTTCATTCTCAGATATGAAAGTCCAAGAAAACCTAGTGTGCATGTTTGGGGATTTTTGCAAATTTAGTTGATCGATTGGTTCGAAGCTCATCCAAATAGATTGCTCTTGACAAGAACAATCAGTTTGGATCAGTTCCAAGCTATTTCGAAATGCAACCAGAACTCTGCTTCAGCCCGTCTTTCTCATTGGGTACCCTCACAGACTTTGAAATGCAAAAAATGAAGCTATATTATGATGGCTTAAAGTGAAAAGCTCCGGATCCTTTCCTTGTGTCATGTTTTTCTTCCTTAATCTATAGTTTCTTTCCATTTGTCTAAGTTTTCTTTTAATCTGATGTTTACTTCTATAATTGAGATTGTTTAATTAGAATTAGTTTTTTTAGTTGTATTATTTGTGGCTGGACAGTTTGCTATACCTAGGGTTGTAATATTTGGGATTGCATTAAAACCTGCGATTGTAAGCTGTCCATATGTGCTTAAGTGGTTGAATACCCTCAGCCTGATTATAATTGGTGCTATTAGCATGATTGTTTATTTAGATTTAGGAGAATATATGAACAGGTTCTTATTAATAGACCGTACGTGTTGAATAATGCAATGTTTGTCTAGAGTCAGGAATTTTATTACATTTTCTCGAATTGCAGCAGTAGTAGAATGATTGCATACTTAAGTTAATATGATTCATGGATAAGTAAGGTTCAAACCCTTTCTGGTTAATACTAATAGTTTTGTTAATAGCTAGACTTAGAATAAGCCTTTAATTTGTGCTGAAGTTCTCAATATCCTGGGCTGTATGTGATTAAAGAGATTTGAGTTTCAATTGGGCCTAGTACTGGCCCATCAAAGACAGCCCAGTCGAAGTTCCATCCTTGGACTCTTCTGCCAATTTAATTTCTTTTTTGAGTTTGATTCAAGGTTTTAATCAATTTCATTGGTGGATTTCGTTAAGCATGCTTCTAAAACGAGCCTTAAATGTTGAGAATTTGTCTTAAAAAGGCTGGGCTCAATGCTGGCCCAATCGAGTCAGCCAAATAAGTTAGGCTGTATTTTCCCCTTTATCCGTTTTCTTGGGCTTAATTTCAGCCCAGTCCCCAACATGGACCCTAAACCTTCTTGCTAATAATTGTGCATTTTTTTTATCTTTTCGCAAGTATGAATGTCCTTTAGGCCTAATTAAATGTAACTCATTTAATTGTATAAGAGGTGTGCCATCCTAATTAGATCACCCATGGCCCTCACAAATATTATAATTAGTTATTAAGAATGAATATTCATAGAAAATCCTTTAGGCACGTTTGATATACTATTGTGATTGTGTACACGTTCGCGTGACATAATTACGATTCTAAAACCAACTCGGACTATGCGTTCGCGCAACTTCGACCAAACTTTCTCAATAATAATAAAATTGTTATTAATATAGTTCGCTTTAATTAAATGTAGTTCTTTTAGACCGAGGTGTGCCATTCATAATTGAATCCCTATGGCCCTCATATTAATTTTATGACTTAGATATTAAAAGTGAATGTTCGTAGTTTGCTTTAGGCACGTTTAATATACCGTCGTGGTTGTGTACACGTTCGTGTGACATAATGACGATTTAAAAAAAACAAAATCGGAGTATGCGTTCGCGCAACTTCGATTAAACATTTTTAATAACAATGAAGCGTTATCAATTGTGGACACGTCCGCGTGACATGATTTTTGACGCGCCAAAACAAATGGGTACACGTACGGGTGACCTATTTTCAAGATAATTTGTTAATTAAAAAAGGCAAATGCTTATAGGTTCTAAAAATAAGTAATTAAACAATTTGATTAAGCCAAGTTTGATCAAAGCGACCGTTCTAGAACCACGGAACCCGGGAATGCCTAACACCTTCTCCCGGGTTAACAAAATTCCTTACCCGGATTTCTGTGTTTTGCGGACATTAAAACGGAGTCAAATCTCCTCGATTCGGGATTCTAAAACGGTGACTTGGGACACCATAAACTATCCCAAGTGGCGACTCTGATCTTAAATAATAATCCCGTTTCGATTGTCACTTAAATTGGAAAAACTCCTTTATACCCCTTCCGGGGGTAGTAAAAAGGAGGTGTGACAGCTCTGGCGACTCCGCTGGGGACAAGAACCCAGAACTACTAGTTTAGGGTTCAAGAATTCGAGCTTGTTAATATGATTCTGCTTGGCTTTGTTTATTGTTAATATTACTGTATTTTGTGAACCTAATGTGCTAATTGCTGTTTATTTGCCATTTCAATATTGCTTGAATTTTATTAAAATGCTTTCTTACGCCACCCTTCTGAGTCTTCTAAAATTTTGCGCACACGTTCGCGTGGCCCACTTTCTGTTAGAAGTCATACCAGTTAGAACGAGGCATGGGTCAGCAACAAGGTCGGGCAGACTTTAGTGCTCCCGGTACGTTGCCCCCACCTCGGCTCGAGTTGTCCACTCGGGTAAACCCAGTCTAGAACACAACCCCAGGTTTAAACTTAGAAGAACATAACCTCATGCCGGATCCCTAGTAGGAACATTTGTTTGCATCACGTGCATTTGACTTAGGGGACTCAACACAGGGGTTTCCGTCTAGGACAGGTGTACCCAAAATAACAGATCATCCTGATGCATCTTACGTGCTATGTGAACATTTATTTGTTTTGGCTTGCATGATGATCGGCTAGGAAAGACAATCAGGGGAAAAACCAAGAATGGCATAGAAAGGAAATAAACCCGATTTTTGAAAATCTCGGTATTTGAAAATATCCCGAAACTTTGCCAAATTTTTGTTAAAAAAAGAGGGATTTGAAAAAGAAAAGCAAAAGAAAAAAAAGAGCAAAAAGAGTCTTTTTAAAACGAGTCACTCGTGTTTCTTTTAAAATTATGTCAAGACTGCTTGAACTACGCAGGTCTGATTCCTACCGGATGTGGGATACGTAGGCAACCTACATAGGGTTCGGCCTCTTTTTGCAAAATTAACCAAATAAAGTGAAGCCGTAGGTAGGGATCTATGTCAAGAATAAGCCGACCCAGCTTCGGCACCGTTCTCACTGAGATAGCCTTAGAATATTTTTTGATTGTCGAAGGGCTATTTTTGTAGAGAACGAACAAATCTGTCAGTAAAGGGTCATTTTTCTAAGTGTCTTCCCCCCGCCTCAAAATTTGTTCGAAATTGCAAAGGGGCCACATTTACGAAAGCAGCCACTTTTGTGTAGAAGGGGAAAGGGGCCATTTTCTTTCATTCCTTTGGGAGTCGAAAACTGTTTCTTCAAAAATATGTCAGAGTCAACCCTAAACCTAACCATTCACAGGTACCAAGATGAACATTGTCCAGGACCCGAAATTACTAGTCATAGAGCAGGTTCAGTTGCAGTTGCGCATGTGGTGGTATGATTTAGATAAAGATGGCCAAGGCTGGGTGAAAGAACAGTTGGGTGCTCTTACTGATATATTGGAAATCAAACCACAGGAAGATTTGATCAAAGCTTTGGTAACCTTTTAGGATCCTGTGCACAATGTCTTTCGTTTCTCGGATTTTGAGCTTACCCCTTTCACTGGAAGAAATAGCTGGTTACATCCATTTTGGCCGGGACTTGAGAAAACAACAGTTTATATTCCCGAGAGCCCCATCAGTGCACAAATTCTTTGATCTTCTTAACATCAGCAAACAAATGAAGAAGGCTCATGTGGACAACGGATGTTGTTCCTTTCAATTTTTGTATTCCAGATTCGGGCATTCGGTCGGGTTCGAAACACATGAAAACGGATTGAACAACAAACAGGACAAGAACATTTGGCAAATTCATCGTAGGTTCGCCTTCATAGTTGCGTTCCTGGGAATCATAATGTTTCCAAATGCCGAAGGGACGGTAGATACCCGCATGGCTAGAGTTGCACAAGCCCTTATTACAAAGAAAGATCACATACTTGCTCCTCTAGTACTGGCAGATATTTACCGGGCATTGACATTGTGTAGATCCGGGGCTCAATTCTTCGAGGGCTGCAGTGTTCTTTTACAAATGTGGTTGATCGAGCATCTCCGCCCTCACCCCAAGTTCATGAGCTATGGTTCAAGCAAAGATAACTTCATCAAAAGCTACGAGGAAAGAGTGAAAGATTACAACGTTTCGGAAGGGTTTGAAGCTTGGGTTTCCCATTTGAAAGCTCTGAAAGCAAGTCAAGTCGAATGGACTATAGGTTGGCTCCCGATGACAGAAATCATATATATGACAGCCATAAAGGATTATTTGAAGTTGATGGGTTTAAGGAGTGTCCAGCCGTACGCACCACAGAGGGTCTTAAGGCAGTTAGGGAGATATCAGGTGGTGCCTGAAGATGAAAATCTAACCACCGAGGTCATCGAACTCCATCCAGAGGCCACATTGCCAGAGGCTTTAGTCCAGCAGGATTGGAATAGTTGTCGGTATCTGAAAAATGGCACCCAGGTACCAGATGTTGCCAAAGGGGAAGTGAATCCGAATTATGCAGCGTGGTTTGAAAGAAAGTCAGGTGCAAGCAATGACCCAGAGCCCGAACCAGAGCCCGAGAGACCAGCAAAAAGACCGTATGTGCAGGCTTTCGACGACAAGGTCAAGGAAAGGTTGGCCTGGGGAGAGAAAGAGAAAAAGTACCAAGCTATCATTCACACCCTTGAAGAAAAATTGAGAAACGTTGAGTTCAACAATGATCTACAACTGCAAGAAGCTGAAGGAGGAAGAAGGAAATTGGCCCAGGAAAATAAAGCCTTACGAGCTCAAATTCAAAGAATGAAAATCGCCGCCGAAAATCCGGCTAGCAGTAGACAAGATGGGAAGCTCATAAACGGCCTTAGGAGAAAGGTGGGTGATTACGAAGCGGATTTGGAAAAGACTGAAAAGGAGTTGGCAAAAGCCCAAGCCAAGTTAGTTAAGAATGCGGAGGGACGAGCAAGTTTCGTCCAACAGCTGAAAGAGAAGTACGACAGAGGAATGGTGGGTCTAAAGAAAAGGATCAATGTCCTTGAAAACGAAATGACCAAGCAGGCAAGAGATTTCAAAGCAGAAAGGGAACATTGCTATGCCCTAATGTCGCAGTTAGAAAAGGATCTTCAGCAGCTTCAAGAGAAAAATCATACTGCCGAACAAGTTTTAGGGGCTCGATCTCAGCAGATTGGACGATTGCTACAAGAGAAGGGTATTATCAGGGAAAGGGTTAGGAGGATTGCGGACTACATTGTGATGAAGTGCAACGAGTGTGAAGACATGACCCAGTCCACGTTCTTCATTTCAGTTATGATTTTTGTCCGACAGATCATGGATGACTTGTTTCGTCTTCAAGAAGACCTGGCGCATAAGCCCGCAGCAAGGCCAACTGGAGTAGTAGTAGAAGCACTCATGTATTCTTGATTTTATTTTTGAGTCTGTTGCAGTTTTTTGGAGTTTGTTAGTCCATCTTGAGTCTTGTTTTAGTTTCTGAAAATGTTTAAGTTTGTAGGGGAATCGTTGTAATTAGGATGTTTCTATCTTGTTTTATAAAATTTGAAGAAAAAAGAAAAAATGTGTCTTTCTTTTATTTATCTCCAGAACTATGCTTGGTCTGATTCATGCGGCGTCATGATACGTAGGCAATCCCCATAAGATTCGATCATAACCATAAAATGAAAAAGAAAAAGAGAGAGTGGAAATAAAAGAAATTGAGGGGAAAGAAATAATGGCAAAACAAGAGAGGAAAAGACAATGCAAGAATAAAAGAAGGGAAAAGAACCAACAAAGAAAGGTGGGAATTAAAGGAAAGAGAGAAAGAAAAATGCAAAATAAAAAGAATTAGTGAAAGCCGGGATGAAGCAAGCAGCCGTTCAAATGCATAATAGAAATGGCTAACTGCTTAGGTGCATTGTATCCCCAACATGCGGTTGCCTACCTGTTAAGCTCTTAATCACTAACAAGTTTGCTTGTTGTCATCAAGTACAGACAGGTGGTTAGTTTGTTCAGCATTCTGGCAACCCACCCGTACAACACCACGTCTAAAAACAAGTTGATTATGGCTGGCCAAGAACTGGACGCAAGTGTTATTGATCCATCAAGAGAGGGGGAAGAGTCTGAGGTTAACCTGAAAGAGGAGCTACATAAGTTGAAGCATCAGATGGCCGAAATGTACCAAGCATGGGTGAAAGGGCATTCCCCCACCATCATCCCACCATTAACTCAATCCCAAGAACCTCCCACTGTTGATTCATCCCCACATCATGCACCAGGCTTCACCCACTACCACCACTATCATGGTATCACTTCTCAAACCCCACAAGCACCACCAGCCAAAACAATCCATTACCCCCCCTCCACCAACCACCCCTGTTTTTGTAGCACCCCCGCCAGCTACACACCATCGATCCTCCAGTGAGCCATTATTCCAGACCCAAGATAATCAGTACTATCCCCCAAAGCCTACTTTCAAGGCCCCAGATCATCACTCTTACACTCCTCATTTCGACCTCCCTGTTGAGACAGAGAAATTGCCTAAAAACCCGGAACAGGAAGAGATGTTCAGGAAGGTAAGAAGCCTGGAACAATCGTTCAGAAACATGTAGGGATTGGGAGGCCAGGTGAGCGTAGCCTACAAAACCTATGTTTATTTCCTGATGTTCAGTTGCCTGTTGGATTCAAGATGCCTAAATTCGACCTATATGACGGGCACGGAGACCCGGTGGCCCACTTGAGGGGATTCTGTAGAAAAATGAGAGGAGCTGGTGGTAGAGATGAGCTGTTAATGGCATACTTCAGCCAGAGTCTGAGTGGTGTGGTGTTAGAGTGGTACACACGTCACGATCACAGTAGATGGTATACCTGGGATGATTTGGCCCAAGCATTTGTGCGGCACTTCCAATACAACATAGAAATCATTCCAGATCGTTTGTCCTCAACTAAGATAGAGAAGAAGCCAGGAGAAAGTTTCAGAGAATATGATTTTCGCTGGAGAGAACAAGCGGCAAGAGTCAACCCTCCAATGGAGGAAAATGAAATGGTGGAGTACTTTCTGCAGGCTCTGGAGCCTACTTACTTTGGCCATCTGATATCGGCCATTGGCAAGTCATTCAACAAGGTAGTAAAGATGGGCGGCATGGTAGAAGAAAGGCTTAAGACAAGCAAAAATCATGAGCTACTCTGCCATCAAAGCAACCACCCAAGCCATCCAGAATGGTACTGGAGGAGTGATCGGAAAGAAGAAGAAAGAGGATGTTGCAACAGTTGACTCAGGATCGTGGCTTGGTCCGAGGGGCACACCACACCATTACACCCAGCCTCGACCCCCTCACCGAACCTACACCCAAACCCCATATAACCCACTTCAACACTACATTTCATCACCAGACCCTCAATATTCTGTCCACCACGCCCAATCATACACTCAACCTCCTTCTTACCCACAATGGCATTCCCAAGCCCCATAAAACACCTACCCAGCTCCACAAAATGCTTACCCACCTCCACGAGCCTACCGAAACCCCGCCAGTCCAGGTTTCCGACCCAAGCCAGTATTTAGGAACGAGAGGTTACAGCGGAAAAAAACTTTCACCCGTTGGGGGAGTCTTATACTAGCTTATTCCAGAGATTGAGGCAGTTAGATGCGCTGAGTCCAATTGAGTCAAAATTGCCAAACCTTCCTCCAAAGAATTTGGATTACTCCCTCAGTTGTGCATACTGTTCTGGTACTCTGGGGCATGATACGGAAAAGTGTTGGCACTTGAAGAATGCTATCCAAGAGCTCATCGACACAAACCAGATTGTGGTCCAAACTCCGGAAGCACCCAACATCAATCAGAACCCATTGCCAACTCATGATGAAACAAATATGATCGAGATAGTACACAAGGAGGGGGAGCCCAAGAAGCCATCGCAATATGTTATGATGATTCGATCTAGTGAGGTCAAGCCATTCAAGGAAACAATTGTCACAAAACCAATGGTTGAAGGATCAGTGAACAAGTTGAGCATGACAAACGGTGAACCTTCTGTGGTAGTTGAGAAGAGATCCACAAGTGATGCGGTAGCAAAGCAAGAAAAGTCAAAGGTGATCGTGCCAGGGTTGGCGAATAAGCCTATCATAATTGTAGAGGGTGCCCGCACGGACCCTGTCATCATCAAGCCTGTAACCCAACTGCTGGTAATCAACACCAAGGCTGTCCCATGGAGCTATGAACGGGTGATAGTGACCTATAAGGGGAAGGAAGTGAAAGAAGAAGTTAATGAGGCCTATGGATTAACTCGTTGAGGGAGATGCTTTGCCCCGGAAGAGTTATAGGAAAGCTAAAACACTCAGAGATAATCCAGTTCTAGTAATGAAAGCAGTCACTGAAGAAGAAGCGGAGGAGTTTCTGAAAAAAATGAAAGTGCAAGATTACTCCATCGTGGAGCAGTTGAGAAAGACTCCCGCTCAGATTTCCTTGCTATCATTGTTGATCCATTCAGACGAGCATCGTTGAGCCTTGATGAAAATTCTGAACGAAGCTCATGTCCCCGACAAAATCACAGTCAACCATTTGGAGAAGATCGCCAATAAGATATTTGAGGTGAACAGGGTCACTTTCTCTGATGACGAGTTGCCTGTGCAAGGTACTGAACACAACAAAGCTCTCTATCTTACAGTGAAATGTGAAGATTCTGTGGTCACAAGGGTGCCGGTGGATAATGGTTCCAGTGCAAACATTTTCCCTCTCTCCACTCTGCACAAGTTGAAGATTGATACTGAAAGGGTCCGAAAGAACAGTATATGTGTCCGAGGTTTTGATGGTAGAGGAAAAGATTCGGTTGGTGATAGAGTGCTTGAATTGACAATAGGACCGGTTGAATTCACTATGGAGTTCCAGGTGTTGGATGTGGCCGTCTCTTACAATTTGCTGCTGGGTCGGCCTTGGATACATGCCGCCAAAGCAGTCCCGTCCTCTTTGCACCAAATGGTCAAGTTTGAGTGGGACAGACAAGAGATTGTCGTGCATGGTGATGAGAGGTCAGTTGCTTACAATGATGCCTCCGTCCCATTTATTGAGGCCAAAGACGATCAGGGGCCTTGGGTCTACCAAGTTTCTGAAACAGTGCCAGTTGAGAAGGTTCCAAAAGGGAAATGTATTCCAACTCTAAAGTTAGCCTCCGCATCTGTCATGGTGGCGTCTGAAATGCTGAAGAATGGCTTTGTGCCAGGCAAAGGCCTGGGCACTTCATTACAGGGTATCGTACAGCCAGTGTCTCTGCCTAAAAACTTGGATACGTTCGGTTTGGGATTCAAACCCACAACGGCGGATGTGAAAAGGGCTAAAAAGTTGAAACAGAAGGCGTGGGCACTTCTGAAGCCTATCCCGCGTCTCTCTAGGTCATTTGTCAAGCCCGATGCCGTGAAACGCCCAGTGATAGCAGTTCCAAATCCTTTGGTTGACGTTGATGAGGAGTTAATTGAAAAGTTTCAGAGGTGGTTTGATGATGTGAACATGGTGGAAATTGGAGAAGGTTCCAGCAAAGGGGATGTGCAGTTCGTCGGGCCGAAAGTAAAGCTTAACAGTTGGAAGGCTACTCCTCTCCCTACTCGGAGGAGTTTTGGTAGTTTGCTTTGTTTTCCTTTCTATCTGGGTCATTCCAGGGTTGTGACCTAGATTTTTATTTTTTGCTTGTTTAATGTAAAAACCCTATTATCCTTTATTTTCAATGAAATGCAATTTCCCTTTT
The DNA here is from genome assembly GCF_001879085.1 of Nicotiana attenuata. NCBI lineage: Eukaryota > Viridiplantae > Streptophyta > Magnoliopsida > Solanales > Solanaceae > Nicotiana > Nicotiana attenuata. Next base: position 21,829,521 of record NC_031994.1, on the reverse strand, counting down.
CCATCATTCCTGATAGTTTTTATTTTTGTTTTCTTTTCTTCTTTGTACAGTTCTTTTTATGCTGGTTTCAATGACATGACATGCATGAGGAATCTTTGGGCAAGTCTTAAAAGTCAATCTAATTCTGAAATAATAATCCAAGAAATAGAGAGTGATGATGAAACAGAATATGATGAGGATGAGGCACTTGAGGAAATCAGTAATGAACTAAATCATTTTGAAGAAAAACCCAAGCCTAATTTGAATGAAACCGAAGCAATCAATTTAGAAGATCCAGATAATGTCAGAGAAACCAAGATAAGTGTCCATCTTGAACCACAAATCAGGGAAGAAATAGTCAAAGCATTGTTTGAATATAAGGATATTTTTGCATGGTCGTATGATGACATGCCGGGTTTGAGTACCGACTTGGTGGTCCACAAATTGCCAACTGATCCAACTTTCCCTCCCGTCAAGCAGAAATTAAGGAAGTTTAAGACCGACATGAGTGTGAAGATCAAAGAAGAAGTCACAAAGAAGCTTGATGCAAAGGTCATTAGAGTCACACGATATCCCACGTGGTTAGCTAATATTGTGCCTGTGCGAAAGAAAGATGGTAAGACCAGAGTATGTGTCGATTATCGTGACCTTAACAAAGCAAGTCCAAAGGATAACTTCCCGTTTACAAATATCCACATTATGATTGATAATTGTGCCAAGCATGAGATTGGGTCTTTTGTGGATTGCATGCGGGATATCATCAGATCTTAATGGATGAGGAAGATGCGGAAAAGACAGCATTTAGCACGCCATGGGGAACATATTGCTACCGGGTCATGCCATTTGGTTTGAAAAACACTGGGGCAACTTACATGAGGGCAATGACCACCACATTCCATGACATGATACACAAGGAGATTGAGGTTTACATGGATGATGTAATCATAAAGTCCAGGAAGCAGTCTGACCACGTCAGAGATTTAAGAAAGTTTTTCCAGAGGCTCCGCAGGTACAATCTTAAGCTCAACCCTGCAAAGTGTGCATTTGGTGTTCCGTCGGGCAAACTGTTAGGATTCATAGTCAGTCGGCGAGGCATTGAGTTGGATCCATCAAAGATTAAGGCCATCCAAGAATTACCACCACCAAAGAACAAGATTGGGGTGATGAGTCTGCTAGGGAGGTTGAATTACATCAGCAGGTTCATTGCTCAACTCACGACAACTTGCGAGCCCATCTTCAAGTTGTTAAAGAAGGATGTTGCTGTCAAATGGACCGATGAGTGCCAAGAAGCATTCGATAAGATCAAGGAGTATTTGTCAAACCCACCGGTGTTGGTCTCGCCGGAGCCAGGGAGACCTTTGATTCTTTATTTGACAGTCCTGGATAATTCATTTGGTTGTGTGTTGGGTCAACATGACATCACTGGCAGGAAAGAGTAGGCCATCTATTATCTCAGCAAGAAGTTCACATCCTATGAGGTTAAGTATACCCCCCTTGAAAGGACATGTTGCGCCTTGACTTGGGTAGCGCAGAAGTTGAAGCATTATCTGTCATCCTATACTACTTACCTCATTTCTCGCCTGGATCCTTTGAATTATATCTTTCAGAAGCCTATGCCCACAGGAAGACTCGCGAAGTGCTCACAGAATTTGACATCGTATATGTGACTCAGACGTCAATGAAAGCCCAAGCTTTGGCCGATCACCTGGCCGAGAACCCGGTGGATGAAGAATATGAGCCTTTGAAGACTTATTTTCCTGATGAAGAGGTAATGCATATTGAGGAGGTTGAGCAGGATGAAAAGCCCGGTTGGAAACTCTTCTTTGATGGGGCTGCTAACATGAAAGGCATTGGAATATGAGTTGTGCTCATTTCTGAAACAGGGCACCACTACCCTGTCACAGCTCAGCTCCATTTCTATTGCACCAACAACATGGCTGAGTACGAAGCATGCATTTTGGGTTTAAGATTAGCTGTGGACATGGGAGTCCAGGAAGTGCTGGTTATGGGAGATTCAGATTTGTTAGTACACCAGATTCAAGGAGAATGGGAGGCTCGAGATTTGAAGCTCATACCATATCGACATTGTCTGCAGGATCTTTGTCAGCGGTTCATATCAGTGGAATTCAGGCATATCCCTAGGATCCATAATGAGGTTGCTGACGCCTTTGGCTACTCTGGCGTCGATGTTACATCATCCAGATAAGGCTTATATTGACCCTTTGCATATTCAGGTCCGTGATCAGCATGCTTACTGTAACATGGTGGAAGAAGAACTTGATGGTGAGCCGTGGTTCTATGATATCAGGGAATACATCAGGATGGGGGTATATCCGGTACAAGCCACAGGTGATCAAAAGAGAACAATTCGACGTTTGGCAAGTGGATTTTTCATAAGCGGAGGAGTTTTGTACAAAAGAACTCCGAATCTCGGATTGTTGAGATTCATGGATGCTAAGAAAGCCACGACTATCATGACCGAAGTACATTCGGGAGTTTCCGAGCCGCATATGAGTGGGTATGTTCTAGCAAAGAAAATTCTTCGAGCAGGGTATTATTGGCTCACCATGGAACGAGATTGCATCAGCTTAGTGCGTAAGTGTCATCAATGCCAGGTGCACGGTGATTTGATCCATTCTTCCCCATCTGAATTGCATATAATGTCTGCGCCTTGGCCGTTCGTTGCATGGGGCATGGATGTCATCGGACCAATTGAGCCAACAGCATCCAATGGGCACAGGTTCATTCTAGTGGCCATCGATTATTTCACTAAGTGGGTTGAAGCTATGACTTTCAAATCTGTGACCAAGAAAGCAGTGGTTGACTTTGTTCATGCAAACATCATTTGTCGGTTCGGAATTCCAAAGGTAATTATCACGGACAATGGTTCTAATCTTAACAGCCATTTGATGGAAGAAGTATGCCATCAGTTCAAGATTATGCATCGAAATTCCACTCCGTATCGTCCCAAGGCAAATGGAGCGGTTGAGGCGGCCAACAAGAACATAAAGAAGATACTTCAGAAGATGGTGCAAGGTTCTAGGCAATGGCATGAAAAGTTACCCTTTGCTTTACTGGGTTATCGCACTATTGTTCGCACTTCAGTAGGTGCAACTCCTTATTTGTTGGTATATGGTACTGAAGCAGTGATACCCGCGGAGGTTGAGATTCCATCCCTTCGAATTGTCGCTGAACCAGAGATTGATGATGATGAGTGAGTCAAAACCCGATTGGAGAAATTAAGTCTGATTGATGAGAAAAGACTGGCGGCAGTATGTTATGGCCAGTTGTATCAAAAGAGAATGGCAAGAGCATACAACAAAAAAGTGTGTCCCCAGAAATTTGAAGTGGGTCAGCTAGTATTGAAACGCATCCTTCCACATCAGGCTGAAGCAAAAGGCAAGTTTGCCCCAAATTAGCCGGGGCCGTTCGTGGTAACGAGAGTGTTGTCCAAAGGTGCTTTGTATTTAACAGATGTAGAAGGCAAGTGTGTAGATATGGCTATCAATTCTGATACAGTCAAAAGATATTATGTATGATTTCTCTGATTTTAATTGTGTTGTTTGTACTTGGCATGTTTTTGAAGATTGGAATGACGAAGGCATTTTTATTCTGCTATCTAAACACTTTATCCTTTGTTACCCCTTTTGAGCCTTTTATTTTCTTTCATATCCCTCTTTTGGAATTAGAAGCGGAGTTTAGAAATACAGATACAAACACAAAAAGGAAAGAGGAGAAGAGAAGAGAAAGAGAGAGAGAAAATGAAAAAAAAAGAAGAGAAAAATGAAAAAAAAAAGAAGAAAAAAAAAAGAAAGAAAAAGAAAAAGAGAAGAAGAAGAAGAAGAAAGAGAGAAAAATACAAAAACAAAGCAATTCCTATGACATGAACTACGTTTGACCTGATTCCTTTTAAGGATATGTAGGCAGCCTCACGGTTCGGTCCCATCAAAATAAAATTCAAAATTCCCCAGGCAAGGAAACTGGGGCAGAAGTTGTGGTTTTGTAAAAGATCTGATTCTAAAAGTTGTAATTTTGAACCCATTCGAGTTGTTTTGAGCCTTTATGATTTTCTAACCCTAACCCAGAGCCCACATTACGGTCCAAAGAAAGACTTTCCGATCAATCTTTGAAGGGTGCCAAGTCAAGCAACTTAGAAGAATGATTCACATCAAGGGCAACACTCCGTTCTGCGCAGGAAAAATGAAAAATGAGAGAGTCTTATTGGTGAAAACCCTCACGGGCACCGTAAGGCGACGGAAAGCTGAGAGAAATTAAAATGAGAGAGTTTTATTGGTGAAAATCCTCACGGGCACCGTAAGGCGACGGTGAGTTGAGAGATGATTAAATGAGAGAGGTCTGTTGGTGAAAACCCTTCAGGGCGCCGCAAGCCGAATAAGGTTGTTGACTTTGCAAAGGAATTGGATCATGGGGACCCCAGGCATAAAATGTGAGGACTGAAAGGTGATTGACTGAACGGATTAGGCTGGTTAATCCGAAATGCATGTCATGATCATTGATGCCAGTAGCCTCACTCAGATAAGTCCCTTTTCCCTTTTCTTCCTCAAACAGTCCTTCTGTTTTGATTTTTCTTCTTTATTCATAACCCTCGAAGTCATTGCATTTCATTTCCTTTTTGGGTCTACTTTCTCTAAGGCTTTTTCCAATGATAGCCTTGCTAAGCAAACACGAAGGGATTGCGAAGCTTATTACCAACTTCCAAATTACACAAAGCAAAGGGCGGCCAAAGCATGCCGGAAATAGCATAATGCAAAATGGAAAATAAGGTGTTAGCCGAGGTTCAACTGATCAAGTGGTTTCGTGAATTATGGAGAGAAATACAGAGACTCAAATTGGAAAGACAGATATGTTAAAACAGCAGGTTGAGTATAGGGCACTCAGGTCATTCAGGGTTCTGTAGTTAAGGTTCAATCAGAAGGTGAAACAAGTCCTTGCCAGTCGGATGCATTTGAGCAGAACAAAGCATGACAGTGAAAAGTCCACCCTCAGCAAGAATGCCGCAAACTAACCACCACATTTTCAAAACTGACAAGATTTTTCTTTGATTGAAATAGGGGCAGGAAATTTTGTTTGTTCCGGAGAAACCCTCCGTGAGGAAAGCAGGTGCCAGACGGGCTCAGCCATAAGTTTTTAGTACCCTCTTGGATAACGGGATTTAGTAAGTTTTGAGACCATCACGAGTGACAAGGTCTGACGAGAGTTTTACTTCTGGGAAATATAATTTAGCATTTAAGTTTTCACTTTTGGGATGAGACTTGGTGGGAAATTTTAAGAATAAGAGAATTTAGCTTAGAACTTATTTTGGTAACAAGTGCCGGTAAACACTCACTGATGTTTCCAATATCAAACTGGGGCAGAAAAATTTCTTTTGTTTAGTCTGTTTTGTTGTAATCAGGCGCCCACCATGAGAACAAGGGAAAACAACTCAAGTTTCAAGGGAAAACAATTTCAAGTAACAAGAGAAGAGGGTTCAAGTTTCGGCAATCAGGCACCCACTTGGAGAACAAGGGAAAGCAGCTCAAGTTTCAAGAGGAAAGTAGGTCGAGTTCAACAATCAGGCTCCCACCTGGAGAACAAGGGAAGATAGTTCAAAGGAAAAGCAGTTTCAAAAGAAAGCAGTTCAAGTTCAGCAATCAGGCGCCCACCTGGAGAACATGGGAAGTCAGTTCAAAGGAAAAGCAGTTTCAAGAGAAGGCAGTTCAAGTTCGGCAATCAGGCACCCACCTGGTGAACAAGGGAAGACAGTTCAAAGGAAAAGCAGTTTCAAGAGAAGGCAGTTCAAGTTCAGCAATCAGGCGCCCACCTGGAGAACAAGGGAAGACAGTTCAAAGGAAAAGCAGTTTCAAGAGAAAGCAGTTCAAGTTCGGCAATCAGGCGCCCACCTGGTGAACAAGGGAAGACAGTTCAAAGGAAAAACAGTTTCAAGAGAAGGCAGTTCAAGTTCAGCAGTCAGGCACCCACCTGGAGAACAAGGGAAGATAGTTCAAAGGAAAAGCAGTTTCAAGAAAAGGCAGTTCAAGTTCAGCAATCAGGCGCCCACCTGGAGAACAAGGGAAAGCAGCTCAAGTTTCAAGAGAAAGCAGTTCAAGTTCAGCAATCAGGCGCCCACCTGGAGAATAAGGGAAGGCAGTTCAAAGGGAAAGCAGTTTCGAAGGAAGACGGTTCGAGTTGAGCAATCAGGCACCCACCTGGAGAACAAGGGAAGACAGCACAAGTTTCAAGGGGAAAGCAATTTCAAAGGAAAGCAGTTCGAGTATCGGCAATCAGGCGCCCACCTGGAGAACAAGGGAAAATAGTTCAAGTTTCGAGGGAAGACAGTTCGAGTTCAGTAGTCAGGCGCCCACCTGGAGAACAAGGGAAAACAATTCAAGTTTCAAAGGAAAGCAGTCCGAATTTCGAAGGAAGACAGTTCAAGTTCTGGCAATCAGGCGCCCACGTGGAAAATAAGGGAATTCACTTCAAAATGCAACTCAAGTCAATAACGAAGGAAGCCACCTGGGAAGTACGGGTCAACAACTCAAAATGCACCACAGAGCCGCAGAAGATACAAGATCAAGTTGAAAATACGTAGATAGGATTCTTGTAATTCATAGATCATAGTTTAGTTTAGCTTCTTTTGTTTTGACTCGGTGCAATAAGGAGTTCAGCAAGCAGTAGGAGCAACAAAAACAGTGAGATCACAGCTTCTCGGTAGTCCCAGCTACCAAAACTACCCGAACTACACTAACCTGATTCCTTTATTGCCGAGGATATGTAGGCAACCTCGGAAGCAAGGTTTGGTCAAATCTTTCAAAAATGCTTCCCATGGAGTATTCAAAGGGGCAAAAATTGCTCGTATCCGCTCACCTTATCTTTGCACGAAAACTCTTCGTGTTTCCGAGCAAAAAGGGGCAGCTGTGAGCACGTGATTTTTGCCCTATATGAAGTACTCCTATAAAATCCAAGAGAATAGATTTTTTCCAATTATTTGTCAATTTATAGAATTTTGTAGGAATTTGTGTTAGTTGTTTGCATTTTCTGTGCATGTTTATTTTTATTAAAATCATAAAAAATATAAAAAATGCCATGCATTGCATTTAGAATCTGTTCCCGTATTTTTAGGATTAATTAGTTAATTAAGTGTTCTACTAAAATGAAAATCACAAAAAAATGGTTCATTTTTACATTTTAGCTTTGTAATTTTAGATTAGTAATTTTTCTCTTTTTATATAGGAGCAACTAATTTTTATAAATATTATAGTTAGATAATTAGATCAATTTTACAATTTAAATTTATTCCGGAATTTAATTTAGTTTTTAATTAATTAGAGAAAGAAAAAGAAAACAAAAAGAGAAAAGAATTTAAAGAGGGCTTAATTTGGTTTTGGAATTGGGCCAGGGTTCAGTTGACCCAAAATCCCACCGATCCGCCCCAGCCCAAATCAAGTACCCGGTCCAAGCCCCACTATAACCAAAACGACCCTGTTTCCCATGACCTTGATCACAGCCGTTGGATCCTAGTGATCCAATGGTTCGGAACTAACATCCCCCTAAGTATAAAACTGTCCTAAAACGACTCACCCCCCCATTCGAACCCCTCCCACTCTCTCCGTCTCTCAAACTCAGAAACTGTAGAGACCTTAGCCGCCCCTAAATTCCCCCACCGTCTCCGGCGCCGACCACCCGCCGAAAACCGCCCACGGCGGCGGCGACGCTCCAAAACCTCCCAAATCCATAACCCACAACCCTGAGCCCTTTCCCAACACCATTTCACCATCAGTCTCCCCAAAAACACCACCCAAATCCACCAATTCCGGATCTGAGTTCAAGACTTAAAAACCCTAAGTCTTCAAAACCACCCAAAACTCACACCTCATGACCTTCACACCCCATTTAAATCGAATCCCTTACCGAATTTCCTTAAATCTCCACCGAACCTTTTCAATCTCAGATCTAAAAGTCCAAGAAAACCTAGTGTGCATGTTTGGGGATTTTTGCAAATTTAGTTGATCGATTGGTTCGAAGCTCATCCAAATAGATTGCTCTTGACAAGAACAATCAGTTTGGATCAGTTCCAAGCTATTTCGAAATGCAACCAGAACTCTGCTTCAGCCCGTCTTTCTCATTGGGTACCCTCACAGACTTTGAAATGCAAAAAATAAAGCTATATTATGATGGCTTAAAGTGAAAAGCTCCGGATCCTTTCCTTGTGTCATGTTTTTCTTTTGTTTTTCTTCCTTAAGCTGTAGTTTCTTTCCATTTGTCTAAGTTTTCTTTTAATCTGATGTTTACTTCTATAACTGAGATTGTTTAATTAGAATTGGTTTTTTAGTTGTATTATTTGTGGTTGGACAGTATGCTATACCTAGGGTTGTAATATATGGGGCTGCATTAAAACCTGCGATTGTAAGCTGTCCATATGTGCTTAAGTGGTTGAATACCCTCAGCATGATTATAATTGGTGCTATTAGCATGATTGTTTATTTAGATTTAGGAGAATATATGAACAGGTTCTTATTAATAGACCGTACGTGTTGAATAATGCAATGTTTGTCTAGAGTCAGGAATTTTATTACATTTTCTCGAATTGCAGCAGTAGTAGAATGATTGCATACTTAAGTTAATATGATTCATGGATAAGTAAGGTTCAAACCCTTTCTGGTTAATACTAATAGTTTTGTTAATAGCTAGACTTAGAATAAGCCTTTCATTTGTGCTGAAGTTCTCAATATCCTGGGCTGTATGTGATTAAAGAGATTTGAGTCTCAATTGGGCCTAGTACTGGCCCATTAGAGACAGCCCAGTCGAAGTTCCATCCTTGGACTCTTATGCCAATTTAATTTCTGTTTTGAGTTTGATTCAAGGTTTTAATCAATTTCATTGGTGGATTTCGTTAAGCATGCTTCTAAAACGAGCCTTAAATGTTGAGAATTTGTCTTAAAAGGGATGGGCTCAATGCTGGCCCAATCGAGTCAGCCAAATCAGTTAGGCTGTATTTTTCCCTTTATCCATTTTCTTGGGCTTAATTTCAGCCAAGTTCCCAGCATGGACCCTAAACCTTCTTGCTAATAATTGTGCATTTTTTATCTTTTTGCAAGTATGAATGTCCTTTAGGCCTAATTAAATGTAACTCTTTTAATTGTATAAGAGGTGTGCCATCTTAATTAGATCACCCATGGGCCTCACAAATATTATAGTTAGTTATTAAGAGTGAATATTCGTAGAAAAGCCTTTAGGCACGTTTAATATACTATTGTGATTGTGTACACGTTCGCGTGACATAATTACGATTCTAAAACCAACTCGGAGTATGCGTTCGCGCAACTTCGACCAAACTTTCTCAATAATAATAAAATAGTTATTAATATAGTCCGCTTTAATTAAATGTAGTTCTTTTAGACCGAGGTGTGCCATCCATAATTGAATTCCTATGGCCCTTATATTAACTTTATAACTTAGATATTAAAAGTGAATGTTCGTAGTTTGCTTTAGGCACGTTTAATATACCGTCGTGGTTGTGTACACGTTCGCGTGACATAATTATGATTTTAAAAAAAAAATCGGAGTATGCGTTCGCGCAACTTCGACTAAATATCTTTAATAACAATGAAGCGTTATCAATTGTGGACACGTTCGTGTGACATGATTTTTGACGCGCCAAAGCAAATGGGTACACGTACGCGTGACCTATTTTCAAGATAATTTCTTAATTAAAAAAGGTAAATGCTCATAGGTTCTAAAAATAAGTAATTAAACAATTTGATTAAGCCAAGTTTGATCAAAGCGACCGTGCTAGAACCGCGTAACCCAGGAATGCCTAACACCTTCTCCCGGGTTAACAAAATTCCTTACCCAGATTTCTGTGTTTCGCGGACATTAAAACAGAGTCAAATCTCCTCGATTCGGGATTCTAAACCGGTGACTTGGGACACCAAACTATCCCAAATGGCGACTCTGATCTTAAATAATAATCTCATTTCGATTGTCACTTAAATTGGAAAAACTCCTTTATACCCCTTCCGGGGGGTAGTAAAAAGGAGGTGTGACACTGGGCACAATGGTGAAGGATTGCATGGATCATGCCAAAAGATGTCAAGCGTGTCAATTTCATGCCAACTACATCCACCAACCTCCCGTGCCTCTTCACCCAACTGTAGCTTCATGGCCTTTTGATGCATGGGGACTTGACGTTGTTGGACCACTTCCAAAGTCATCAAAGGGACAAATGTACATATTGGCCGCTACGGACTACTTCTCTAAATGGGCTGAAGTTGTTCCACTCAAGGAGGTGAAAAAGGAAACCGTTGTCAATTTTATCAAGTCATATATAATTTTTAGGTATGGCATACCAAGATACATAATCACTGATAATGGAAAGCCATTTGACAACAATCTCGTGAAGAGTCTGTGCGAGAAGTTCGATTTCAAGCAACATAAGTCTTCAATGTATAATGCACCCGCCACCGGCCTTGCTGAAGCTTTTAACAAAACGCTTGGTAACATTTTGAAGAAAATTGTTGCAATGATCAAGAGAGACTGGCATGAGAAAATTGGTGAAGCTTTGTGGGCATACCGGACAACCTTCAGAACTGCTACACAAGCAACTCCTTACTCTTTGGTGTATGGCGTAGAAGCAGTCCTTCCGTTAGAGCAACAAATTCCATCATAGCGGATCTCAATCCAAGAAGGGCTCACATCCGAAGAGAATGCTCAACTTCGCCTAGCAGAGTTAGAGGCCTTGGATGAGAAAAGATTAGAAGCGCAACAAAAATTGGAGTGCTATCAAGCTCGACTAGCTAGAGCCTTTAACAAGAAAGTGCGGCCACGATCATTCCAAGTGGGAGACATAGTCCTAGTCGTTCAACGACCATAATCCTCAAAAAACGCATAGGCGACAAGTTTACCTCAAAATGGGATGTGCCACATGTTGTGAAGGAAGCATATTCATGCGGCGCATACAAAATTATCGATAAGGATGGTCTCAGAGTTGGTCTGATCAACGGAAAATTTCTGAAGCAGTACTTCCCATGAAAGTCACCTACGCTCCTCGACGTATGAGCCTAAACTGCAAGTCATGACGCTCCTCGACGTACGAGCCTAAACTGTAAATCATGACGCTCCTTGATACATGAGCCTAAACTGCACATTGCTACACTCCTGGCCCGCATGAGTCTAAACTGTGTACGGCCCAAAAAAAATAGTCTGCTAGGTTGAAAACCTCGAAAGAGGTAGCCTAGGCAAAAAAAAGTCAGCTAGGTTGAAAACCTCGCGAGAGGCGTCCTAGGCAAAAATTAGGACATAAAAAAAAGAAAAAAAAAGACTAAAAAAACTCACCCCCTCTGAACTACGTTATGACTTGATCCTCTTCACCGAGGTACGTAGGCAGCTTAGAGTTTTATTCTAAGTTCAGTCGCATGAGTATTAAAAAAATAAAAGTTTGGCGTCATCGGATCATTACATTAATTCTTCCAAGTGTAGAGGCACATATCTATGAGGAAAAGAGACGATTTGCTTTGTAGTATAAAAGATGTTTTATAGCTTCAATAATACAAAAATTGATACATCAAAAAATATAGAGACAAAAGGAATTAGACATTTTCCTATACAAAAGCATAAGTCATGAAATGATCGTAAAGTAGGCTTTGTGGCCGACTCGTCTTGAATGCTTCTTCCAAGTCCATATGACGTCTCCACATATAAATACACTATCCTCAATGCCTCGTATATATAAAGTCAACTCTCTTGAAAAAACCTTCAATCACCATGGGAGCCGCCATTGATAAACTTCAAGACCGTCAACAAATCAAGTGCAACAGTTGGTGAAGGCGTGGCTCCGCAACTTGTATGACACCTCGGTCTGATATCTGGACCCTTTTGAACTTCTTTGCGAGTCTACAAAAGAAATAAATGAAGAGATAAGATTTGTGACGCATGATAGCCAAAGCTACTACATGCAAGATTGCAGAGTCAATTTCAAGAAGAAAAAAAAAGCGTTTGTAGGACAACTCGGGGAGCATAGAGCTGGAAAGCAAGCTCAACCGACGAAGGGATCAACTTTGGAAAACTACTACAGTCCATCTGGAAGACTTCAGCTCCTGATATTTTATATGTTGTATATTTGGGTGTCTAGTTTGCAATAACATGAACCGTTTCCAATTTGGAGGACCCTAGCTCAAGATACGATTTTTTTTCGCTGGAACTGCACGAATCTGAAAGTTACTGCAGCGAGGTGGACTTTGAGAATTTTCTGTTTCCAGCTCAAAAGAATTTCTACCACGAAATTCATATGTATCGCAGCTCTACATTTATTCTTTCTAATGGAGTAAACGGATCCCAATTTGGAGTCTCCTAGCTCGAGATACGAATTTTTCCATAACAGCGCACAAAGCCGAATAGCAAGTTCGGCAGACAGATGGGTCAATTTCAAACTATTGCTGCGGCTAATCTGCTAGGAATCCTTCCGTAATATTTTGGAAATTTCCTTATCTCTGAGTCTTCTTTCTAGTGGCATAGACAGCTAGCGATTTGGACGTTCCTAGCTTGAGATATGTGCATTCCAATAACAGCATACAGTGCTGTAAAGCCGAAACGACAGACTTGTGCGAAAGTTCATTCCGACCTGTCCTGATGAAATTTGGCCCTAAGTTTTAGATATGTCATTGTGATGCAAGTTTTGATTCTGTGGAATCAAGCGGATTTCAGTTTGGACACACCTAGGTCAAGATACAATTTTTTCAATGAGAGCATGAAATGCTATGAAGTCAAAGCAGCAGAGATGCGCCAGGTGCATGCTTGCCAAAGTTGGCAAGGCCTACTCCAGTTGTCTTTCTTGCCAGCCTACAACGATGCGATATGGTACATATTGCGCTCGCCAATGATGAGATAGGGTCTCTCCAAGCCTCCAAGAGTAGGGATTTCGTCGCCGATGTTGAAAGGACACTTCATGTGTCTCTCTTGCCAACCGCAACAAAGAGACGAGCGGTTCGCTCGCAATGCATCTTCCTAGGGACGTCAAGATCTCTGGAAGTCTCTCAAAACCTTACAAAAGAAAATATTTTGGGATTCCTCGGTGTCAATGACACGACACTTCAATGCGGATGGTGAGCATTAGGACGTGCACTTCTCCGTCAAATCTCGATGGATCGTACGCTTCATGAACCTCTTCCCTACAAAAAAGGAGTAGTGATCATCCACTTCTTCTAATGATGCAGATTGGATAACTCGCCATGTACATCTTCTCCAAGCCTGCAACGAAAAAATGGGGGAAAAAAAGAAGTATGTTGCCCGAACAATCCTCGCGATTTCGGCGCTTTATCGATCAAAGATTGGTTGCATCTGGATCAAAAGGGCTGGAGCTTCGACTTTTATAGATGTTTTCTATCACCGAGTCTTCTTACCAATGGTGTAAATAGCTCGTAGTTCGGATGCTCCTATCTTGAGATATGCATTTTTTAGCAAGAGCATGCAAAGCTGAAATATCGAGCGCGACAGAACTTGGACTAAGTTTAGGAAGCTTACCTAGGATAATACAATACGAATTTAAATCCAAATTTTTGGTATATTGCAGTACTCCGAGTCTAGTATCTGTAGCCGCAAACCTCTCGTGATTCCGACGTTCCTACACCAAGATATGAAGTTTCTTGTGAAGACGCGCAAAGCCGAAAGATCAACGCGGCAGCACCTGAAACAAAAATTAAAACATTACCTAAGATGGTACAAAAGGATTTTTGCTCCGGTTCTTGGATATGTTACATCCCTCCGTGTCTTGTTTTAGCAGAATCAACCGGCTTGTGCTTTCGACGCTCGTACACCATAGTACGATTCCTTTTACGAGAGTGCGCGATGCTGTCAGCTTTACAGGCCAGACGAGTATATCATGATTTTCGAAATTTAACTCCAGCTGATCCAGAAGGAGTTTAGATTTGATTTTTTTAAAACGTTGCCCCACCCTAAGTCTGCTTTCTATAGAATCGGACCGCCCATGATTTGGACTCTCCTATGGCGAGATGTGAATATTTTACCGCAAGTGCGCAAAGGGGGCAGATAGGTTCTCTCCAAAAATTTTGCACCGTGAAAACATACACCAAAGGATGGCTGCTTAAATAGGTGTAAAATTGAATTGGCCGAGTTGTTTCTACCTTAGGATACAATGCAAGTTATGGCAAAGTTAATGATGAATCTTACACAATACATGCCAAGTTTGGAAAAGGATCTAACAAAGTGTGAGTTATAAGTGAACAAAACAAAAAATTAGCATCCTAGAGGAAAAAAAAACGTTGCCTTTCCTTACAAGGTCTAGAAATATTTTTCCTTGTTTGCTCTTGGTAAAAAAGGAAATATGCCTAGCGTGAGACAAACATGGAAAGTTTTCTATAATTTGCAAGAATTTTTCATCACTATAGTTTGTAATTGCTACTTCCAAACCAAATTACATTGCGCGCACTTGTTCAACAATCGAAGTATTGGAAGGTTAATTTTTGCTTGGAGCTTGTATTTAAAACTTCACATAAAAACTGGATAAAAGTTCGGATTTGACCGGTAGAAGTCATCACAAGTGCTAAAACAAAAATATCAACGTTAGTTGGTACTTCAAGTCTCGTCATTTGTTTCAGCAAGCCTACACTTCGACAAATCTTGAAGTAGGGGGCATCTGTAGACATATGAAATTTATTGGGTCTAATCCATACAAAATTTGGATTAAATAATTAATTTGGGCTTTACAAGTTAATTTAGTCCATTTTATTATTTTCGAGCCCAAGGTTCTCTTTATCTTAAGGCCCAGACTCATGCCATGTGTCAAGTGACATGGCATATCTAGTCAAACTGCAAGCCAAAAAGATGACGCCACGTGTTAAATGATGTGGCAATCCAAGTCAAAAAGCAAGAACCAACCACAGGTCGCCAAGTGGCTAAAATGACATGAGCCAATCAGAATCAAGCAAGAGAGTTCATATGTAGCTGGATTGTCTACAACTATAATAGAGGGGTTACATAACTCTCAGAGGACATTCAGAGTTGGAGAAGAGCATTTCGCAATTGGTGAAGGCATCCACAAACAGAGAGATCAATCATCAAGTGCATAGTTCTTCAACAAAGGAGTGATCAACGGAGTTCTTCCCGGAGATCAATCCGTAACAACAAAGTGCTGCTCGACGTTCTTGGCGATTAAATATATCACAAGGAGGTCTGCATCATCCTACATTCGAGAAAGACGCTTCCCAAGCCCTCGAATCACGGAAAATTTTAGAGAGGAGAATCAAGGGATACATAGAATTGTACTCACAAATATTTATCAATAAAATCACTTTTTCTTCATATTATTTTTGTTGCAGTTTATTTTTCGTACTACGAAAATTTGTTGTGAATAATACCAAAGTATATCAACGTAAATTTGAAACTATGTTATATGGATAATGTCCGTCAAACTTCAACACCAAGTATATCTACTAACATTGCACAACCACCAACACCAGCCTGAACAATTACTCATTTTAAAGAATTCTGGCAGAGACGAATTCATGAATTGAATTTTATGTGTTCAGATCGGATTTTTATCATACCACTCCTAATTTATTTAATTCGAATAATGAATTTTTAACACGAAGGGGAGCCTTGGATTAACTGATAAAGTTATCGTCATGTGACGAGGAGGTCACGAGTTCAAGCCGTGTAAACAACCTCTTGCAGAAATGTAGGTTAAGATAGCGTATAATAGACCCTTGTATTTCGGTCCTTCCTCTGACCCCGAGCATAGCGGGAGCTTGGTGCATCGGGCTGCCCCTTTAATGAATTTTTTTGGATGAACCTGCACCTCTGTCACTAGACACGCCTAATTCTAGCCTCTGGTTTAGGAGAGGGAGGAGTGGGTACAAATGATTGTTTAAAATAAGTGATTTTTTAAACTTTTTTTTGTGATCCAAAATAAGTGATTTTTTTAGTTTTCAAGAATTAACTAATTATTTTTTTTCTACATTGCCCTTGGAGTAAATAGTGTTGGAGTATGTGTTAGGAGTATTTATGTGAAGAGATAGCAATGTTATATGGTCAATTTTATTGCTAATTAATGCTAAAAGATAGATTTCTTAATCTATGTGAAAACAACTAAAAAATCACTTATTTTGAACTGGAGGGAATAGTATATAATAGGATTCACTAAATTTTAATGAAAGGAAGGAGTCAGTTGGGATGAGATTTATCTTGAAACTGTACAAATGTTTCGATAATGTAAACAATTTTGAGTTGATACTCATAGATTTCATGCTGATTTGCATATCTAGGGAACTTTACGTCAGTATTTTACAATTAATAGTTCACGAGGAGTTTCAGTAGGTGGAATTCAATGGAATACAAACTTTCAGTTTTATATTCACAATCCACTTCCCAAGGAAAAGAAAATATACTTTCTTTATCCTAATAATAAACAAGGAACATTTGTACAAGTTCAATAGCAATTTCAGGTGGCAAAAATCTAACCCATTTTATAATAACCCGATCGGTCCAAATTTAAACGGGTTGTTTCATATCTTATTTGTCGACTTTGACTCAATAGATTGAACTCAAATAACTTATCAAATTATTGGGTAAAGCTAGCATAACCCAATGTTTTAAAAGGTATTTTCGGGGCGGGCCTCGAGGCGAGGCGCACCAAAAATGTCCTGAGGCGATGGTGTGAAGAGAAAGTCTCAAGAGGCGTACGCCCAACAATTTGGGACGTACGCCCGGGCGTTCGGGGTAAAGGTCCGGGCGTTTGAGGCGTGTTTTTGTAGTGAGGCGTAAGCCCCAGAGACTTTTTCAAATTAAAACAAAATTTGTTGAATAAATCCTTCATATAATACCTAAATTCTCAAAAGTCGACTTGTAATTACTCAAAAGTTTTAAAAAGAAACTGAAATATATTTAGATTTATCAAGACCTCTTTTATTGATTGAAGCCTTAATTTATGATCTTTTCTTATTCTTTATCTTGTCCACTAGTCTGCTAATATCTCCCAAAAGCAACGAATATTCAATTTTTGTTTTACAAATACAAAGAGAACTTCGTTCTCCTTAATAGCAGCAAGTTCAAAGTTCAAATTGCAGGTTAGTCATCCTTTTTGTTCTTCCATGTTGAAAACTTTATTCTTTTGCGACTCAATGTACTTGTGCTTGTAAGTAGCGTATAATAAATTATTTTGACTAGTTTGTTATGGGGATGGAGCCGCGCGCGCGCAGCACGCACACACACCACACACACACCACACATATATATATATATATATATATATATATATATATATATATATATATATATATATATTTCACATATTTATAGTTTTCTTCAATTTTTATGCAATTTTATACGTTTATAAATATTTATTGTAATTATATTATTTTATAAAATATTAAAAATTGAATACTCACGGGGCTTACGGGGTGTGCCTCGGGGCTTACGCTTCGCTGAAGCATATGTAAAACGCATCGGCTTGCGCCCACGCCTTTTAAAACACCAGTATAACCTAGTTGGTTAAAATGCAATCTATATCCAAACATACAAAATTAGATTTGAAGGTTAAGAATTGTGTAAATTTAAAATATAAAATATATATTAGCTTTCATCTGTTCCCAAAAGCAAAATAAAAAATGAAAAGAGATTTGAGTCATGTTAGACAAGGCGACTTATGACCCGACCCATCTTGACTCGATCAAATATGGACGATACAATAAGTGACCATTTTACGTTTGGCACACCCATTAAGGAAATATGAACGTCTAGATTAAAAAAAAAGATGTATTCACTAAATTAACCTTAATTAATTGTTGCCTTAACACATTGGAAGGTGTAAATAAGGGAAATTTAAAAAAAATAAAATTAATTCCTTCTTGATTATGTAAATAAATACTTATTTTGAATCAAAATAAAAAGATAAAATAATCACTTATTGTGGACCGGAGGGAGTAATTAGATCCATCCAAATTTAGTCCAACTCCCAATTTATCACCTCAATATCACTCATCAATGTTTGCAGCATAGAAAAGTTTGCAAGACCAAGTAATTTGGGTCTTCCTAGAAAAAGGAAAAATATATTTTCAGCCACTTGCTATTTGTATCTTAGTGGATATCATTCAAAGGCAAACGTGGGAACACAGCTACCTGGAAAGAGGGGAATAAATCTCAGAAATTTGCAAATTATGTCTATTCTTTTTTAATGAAGTGATGTCTAGATAAGTTTTGTTTGTGCATTTCAATTATTCTATCAGTACAAATATCGCCCACTAAAGCTTAGGTAGATGAGTTCTGTCTACATTCTTATACACAAAAAAAAAAAAAAAAACACACTACTTTATGATAAAAATTGAAAATGAAAATGCGTTAGAACCAGAATCTATTGGCCATCAGCAGAAAAAGAAAAGAAAAAGAAAGGAAAAGACATATCAAGCCTATGAATATGAGTTACCTGAAAATGGAATTAGGTCCAAGTTATATTCAGAGCTGACAACTCACCCAATATTAGCTTTATTTTGTTTTTTTTTCTTTCCCCAAGGGACTATGCTATAGTTATAGGACTTTCTGATAATAAACAAGATTCCTTGTACCTGCACAAGAAACAAATATTAAAGCACAAATAATGAATACACAGTTCCGAATCTTAGCACCACAAAAATGATCAGATAACCTAACAACTATTATTTCATAGCTAGCTGTCATGCCAATGAAATATCATTTCACCAAAAAAAAAATGGGCATATAAAATAAAAATTATCATTAACAGCAATAAGAGTTTCTCTGTTATTTTTTAATATTTTTTTGTGGTTAGCTTCCTTTTATTTTAAGCATGTTATTTGTAAAATCAAATAAGGTTTTGTAGCTAGGAATTTTAAGGTGAGATCATGAAAGAGAAGCTTATATATTGACAGTTTAAAAGATTTTACTATCAAATCGATATTTGATAATATAAATTCTTTTACCTTTTTATTTTAAATATAAATTCCGACCGGAATAACATTTTAACCATAAAAATGGCTTGAAATTTGTTTTTCCCTTCTATGCCAAACCCAACTCCATCTCATAACAAATTCTTTAGATTCATTTAGGTCTAAGATTTAAGATCCTTTGGAACGTCGAGTATTTTCTGAGAATATATATGAGTCCCCTAGCTATGTGTTAGTTGAATTAATTGAATGCACAAATATCTGTTCCACACAAGGTATTCCCATATGCACACGCCCTGGATAAGTATCATACACCATATACTCTATGAAGTAAAAACCAAAGACTTAACTCTTAAGTTATATACTTCCTCCGTTGTTTCTTTTTTGCACGCCCTATTCTCTTTATTGAATATTTGTTCTCTTTATGTGTCATCTTCATTTTCAAGAACACTTATTACTAAGGGTATAAAAGGAAAAAACAATCAATTTTATCATGAACTTCTAAAATGATAAATAGTTTGAAATAATATTTTTAGTAACTACGATTGTTAATATGAGGGAGGGGGAGTATATTGTTGAATATGCAAATTTTGACACTATCAATGTAATTTGTAGGTTTTAGGGTGTGAGACAAAATTACAAATTCTAATAAGGGATTTCAAAAAATGCAAGAGTGCCGCAAAATTTGAGCTTACGACTGAACAATTTTTGAATCACATTTAATTATCCAGTACACCAAAAGCTTCCCTTATGTTAAAGGAAATCAACAATTAATATCTACACAACAACAACAACAATTAATATCTACACATATAAATTTATTTTTATTCGATATAAAAGGGCTTTACTTGAAACCCTTAACTTTCATAGCTTCGCCCCTAGTTTTTTTTTGAAACCCCAGGAAAACTCGCAGCCGCTGCAGTCTCTGTCATAACCTCTTCCCTTCGGGTGAGCACACTGTGCGCACTGGGTAAACCCCCACTGTGTAATAGCCTGCAAACGATACAGGGAATGTAAGCCGCACTAAGCAAGCCCCGTTATTATCTCAGTTTTTTCGGGTTACTATATGAGCTAATTATAAATAGTTATTTGTTGTTGTAAGACGACCAGAATCACCATTTACTCTGAGAAACTGAAAGTTGAAGTACACAAAGAGTAGCAAAGGAGATAATGTAGCAAGAGTATAAACACAGAACATCATCACCATCATGCATTCAAGGGCGGACACGGTGTTGCAGCACCGATCGAGTTCATCTAACTCAATATTTTCGATGCGAAATAATCCACTAAACTGTAATAAATATATATACTAAAGATTAATTTAATGCTAAAAGTTTAAAAGATTGAACTCATAAAACTTAAATTTTGGATCCGCCTTTGCATGCATTAAAAAGAGAGCATGAAGAAGCTATGAAACTCAGGATGGATAGCGCTACAGATGACTAAACGAAGCAATAGTGTTATAATATTCATCCATGGCGCTATCCCTCCTGAGCTTTACAGATTCTCCCACACATTTCCACAAAAAAAACCTCCAAAATTCTCCACTATAGTGTATGAAAGAAAATGAAAGGAGAAGAGTAGAGAAAAAGGACAAAACAAAGATGAATGAATGGTTGGGGGAGTTTTGAAGGAAAGGAGAAGCCTATTTATAGTAGCAAACTAACGTGGGGGAAAAAAATTGACCAAGTTTTTCTGCAACTTGTATGGTTGTCTCTATATTGGTCAAGACTATTTATTGATTTTTTCCTCTTGTTATTATTAGTAAGTTATAGATATTGATAGCATAAATAGTTTTTACACTACGAATTCAATTTAATCTAGGTTATTAATTAATTGTTCTATATTGGGTATCATCTATGACACGGGTGGATGTACAGTGTATATGAACGGCCAAACCCAATACTCCCTCCGGTTCACAATAAGTGTCCAATTTACTTTTAGCACGCCCATTAAGAAAATACTAAATTCTATACAAAATACCTACCATGACTAAACTACCCCTAATTAAACATTTAATGTGAGGAGTAAGAAAACTTTTTAGGGATATGTACAGAGGGGTTATTTTGTAAAAACAAATTGAATTCTTTCTTGATTGCATAACTAGACACTTATTTTGAACCAAAATAAAAAAGTAAATTGGACACTTATTGTGAACCGGACGGAGTAATGTTTACTCAAAAACTGTATACTCCCTCCGTTTCAAATTAAATGAGGTAGTTTGACTCGGCACAGAGTTTAAGGAAAAAAAGAAAGACTTTTGAAATTTGTGGTCTTAAAAGCTTAAGGGGTAAAGCTTTGTGGGGCGATGACTTTTGTGTGGTTATAAAAGTTCTCATTAAGGGTAAAATGGGTAAAATGAGGAGTTTAAAGTTGAATTATTTCCAAATTTAGAAATGTGTCATTTATTTTGGAACAGACTAAAAAGGAAATTACCTCATTTAATATGAAACAGAGGGAGTATGTGTTAAAAAATTCATAAATACGAACAAATATATAATTGGATCTAGTTATTAGCATTTGAGGTTGGTGTGTTTGAATCTTACACCTAATAACTTAAAATCCTAAATCTACCTCCAACCTATAACTGTGTTTAAAAAATCTAGCCACCATCCGTAGGACATAAAATCATTATTATATTATTTGTCAAACCAATACTCCCTTAATTACCACTTTTAATGCCTCTGCCGACTACGTTACTTCATCTCGCCAATCTTGAAAATAGATACAAATGGAGGTACTACGGTTACATCTTTACACATGGCTATAGTATTCAGAAATATTTGTCTGCTTTACAAATGGCTATAGTATTATTCAGTATAACTACTGTGTCCGTGTAGGTGCATTTTATTTTTCTACGTCATCATTGCCTACAAATTTCTCCCACACATATACAATCTTGAGCTTAGTGATGGCCAGCTTGATCTTTGTGCACCAACTGAAAAAGAATTCAACCCTTAGATAGAGTCAATTTTATGATGTCCCTATAATCACGACGTTCAATCACATGGGACTGTCACAGAGACACGAATTCCTTCATTTGACAAAGATCTTTTGGCAGACCCTTACCCTGTACATATTTTGGCTCTAAATAATGGGTCAGACGAGAGAAATTATTTCAATGGAAGTAGCCTCTGTTACAAATGGGACATTTAATGTGGCTCACAATCATCGTAGATTATCGTGGGATAGGTAAAATCTTTCAACCTTTAATTAGTGGTTTCAGGTTGCACTGCTAGTAATAAAAAACATTCATGGTAAATAACATTTTTTTCTTTAATAGGCTTACTCGGAGCTCTAAAATAAGTACTAGACGGTGAGTGAAAAAAAAAAAGGGTGGCTCATATATTAAGTCAAATGATTAATTATATTGATCTCCCATATAAATATTAAGTCAAATAATATTAGGTAATTATGCAATATATCTGGTGATTTCTTTGATGTTGTGAAACATTTTATTGGTAGCACGTTAGACTATTTGTATTTCACTTAAAATCAGAGTCGTTTGTTTTGCGGATAGAGTTATTTCGGGATTATGATCTTGGAATTGTAATCCTGAGATTAAAATCCTTGAATTATTTAGTGCTAGCGCTTTGTTTGGTTTATTAGATTAAAAATACAGTGTATAATCCAAAATATAAGTCTTCCACATAGACATTTCTATCTTTTTATGCAATTAGAAATTTCATGTAAGCATGTTCTGAATGACAATGTCTTTGTAATTGTTGTTGTAGTTAATCGGCTTATTTTCCGTATGCAGAAAATAACAATAATCTCCATTAGGGGTGTTCATGGTTCGGTTTGGATCGGTTTTTCCTAAAAAGAAACCAGACAAAGTAAGTCGGTTTTTCAAATATTAGAACCAAACCAAACCAATTAAGTCGGTTTTTTCTCGATTCGGTTTATGTCGGGTTTTGTCGGTTTTTCGATTTTTTTGTTTATTCATCGGTTTTTTCTTATATATAAGACATACACTACCAAACACATATTTCGGCGACCACATTTTCAACGTAATACTATAAGATAAATTGCACTCTGAGAAATCTATTTTTCACAAAGATATATTTATGATAATTGAATCAAATAGTGATGAATAATTTAAGGACTTAATTAAAAATATATTATTTTTAACACGAAATGGATTCTTACACTTAACAAAAGAAAACTACCAATCAAATTGGAATATAAAGGTAAAGAACTATACTAAAAGTGCAAACAATTAACATTTACCATAAATTTTTTGAAACTTTGTATAAAAATATACATACATACATACATACATACATATATATATATATATATATATATATATATATATATATATATATATATATGTGTGTGTGTGTGTGTGTGTGTGTGTGTGTGTGTAATAATAAATTTGAAATAGCTACTTCTATAGTCGGTTTGGTTCGGGTTTTTTTTTGGGGTTTTTACTGATTAAACCAAAATCAAACCAAATTTGATCGGTTTTTAAAATTCAAAACCAAAACCAAAACCAAACCAAACCAAAAATTATCAATATTTTTGGTCGGTTTGGTTTGGTTTTCGGTTTTTCGGGTTTTTATAAACACCCCTAATCTCCGTATTGTTAAGACTTAGAAGCATAGAGGTTATCTATTTACGCATCAATATCAGTTGAAGGCTTCCAAAATTGTTCGTAGATAAAATTCCCTGGTCGATGCTTCAACACATGTTTAGAGGACAAATACAAACCGAAATCAAACAAAAAGAATAGTTGAAGGGGTAATATGGTTAATTTTCAATTTTATTCTCGGATAATGGGATTATCTATCCTATCTCTTAGCTGTGATAGAATAATACTATATGGTATAAATTAATCTCGGGATTGCTGATTTTATATTCAAATATTCAATTAAGCGCGGGATAAGATAATCTTGTATCTTATCCTGAGATTATTATCCCTTATTCCATCGACCTAACGACCCCTTAGGGTTAGGTTTTTACGAGAAATCTTCGTCCTACCTATATAAACACATGTGGCTCCATCGATCTAGTCTATCAAAGACTATTTTCAATCCATCCACTTGAACAATGATTGCTGAAATATTTACTATTTTTACTGTGATGACTAGGGGATGTAGTCGGTTAATGACGGGTTCAACTGAACCTATAACTTTCGACGCGGAGTAAGATTATGTATAAAAATTCGTTAAAATTGCAAAAATAGGAGTAGATAGGAACCCATAACTTTAAAAATATAATGGGTTCAATGTTAATCCCTTAAAAGTTGAATCCATAGAATTTAAATTCTGAATCTGCCTCGATGACTTTGCTTCTCATATTAGATTAACATCCTCCAACTCCAACTATTGATCTCCTAAGGAGGGATAAAATCATAAAAATATAGGTCTTATAAGGAAATTGATTAATCATTAACTTTACATTTGATAATATTTTGTCAAACTTTTTAGAATCTTCAACAAGCATGAAACAACTTTTCAAATGTCAAAACGTCAGTATCATTCACCTAATCCCAGTGGTTTGAGTTGGGGACCATTGCAATATTCTTGATCGCAACTAGTGATAAAAACACACCGTCAGGGATGAATAAGATTTTTTTATCCTTAACAGAAACTCTAAGTTCGAGTAGATAAAAAAACATTTCTCCTTTTAATATGCTTTGCACGGTTCTCCGCTTAATAGGCTTTGCACGGCGTAAGTACGGATTAGTCAAGGCCTTAAAACGGATATCCAACCCCGAGTGGGAAAAAAAAAGTGATACGGATCCAACTTGAAATGCAATCCCTAATAACAGGGTGGGTCTGAAAACATTATCTGAAAGAAGGAAACTAAAATTGACAAGTTAGGCTAAAGTTCTTGTACTTCCTATTGACCAATACCAACTATCTGGTTAAGGCCAACTTCTATGGTAGGATAAGGAAAATAAAATTTAAAGCCCATAACCACAGAATTAAAAAGGAAAATCAGCAGAAAACTAGTAAACACAATAATTTATAGGAGCACAATTAGTTTTTCGTCCATTTTAATGAAGGAACCAAGGACTTTTGCATAATGGGGCTGATGCTCCTTTTATCAATGCTAAAATGTTCGGTTTACCATTTTGGGTGTGCTTAATTGACACAGTGATTTGAGGTGTTCCTATATTAATCTGTGACTTCTCAATCAAAAGGCCTGTGGTTTTCAAGATATGATCATTTACAATTTCCTCCTTTTGTATTGTAAATTCATTATCTAAAAGTATGTATCTTGAAAAACTCTATATCTAGAAACAAATGCATCAATTTTGGCTCCTGCATAACGAAAATTACTTGTATTAATTAAATTAACCAAAATGTTATAAATAGAATTGTATTTAATGTGAATGTCTATATTTTAGAGTAGATTTTAGGTNATTTTACTTGGTGGCTAAGTCACTCTTTCCTTATAAATAGAGGGGTCCTATTCCATTGTAATTCACCCCAAATCAATAAGAATTCTTTCTCTCTACTTTTCTCTGCAATGCTCTTCTTTTTCTTTTATTGTTTTATAGCACGTTATCAGCACGAGACTCTAACCAATTGGGTAGAGGTATCTGCTTTGGTCATCAGGCTTTGGGATACGTGCATGGTGCTCAACTTTTACATGATGTAGATCATAATGATTGTCAATTGATCCATGAAATTCCTTCAAGAATAAATTCTGGATTGAAGGTAAGTATTTTACTTTATTTTTCTCTTTTAAATTCTTGACATTCTATAACTTGATTTTAAATAAAAGCAAAAACAATAAGTTGTGATTATAACTCTAATAGAGTTTGTAAGAAATTATAACCACCTGAAGTGGTAAAATTTCTATGTCTTGCCATGATCAAATTTATGTATGATTATGAGCACAAAAAGTGGAAACACGCCCTATTGAATTTGCTTCATTCTCATTCCCTTAAGAGAATGTATTAGCAATATGTGATAAGTCTGAAAGAAGACAATATTATTACCATGAAGGTATCAATGAATGTGGATGTGGCAACAGACGACATTATAATCGTCATCATTGTGGTAATGAGAACAATAAGAGTTCTCAAAATAATCCTTCACTCTGTGAAAGTAAAGTTTGTCATCGATTTGACATGAGATTTTGTAAAACACATACAAATAATTATGGTCCATTCATGATGTGAATGTGATTACATGTGATTTATGAATACATATTCATTCTCGAAAGAATATGAACGTGCTACTGGTAGTGAATATGCCACACTCACCTCTAGAAAGAGGTTTGGGATGAAATAAGAAAATAATTTCATTATTATGGCATGAATGGTCATTGATCACGTACCTATTATGAATAGACAAAATATTATGGCAATGCGATTATTACATGGAAAAAGTAGTAGAAGCAATATATCTTGCCTATAATGATTTTGACCACAACCATAATGGTATAATTTTCTCCTTGAAAGAGATATTTACCGTATGGATGTTGATGAATATGTGGTAGTACCAAATTAATTGAGAGTTCTGGAAGAGCCAATTATCACTATTTTGGAGAAATAAAATTAATTGCTAATAAGGTATTGGATTGTAATAAGTCTTAAAGAAACTTAATTGAGTTTCTAAAGTATTCGCGAAAGCGGTTGGTTATATTGAGACTATAAATAAAGGAAAGATTTAATATCTTCTATTACTACAATTTGTAGCGGGGTAATATGTATGTGAAAAGTTACACGCTTTATTCTCCAGTTTGTACTACACAAACAAAGCTAGTTATTTCTACAACGTTTTAAAGAGGTTTTTGAGAGCAAGAACGACTTAGGGCTTCCTCAATCCATCTAAGGTAATTAAGATCCCTACCATACATTTAAGTTACAAATAAGAGATTAACATTGATTAATACCTTTTAATTTCTAAAACATAGGTTTCCACCCAAGAATCAAAGAGTTCTTCAAGGTCCAAAACTTAAGATTTGTGGAGACATCATCCAAGTTAATTCTTTTGGGTCTCTGCTATTGAAGTTAGAAACTTTATAGTGTATAATGATCTTTAGTTCATAAGAATAACAAAGTTCATGGTTAGAATCAATCTGAAACCACTTATGGCGGAGAAAGGCCTAAATTTAGGAAAATGGATTGAAATTATAGTTAACGATTTTAACCGGTTATTGTAGACTTTCAAGAGGATTCAACACACAAGTTTGTTGAGAGGAGACTCTTGATAGTTGATAAGGTAAACTGAGTTTATGTTTCCCTAAGTCAAAAGGTTTGAGAAGAAAATACGTAATAAAAATATTATTTGATAATTAAGGAAGCACTTTCTTAACTGTAAATATTACACAGTCGTTTGAACAACTCTTGATTGCTTAAATGCTATGAATCTATGAATTCATGATACAGATTATTTTAAAGAAATTGAATTGTGTTGTTTGATGACTCAGTTAGCTCAGAATATCAGAAGTGGTTGAATCTCTTGTTTGATTTGATTGATGTTATGCCATTGCTTGCTGTATTTATTCTGATTCAACTCATACTAGATATGTAGGATCACATGCGTTTTAGGAGAAATAGCCTACCTCCCTAAGTGTGAGCCTATGGTGGCCGGGGTTAGCTACCCTATACTTGTACGTGCTCCGCGTTTTCAGATTTATGCGTTTGGGAGAAGTGGCCAACCTCCCCAAGCGTAAAAGCCTCCAAGGATCAGGAAATGGGCAAACCATCCTCACACTTGTAGGTGCTATTGTTTGTTCAGATTTATGTGTCTGGGAGAAGTGGTCAACCTACTTGAGTTTAAAAGTCGCCAGGGGCGAGAATTGGGCCAGCCATTCTCACACTCGCAGTACTATTGCATGTTAGATAAAAATTTCAGAATAAGAAATTCAACTATATCAATTTTTTTTTGGTTAAACTGAAAACTTTTATTTAACCAAGTGTAAATATTTACATCCACCCACTCTTTGGACTCTAGAGCCGGGTCTTACAAAATTAGCCTATTTGTATCTCCTAAGTTCCACAACTGGAACTTGACATTATACTAACATGGATATCTATTTATCCTATCTAATACATCTCTCCATTTACATTTGCTAACACCTCTAATGTGCAATTGCAATACAATCTCTCGAACTCAATCCCTATTTTCTCTTCTTGTTTGTTGAAACCTTCGTAGGTTCCTTTCCATCCATGTATGATATACTGTTGCAGCAAAGGCAGTTCCCAGTATCTTCGACTTTGTATTCTTGCTCTTTGTTTTTGTAGTCATCCAGTCAATCTCTTCCTTCCATCTTCCTATCTGTCGATCGACTTCAAACATATTTAAAATCTGCTTCCATATGAACTTTGAGTATGAACAATCAAAGAATAGGTGATCATGAGTTTCTTCTTCATTTGTCATGCACAGAACACATTCTACAGGTACTGGTTTTCCCCATCTGATTAGTCTGTCCGCAGTTGCTAGTCTCCGATGCATTGCCATCCACAATATGAATTGATGCCTAGGGAGCATGCCTTGTGTCATGTATAATGTCTTCCAAGTAACTTTTGGGTATTGTGGCATGAAAGAATGGTAAGCTTTGCTGATGGTATACCTCCCCTGTATGACATACTGTTTAAACTCATGAATTCCAGTGGTTAGCCATTTTCTGGCTTTAAATATTTTCCTTACTACCCAGCTAGCTTGCTTAGGAGTTTCCATGTTGTCAATCTCCTTCTTCTTTATATAGTGGATATGTACCCACTTAACCCACAATTTGTCTTTCTTCCGTGCAATTGCCCATAACAGTTTTCCTAGTGCTGCTCTATTCCACATAGAGAAGTTTATAATGTTCAGTCCTCCTGCTGCTCTTGGCCTGCAAATTATATCCCATGCTATAGGTGCTTTTCTTCCTTTGCTTCCATGCCATAGAAAATTCCTGCATATCCCTGTAACCAGATCATGAACTTTTTTTGGAATCATGAAGACTTGTGCCCAGTATGTTTGCATTTCAAACAACACACTTTTGATTAGTTGGACCCTCCCAGCATATGATAGAAACCTTGCTGTCCAGCATCTGACCCTTGCTGCAATCCTATCCACCAAAGGCATGCATTGACTAATGGTGAGTTTCTTTGAGGATAAAGGAACTCCTAGATACTTGAATGGTATTTCTCCATTAGTGAACTACAGCTTCTCTAGTATCTCTTGTTTGTTTTGATTAGATATTCCTGCCACATAAAAAGAACTCTTCTCCATATTTGCCTGTAATCCTGAAGCAGTGGAAATTTTTTCAAATTGTTTCATCATGAGTTCAATAGACACCTTATCAGCTCTACAACACATTAACAGGTCATCTGCAAAACAGATGTGAACTATTCCCAGTCTTGCACATTTAGGGTGGTAGTTAAAATCTGGATTTGATTTCAGTTGCTTCAAGGATCTGTTCAGGTACTCCATCACCAAGACAAAGACATAAGGTGACATTGGGTCACCTTGTCTTAATCTTTTTTTTGCTGGAAACTTTGGTGTTAATCCTCCATTGATCAATAAGGAGCATGAAACTGTGCTTACACACTCCATAATGAGCTTGACCATTTTACCAGGTATACCAAATTCCAGCATAAGAGCCCTTAGGAAGTTCCAGTCCACTGAATCATATGCCTTTCTAATATCTACCTTAACTGTGCATCTTGGTGACACTGTTTTCTGATTGTATCCCTTGATTAATTCATGAGCTAGAATTACATTATCCAAGATGTTTCTTCCCTCTATGAATGCTGATTGTGAAGGGCCTACCAGATAATCCACTACCAGCTTCAGTCTATTTGTAAGCAGCTTTGCTATAATCTTATACATTGTAGAACAGCATGCAATAGGTCTGAATTCCTTTACATAGTTAGGATTTGTCACCTTAGGTATGAGTGTGATAGTGGTGCAATTGATCTCTCTCAGAATCTTCCTTGTTTCAAAGAATTGCACTACTGCTTGTATCACATCTTCACCTATTATCTTCCAGTTTTCTTTGAAAAATTCTGCTCGATATCCATCAATTCCTGGAGCTTTATCATTTGGCAATTCTTGTACCACCCTTGTGATTTCCTCTTCTGTTACAGGCCTTATCATTTGCTGTTGCTGTGCCATTGATAGACAGGGACCATCCCTGACTATGTTAACATCAATTCCAGGCATCACTGGTGTAGCCTCTCCTAATAGTTTCCTGAAAAATTGAATAAACTCCTCCTGGATCTGCAAAGGTTCAGTCAACCTTTCATTTTGCTCTGTACAAATAGATGTGCTATTTCTTGCCTGTCTAGCCTTCAATTGAGCATGGAAGTATTTGGTATTAGAGTCTCCATGATTGATCCATATAGCCCCTGACTTCTGTCTTAATACCTTTTCATGTACTGTATCCCATTTCTCCATTTGCCTCAATATTTCCTTTTCTTGCTCTATTAGTTATGGATTCAATAGGTCCTCATTAAGTTTCTGTTGTATTCCTTTTAGGTCCTCCTTCATCTGTTTGAGTTTTTCCTCCACTGATGAATATTGTTTTTGTATTCCTCTTGTTTGGTGCTCCAGTAGTTTAAGCTTCCTGCAGATGGTATACATTGTGTATCCTTGTATATCGTGCTTCCATATATTCTCCACTGCTGTCTTATACTCTTCCTGTTGTAACATTACATTCAGTAATCTATATGGTTTCCTCAGCTTCATTCTTTGAACTTCTGTATTCAATATGATTGGTGTGTGGAACATCCAGGTACTAAGTAGACTGCTTCAATACCTGCATACAACCAAAACCATTCTGCATTACCAAATGCCCAGTCTATATGACTATAGATCCTTTCTTCAGCCCCTCTCTTATTACTCCATGAAAATTGCATCCCTTTTTTGTTTATCAGACCTACTCCAATATCTGAGATACATTGTTTGAAATCAACCACCTCATTCTGATGAACAGGTACCCCATTAATTCTATCCTCCACTGATAGGACACTGTTGAAATCCCCTATAATCAACCAAGGGTCATTGGTAATTGCACTGATGTCCCTTAATTGGTTCCATAGAGCTCTTCTATCTGCTATATTATGAAGGCCATACACAATTGTTAAGTCACTCTGAAACTCAGAGTTTTTGTCTTGTATATGGCAATGGATCAGCTGTGATGATATCTGCTTTACACCTAAGTTTACAGTTGACCCTTTCCAACACAGCCAAATTCTACCATTAGGAGCCTCAGTATAATTATCTATTACTTCCCACTCTCTACCAAACTTCTTCTGTATATCCTTTGCTCTCCTTTGTTTTACTCTAGTCTCCAAACATCCTATCAAAGCAATTTTATTCTCTATAAGGAAGTCTTTAAACTCCCTCTGCTTAAAGGACTTGTTTAGTCCTCTAATATTCCATGTACTGATTATCATATTGGAGGGGTGGTATTTGGATTAGGCCCTTTGGTAATCCCATGTATAGCATTGCCTCCTTGCTGATCAGGTGGTTTACTTTCCTGGATTCTCAATGTTGCATATTTATTCCTCCTTGTCAGCTCTTCATAATCAATGGTTGGTTGGATCTTTGTATTTGATTTACCATGGTAGACCCTAGCCTGTTTGCCTCTTTCTCCAATCTGAATTTGGACCTCCTGATTTTCCTTCTGTGTATTCTCTTCAGCATGTGTTCCTTTCTCAACAGCAATTGTTTCATTCTCCTCATTTGTATCTATCTTACTTTTCCTCACCCATTTCTGCTTTTTATCCTTCTTCACTTGCATTGGTCTTTCTGACTGTTTTTCTAGCTTACATTCCCCATTTAGATGACCAAATTGGTTGCACTCCTGGCAAAATTTTGGCTTCCATTCATACTCCACTGTTTGCACCCTCACTTTCCCATCAGAAAGCTCTAAGTGCAGATCATCTGGAAATGGCTGTGTTATATCCATCTCTATCAACACACGAGCATATGATACTCTCTCACATTGTGCTGTTAGTTTGTCAGTGCATATAGGTTTACCCAAAAAACTTGCAATTCTTCCCAGATTTTTCTCTGCCCAACATTGGATAGGTAGTCCTGGTAATGTGACCCACAGTGGCATCACTGGCATAGGCTCCTTCTCCATATCAAAATCTGGCTCCCAATTCTTCAGTACCATTGGTCTATTATTAAATGTATATGGTCCCTTTGCCATAATCTGCATTTTATCCTCAATTAATTCAAATCTAAATATGAAATAGCCATCATCATGTAATAATACCGTTGGAGTAGGAACTGAATTCCACACCCCATAAGCAAATTTCAGCATCTCTTTGAAGGTAGGATTTCCTCCCATAACATACCCTATGAGTGCTGATTCCCATTTTTTGCATTGCTGTGCCATTTCTTGCTGATTCAGCTTCACAACTTTAATTCCATCCCTTACATCAGGTGAGTAGAATTTGAGCTGCATCCCTTGTTGTACTGTTCTATTGCCTTTGACCACATCTGCCATAGTTCTCTTCTCTTCTCCAGATCCAGTAGAGTATGTCAATTTTCTTGCTGCTGTAGTCATAGTGTTCTCCGTCAACTTTGTAGTTTCGATTTCCTTCGGCGGTGGGGCTCGCATGATTGTCGGTGCACTCCCCATACCTGGCATCCATTGTAGCAATTGAACCGGAGCTAATTGTTGTATCACTCCAGATTCAGGCGTAACCATGCGATTCGAAATTTCCTCTGTATTTTCCTTCATATGTGTTTGCTGTGAATTAGGTTTCCGATTCGTTTTCCGGCGAGCCATCGTCTTCCGCGCACATTAGCTATCCTTGCTAAAGATGCGCCGAGAGAAAGTAACCCAACTATATCAAATTATCAGAACTTAACTCAGATTTTATATTTCAGTTCGACTTTCACACTTCAGTGTTAATTTATTTAATTTCAATTTATATTTATTGCATTCTTGTTGTAACTGTTTAGTTCACAAAAGTCTTTTCCTTCACGTAAGGTGTGATAAACAATACTTGTTGGGTACCCTTGGAGATACTTAGCCTGTTGCGACGTACCACGTCGTATGACAGGTGTTGAGTGTGCAGGTGATGAAGCTCATGGTTAGATTTCAGACTTACCATGGATCTAGTAGATCGAATTCGTTGATTTCTCCTAGCGGTACTCGTTTATCTTCAGAATTTCAGTTATTTAGATATTTTATCAACATGAGAACGCATTGAAGACATTACTTTAGTTTTAGTCTTTAGAGGCTCATGACTGTCATTGATGCGTTGGATTTTCAGACATTAGTTTGCTAAATTTTCATTAGCTATTTTTCATACGATTTTAATATAAGACTTTATACGGTACTTTATATGCTTAAACAATTAGCATGTATAGTTAAATAACATGGCTTGCTTGACATATAAAGTAGGTTGAGCACCGTCAGGTCCACCCCAGTTTTAAGGTATGACACAACGCTAACTTGGAAGTCCGTATTCACAACGCTCACGTGCCGGGGTAGCCTTCCCTAGTCAAAGACTTGGTTGGATGCTGAATGTGCTCCACGAGAAGCGGGATGATATCATCACAGACAACTAAGGTTACTAACTCTGGAACTATTTTCTTTGGTTGAACAAGTATAAAAGCTTAGAGGTTGTTTGGTTACCAGAATAAGGGATCATAATTTTGAAATAAATACTTCCTCCGGTCCAAAATAAGTGATTTTTTAGCCTTTTTCTTGTGATCCAAAATAAGTGATTTTTTCAGATTTCAAGAATGAATTAATTATTTTTTTCCTACATTGTCCTTGGAGTAAATAGTGTTGGAATATGTGTTAGGAGTGTTTATGTGAGATAGTAAAGGTTAATATGGTCAATTTTATTGCTAATTAATGCTAAAAGGTGAATTTCTTAATCTGTGTGAAAAACATTCAAAAAATCACTTATTTTGGACCGGAGGGAGTATAATTTATTTAGTGGTGCGTTTGATTGAACTTCTACGTTTGATATAAGAAATTTTGGGATTATAACAAAGGAGGACCCATTGGCTTGATGAGGGTCAAAAGAGCAGGTTAGTGGGGCATACAGTGCACCATCACATATATGGGAAAACCAAAATTCTGTCATAAGTACTCATCACTCATATACGAGTATTAATGAAGGAGTGAGCTGGAGAGAGAGAGAGACGTTATTGGAAATTGAACCCTTCTTCGTTTTACTGACTCTCATTATTCCCCAGACTTTGCAAGCAGAGCAAGTAAATAAATATTTATGGATGTTATATGATGCATGCAGATTTGCAGAAACACATAAATCAGAAAGACTAGACCCCAACTCCCTTAGACCATAGTCGTAGTTTTTAGCATGTATATATTACTAATGGACTATTTCAACTTGTAATACTGATATTTACGTCCACTACCAAATATATTGAACTACATTACATGACTAACACGTGCCACCAACGTATGCATATTGCTAGTTAGTGAGTAAAATGTATAAACAAGTGCCAACTAGATGTAAACTTCACTATATATAGGAATTAAGATGTGATAGCTAGGTAGGAAATTAACTAATGCCAGAGTAACTTTCAAGAACCTAGACTCGTGTATTAAAAAATATACCGGGATTGTACGTATAACGTACAAGAGTGTGGAGTAGTAGTAAATAAATACTACTAGTATAAATTTACAGTTGAATTTCAAGGTTGTACAGCTATTGGGATGGCAAGAACAGTCATGATAATGAATTTGACGAGTGATGATTATGGTAGTCACAAAAACCAGAATACGAGGCCGGAGGCCCTCTCTTTCTCATTCATCATTAACGTGCCACGTGAAATCTAATTCACTATATTTATGTGAAAGTTTTTGGATTTGAGTCAAATCAATTATTTTTGATCGTAATTTTTTGATATGCGTTTTAAATATTTTGAGTTATTAATTAAAGTGATTTATAATACTTTTTTATATAGTTTCAGAATAGATAAATTTTATTTTAAGAAAGTAAATAATTCAACGTCTAAATGCAGGTCAAAATTAAACAAATTGAATCTCGAAAAGTGTCACATAAAGTGGTACAGAAGTAGTATCTACAGCTGCTTCACACCCTCAATAAAAAAATTTACTCCCTCCGTTTCAATTTATGTGAACCTATTTGACTGGACACGAAGATTAAGAAAAAATGAATACTTTTGAAATGTGTGGTCCTAAACAAGTCAAAAAGGGGCACAGATTATTTGTGTGGTTATAAAAACTTCTCATTAAGGATAGAATTGTAAGTTTAAGCTAATTGTTACCAAATTTAAAAAGGAGTTATTCTTTTTGGAATGGACCAAAAAGGAAATAGGTTCATATAAACTGAAATAGAGAGAGTATATAAACATTTGCAATAACTCCTAAGCCAAACTATCATGCATGTCACATCCACTTATTTCTTCATCTTTTTCAAAACTGCAACAATTATTTTCACCACTTGTGACAAATCCTGAACCTACATTATATATACGGAGTACCTATCTAGATTAATTCTTGTAAAAAGAAGGTACTGGTAAGAGAAAAGAAAAGGTCCCAAGTCTATAACTACGGTCAATATGATCTTGTAACGTGTAGAAGGCTGCCGATAAATTAGTGGAGACTCGTGCAACGTATTTCTAAAATATCCATTACCTAGAAAAGAGAGGAATATAGGAATTTTATTTCTTTTTTAAGGATTTAACTAATGTAAGTGGTAGTACAGACTTATTTACATTTTTAATGTACTTTACCTATTATAATAAGGTACTTATTTTATTTTTAGGTTGCTAAATTAGACTTACTATAAACAAAGAACGTTAAGAATCAATGTAACTGCTTATTTATTCATGATGAGCAAACTTTCACTGCCAATATTCAGAAGTGTAACTTTTTACTTACACTGTCAAACTTGTTCTTGTGGTACTTTAACTTGAAGTGTTAGAAAATTTTACACGGTCAATATTCAGAAGTAAACTGCTTATTTGTTCATCTCTTCGTATTATCTGTGCTTATTCTAGAGACGACTCTACGTTTAAAATGTGAAAATCTGAATCGATATTACAAATCTAATGACCTAACCTAATTTTCTTAAGCATGGACGAATCTAGCACTTAAGTTACGGGTTCATTTGAACCAGTTATTTTAGTTTATTTTTTCATATATACATTAAAAAAAATTCACAAAAATTTGTGAATCTAATATTGATAGTAGGTCCAAATTTGGGTGCAGAGAAATGATGAGTTCTGTAATAGATTTAAAATCTGTGAGTTTGTCGTGATGGGAGTAAATTAAAGAAGCAGGTAACGGGAGAAGTGGATCAGGCACCCCTCTGCCATAACTCAAAAGAGGACAATCGCACGGCCTCGGCGAAGACCCCCCCTTAATTCCCCCATCATTTATGGACCCCCACTCACCATACCATTATTGAATTCAAGAATACTACTACAAGGAGTTAGTAGGGCCGGATTGAAAAGTCAGAATTTGCCATCTATGAATTCTGAATTTGTTATCAAATTTTATCGATTGTTTTACAGCTTATTTGAATGGTTGTTACCTGTTGTATTATATTGCATTGTTACTTTAAATACGATATTTTGTTTTGATTGTTACTTAAAGTTTATTGTATCGATCGTCAAATTTGTCGTACGTAACGATAAAATGTGCCACTTTATGTAATGACTGATTTGTCGTGGTCGTGTCGTTACCTTGTCTTTTTCTCTCATCTCACCCTTCGTTGTTATTAAATAATATTATTTCATCATTTTACCATACCTTTTTATATAATGCTTTTACCCCGTATCATAATTATTCTTTATAGTATTGTAAGTTTATTCTTCATATTACCGGTGCATGATATCATAAAACAACGGCAAACGATACAATCTATCCAAACATTGTCCATCAATTGATACAATACAATGCAATACGAAACATTATAAAACGATATGTAACGATCATCCAAACAAGCTGTTAGAATAGTAGATTTGCAATTAAATATATATACATATATAATAATTTTTATAATATAAATATAAAGTCTAAATAAAAATTATTGGGTTCGTCCAAACCCGTACATAGTGTTGATGCTCTACCTTTGTCCAGGGGCGAAGCTATGTGTGGCCAAGGGCGGTCAACTAAACACTTTTCGCCGAAAAATTATATTATGTATAGGCTAAACTATTACTTGTTATTGATAAAGAATAGACTTTAAACACCCTTGTAGAGTCCATTGATAAAATTTTGAACACCCTTGCCTATACATCATTCGATTAGGGTGAAACGAATTTAGATTTTTGTCAAATACTACTATTGTTTTATGTTCTTTGTAGCAAATGCTTCAATCTCAAAGTATAATTGATAAGAACTAACCTCTATTACAGTTATTAGTAGCCGGAGTAACACTCAAATTGCAGTCTAACCATAAAAATACAGAAATTGAGATAGTTGTGGATATAGGAGAAGACATACAATTAGAAGAAGGGAGATGAGAAGCTTAGAACTGAGAAAGAGGTTGAGAGGAGAGATATTTTTCTTCAACAATACGCATAACCGATTCTTTCTAACCCCTAGTCCTTTTAACCAGTTGCCAATTGGGCCTGGATCCCAAATAAAACTCTCCAATATTTTACTCAGCCCAATAATTCCAACTGAATTAGTTACATTCACCACTTCTAGCCCATAGGCCCTTAAGAAGTCAGTTTGGTTCACAACAATTCTCCCGCCCTCAAAAAAGAACCTTGTCCTCAAGTTGAGTAATGTAAACTTTTGCAAACAACTTACTATATAGAAGTGGAATTCATCAGCAAAAGTCATAAGACTCCATAAAACAGTATCAGTTTCCTTTGTAAATGCAGTATTCCTCTGACTCTCTTTGTTTGCACAAGTATATTTCATAAGGTTAATGAAGTCACCATGCCCAACCACTACTTTCTTTAGAATATGTTCAACCAAACCAATCAGTAGTTGCTCCCATGTCTTTGCAAAAACTACAATAAGCTCAAATCTCTGAAGAATATTGTCTCAAGTGGTGGCTGTAATTGGCTCCAGCTGATGAAACTTAGTATCGCAGACTGCTAGTGCGATACCTTGTCCAGTGATGCTCACAGGAGCGTGTCTAATACATTCCTTCCCTTCCAGGAAGACAACTTCAAATGGAAGAACCAGAAAAATAGTGTAAACAACCAGTCCACTTGAAAGCTGTAGAACTTCATTCATGACACCACCTGAAACTTTCAAATCGCTGTTTATGATAGTACAACCCACCTCATTCAGTGTTTCATTAAAGATTGGGATAGTAGAAACAAAACTCAACCTGATAATAGTCCTAAAAGAGATGCCGCACACATGCATCTGTCCAAGTCTCCTAAGAGTTCCATCATTACTAGCATATTTAGCATCTAGGCCACCAATAGCAACTTCTATTAGAACATTTTTGCCCACACTGTTTGTTGTTACACCTTCATATGCATCAACAGTATATCTCCACTGAATTGTTAAGAGTGTAATGCAAGAGGTCCACAAGGTTGACGGTATGAACTTATTAGGCTTTAAATTTCCCAAAGCATCCCAAAATACACAATTTCGTGTGACTCTGTGAGATGAGGTAAGCAAACTAGTTCCAGGATCAAATAGAAACTCTAATCCAAATTGTTCAAGGAAAAATTGATGCAAAGTTATAAGAAGTGAAGCATGACCAAGTGCACTGCGTGAGTTGAATATACTTCTGTTTATAAACTGGCCACAAATGCATGCAGAAAGAGTACAAGGCAACTTCTCCAAGCGTTGAGCAAGCTTGAGTCCATGATGAGGGTAGACTTTTCCGGAGTGTCCAGCCAATGATTGATTCCAATAATCATCTAAAACTCTGAAAATATCATACATGACAAGATCACATGGAACAAAGAATATATAATTAGTCCACATTGAAGGCTTCTCTAGCTTAAAATCCTTACGCATACCACCCATGAAATGGCAGTTATGGATTATAGTTAGAAGCTCTCCAAAAATATCAGCAGCTTCTTTGTCTATCGAATATCCTCGGGCAATTGTTCCATTAAACAGCTCCCCTCCTACACAAATTTCCATTACAAGATGCATAGAAAACATGTCCTCGTAAGATGTTGGTACACTATGATGTTGAAGGTTGTCACGTCGTACTAGTAAACCAATTGCATCGCGTGAATAGCTGATATTAGAAATTCTGACAACCTCGACAATCTTACATTCAAGCCACTCCAAATGCAGTACTATTCAACTCAAAACTACTAATTGAAAATCATGTAGTGGTGGTTGCTTAATAATTAATGCGAATTCTTCAACCCAAGCTGGAATTTCAGACTCAATAAGAAAAATTTCAGCAGGGACAAAATTCTTAGTTTCTAAAACTTCATTAGCCATAGTGAACTTCTTATCATGCTGCAATATATACTCACAGCCAAGAAAAAGTGTCGGCCATGATTCCTCATGTGAAATGTCAGTTAGACCTTCAGATTCAACAGATAAAAGCACAGATGAATCATCCTTAAAATCTTGCCCTGTGTCGAACCAATTGTCCACACAACTATAAAATGGAATAGTCCCTATAGGTGATCCAGACACATAGTCGAGAGATGCACAAGCCCATGTTTGACAACACTAACAAGTATCAAGTATATGACGAGCGTCCAAATTGATACTAACAGGCACAATAAGTGTTTGACCAATAAGAAACTTATCACCTGGGATCAAGCTAGAAAAAGGATCCAAAATCATAGTTGCAATGTGACTGAGCCGCGCGGCGGTATCTCGTTGAGGACTTGTAGGAAACGCCTGATCAGCAGAGTTGCTTGAATTCTCCTCCACCTGAGTGTAGTCTCGTTGGTCTTCCTCTGATTTTCCATCGTCTGAATCATAGTTTATCTTTATTGCATCTAAAAGTTCCTCAGATTCTATAGACAAAATCTCAAATCGTTCCATCTCTTTAGGCATGAAATAATCGTGTCCAACAAGAGGAACTAATTGAGCTTCATCCTTTGAAAACTGAGAATGCATATCAGGTGCAGTACTTTGGGGAGTTTTATCAAACAACTCGTCTACGACAGTCGCATTCTTGTCTGCATCAACTAGACAAGCATTGGGTTTATGAATTTCAGATATTTGAGTAGAGGTAGACTCATAGGTCACGGGTGGGACCAATGTAGCGCAATTTAGGTAGTCCACTTGTGAAGTAACAACCATTCTCGATGAATATATGAAGGTCTGTTTATGAAAATGCAAAAGAAACTTCTCCTTGAAATGGTTCCAATCATACAATTGGTTGTTGCGAAATAACCAATTGAACCACGCGAGGGCATCGCCTTTTAGATAGAAGGAAGGAAGAGGCAGCCAGTCCTTCTTGCAGAAGCCAAGGTATGTGAAGTACAACTCCGCTCGAAAAATCCAACTATCCGGGTTGCCATCGCCACTGAATCTAGGTAGAAACATTATCCTCGTTGGAGTCCGATGGATGAAAGCACCAATGTAGCAAATGCTTCAATCTCAAAGTATAATTGATAAGAACTAACCTCTATTACAATTACTAGTAGCCGGACTAACACTCAAATTGCAGTCTAACCATGAAAATACAGAAATTGAGATAGTTGTGGATATAGGAGAAGACACACAATTAGAAGAAGGGAGATGAGAAGCTTAGACCTGAGAAAGAGGTTGAGAGGAGAGACATTTTTCTTCAACAATACGCATAACCGATACTTTCTAACCCCTAGTCCTTTTAACCAGTTGCCAATTGAGCCTGGATCCCAAATAAAACTCTCCAATATTTTACTCAGCCCAATAATTCCAACTGAATTAGTTACATTCACCACTTCTAGCCTATAGGCCCTTAAGAAGTCAGTTTGGTTCACAACATTCTTGGTACTCCCTCCGGTTAGGCACAAAGTAAAATATTTCCTATCAAGAAGTTACTTATTTTCAAACGTCAAATTAGAGATGTCTGGTTAGCGAATGAGACATTTCTACCAACCAACCTCTTGGCTGGAAGCAGGCATTCTGGGCCATGCAATAACTTTCAATATTCAAATCAATGGGCAAGAGATGGTAATCATAATCCAAAACACTCGTTACCTAGCCCAACTAAAAATGGAGGGTATGCACATAGCCATGAACAACTACACAAATCAAGCTTGGATCAACAACATTCTTCACCCTCTAGCTCCCCATATGAACCACACGCTGATCCAAGCCATGCAGGAGCAGTGGAATCTACCACAGACTCCCAACCAATTCATCAACCTCCCAATGAATCTACCATTATTTCCATCGGAGGAAAGCATAAACATCAGGCCTATTTTCATGCCTTGGAATCAACAAGCACATCAGGAACCAAACATTCTCCCAAATATGGCTCCAGTAAACCTTGAGCCCAACCAAGTCAATGTGCCAGGACCAAACATGAATCCACCACAACCTCCAGTAGAGGAAGAAGAAGAAACCCTTTAACAAGGTACTCAATTGAGTGTGGACTTTTCAAACCTAAACGAGGTAAAAATACTACTCTTCCCAGAACTATGGAGCAAGAATATACATTCAGTTGCCCGAGCACCATGTACAAATGCTCAATGCATATTCGTCCACCACAAGATCCCACAGTAGGAAAGCAAGCAATAATCCTAGCACCATCAAGAAGGAGGAGCCACAACACAGTGGAGAGGGAGTCCAGTGTCAACCATCAACAAGCACCTCTAATG
Organism: Nicotiana attenuata; assembly: GCF_001879085.1. NCBI lineage: Eukaryota > Viridiplantae > Streptophyta > Magnoliopsida > Solanales > Solanaceae > Nicotiana > Nicotiana attenuata. The sequence goes on along the minus strand of NC_031994.1, from coordinate 21,788,015 downwards.
AATAGAGCCACTACTATAATCTTTTGAAACGTTAGAGGTGCTAACAATGATGATTTTCGTCGTAACTTTAGGGATGTAATTGATACTCATAGGCCTTGCATGAATGGCCCTCCTTGAGACTAGGATGATGGTGCATGCACCTCCCCTAAATGAGTTTAGTTTTTCTGAACTCATAGAAGTTCCTGCGGAAGGTCAATCTGGAGGCATGGCCATTCTCTACAATCATAATATCGTGACTGTTGAGCACTTCACAAAAAATGATCAGGAAATTCATGCCCTTATACAAGTACGACCTTTTAATTTTAAATGGTTGTTTACTGCAATTTATGCTAGCACTAAAAGCCACTATCGAGATATTATATGGGATAATCTTAAATCAATCTCAAATACCTACAAAGGTCCTTGGTTGTTAGGAGGAGACCTTAATGATATTACTAGTAGTAACGAAAAATTAGGAGGCAGGCCCATGGATATGTCTAGAGCTTCAAAACTTTGGAAAAATATTGACTATTGTAAGCTAATTGATCCAGGCTTCAAAGGAAGCAAATTCACGTGGTCAAACCATAGGAAAAAGAAAGGGCTAATAATGGAAAGATTAGATCGTGTACTAGTAAACGAAGACTGGTTAAATAAATTTCCAAATGTTTCTATCACCCATCTTCCAAAAATCACTCGGACCACAAACCGATTCTAGTTAAATTAAATAATTATAACCACCTTAATAACAAGGTTTTTCGACTTGAGAATATCTGGTGTACCCACCCAAATTTTGGAAACATAATTTCCACCCAATGGAGAAATAAAGAACTGTTGGAAGCTAGTGAATCCTTCACTGACTTTATAAAAGTTTGGGATAGAAATTTTTTTGGTAAAATTACTAGGAATAAAAACAAGCTCTTAGCAAGACTAAATGGTATTCAAAACTCCCCTCATTATATCCATAGTCCTTTTCTACAAGACTTAGAGGAGGATCTCATCAAAGATTATAACAATATCCTTAAATTAGAAGAGGACTATTGGAGGAAGAGATCTTAAATTAACTGGCTTAATGAGGGTGATGCCAATACTAGGTTCTTCCAAATATCCGCCTCAAATAGGAAGCGTCAGAACCATGTTAGTTTCTTCAAAAATAGTGAAGGTGCATGGATGGATAACCATCAAGATATCCTAATAAGCTCGACCATTTTACCTCTATATTCACCACTAGTCACAAAGTTACAAATCGGTCTAATATGTTGCATAGTCTAACTAGTTTTGAAAACACTGATCTTATATCCCTAGATAACCCTCTTCTCGATTATGAAATTAATATAGCAATCTTTTCTTTTAAGCCTTTCAAATCAGCAGGGCCAGATGGGTTTCACCTTTTTTTTTTTATCAAAAATATTGGAAAATTTTAGGTACCTCCGTTAGGGATTTTTGTCATAAAGTTTTTAAAGAATATACTACCTCTCCGAAAATTAATTCAACCTATCTCTGCTTAATCCCCAAATTCCCTAATGCCAACAACCTTAACAATTTTCGACCAATTAGTCTTTGCAATACTATCTATAAGATTATTACAAAAATAATTGCAAATAGGCTTAAACGACTAATTGATAGTCTTATAAGCCCTACTCAAGATAGCTTCATAAAAAATAGAAGGGCCAGTGACAATGCCATTATTATCCAAGAACTTATTCACCAATTCAAAAAAATGAAAGGGAATAATCGTAAAATGTTAATTAAAATAGATCTAGAAAAAATATTTGATAAGTTAGAATGGTCCTTTATATATAGGACACTTCTATACTTCAAATTTCCCCCTAAAATCTCCAAATTAATTATGTCTTGTATCACTTCAACATCCACTGCTGTTCTAGTCAATGGCACAAAAACTAACTTCTTCCACCCAAGTCGGGGAATCAGGCAAGGTGATCCAATGTCCCCATATATTTTTATATTATGCATGGAGATGTTATCAAGATACATAAACTACCAAGTGGACATTAAAATATGGGACCCCATTACCCTGGGCCATAACTGTCCTCCCATATCCCATCTTTTCTTCGCAGATGATTTAGTTCTAATTGGCAAAGCTAATAACAAAACTGCCTCATCCATTCAAATAGCTCTTAAGCACTTCTGTGATATATCTGGGCAATCTATTAACTTTTCCAAGTCCAGAATAATTTTCTCAAAGAATTGTAGCAAACTAACTAGTACCAACATCTCCCTATCACTAGGTATAAAAATTTACAATTCTTTTGGTAAATATCTGGGTTTTCCAATTATTGATAGTACCCCCAAGCACAAATACTATCAATATATCATTGATAATATGAGAGCTAAACTCTCCGGGTGGAAATGTGATAAATTAAACTTGGCTGGTAGAGAAACTTTAATATCGTCAACTCTTTCTAGCCAACCAGTGTACTACATGCAATATACAATGTTACCTCCTAAGACACTCAAGAAAATTGACCAAGTACAAAGAAATTTTCTTTGGGGTACGACTGATCAAAAAAAAGAAGCTTCATCTTGCCAATTGGGATTTGGTAACTAAAAATAAATCTCAAGGTGAATTAGGATTAAGAAAGGCTAGAACCAAGAATTTAACATTATTAGCTAGTCTAGCCCGGAGATTAGCCAATAACCCCACAAACTTATGGGCTATTACACTGCTCCGAAAGTACTCTCAGAAACCTAGTGAAAAGGGCTCCTTTGTTTGGAAAAATATTATCAAAGGCTAGAAAATTTGCCAACAAGGAATGTCCTGGTCCATCCACAGCTCCTCTTCCCTAAACTTGTGAGAAAACAAATGGATTTCCAACTCAAATAACCTTAGAACCTATGTGATTGGTCCCTTAACCAAAGAAGAGAACTCTCTTAAAATAAGGGAGATTAGATCCGAAAACAAGTGGCACTTTAATAAAATATCCTTTAATATCCCGCAGGAGATAAAAGGCAATATTATATCCACCTTCATCCCCAGTGATTGTAACAAAGACTCTCTAACCTGGGACATTAATGAAAATGGGATCTTTACTACAAAATCGTGTTATGAACTAGTTGAGGCAACACCCCATCGATAATAGATTTCAATTGGATATGGAGTTTGCATTGCCCCAATAAAATCAAATTCTTCTTGTGGCTTTGTTATCACAATAAATTACCCTGCCGAAGCTATCTATCACATATAGGTATGAACATAGACGAGCAATGCACAATTTTTAGTAAGGAGCAAGAAACAATCACTCACATATTCATCACTCACCCTCTAGTTCAATCACTATAGAATGAACTAGGTTTCAATACTAGTTATTTCCAGTCAGGTAACCATAATTGGCTCCTTTACCTCAAGGAAAAAAACCCTCATATTCCAAACAAACACCTGCCTTGGTGTACTTTGTTCCCCTTCTTAATTTGGAACATCTGGCTAACGAGGAACAACAATAACATTAATAATACGTCCATCCATATCTCCTTAAAAAGGATTTTGAATCAATCCATCGAATATAATTTACTAACGGATCGTGAGTCCAACTGGGATAGAAAAATTGACCTAACAATTAGTTGGTCAAAACCTCCTCCTGGTTGGTATAAGCTGAATATCTATGGAGCTTTTGATAAAGAAAAAGATACTAGAGGTATATGAGGAATTATTAGAAACCATAATGGTGACTGGATGTTAGGGTTCGCTTCTAAAATTTCTCCCAAAACACCAGTACGCGCAGAGCTAATGGCACTCTACCAGGGTCTTTGTATTGCAAAAAAGGAAGCTATATCCATTGGAGATAGAGGCTGATGCTACACAGGTAATTTCTTTCATCAATGAAGGATGCAAAGCTTATGAATCTGTTATTAACTCATGCAGGTTGCTTCTGGCTCAAATGGACATGGTGGTGATGCATCACAACTTCAGGCAGGGGAATGAAGTCGCCCACAGCCTAGCAAAGCATGCAGGAGTCTTACCAGTATTCAATAAAATTGAACTTTGGTTGTTTGCCCCACCTTTTGTTCTGGCCAGGATGCTGGCAGACAAGGGTGGTTTTAGTTTTGTTAAAACTATTTCTTTGAAGTGTTGTAGAAATCTTGCTATGTTTGGTAATCTGCATGCAATGCATGGATTATCATCTAATGATCCACAGGATCAGACATCCTACTGTAATTCCTAGTTTAATATAATGAAATAAATATCTTTTCCGTCAAAAAAAAGAATGAGAGATCTTGACTATTTCACTACATCTTTTGATGATACATACTCCCTCCGTTTCAATTTAGATGAGGTAATTTGAATAGATATGAAATTTAAGAGAAAAGAGTGAGACTTTTAAAACTTGTGGTCTTAAAAGCTTAAGGGATAAAATTTTTGTAGGACCATGACATTTGTATGGTTATAAAAGCTTCTCATTAAGGGTAACATAGGTAAAATGATAGTGTCATGGCCCACCACATCATCATGCCACGTAGGTGCCACTTGGAATATATTTTTGCCATATGAAAGGATTATGTAAGTTAGGGACTAGCTTTTGGTGAAATATTCTAGAACTATGGAGAATTTCCTTGGGAAAGCTCTAGATATTTATGGACTTGGTAGGAAGACTCTTTTGGAAAGCCATGGAATGTTCTAGTCATGTAGAAAATTCTAGAGGGTGTACTATTTATAAATATGGAAGGACTTGTGAAATAATTATTATTTACACACTAGGCCTTAGGTGATTAGTATAAACATGGGGCATTCATTTGTAACTCATCAAGCAAAACAATCAACTTCTCTCTAATACCAAAAAGTTTTCTTTGGCAATTCTCCTGTGTTCTAACATTCCTTAGTGTTCTTGGGTGTAGTAAGGCTGACTTGGCATAACAAGAACATGAGCAAGTTGTGCAAGATCGTGAGCGAGTTGTCAAGTGCCGCACGTGTACTTAGTTAACGACTAAGGATGTGACAACGTAGTATTAGAGCAAAGGTTGCAACTAAGGGAATGGCGAACGACTGAGAAATTAACGTTACCAATACCCAAGCCAATGTCATCCAGGATGCTGCTGGCAAGAACGACCGTAACAAAAAGGGAAATGCTACCAACAAGAGCCATGAGGTGCCGCCTGAGGTTGTGCCAAACGAGGGGCTTGCATCCCAACAACCATCTGCCACTGAGGCAAGCGAGGATGAAATGGAGGTCCTGCCGGAGGACGTCTCGCTCAGTAAAGAGTCGGTGGTAAAGGTGAACGCGGGGATGGACACCGTCGAGATCTTTGGCCAACTCTTGAGGAAAAAGGATGGCACCCTTAGCCTTCTTGAGGGACACACTCTTGAGGACATTGAGAGTATCCGAAATGACTTGGAGGGGCGCATGCAGGCCGAGATGGAGCTAAGACAAACCATCACTACCTTGGAGTGCAGACTCATGGAGATGCTAAGCACTATCAATGCCATGAAGGCTAAGATAAAGGCACTTGATGGGCATGTAGACGGTGGCATGACTGAGGTAGACAATAATGTTGTTGTGACGAGGGAGGCCAAGATCGAGGCTCCCAAACCGGCGGTGTCCAAAGGTGTTCGTGATGCATAAGAAGTGGAGAATTTCCTTTGGCACTTGGAGAACTACTTTAGGCACGACAGAGTGAGGGACGATGAGGCTAAGATCAACACCACTGTATTGTACCTCACAGATATTGCCGCGTTATGTGGCGTCGAAAGTGTGCTGACATGGAGAAAGGGCTGTGCAAGATTGAGACACGGGAGCAGTTCAAGAAGGATTTGAAGAAACAATTCTACCCGGTGAATGTGGTGTATGAGGCTAGGCGGAAACTAAGGGAGCTCTGACAGACGGCCATAATTCGGGAGTATTTGCGCGTGTTCACTATCTTAATGCTACAAATCCCGTCATTGTCCAAGGAAGATTCCCTCTTCTATTTCATGGTGGGTTGCAAAATTGGGAAAAGAAGGAGTTAAGAAGACACCAAGTAGCCAACGTGGACAGGGACATAGCGGTAGCCGAGTCGCTCATTGACTTTAAGATGGATCTTGCCAAGTCCAAAGAAAGCAACGCCGAGAGGGGTGGGGCATGACAAGGACAGCGGGAAAGGCATAGCCGAGGTATACAAGGGTAGTGGCAAGGGGCCATCCCATAACAGACAGAGATCTAAGAGAAACGACAAGGGGCCGGAAAACAGTAGCGAGTACGTGCCTATGTGAGGGTGCTACTTCTGTAAAGGATCACAGAGCAAGTGAATGCCCAGAGTTAGGGCAGCTTGCAACAATGATCGGGAATTTTGCTCAGGCACACAAGGGCGACACAGGAGGGACTGCATGCATGGAGGGATGCGCTTGGAATCTAAGCCGAAAGAAGGGGATTCCAAAGCCTATCTTGGCGCCATGGAAATGGAGTATGGTGATAGCAAGAAAATTTGGGTGGAAATAGTTGAAGAGGATAGCGAGTTACAAAGTGATGGCATGCTATCGGACTTGGACGATACACCAAGCAGAGGGGTCAAGTTTTCTAGCAAGGCTGGGACCACGGAGGGCAGCCAAATAGGGAGTGGAAGCATGGACCCGATGCTTGAGAAGCTGCTAGACTTGGTTAAGTCATGGGGAGATTCAGGCCAAGATCAAGGAGAGGCATCCGATTGGCGAAGGATCGAGGCCATTATTGCTAGCCGTCCAAAGTACAAACGGGGCAAGAAGAAAGGTGACCAGTACCTTGTGACATGGGAAGGCGAACCGCCCCATAGGGCATCATGGCTAATGGACAAAGATCTCCAGCGACGCCAAGGTGAGGTGCGCGCGTATGTGTCGATGCTTTGTGCTGAGGGCGACACAAAATTCGGGGGGGGGGGGGAGTGTCATGGCCTGCCACGTCGTCATGCCATGTAGGTGCCACTTGAAATATATTTTTGCCATATGAAAGGGTTACATAAGTTAGGGACTAGCTCTTCGTGGAATATTCTAGAACTATGGAGAATTTCCTTGGGAAAGCTCTAGATATTTATGGACTAGGAGGACTCTTTTGGAAAGCCTTGAAACGTTCTAGTCATGTAGAAAATTCTAGAGGGTGTACTTATTTGTAAATATGGAAGGACTTGTGGAACAATTATTATTTATATACTAGCCCCTAGATGATTAGTATAAATAGGGGCATTCATTTGTAACTCATCAAGTAAAACAATTAACTTCTCTCTAATACGAAAGCTTCCTTTAGCAATTCTCCTGTGTTGTAACATTCCTTTGCGAGTACTAAGGCTGACTTAGCATGGCAAGAACGTGAGCAAGTTGTGGAAGATCGTGAGCGAGTTGTCAAGTGCTGCACATGTACTTAGTTAACGACTAAGGACGTGACAACAAGTAGAAATAATTATGTGTTATACCTTTAGTATACTTTAAATATACTATTAAAAGATGTGATATGTATGGTATAATACATGTATATAAACAAAATGTAACGACCGGAGATGTCGTTTTGAGTACTAGATCTCCTTTTTGTATTTCGAGATCTTCCATAGCTCTATTTGATAATTTAAGACTTGCATGCGTGGTCCATATTGATTTTCGGAAAGTTTAAATGTGAATTTTTGAAGAAAATGTGATTTTTGACTTTGAAAATGGCTAGAGTTGACCACGGTCAATGTTTATGATAAACGACATCGGATCGGTATTTTGACGATTCCGGTAGGTTCGAATGATGATTTTGGACTTGTACGCATGTTTGATTGGGGGTCTCGAGTGATCCGGGGCCGTTTCGGCGCTTTGTTTGATAAGTTGGAAAAATGAGTTTAACGTTGAAAGTTTTTGAGTTTTATTGATTGATTCTTGATTTTTATATGATTTTGATGATTTGAACTTGCGAGCAAGTCTGCATGATGTTATTACACTTGTGTGAATATTAGGACTGGAGCTCAAGGGTCTCGGGTGAGTTTCGAATAGTTTGTGGACTGATTTGGTAAGACTGTGTGTTGATGGAGTTGTTAATCTGCAGATCTCGCATTTGCGAGACACTGCCCGCATTTGTTAAAATACGCTGCGTCTGGGAACTTTGCTTTACCAAGTATGTGTCGGATTTGCAGACTGGTGGTCTTCGCATTTGCGATTGGCCAGTCACATTTGTGACTCTGGGGAAATGTGGACTGTTTCGCATTTGCGAAGATTGTTCCACATTTTCGGAGGTCCCTATGATCGCATTTGCGATAAGGTTGTCACGTGTGCTATATCGGAGGCTCAGGGGCTGGTTCATAATTGCGACCAGCTGTTCGTATTTGCGGACATCGCAATTGCGAAGAGTTCGCAATTGTGATACCTGCAGCTAGGTAAAATATGGGGATTTTTGGACTTAACTCATTTTATACTATTTTTGAGACCTAACCTCCATAGATACGATATTCGAAGAATAATTTCTTTACAACTTCATACGTTAGTAACTTTAACTTGTTTTCATTCAATTTCATTACTTTTTCATAAATTTTGTCACGACCCGGAATCCCAACCTCGGGAACGTGATGACGACTAACATTCCACTTGCTAGGAAAGCCAACTTTAGTTAATTATTAAACAGTTTTAACAATTTAAAACACAACATTAATAATACAAAACTGTAATAGTCTTAAATAGATGTGATAAATACAACATAGCATAGTCTAACCATCTCCCAGAAATCTAAAGTCACGAATACATGAGCATACTAGAATTCTACAGATAAAGTCCGAATGAATTACAACTGTTCGAAATAAGGAAAACAGTAAAGATAGGGTAGAAGGGTACTTCAGGGAATGCGAATGCCAACAACTCTACCTCAAGTCTCCGAAAGCAGTTGAATTCGATCAGTCTCCGCTACACGCCGCTGGGACCAACACGGGTATTTGCACAAAAAGTGCAGAAGTATAGTATGAGTACAACCGACCCTTGTACGCTGTAAGTGCCGAGTCTAACCTCGACGAAGTAGTGACGAGGCTATAACAAGTCACACATAATAAACATGTACGAAATAATAATAACAGAAAAAAGAATAGGAATAAAGCAGTAAACTCATATAAACGGATCCGAAGGTCAACTACTAGAGGACTGCAGAATAACGTAATCTCAAATCTCATATCACGACACCGAGAATAAACTCTACAGCCACAATAACTACAACACATCAAATCTGTTGCGGCGTACAACCCAATCATAAGTTTCAACGTAACATCTTTTACCGCGTACAAGTTATTTCCAATATTAATATCATATCATTTCCTATTCCGTTGCGGCGTGCAACCCGATCCCCCAATATCAATTTATTTTAGTAGCGTTACGGCACGCAAACCAATCCCCCAATATCAATTTATCAATATAAACAACTCAACACCACTATTCACGAATATCAACACAACAGAGAAACGAAACATGTGGAACAATATAGAACTACCAGGACACACGAAGAATAACCAATACTTCGTAATCCTCAAACCTTGGCAAAACATTATTCCGAAATAGCTAATAGCTCACATAATCGCAATAGCATAATAGAGTGCATCAAGTATTATAAGAACAATTAAAGCAAGTAAAAATATGTGACAATGAGAATATACAATTAGCAAGTAGAAACATGTAGCACGTAAGCATTTTTTGAGTGAAAAGAACAAATCAAAACAAGTAACAATTAAATAACAATTAACAAGTAAAGCATAGAGATCAAGTAAGAATATATAGCAATTAAAGCATATAACAAGAGATAAAATGGAATTAGGGGTGTCAAACCTAACTCAAACCTATTTGACCCGCTCAAGTTTTAATGGGTTTGGGCTGGAACAGTTTTGAAGATGGGCTATTTTGGGCTAGCCCAAGTTAACCCATCAAAAATCATCAGCCCAGATGGATCCATGATGATGCCCAACCTTGACCCATGAAAATGCTCAATCTTAAAGTTCTACCTTGACCCATGTTCTGGAAAATATTTTCTAATTTTCCCATGTTTGGTTAGTTTAATTGTTTGAAAAATATTTTCTTTATGAATTTATTTTTCTCCAATTGGTGGAAAATATTTTTCATATCAAAAAAAGGGAAAAATTTTCCAAAACTTTTTTTCAACCTTCCCCATCTCCACCAACCCCCACCACCCCACCAACCACTCCTACCCCCACCCAACCCCACCCCCATCCCCACATCACCGCCCCACTCTCACCCACGCACCACCCAACCCCACCCCTACCCTCGATCCCCACCCTAAATATATGAAAATATTATTTAGAGTACTTTCTTCTCATGATGTAGAAAAAATATATTCTTTCAAATCAACAAAATGAATATTATTTTTTTCATGACGCGGAATTTCTTTCATTTCAACAAAATAAGTACATTCTTTTTATGATGTCGAATGATTTATTTAACTAACTGTTATTGACAAAATAATCATCAAACATGAAAAAAATCTGAAAATAAAGAGAAACACATTATCACAATAGGAAAAACAACAAATAAAATTTATATCAATACAATAAAGGACGGTATTGAGCTATTTTTTAGGTTTCACAATAAAAAAAGAAAGTACTCATTTTATTGAAATGAAAGAAAATATTTTTCTACAATATGAAAAGGAAATATTTTTCTACAAGGAAATATTTTTTCTACAACAGAAAAAGAAAGTACTCATTTTGTGAAAAAGAAAGTGTTCTTTCTACATCATGAACACAAAGTACTCTTTTTGTTGAAAAAAAAAGAAAATAATTTTTTCTACAATATGAAAATTAAAAAGTACTCATTTTATGAAAAAATACTTTTACTACATCATAAAAAGAAAGTACTTATTTTATTAAGTAAAAAAGAAAATACTCTATCTACAATATTAAAAGAAAATACTTTTACTATAACAGGAAAAAGGTACTCATTTTGTGAAAAAGAAAATACTTTTTCTACATCATAAAAAGAAAATATTCATTTTGTTGAAATGAAAAAGAAAATAATCTATCCACAACGTTAAAAGAAAATACTTTTTCTACAACAGAAAAAGAAAGCATTCATTTTGTGAAAAAGAAAATACTTTTTCTACATCATGAAAAGAAAGTACTCTTTTTGCTGAAACAAAATTTTTTTTTTCTACAACATGAAAAGAAAGTACTCATTTATGAAAATGAAAATACTTTTTCTACATCATGAAGAGAAAGTACTTATTTTATTGAAATGAAAGAAAATACTTTTTTACATCATAAAAAGAAAAAATTCATTTGTTGAAATGATACAGAAAATACTCTATTTACAACACCAAAATAAAGTACTATAAATCATATTTTTATTTAGGGTGAGGGTGGGGGTTCGGTAGCAGAGTGGGGGTTGGGGTGGGTGGAAAGTTCTAATTTTACTACCTTTTTATTATTCTGATCTTTGTTATTATTATAAGATGAAGATCTATCAAATAAAATTCTGAATCCAAATTGAGGAACAAAATCATTTGGCATGAATTGACATTTATTCCAAAACATAAGATAATTTTTATATATGATTGTTTAAAAGTTGAGAATATTGCAAAGATTTGGGTCAACTTGGGCGGGTAGGGTTACAACTCATTATTTAGCCCATCCGGACCCATCCCATCTTAACCCAAGTGAACTGGAAAGGTTGGGCGATGGCCCATTTAATGAGCCAGCCCATCATGACCAACCCAAATACAATCCGAACAGCCCATTTATCACCCTACATGGAATACATGAAGTCATGAAAGTAAATAGCCCAATCCGCATGCATATTCCCACGACGACGCATATACACTCGTCACCTTGCATATACGCCGTTTTCCCACATAATTCACATGACAAATAGTCTAACAAGTCCTAATTCCCTCAAGTCAAGGTTAGACACAACACTTACCTCACTCTGCAACCAAGTCAATTAACCAACCACAACCTTGCCTTTTGAACAAGCCTCCAAACCAACCAAATCTAACCAATTATCGATCAAACAATTCAAAATATCCTTTAAAAACTACTCACGAAGGAAAAAAGGTTCAATCTTTAATGAATCTAGAAAAAGTCAACAAAAGTCAACCCCGAACTCGCCTGGTCAAAACCCGAGTCTAGGGTAGATCTTGACTACCCATAACCTCACGAGTCCATATATGCATTTGTTTTCAAATCCGGGTCTAATTCGACTCTCAAATCCCAAATTTTTATTTTTCAAAACATAGACAAAATCCCCAAAATTTCTCTTAGATTCTCATAAATTTGATGTTAAATCTCATGTATAATCACGTAATACAATTGAAAGTAGATCAAAATCACTTACCCAATGATTGTATGTGAAAATCCCCTCTCCAAATCGCCTCTTACCTAGTCTAGGGTTCAAAGATACGAAAATGAAACTTAAATCCCGTCTTCCAGCCCTTTTGTTCAGCTGCAGATGTTGCAAATGCGACCTTGGGTTCGCATTTACGAACCTCGCAATTGCAAAATAGGGATCATAAAAGCGAACCCTGATAGCCCACACAGATGTCACAATTGCGACAAAGGCTTCGCAATTGCAATGGTAGCCTTCTTCGCAAAAGTGACATAATGTAACGACCCGGCCGGTCATTTTGAGTATTGTAGCCCCGTTCCCCTATTTATTGCTTATTCTATATTTATTTGTTGTTATGTAACTTTCCGGGGTGGTTTGTTTGGTTTTGCGGATGTTTCAGAATGAATTAGGACACATAGTCTCAAGGTTAGAAGCTTAAGTTGAAAGAGTTGACCGAGTGTTTACTTATGTGTAAACGGCTCCGTAATGGAGTTTTGATGGTTCCAATAGATTTGTGTGATGATTTTAGAGTTAGGAGTTTGTCTAGATATTGATTTGGAGGTCCGTAGGTCGTTTTGGCGTGAATTGGCCAAAGTTTGAAAGTTGAAGGTTTGGAAGGTTGAGATGTTTGACCGAGAGTGGACTTTATTGATACCGGGCACTGATTTTAGTTTCGGGAGTTGGAATAGGTTAGTAGTGTCATTTATGACTTGTGTGCAAAATTTGAGGTCAATCGGAGTTGGTTTGATAGGTTTCGGCATTGATTTTAGAAGTTGGAAATCCATTAGTTTCGTTAGGTTTGATTTGGGGAGCGATTTGTGTTTTTGATGTTATATGATGTGATTTGAGCCTACTACTAAGTTCTTATTATGAATGAGGACTTTTTGATATGATTGGTTGAGTTTACGGGGGCCTTTGTAAGGCCCCGTGAAAAATGTGTGCTCAAAACCCAGTAGCTTGTAGGGTCAGGGTCCGGATATGTGTTGGGAATGTGTAAAACTCTTCGCGGCTCGCAAGCTCGCCGCGGCTCGCAAGCCTGCCGCGGCTCGCAAGCCCGCCGCTGCTCGGACCCATTATACTGATCTAAGTGTTTAAAAATCAAAGAACCAAGTTTTTTTTTCCAGAAAAGTGCTACCAGGATGCGGACGCAAATCAAGTTTGCGGACCGCATTTCCGTCGCATAATGGGTCAGTGGTTTGGTTAACATTAAGGTCAAAATGCGGTCCATTATGCGATCGCATAACTGATATGTGGACCGCATTTCCACTGCAAAGTGAGTCAGCGTGTCAGTCAAATTTGAGGTTAAAAATGGGGTGCATTATGCAACCGCAAACCGTGTATGCGGACCGCATTTCCGCCGCATACCCAAACAGTGGAATCATGTTTTTGGAACACTTTTTGCGGTCCATTTCGCGGACCGCATTTCGGATCTGCAATCGCAAAGTGCGACCGTAGACCTGACTCGGACTCCTAATTTTCTAAATTTTAAACCTGACCCCCTTTTTAATAAAACACCCCAACCCCCTCATTTTTAACAAGTTTCTGAACAAAATAAAAGAGATGAAGAGAGGGTTTTTGAGAGAGAAAGTCACCTTCTTCAAATTTGACTCTTCCAAACTATCCGGGCCGGGAAATTTCAAAGCGATTATCTTCATCCCCATTCTTGCAGGTAAAATCCCTAACCCATTTTCATAAGTTTTCAGGTTTAATTAAAGGGGGGAGGGTGAGTCTCATGAATTAATTCTTGATAATAGAGGTTGAAACATACATGCATGCCTTTCTAAACCTAAAATCTAGTAAGAGGAATTGGGTAGGAGTAAAGAATTATACAAAGGAGGGTTGACAATCTAAATGTATTCGGGTTGTGATTGTGAACTTTGATTCTAAGAAATATGTGTTAATTTGTGCACTAGATTGACGTTGCTAGACTTTTTGGTGAAGTTGAAAGTAGAAATTAAAAGGGAATTCGGCTCCAGGTATGTATGGCTAACTTTGACCTTTGTAAAATCACCTTGTTTGGTGTTTGAGTGCTTGGTATGTGATTTCTACGTAGATTGTCTGTGAAATTCTTATGATTGGTACGGTTGAGTGTTTGTGGTTATGTCTTTCGATAAGATGGTGTAAGTAATTGGCAATGAACTAGGTATGTGATTGTGAATCTGCTATGTGGTAAGAATTGTGAAACAAATGATGGAAGGAAATAGTAATTGATGCAATCGGAACAGCTGTGGTAATAACATGTATGGCTTGTCGTGGAAAATTATCGTTGTACATAAAATGCATATGAGTTGTTGAGTATGATGGAAATGGTATTGATGGTTATGGAGATTCCTTGTGGATTGTTGTTGTTATTCCTTGAGAATTGTTGTTGTTGTTCTTTGTGAATTGTTGTTGTTGTTGTTGTTGTGTTGTTGGTGAAAGGTGATTGTCCGGTGGGATCGGGTTGCGCGCCGCAACACAAAATGATAAATTGTGGGTTGGGGTGATAAGGGTGGCCGAGGTAATAAGGGTGGCTGAGGTAATAAGGGTGGAAAGTGATCGAAATCACTACTGAAATGAAAATATTAGAAAGTTGTGAAATCATTGATGTGAAAAACGTTGAAGGGAAACGGAGAGATTGTAAATTTGTTTGGCTGATTGTTTCCTTTCATGTGTATTTGATTGTTGATTCCATTACTACGTGTTATTTGTGTATGGTTTGAGTTTGCTTAGGGCAAAGTTTGTTCATGCATACCAGTACAATTCAAATGTACTGACGTCCCTTTTGCCGGGGGCGCTACATTCGTGTTATGATTGTAGGTGGATCAGTAACAGGTACTCCAGTCCACCGACCGTAGCTCCTCTTCATCTTCCGTCAGCTGTATTGGTGAGCCCCTTTCCTTCGGGGCCCTGCGTGGCTCATGCCGCTGTTTACTCCGGAGTCTTATTTTGGTTTTTGTGTAAGGTATAGCCGGAGCCTTGTTCCCGGCAGCTACTGTATTATCCTGTGTATCTTAGAGGCTCCGTAGACAGTAAATGTGGGTTACGAACTTATGTAACATGTATTTTGGTATGTTGGGCAATGTAAGTTGTAAACTGCGCTAAGTAACCATGTTGTTATTGTATATTTCGTGAAAAGGTATTTTAACTATAATGGCTATTTCTTTTGAATAATGAGTAATGAAAACACGGGGTATCACGTGGGATGGGAAAGGCACTCAGGTCCGCTTGACTGGGGCTACCCGGTCGAGCGTCGGTCATGTCCCTCGGTTTTAGGGCGTGACTGCCTTGGGCGAGTTTCAGATGGTTAATCGATATTGGACTTAGGAGCATTGCTGATGATATTGTGGTTGCTGGCGTAATTGCACCTGCGCTAGGCTTGGCCGCAGGTACAACTAAAGGAACGCAGAAGCAGAATTGTTCTAGCTTTGGGAGGCTCGTAGGTGCGGAGAAGGACCGCATCTGCGAGTCCATTGATGCGGATTTTGAGTCGAAAATGCGGAGAAGCCTGGCCTAGGTTTGCAGCGCAGAAGCGCAAGGTGGACAGCAGAAGCGGACCCACAGAAGCGGGATTTTGGCCGCAGAAATGGCAGGCCGGAGTTTAAGTGATATTTGCAGAAGCGGAGGATTTTCTGCAAAACCAAAATCGCAGGTGTGACTTACGTGTCCGCAGGTGCGAGATGCCTGGACAGTAAGATATAGCTGAGGGTTTGAGCCGTTTTCTTAATTTTTGGACTTTAGATGTCACGACCCAAATTCCACTAAAGGTCGTGATGGCGCCGGACACCACTGTCAGGCAAGCCAACCCAAAATACTTAATTAAATTCTCATTTTTATACTCTTGAAAACTATGACTTTTCTTCAAATTTACCAATTTAAAAGATAATCGTCTCAAATCAAATTAAATAATAAGCAGTTGATACAAAAATACTTTACAACCATCCCAGAACCCGGTGTCACAAATGCACGAGCAATTTCTAAGAAAAAAAAACTCGAATAAAGTACAACAGCTATCCGGAGTACAATTGGACAGAAAATAAATAAATAAAATTCTGAGAGAGACTATACTAGCTGCGGGTCGCCTCGAGGAATACAACTTACCTAGTCTCCGTGTCAACCATGCTGCTACGCCCACTGGGCCACTAGAGGTGCACATGCCCGTGCAACAAAAATGCACAGAAGTGTAGTATGCGTACAAAAACAACGTGTACTCAGTAAGTATCCCGCCTAATCTCGAAGAAGTAGAGACGAGATGGCAACTTCGACACTTACTAAAGGTCCAGTAATAATTTTATTAATGCGATGACTCACGAATTTATCAAGAACAACAGTAGATTCAAATTAGTCACTAAACAGGTGAAAGCTCCCTTTTTATTTAAAGTCTCCGGATTTACAATCCATTAATTAAGAATTATCCCAAGTCGGGGAGAGCAGATAGCAATATCAACAAATCTCAAGGCAAGCAATACAAGCATGCGCAACTCATGCCGAGGTCGTACGGCCCGATCCAACATAAATGTAAAACGTGCACTGTCGAGGGTCAAGCGGCACGAACCATAGATGCATCTATTACCCTGCTCGTGAATCATACATGCGACGCGGTCAAATTTAAATAAACAATCACCCTGCTCGCGTACCATACATGCGACGTAGGTACACACAAAAATACATGCTCAACAGCAAATTAAGAGCTAGTAAATACAAGCTCGCAAGATCGATTCTAACTATTTAAGCAATTTCCCAACCTTAAACACAAGTTTCCTAAAATCCGACCCCGGGCCCATGTGCCCGGATTCCGAAATTTTTCAAAGGAAGTTGTTCTTTATAACCTAAGGATCAAGAATATACGATTTCTACTTCATTCTACAATAGATTTCGTGGTTGAATCTTGTTTTTAACAAAACCCTAGGTTTTACTCTATTCCCATGATTTTCACTAATCTTTATGTGTTAACCTACGCAATACTCAAGTATTAAACTCAAATTAATTATAAATAACTTACCTCACAAATACTAGGCGGAATCACCTCTCCAAGAGCTCCAAAATCGCCCAAGAAATGAGTGAAAATGAACAAAAATCGCCTAGAGCCCGAATAAATGAAGGCCACTGCCTTCTGCGATTTCCGCATGTGCGGTCCTGGGCCGCACCTGCTACCAGCGCTTCTGCAGACAGGCCCACCACTTATGCGGTTCCGCTTCTACGGATTTAGGGCCGCATCTGCGGTCTTGGGCTGCCTGGCCTTGGGCCGCTTCTGCGGTGGATGGACCGCTTCTGCGGTCTCGCACTTGCGGTCCACCAACCGCAGGTGCGGTTACGACAGAAGCAGTAGCTTCAACACTTCTCAAAATTCCATTTTTGATCCGTTAACCACCCGGAATCCACCCGAGGCCCTCGGGACCCCAACCAATCATACTAACCAGTCCCAAAATACATTTCGGACTTGCTCGAGGCCTCAAATCATATCAAACAACGCGAAAACCACAAATCGACCTCCAATCCAAGCTTTATGAACTATAGAATTTCAAACTTCTACTTTCGATGTTTAAACTATCAAATCACGTCCGATTAACTTCAAATTTTGCACACAAGTCGTATTCGACATTACGCACACAAGTCGTGTTGAGGTTATCTGAATTCACTATTTAAAACCTCGAGCACCTACCTGTGCTACTACAACTCAGCTGGGCGCCCTAGTCCGGTCAATCTGAAGATATCCTTTTTCACTTAAGCAAATAAGCCTTAGAGCCCAATTCTATCATCCGGAATTCTCTGCCAGGCCTGTTTCAACATACGCTCACCGTATCAATAACTATACGCTGCACCAAAACACGACTTCATATCTTAGCTGAATTCACACCTTGCACCACTTTACTCATAGGACCACAATAGCATTCTCTGATCGAATAAATAGAAATTCCACGGATCTGATGCCCCCATTGCACCTCATGACCTACATAGGTCTTGCTCTAACTCTTACAATACCGCCACGACGGAAGAGATGCGTAGAAATTCATAACCAATTGCCGAACCAACAAATCATTGGGTCTATACTCCTGTTAGGAACCAGCACCTCATCTTGAACCAAATAATGGCCTTAGCTCCTTAATGTACTTAATATAATTCGATCGCACTGATCCTAGATCCAGTAACCTTATCTTACTCTGCACGAACTGCTCAGGCAGCAAGTCACCCCCGACATGACCAAAAGTCTCATATAATGCCACAACGTGCCAAAAGGCTACCAATTCTAAGGCGATACATAAGGAAATGAACTCTGGAAGGGATTGCTCGAGTCACGCAACGAATATGAACCTTCCCTAGAAAATGGGGAAACAAAACATATAAAATAGAATATAAGGGACAGTAATTATCATTACACTGTTGCGGCGTGCAACCCGATCCGCACATAAAACTCACATAAGGAGATACATATCGAGCTGAATTGCTCATTACGATAAGATACCGAATAACGGTCACAAGCACGCTAAGTGCATAATACAATCCCTGAGGGGACATATGGCGCCATAAGCCAACAAACTCAAGCACAACTGAGGTGCGATATATGTTCTGAAACTAACGAGCCGTACTGCTCACATAACACCATCGCTATGCGGAACCTCAACACATTAGAAATTACCAAGCCGTTTCGCAACTCACACGGCACAATATAGCATTACATGAAATAGCCGACAACGAATTAACACCCAATGCTCGAATAGTCATCTAAAATGAGAGCTACGCTGAAATGAACACATCTTGCCTGATACAGATCCCATATCCACATTTAAATTTATCCATAGACCTCAAGCTGATTCTGATCACGCCGAACTAGGATAATAACCTTTCAAAGGTCCATAAATACTCCCCTTGCTCCTCATAACGCATACGGACAACCATCATAACCGGAGTAATCCTCCACAGTCCACAACCCAATAAACCGTGTGCCCTCCAGGCATCAATTCTAAATTTAACGACATCACTACATTTTCATACTTGATTTAACTCTTCAATCAATCAAGTGGCTACACGCCACACTAATACAACCTTTCCACGGAACACGCCCCCACGATCTTTCGTAACGGATAACAGATTTGTACATCCAACTCACCGGCCGCGCTAGCGCTAAAAAGCGATCAAAAACCCTTAACCAGGATGCAAAGCCTTTTTCACAAACATCGATTTCAGGTGACGCTGAAGACAATACCAACTCACTCTAAACATCGAAGCTACTTTCCTGCTCATCCGAGCTCGTGACATTCTCGTCAACACCGAACTGTAACCTTGATCCTCACTTCAAATTCCATACCACTCACTGCACCCAACACGCCAATATACGATAGAGCATGATTTTCATCATAACTCCGGAACAACTAGTAGTTAACACTTCATCGTATAAAAACTTTTCACTTAACTCGCTTCAGGAGAACCATTGCGACACACAGGTGAATTCTCATAACCGTAGAATGCGCCAAATCTCTAAGTAGTGGTCTTAAGCCACCATAGCCCTTCCGGGACCCGCCTACACATGACAGGCCATAACAGTAGAATACTTCTGAATAATCATCAATTACGGCGACCGACAAGCCTCACACGTACCGCCACAAATCACTTGCATAACTTGGTCGCGCTGAAGGAACTGATCACTGCCATTAATATGCCAATTCAGCTATGGCTAATCAATCTATCTTCTTTCAATTTATCCTTGATTGCCTTAGAAATAATAATAACTCTATCCAACACATAGCATACTCCATCCGCACTCATCCCGAGTGACCTTGAATCACGACACCATGCTGTCTCAAATCCCACGAACCATTTCATACCTCCCAATTGCTACCTTGCAGGTCAAAACATCATAGAACCTTCTGGGCACCTCCTCATAAGCTGCTACATGGCTTGATTCTTAACTGTATCTATAGGCTCGAAGCCATTAGGCACCACACTTTATCCCTTTGAATCCACTAGGACCGCTGTTGAGAGCCACCCACTCTGACTTGGCCCCGAATATAATCAACTCCATAAATCTTCTAGCACATGAATACCTTCTCGACGAAGCACCCGGCAGAATCACTTCCCTTGAAACCCACATCTATACAAGGCATAAATCCTGAATCCTTCCCCAAGTCTGAACATGGGCCAATAAGGCCAACCATAGCACACCTTTAACAATTCCTTTGCTCAAATCACCGCTTATGTCCTTTCCGTAGCTGAAATGACCCATCAATATGCTAATAACCGAAAACCTCGCAAGTAGTTAACCATGCAACCCTAATCATAGGCAGTGGGACTCTCCCACTTAGCTTGAAGCCATTATTACACAACTCTAGACTCCACCAGGATCCTTTATTTCTTATTGACATAACCTTGCGCAATCAACCGACAAAATTCTCGGAATCCTTCTGTAAAACCCCTTTTTATACTCTGAATCATCAACCACATTCACACGACCGATCTCCTTGCTGTAGAACCCTTTGTAGAAACTTCGCCAACCATGCGACCGCCGTCCTACTCACTGGAGATATCCCGCCTGTGGGATCTATGCGCCGACGTCTTCCAACACCCCTACACGGGTGCAAACACCACGACATTAATGACCCATCCTGAGTCCAAGCTTACTCGCTAACTGCACAAGTCCATTCACCCCTCGTGGACATTAATTAAGTGCGGGGCAACATCCTTCCAACTCAAAGTTAGGTTGTATCCTCCATTTCTAGTAGCTCCTTTCCGTTATATCAGATCTCCTGCCGCGTAATAGCCCACACTTCAAATAAATCCGTAGGCCCAAACCACCAATCACAAAAATTCCCAAATCACCCCAAACTCTCCCACTTTGGCGAAACTCATCTCTTTAGTCGACTACTCGACCTTTGCTTCTTATGCCTGGCCTTCTAGAAATCTTAACCACCGCCTGACACTCCCTACATGTCCTTCCTCATCCTTTGCTGCTCAGTTAATGCCTTAAATAAAATCTATCTTCATGGCACTTGAACCCACAATTGCTGCTAACTTTAAACCTTTCCGAAGGTCATCTTTCTCGAACCATCAACATTAGAAATACTGATTCAATCCTAAACCACCACACCCTGCGATATCTGACAGCCGCATCTCCAATACTATTTCACGATATCTTGCCTCAAAGGCGAATTGTAGGAGATCATAACACCGAAGAACTTAGTATGTTCAATTAGGACAACGACACCTCATCATAGACGAAAACTCTACCATGCTCGCAAATACCGAGTCTCATTACTCCACCAGTCCACATTTGATGCCCTTCCCTCTCCGGGGATAAAATACTGAATCTCTAGATTATGCACTGGGTAGACCTCCCTTCAAGTCATTCACTGCCCCCACACGTAGGCAAACATCCTACCATCATGGCAATACTGCGGAACAGTCGTTCATAGCGTCAAGGCAACTTGTGCCTAGCCTCAGAGCTATTAGAAGCACCGCTACTGGGCCGAACGACAGAATATCCTTTCACAAGGCGACGATAATAGCTCAGACAACTATGCAGGAAGAAACATTCCGTACCACATCAGTAGTACCATTACAATTCTTCAATCATCAATTCATAACAAGCGGTTCACGTCGCATAAGATTGAATAGGAAGGAATTAAAGGCGTAGCCTCCAGGGATCAAATCGCACAATGGGAAATCAAGAAGGGAAGTACTCCTAACAGTTCTGCAGCCTCCCGAGGATAAGTACAGACGTCTCCATACCGATCCGCGAGACTCTACTAGACTTGCTCATGACTCGTGAGACCCTAGGAACCTAGTGCTCTAATACCATGTTGTCACGACCCAAATTCCACTAAAGGTCGTGATGGCGCCGGACACCACTATCAGGCAAGCCAACCCAAAATACTTAATTAAATTCTCATTTTTATACTCTCGAAAACTATGACTTTTTTTCAAATTTACCAATTTAAAAGATAATCGTCTCAAATCAAATTAAATAATAAGCAGTTGATAAAAAAATACTTTACAACCATCCCAGAACCCGGTGTCACAAGTGCATGAGCAATTTCTAAGAAAAAAGCTCTAATAAAGTACAACAGCTGTCCGGAATACAATTGGACAGAAAATAAATAAATAAAACTCTAAGAGAGACTATACTAGCTGCGGGTCGCCTCGAGGAAATATAGCTCACCTATTCTCCGTGTCAACCATGTTGCTACGCCTACTGGGCCACTAGAGGTACACGTGCCTGTGCAACAAAAATGCACAGAAGTGTAGTATGAGTACAAAAATAACGTGTACTCAGTAAGTATCCCGCCTAATTTCGAAGAAGTAGAGACAAGATGGCAACTTCGACACTTACTAAAGGTCCAGTAATAATTTTATTAATGCGATGACTCACGAATTTATCAAGAACAACAGTAGATTCAAATGAGTCACTAAACAGGTGAAAGCTCCCTTTTTATTTAAAGTCTCTGGATTTACAATCCATTAATTAACAATTATCTCAAGTAGGGGAGAGCAGATAACAATATCAACGAATCTCAAGGCAAGCAATACAAGCATGCGCAACTCATGCCGAGGTCGTACGGCCCGATCCAACATAAATGTAAAATATGCACTGCCGAGGGTCGAGCGACACGAACCATATATGCATCTATTACCCCGCTCGCGAATCATACATGCGACGCGGTCAAATTTAAATAAACAATCACCCTGCTCGCATACCATACATGCGACGCAAGTACACACAGAAATACATGCTCAACAACAAATTAAGAGTTTATCGGGGAACATTTATCCAAGTAAAAGCAAATTCCCTTTTAACAATTTAAGAAAATGAAGTTTAATCCTTTTTAGAAATTCATTTACCAATTCGATAGGATTTAAGCAATTCAAACTGTCAATAACATTACAAACATTCCAAGTACAGCATGCTTTTGGGTCCTAGACTACCCGGACAATAACATAATAGTAGCTACGCACGGACTCTCCTCACCTCGTGCGTACGTAGTCCCCACAAATAGGAGCACATAACCAATTAATTCACCTATGGGGACAATTCCCTCTTACAAGGTTAGAAATGAGACTCACCTCGCTCCAAAGCTTACTTCCAATACCAAGAACGAGCTCAAACTCTCAATTTGGAGCCGAACGATCCAAAACTAGATAAACGAGGTATGAACTAGTCAATACAAGCTCGAAAGATCGCATTCTAACTATTTAAAAAATTTCCCAACCTTAAACACAAGTTTCCTAAAATCCGACCCTGGGCCCACGTGCCCGGATTTTGAAATTTTGCGAAGGAAGTTGTTCTTTATAACCTAAGGATCAAGAATATACGATTTTTACTTCATTCTACAATAGATTTCGTGGTTGAATCTTGTTTTTAACAAAACCCTAGGTTTTACTCTATTCCCATGATTTTCACTAATCTTTATGTGTTAACCTACCCAAAACTCAAGTATTAAACTCACATTAATTAGAAATAACTTTCCTCACAAATGCTAGGCGGAATCACCTCTCCAAGAGCTCCAAAATCGCCCAAGAAATGAGTGAAAATGCACAAAATGGCCTAGAGCCCGAATAAATGAAGGCCACTGCCTTCTGCGATTTCCGCTTGTGCGGTCCTGGGCCGCACTTGGGACCAGCGCTTCTGCGGAAAGAAGACTGCTTCTGTGGTCTGGGCCGCTTCTGCGGACAGGCCCACCGCTTCTGCGGTTCCGCTTCTGCGAATTTAGGGCCGTATTTGCGGTCTTGGGCTTCCTGGCCTTGGGCCGCTTCTGTGGTGGATGGACCGCTTCTGCGGTCCACCAACCGCAGGTGCGGTTATGACAGAAGCAGCAGCTTCAGCACTTCTCAAAATTCTATTTTCGATCCGTTAACCACCCGGAATCCACCCGAGGCCCTCGGGACCCCAACCAATCATACCAACCAGTGCCAAAATACATTTCGGACTTGCTCGAGGCCTCAAATTATATCAAACAACACTAAAAGCACGAATCGACCTCCAATCCAAGCTTTATGAACTATAGAATTTCAAACTTCTACTTTCGATGTTTAAACCTATCAAATCACGTCAGATTGACTTCAAATTTTGAATACAAGTCATATTCGACATTACTGACCTACTCCAACTTTTGGAATCGGATTCCGACCCCGATATAAAAAAGTCCACCTCCGGTCAACTTCTCAAAAACCTTCAAATTTCTATCTTTAGCCAAATGACTCCAAAATGACCCACGGGCATCCGAATTCACTTCCGATCGAACTCCCAACACCAGAATCACCATACGGAGCTACTCCTAGACTCCGAATCCCAAACGGACATCAGTAACACTGAAATGCACTTCAACCCAAACTTATGAAATTTCTTCCAAAATGCTAACTTCCATAATAGGCGCCAAAACGCTCCAGGGTCATCCAAAACCGGATCCGGGCATACGCCCAAGTTCGAAATCATCATACGAACCTGCTGGAACCCTCAGATCCTGATTCCGATGTCGTTTACTCTGAAATCCAATCCTAGTCAATTCTCTCAACTTAAAGCTTCCAAAATGAGAATTTCCTCTCCAAGTCAACTCCGAACTTCCCGAAATTTAATTCCGACCACGCGTACAAGTCGTAATACTTGAAATGGAGCTGCTCATGGCCTCAAACTGCTGAACAGCGCACTAGGGCTCAAAACGACCGGTCGGGTCGTTACATTAGAAGCTCGGCTAGTAGCGATTTTTGAGAGGGATTTCACTATAATTCAAGAGGCAAGCAACTTTTGATCACTTTTGTTCATTAATATTGAATACCCATTGATTTTACACCTAGATTATATGTTTTTGAGGTTAAATTTGGGGGATTTGTGGTCTATGTATTGGAAAGTAATATTTGGGGATTTGAGGCTCGATTTGTGGTCGGAATTGGATGATTTTTGTATGGTTGGACTCGTTATTGAATGGTTGTTTGGAATTTATGAATTTTGTCGGATTCCGAGGCGTGGGCCCGGGGTTGACATTTTGGGTTGACTCTTTGAGTTAAATACCTTAGCTTTATCGCATGGAATCGATTCCTATAGCTTGTATTGATTATATTAAGTTGTTTGTGACTAGATTCGAGTCCTTCGGAGGCCGATTCGCGAGGCAAGGATTTGTTGGAGCATTGAGTTGCGCTCTTTGAGGTAAGTAACACTTCTAAACTTGGAACTGAAGGTATAAATCCCTAAAAATATGTTATGTGGGTTATTTTGAGGTGACACACATGCTAGGTTACGGGGCATGCATTATGGTAATCCTAATTCGGGTGGATTCTTATATTATGTTGACATCAAATCTTGTTTTATTCGTGTAATTCCTACGTGTTAGAGTAATTGAGCTGTGATTCATGTTACAAATCATGTTTAGACTATGTGCTTATTCTGTTGAGACCTCGTGAGGTTATTTCTGATGTTTTGAGTTATATGCTTTAACTGCAATTATGTGCTCAGTCATGATTCTTCATTGCATATCATATCTCAGTCCCTGTTATCATTTACTATTACATTTCATGTTCTTATAATTTGGGCTGAGTAATATGAGATTGTGAGCCTTGAGACTTGAGAGATTGATGACTGAGTCGGGCCTGAGAGCCAGATTGTGAGTGTTACTGTGGATCGGGCTGCACTCCGCAGCAGGCCTTATTGGCTTATTTATTATTGTGGATCGGGATGCACACCGCAGTAGGCCTTATAGGCTTTGTATTAGTGCTTGGGCAGGATCCGCCCTTGCGGGGTTTGACAGATCAGCAGTGATCGCATGCACCGTCATATACATACACGTGCTTTGGTGAGGGACACTGATGCCAGGCACCCGTATAGTGCTGAGTGATTGTGTGTGATGAGTGAGAATTTGAGATAGACAAATTGTGTTCTTTGAGAATGTGAGTACCTGGAAATATCACCGTGATATCGTACTTTTGACATGCATATTTGATAGGTAGTTGTTGATACCCAATTTTGTCTTCACATTCTTTCAAATAGTATATTTTTAAAATGTCATTTTTGCATCATTATTGATTTACAAGATTTATACAAGTATTTTCACAATTTTCCGCAATTTTTAGAGTTTTAAAATTAATATTCTTGCATTTTTATTACTTGATTATCTATTAATTAAATTATTTTGAAATGACTTAGTCATCTAAATTTATTATTTGTATCCACATACAGGTTTCATAATATTTTACCTCATTTTTACATAATTATAGTAGTATTTTTAGGCTATTTACACAAATTTGCAATAATAGCCTATGTGCTATGCATAATTACCATTTTTCATATTATTTTTTGCCAAATAGCACTTTTTATATTTTTTAATATTAAGTTATTATATTCAATCACTTTGTTCCACAAATGATATTTTGTTATACATTAAACATTTTTTATAACTTATATTATTAACCATTTTCGTGTATTTAATTTATACCCCACTTCAAGGCTAATTTAGGACCAAAATTAATGGCCCAAAGACCCCAAACCTTAGCCCAATCCGCCCCAGCCCAAGTCGAATCCCCTCTAATCCTATAACTCGGTCGGGACTCGTTCTCCTGACCCGCCCCATCTCCCATTTATCCTGGCCGTTGATCTCAGATGATCAACGACCCATAATAAAACCCCACTTCCCCTTATATCCCATAACCCAAACCCTAGAGACCCATTTCCCTGCCCAACCGCCTATGTATTCTCTCATCTCTTCACTCTTCTCTGAAAAACCCTAACCGCCATACCCTTAATCTTCTTCGATTCCAACCCAAACATTGACTCAATCCATGATCTACTTACCTATTTTGTGATACTCTACTATTATGCGCGTGTCTATGGTGTTACTTAGTTCTTGCCCTATTTTTGGCAAGAACTAACGTTCAAAAACGGGACCGATTTACTCTGCTTTTTTGTGGAGATCTGGATGATCTTTCGTCTATATACATGCTACAATGAACGATTCTTGATTACTGGTTCAATTCAAGGTAGTTGGACCCAACTAGGGTTTGAGATTTTCCTTTTCCCTTACTGATTTCGATTGCATGTGATATATTCTTTCCTTTCTTGTGTTTGACTGATGATTTTCCATGTTTGTTCTTTCAATTTCTGCTACTATATAAACCCTTCCCCTAATCCCCTTTGGAAGAGCTCGAATCGCTTAACCACTATTACTATTTTCTCACTTTCACCTTACATATTACTTCTGCTCTCTCTTGATTGTGGCCGGCTGAAAGCCAAGGCCACCAAAATCTTCTCTATTTACCCTCCCTATTGCGAGCACTGCTTGGGGCTCACTGAAGCTCTTATGAATTCTGACGCACTAGGACCTGGGGTTCTCATTGTCGTCTATACTTTGCTGTCACTGCTGGAATTCTGAGTTACTCACTCTTTTGCTCAATAATATTCACAACTGGTTGGCATTCCTGACCTTTACAGCTTTAAAAATTATTCCTCTACTTGTTCATGTATGTGTATTATGTATGCCAACATTGTTTAAACTTTTGGACAAGCATGCCTTAAGGCTTCTTTGTTATTTGTGAACTCTCAGCATTGTACTGTTGTATGCTTTCTATAATTGTATTGTTTCTATGGTGTTCAGCAGTTTTATGTTCTCTTTTGTCAAATCTAATAGGTTTGAACATGTGAAGTAGACCTTCACTCTACATATTTGATCCAAGTAGTTTCTGCCCTCTTAAGTTTGCTTGAATGGTCTTGCTCATGTTAGCCTTAACGTTATGTCCTTTGCTTATTATGAGTTCACATTCATGCCTTGGATTTCTGGGATACTTGTAGAAATTGTTTGCTCAAAATCTGCTTTAATGAATCTCCTCTTACTTATCTACTATTTCCTGCAAAATAATTCTTAACTCTCCCATGTTATAGCATTTTTTGATATATCGTCAAGCATGTTTGTCTGAAATTTGTAACTATGCTAATTAGGTCCTTTGACCTGTCAATCCTGGACTCCTTTCCATTGCCTAATTCTTCTAGTAAATTTCAATATACATAGCTCCTTCTATTATGCATAGTCAACTGACATGAACCCTGGAGTGTGCTGTTCTATTAACTTATGCTTTCCTACCATGAGTTCTTTGGATTTTGAAGTCTTTGTGTTATACTCAGCGTGTTGGGATGTTTGTTGACTGTTGATCATGGCTACTAGCCTATTTTCTATGTGTATTAGGATCTCATGTGGAAACTGCTATTCTCCTGGACTATGACTCTATTAGCCTATCACGATTAAGAAGCTCTAGCCTAGTGTCCCTTTTAGACTAATTCTGGATCATGCCTTACGGTGGAATTATTTTCTGGAAAACCTAGCATGTTTACCTTGTATATGTCTTGTTTGCTTACCCTGTTAGTCCAAGTGACATGACTCCTCAACTCTCCTAATGTTGTGTTTATGTTCAGCATGCTACACTCTTTCCCCTATTGAATAATTACTCAATCATGAACCTATGTTGTTAGTTTTCTCTGTAAAACTCACCATGTTAAAAGAGCTCTAGTGATTCTCCTAGTTTTCATGTCCAAAGCCTCTTGTTTCTAAAATGCAAGTTCCAATATGTCTTATGCGAGTCCTAACAAAATGTTTTATGATTCTATACCTATGTCCTAGTGAGAACTGCTGTTAGTAGGCTTCAGAGCTGTTTAATTAGTTGTCATGCATAGTTCATTAATTTGTGTGGTTAAGTTGTTCATCTGCAATTGCTGGGTAAGAGGGTCTCCCCTTTGGACCTAGTGTGGGTCCTTGTGTGAGTTTGAGCTAAGCAATTGATACACTCTAATGTTTGGGGGTGTATTTGGATCTGGGTTTGCTGTTTGTATGAGGAACGAGCCTGCTGAAGGCCCAGGCTTTACTGGGTTATTTTCTTTAGGGTCTACTCTGTTAAATGGGCCTATAGTGGTCTTCTTATGTAATTATTCATACTTTATTACTTCATTCGGGATGTAATAATTTGTAAAGTGAACAATTGGGGATTTAGTGAAATTGGGGAAGAAAGGGTATTCTAGTACTTGCATAAATGGGTAAAAAGCATGCCTATAGGAGTTATGTGGTTTATTCACTATTTTCTTTGCACGTTTTGATGTCATGAGTAGAAAGCCTACCTATAGGAGTCACGCGCACACACATCACCTAAACATATGCTCTTTCCAGTAGTTACCGTGCATGTTTCCAGTACCGTGTGTCCTTAAATAACATATCTTAGGGTGCTATAATGTAATATTTTACTCACCTAGATGCCATTCCTATAGGACTTCAAAATAATCAATCTATCAATTGCTTCAATTACTTTTAGTGTGCTTCTTATTTAGATACCATGGCTATAGGTCTCTAATATTCTAACCAAATGTTCCCCTTGTTTTTCTGTTATACTGTCGTCCGTTTACGATGAACTAGCATTAGTAATTCAGAGTTATGACTGTTTTCATTAACTTTTTATGCAAAGCGATTAGATATTATCACTATAGGATCTGCAACATTCGATTTGTCCATGCGCTAATCCATGAATTGATGCACTTCCCGTATACTATTAGAATACAGAATCGTTTAGAAATCATGCCTATAGGATTTGCAATTCGCCTGAATACTGTTTATATATAATGCTAGAAATCAGAATCACTTAGAGACCATGTCTATAGGACTTATAACGATCTAATCTGCCCGTACTTTAGCCTAAAAATGCAGCATTAGTTGTTTATTACTAGAACCATATAGAAATCATGCTTATAGGATTTAATAACTCTAATACGTCTTAATCCTGTCTATTTCTTTAACTACTCGCGTGCATTCGTTGTGTATGTGTGGAGGCTAACTTGGGCCTTTAATTGACTTTGCGTAAAGTCCTATCTATTTTGAATGTCGCCTAGTTTTATCATTTTGAGCAACCTAACATGAGTCGAGAACCACCCAAGTAGAGGTCCAAAGCCTCCTGGACCATAGGCATGGGACGCGTAGTGCACGCATAGGGTACGACTTAGAATTGAATTAGAGCGACTTTAAGTAAATAACTTTAACATAGTAATTGGGTAGTAGGAGATGATAGTCTGTGCCCGCTGAATAATATGAGTAACCCCTACCTTAAGGGAGTTACGAAGTATTATTTATGTTGCACGGGTTGATCCTTTAGGCTAAAAAACTTAGGACCCACCTTTCCTCTATGTACTTGTTATCTACACTTAGTCGTTTAATCTAGATCAATGTAGTAGCATCATTGTAGTCATTAAGATTTGTACCTATTCCCATTCGTTATCATAAAACTCTTCGACTTTTATATTTCTTTGTTATATGATCCTTATCCTAATGACATGATCCACATAGTTTTATGTTCGGCCGGGACCCACAGTTGTGGACCTCGAAGAGTGCTTAACACCTTCTCTTTGAGGTAATTTTACCCCTTATCCGATCTTTGGTGATGTTGACTGGTCAAATAGAGTTATTTGCATAATAGGTGCCCTAAAGCACCTTAAAAATTGTTAGGTGGCGACTCTTCTCTTTCAATACCCTCCTCCTTTAAAAGAGTTGTCACACGTCGAAACCCGCTTTCGCAAGAAAATGGGGCGCGACAGCATGGCGACTCTGCTGGGAATTTACACTTAGGCTCTTACCATAATGAATTTGTCTTATGTGGATTACTTTCTTGGTTACATGTACATCCCTTCCCTTCTTCACCTTTATTTGTTTAAACCTGCTATGACGTGCATATCCCTTCCCCTACTCACCTTTATTTGTTTAAACCTGCTATGACATGAACGTCCATTCCCATATTCACCTTTATTTGTTCAAACCTGCTATGACATGCACATCCCTTTCCCTACTCACCTTTATTTGTTTAAACCTGCTATGACATGCACGTCCCTTCCCCTATTCACCTTTATTTGCTATGCCCGCTCTTCATCTCGTCAAAATTGCTATATCATGCCTACTTCTTTGCTTGCTTTATTACATTCCTGCATATATTCCATGAACTAAACTGACTTCTTCTTTTTTGTCTTTCTTTTCTATTCTTTCCATGATTACTTTTGCTATCTTATTTATTGCTTTTACATATTTTATAATGCAAATACTTGGCAACATGTTATTATCTCTGCATAAAGCATGTTCCATTTCATAATCCACT
Source organism: Nicotiana attenuata (assembly GCF_001879085.1). NCBI lineage: Eukaryota > Viridiplantae > Streptophyta > Magnoliopsida > Solanales > Solanaceae > Nicotiana > Nicotiana attenuata. The sequence goes on along the minus strand of NC_031994.1, from coordinate 21,756,730 downwards.
CGTGCCAATTATCAACATAGCGACACTTGATAAGTATCCGCTCTCTTCCAAAACTACCCTTTTTAAATCGGAAAGGCTTATTTGTGGTACACTAGTCGATCAGTGGTGCAATCGATAGTCCCGTGCCTTTCCCTCTCAAGTTGTCCACTTGAGATTACTAGTCTAGACCATTCTAGAAACCTTATTCCAACTTGAAATGAACATGCATCATGCTAAACCTAGTACGGGTTAGAACATTATTAACGTAATAGCCCGCTAAGATAAAATTTGTCCAAAGTCCGACGGGATTTCCACAATCCCAATGGACACCATCACGTTATGTGCATTACTTGGAGAAAATGTGCCAATGTGTTGATCATTATTGCGTAAGTAGTCGAATCTGGAGGGGGAAAGGGCTAACCTTTGTTTGTTTGCAGAAAATGAAGCACGAAGCCCTTAGGTTTGGCATGGTCCAAAACATCCCACCTTTGCTACTTGACTGGTGGAAAGACCTTGCACCTTGCGACAAGAATCATGTGAGAAGAGTACTTGGTGACCTGCCATCCTTGCTTAACATCCAACTAAATAGGGCATTGATTGAGGCTGCTACTATATTCTGGGACGAGAAAAGAGTTGTCTTCCGATTTGGTGACATAGAAATGACTCCTCTCTTTGAAGAAATAGAAGGCTTCGCTAAGTTGCCATGGGATAGTCTAGGATTACTGGTACCAAAGAATTGCACCACTCGCGGTTTTCTAAAGATGCTGGGCTTTAAGAAAAATGATGAGCTGCTCTGTTTAAAGAAATCATACATCCCTTTTGTATTTCTTTACAAGCATTATGGGCATAGTAAATCGTATCGTCTTCATCATGAGGAACTCGCCATTACTTCCCTGGGTTGGATGCACCGCTGGGTTTAAGTGTTCATCGTCTACTTTTTTGGGTTGTTGATATTTCCAATTAAAGGAGGAAGGATTCATACTCACTTAGCCATGGTCGCCAGGACTTTGATGGAAGGCATCGAGGGACAAACTTATACCATCATCTCCATGATATTAGTTGAAATGTACTGCGCTGTAGATCGGTGCAAGCAGGGATTCGGACACTTTGAAGGTTGTAATCTGTTACTATAAGTCTGGTTGTTGGAACACTATCAGAGGGGAGAATATCGTCAAGAGCTTCTGCGACGACCGTTGAATGACTACATAGATTACCATCACCCAAAGAAAATGACATTTATCCCGGACAGGTTTGCACAACCTGGGAATGCTGTAAGTTGAGTGTGTTTCTTCAGCAATCTGATAGACGAGCAGATACACTGGATGTTTGAGTGGTTTCCTCACAGTGAGTTCATCATCAGGTCAAGAGGGACTACTCATATGGTACTGATCAGGTTGTGAGGTATCTATCCTTATGCTCCTATAAGGGTAATGAGACAAGCGGGAAGAAAACAGGTCATACCTCGGGTTTCCGACATGGTCTAGTACAAGGCAAATTTCAAAGGGGATGTCATTCCATTCAAGTTCGAGGCACAACACATGTGGAACCAGAAGATCATTGTGGAAAAAGAAACCATCGAGCCAGACAGGTATCATGCCGGTCATGTGTACTTCTATCCATTGTGGTTGGTGGATGATATAGCAGGAGATGTCAAGCCAGGAGTCAATCTGAAAGACAGGACATAAATAATGCTGCTGAAGCACATGTTAAGTATAGAAGGCTATGCAAAAGGGTTTTCGAGTCTGAAGCTAGACATCTGGAACAACACAAAGTGGACATGGAGGCAATAAAAGAATGTAGGGAAATTACCACTATGTCAACACAGAGATTGGAATACTTGGAACAAGGATTGATGGAGCTTGAGGGAAAGATGAGAAAGAGACTCTTAGATTGTCAAAACACAGATGTCAATGAAGGAGGGAATCTAGCAAAGGCTTACTTATTATTGGATATGCGTGATCTGGGGAAGATGATTGATGGAGTCAAAAGAGCCAAGCACGGAGAAGGTCCTTCAGGGACGAAGTAGATTAGGAAATGATGTTCCTTACTATTTTCTGGCTTAGTTTTAGATTCGATTGTAATAAGGCTAAATGCCATTAGTAACTTTATTATTATTGTCAATTTAGTAAGGGTTTGACTCATTTTCGTATTAACGAAATGAAGCAATTATTGGCATCGATTTTCTGCAAGTCTATGTGTCTCTTAGGCCTACCTCGGGCACAACGAGGTCCCCAAATTAGGACGCGAATTATTGCATTATTTTGCGAAACATGTTTAATACTGCAAGCATTCTTTCAATATCCCTTACTAACTTGGTTACCTTTTGCTTTTTCTTTCTGTTGATTATGCCCATTCCCCAAGGTTAATTCGTGCATACTGGCATTGTCAGCATATCACACTAGATCCAAAGGTCTTCCACCACCTCCTCCACCAAGCAATCCTAATAGCAAAAACAAAGGAAAAGGGAAAATGGATGATTTGAGTGGTATCAGAAAAGACAACTCCACCATGGCAGAAAACATCGAAACTTCAGATGGCCGAAGTACTCCGGCGTAGAATGAATTGGTCTTACGTCTGGAACAGAAAATCCTAGAACTACAAGGTGAACTTGAGCAGGTGCAAAATTTGGCGAACCTTTCCCTCACCTCTCAATGTCCCTGATGTTAACCAGCAAAATCCGACTACCCAGAACCAAACACTACCACAAAATACCCAAAACCAAAACTCACCACCAAATCCTCCTGTACCACACCAGTACCCCACACCTCCTCAGAACCTTAACCCTTCACCAGACCAACTCCTCAACAACACCATCATCATCCAACTCAATACCCACAAACCACTACTTATCACACCTCCTAGAACGTACCACAACCTAATCCTGATCCCCAAAACTCAACCAATGACCACCCTTATGCCCAGATTCCCGGAGTTCATCAAATCAATCCAATATATGTGGAAACTTTACCCCACACCCCGCAACAAACCTTATACATACCTGAATCGATCGAGAAAGACCTGCTCATTAAGAACATGACGGAGGAAATCAAGAAGCTCACTAGCAGAGTTCAGAGTGTCGAATGTGGTAAAGGCATTGAAGGTTTAAACTATGAGGACTTGTGCATTCAGCTAGATGTGGAATTGCCGGAGGGTTACAAACCTCCAAAGTTCAAAATGTTCGATGGAACTGGTGATCTGAAAGTGCATTTGCGGACATATTGTGATAATCTTGTAGGAGTGGGCAAAAATGAACAAATCCGTATGAAACTGTTCATGCGAAGCCGCAAAGGAGATGCGTTGTCTTGGTATATCAGTCAGAACCAAAAGAAGTGGGTTAGTTGGGTAAGCATGGCGTCAAACTTCGTGGACAGATTCAGGTTCAACACAGAAAATGCACCAGACATTTCCTACATTCAAAACCTCAAGAAGAAACCGACAGAAACCTTCCGCGAGTATGTTACTCGGTGGAGATCTGAAGCCGCAAAAGTAAGGCCAGCACTTGAAGAAGAACAAATGAATAAGTTCTTCATCAGAGCTCAAGACCCGTAGTATTATGAAAGGTCGATGGTTATTGAAAATCACAATTATCCGATATCATCAAGCTAGGAGAAAGAATTGAAGAAGGGATCAAGAATGGGATAGTGACCAATTCCGAGGCATTGCAGGCCACGAATAAGGCTTTGCAATCAGGAGGTATTTCGAAGAAGAAAGAAGTAGGTGCCGTAATGGTAGTCCAGGGTCCTAAGTCTCCTCTCACATACCAAACACCTCCACCCACATACCAACCTTCACCCCTAGATACCAACAGCCTCCCACCACCTACCACGCCTATAATACTCAACCCGCATATTACCATTCACCACCCGCCCGCCTGCCAAAACTACCAAAAATCATGACCAAACTTCGACCGCAAACCACCTAGACAATACACCCTAATTGCTAAACCTATAGATCAACTGTACGAGAGACTGAAGGCCACTGGTTATGTCACTCCCATTCCTGCCGTTGCTATGGAGAATTCCTCTTAGTGGATCAACCCCAACAAAACATGTGCCTATCATTCAGGCATGGAGGGTCATAACATTGATGAGTGTCGCACATCGAAAGATAAGATCCAAACACTGATTGACACTAAGGTCATACAGGCAAAGGAAGCTACACCAAATGCTCGTAACAATCCTCTCCCGGATCACAGAGGTGAGGGAGTGAATGTGATAGAGACTGAAGAGGAATAGGATCCGGAGGTGTCAATCGGACTCATTCGAGAGGGAGATGATCCTAAACATCTCCGGTCACCCGTACACCAGTTGTGGTACAAACCTAAGCACCATTTGAAGTCGAGGTAACTACACCCTTCACTATGATGGTAGCTCCCATGCCATTTTACAAGTATGATGCCATCCCATGGGATTATGTTGCGGAAGCAAGGAGAAAGGGAAAAGCAAAAATGGAGGAAACAAGTGCGGCACAAAGGATGACTAGAACTAGCAGAGTTTATACACCTGAGAACCCGGGAGGAACAAGCAAGGATGCTGCATCTAAGCCGCCTGTTGTCGAAACTGCACTGATGATCTTTGGAGAAAGGTACAAGAAAGAGAATACTCTGTTGTTGACCACTTGAACAAAACTCCAGCTTAGATATCCATCTTGTCACTGCTACAAAACTCCGACACACACAGGAATGCTTTGATGAAAGTGCTGAGTGAAGCTTATGTACCCACCAACATCACTAGTGGGGAGATGGCTAATATGGTCGGGTAGGTATTGGAGAGCCACAAAATCACCTTTCATGAGGATGAATTACCACCAGAAGGACTAAGTCACAATAGGGCACTACACATCGCGGTGCAACTTGAGGATAAGTTCATCGCTAGGGTCCTGATAGATGGGGGTTCAAGTCTCAACATTTGCCCACTGACTACCCTGAAGAGATTAGGTAAAGGCCTGCAAGATCGGAAGCATGAATGTGAAGGCGTTTGATGGATCTCAAAGAGCCACCGTAAGAGAAATCAACCTCAGGCTACAGATGGGCCCGACCTGGTTTGATGTCGGGTTCCAAGTGCTGGATATATCTGCTACCTACAACCTATTGTTGGGACAACCATGGATACATGCTTCTAGAGCAGTGGCTTCAACCCTGCATCAGGCTGTGATGTTTGAATAGAATTATTAGGAGGTGATTATTTATGGAGATGGAAGTAACCCCATCTACACCAATCAGACCATTCCAGTCATCGAAAACAGGAAGAAGCTGGGTGGAGAAACATACCATCAGATTGAGCAAGTCACCGCAATTAAAAAAGCCCGATGGTGGAGCAACAAGATAGAAAGCAAACTGCTATGGACAGGGTATGAACCTAGCAAAGGTCTGGGCAAAAACCTTTAAGGGATCACCAAACCCGGACAACCGTAGCATTGTGGCAAACCTTTTGGGCTCGGATATGAATATACTTGGCAATAATACCAGAACTGGTACTTATTATCCACTGGAACAACCGATACCACCTCTGCACCAAACATTCCATCAGGCTGATATGACGTGGGGATCTGAGAAAGATGAAGTCTTAGCTGGCATGAGGAAGCTATTCCTGGATGAAGAAGATATAGACTGTAGCGCAATAGTTGAGGAGGAGGAGCAGGAAGACCTTACCATTCAGACTGTGGGGAAAGGAGTTGTTCATAAGAACTGGACTGCTGCACCATCCTAGGCCTTTCGAGTTCCTGGGTAGCCTGGCAATTTAGCATGAATTACTTAAAAAAAGTTTTGAGCATTTGAGACATTTTCAGTATTTTGTTTTGAAATAATTGCTTGAGTCATCGAGCCGCACTTGTTGATGTTTTAAAGATTTTATTAATGCATTACTACTTTTTGTATTTTTATTATTCTTTACATTTTCTTTACAACATTATTATTGCCTATCCCGATGAACCTACGACTGTGACTTGTAATGAGACAACGCAACATAAGGACAGTGATTCAGAGGATCTGGAAGATGATATAATACCGAAGGAAATTGTCAGAGAAAGTAGAAAACATTGAAAACAAACCATAGTCTAATTTGGAGGAAACTGAGGCAGTTAACTTAGGATATTCCGAAACGGTCAGGGAAACACGCATAAGCATTCACCTTTCACCATTAGAGAAGGAAGAATACATTAGATTCCTAAAAGAGTATGAAGATATCTTTGCATGGTCCTACGACGATATGACTGGCTTGAGCACATCCATAATGGCTCACAAGCTACCCACTAATCCCATGTGCCCACCGGTAAAGCAAAAGCTCAGAAAGTTCAAGACAGATATGAGTTTGAAGATAAAAGAGGAGGTCACCAAGAAAATCAAAGCTAAGGTTCTTAGAGTGGTCAAATACCCGACTTGGTTGGCCAACATTGTGCCAGTTCTGAAGAAAGATAGGAAAGTCAGAGTATGTGTTGATTACCGAGATCTAAATAGGGCAAGTCCCAAAGATCATTCCCGTTGCCCAATATACACATACTGATTGACAACCGTGCCAAGCATGAACTCCAATCCTTTGTAGATTGCTTCGAAGAATACCATCAGATTTGCATAGATGAAGAGGATGCCAAAAAGACAACCTTCATTACACCGTGGGGATTATACTGTTACAAAATGATGCCGTTTGGTCTGAAAATTGCTGGAGCCACCTATATGAGAGCCATGACAACCATTTTCCACGACACGATACACAAGGAAACAGAGGTGTACGTGGATGACGTTATCATCCAATCTAAAAGGAGTTCGGATCACATAGCAGACCTGAAGAAATTCTTTGATCGGCTTTGAAGGTACAATCTGAAACTGAATCCTACAAAGTATGCCTTCTGAGTCCTTGTTGGAAAATTGTTAGGATTCATCGTCAGTCGCCGAGGGATTGAGTTAGACCCATCAAAAGTCAAATCTATCCAGGACTTGCCACCTCCGAAGAATAAGAAAGACGTGATGAGCTTTTTAGGGCGTTTCCATTACATCAGCGGGTTCATAGCACAATCAACCGTGATATGTGAGCCAATCTTCAGGATGCTGAGGAAAGATGCCGCAACAGATTGGACCGAAGAATGCTAGAAAGCCTTCGACAAAATCAAGGAGTATTTATCTAAGCCACCCGTTCTGGTCCCACCAGAACCAGGAAGACATTTGCTGCTTTATTTGTTCGTATTGGGAGGAGCTTTTGGTTGCGTTTTGGGACAACATGATGAAACTGGAAGAAAGGAGAAGGCAATATATTATCTGAGCAAGAAATTCACCCCTTACGAAGCCCGGTACTCTTTACTGGAATGCACCTGATATGCTTTGACATGGATAGCTCAAAAGTTGAGGCATTACTTCTATGCATACACCACATATCTCCCAAGGATGGACCCGCTAAAATACATCTTTCAGAAACCCATGCCTACAGGAAAGTTAGAAAAGTGGCAAATATTGTTGAGCGAGTTCGACATCGTCTACGTAACTCCAGGCAGCAGTCAAAGGGCAAGCGTTAGCAGATCATCTGGCAGAAAATTCCGTAGACGGAGAATACGAACCATTGAAAATATATTTTCCTAATGAGGAGGTATCATTTGTAAGAGAATATATCACCGAGGCATATGATGGTTGGATAATGTTCTTCGACAGAGCAGCAAACTTCAAAAGAGTGGGTATCGGAGCTGTCTTAGTATCAGAAACCGGCCAACACTATCCGGTATCTGCAAAACTCAGGTTTCCATGCACTAACAATATGGCAGAATATGAGGCTTGCATCTTGGGGCTTAGGTTGGCCATTGACATGAATGTTCAGGAGTTGCTGGTAATCGGAGATTCAGAGCTTTTGGTGCACCAGGTTCTCGGGGAATGGGCTATAAAGAACACCAAAATATTGCCATATTTATACTGTGTACAAGAGCTGATCAAGAGGTCCACAAAGATAGAATTCAAACATGTTTCGAGGATTCAGAATGAGTTTGCAGATGCGTTAGTCACTTTGTCTTCCATGATACAACACCCAGATAAGAATTTCATTGATCCTATACCAATAGGAATTCATAAGCAGCCGGCTTATTGTGCACATGTTAAAGAAGAGATCGACGAAAATCTGTGGTTCCATGATATCAAGAAGTACCTGGAAAAGGGAGAATATCCAAAGACTGCTACCCATACTTAGAAACGCACGCTTCGAAGATTAGCCAACCATTTCTTTCAAAGCGGGGGAATTCTGTATAGAAGGACTCCAGACCTGGGATTACTACGGTGTGTCGACTCCAAGGAGGCATCCAGATTACTCGAAGAAATATATCCTGGAACCTGCGGACCGCACATGAATGGTTTGACCTTAGCCAAAAAGATACTAGGAGCACGGTATTTCTGGATGATTACGGAAACAGACTGCATCAAGTATGTTCAAAAGTGTCCCCAATGCCAGATACATGCTGACATGATACGAGTACCGCCCAATGAACTCAACGTAACAAGTCCGCCCTGTCCTTTCTCCGCTTGGGGTATGGATGTCATCGGCCCAATAGAACCCACTGCTTCAAATGGGCATAGATTCATTCTAGTGGCCATAGACTACTTCACGAAATGGGTTGAAGTCGCATCTTATAAAGCTGTAACTAATAAGGTCGTAGCAGATTTTGTTAGGGACCACATTGTTTGTCGGTTTGGAGTACCAGAGTCAATCATCACATACAATGCCGCCAATATAGTGATCAGATGAAGGCCATATGTGAAACATTCAAGATCAAGCATAAGAACTCCACATCATACATGCCGCAAATGAATGGAGCCGTAGAAGTCTCCAACAAGAACATCAAGAAAATATTGAGGAAAATGGTGGACAATTACAAACAATGGAACGAGAAGTTGCCATTTGCTTTGCTTGGATATCGTACCATGGTTTGCACATCAACTGGGGCAACTCCCTACCTACTGGTCTATGGTACTGAAGCGGTTATTCTTACCGAAGTAGAAATCCCTTCTCTAAGAATCATACAAGAAGCTGAGCTCAGCGATGTGGAATGGGTACAAAGCTGTTATTAGAAACTAGCTCTCATTGATGGGAAAAGAATGAATGCGGTTTGTCACGGTCAACTCTACCAGAACAGAATGGCAAGAGATTTCCACAAAAAGGTCAGGCTAATGCAATTCACACCGGACAATTGGTGCGAAAGCGAATCTTGCCACATCAGGATGAAGCCAAGGGGAAGTTCTCACCCAACTAGCAAGGTCCCTACATGGTTCATCGAGTACTAACAGGTGGAGCACTTATACTTGCAGAAATGGACGGAGTGATTTGGCCAAAACCTATCAATTCAGACGAAGTTAAGAGATATTATGTTTAAGATTGTTTGCATCTTTCCATTTGATATAACTGAACTACCCTTGACCTGATTCTTGTTTAAGAGGGGATACATAGGCAGCCCTGTGGGTTCAGTCACACTTTAATAAAATCTTCTTTTCCCCATGAACAGAATCTGGGGCAAGATCACGAGTTCGTCAGGCTTCATTACGTATAGAACAGCCAAGGAACGTGTTGTCAGAAGTATGCACTTAAACTGGGGCAGAATTTTGAGGACCCTTAAAATTCTTAGCAAGGAGGTTGTAATGTCTCTAAAATACGTCATAGTCACCGGTTCATCTACATTATTTGATCTCATGCACTATCATATATTTTAAACAACTACATTTCTACAAATAATTTATCAAATGCTTACGTGTTTTTCGAAAAACATTGTTTCTACGACGGCCATATGTTACCTAGGGTCTCAAGGCAAAAGGCAAAGGAAGGAAATCGAGAGCACGAACCAACCGTCCTCCTCAAAACTCACAGTTTTTCTTTGCATGCAGGCACACGGAACACAACAGGAATATTCACAAATATATACACACAACAAAATCACTATCTTCATAACGACAAGGTTGCCAAATGCAACACATCAAGCTAAGAAATACTTTACTCTCTAACAGCTATTCTTTTCTTTTCTCGCATAAGGCTAAGCACTGCCTTTCCTTGCATGAGACTAAGCATTTTCTCCATTTCCTATATGAGGCTAAGCATTGCCTCCGTAATTGCGTAAGGCTAAGCATTGCCTTTCCTTGCATGAGACTAAGCATTGTCTCCATTTCCTGCACGAGGCTAAGCATTGCCTCCGTAATTGCATAAGGCTAAACATTGCCTTTCCTTGCATGAGACTAAGCATTGTCTCCATTTCTTGCATGAGGCTAAGCATTGCCTCTGTAATTGCATAAGGCTAAGCACTGCCTTTCCTTGCATGAGACTAAGCATTGTCTCCATCTCTTGCATGAGGCTAAGCATTGCCTCCGTAATTGCATAAGGCTAAGAACTGCCTTTTCCTGCATGAGGCTAAGCATTGCCTCTGTAATTGCATAAGGCTAAGTATTGCCTTTCTTGCATGAGACTAAGCATTGTCTCCTTTCCTTACATGAGACTAAACACTGTCTTCACTATGCTGCATAAGGCTAAGCACTGCCTTCTTTGCATGAGACTAAGCACTGCCTCCCTTCCTTTGCATGAGACTAAGCATTGTCTCCATTCCTTGCATGAGGCTAAGCATTGCCTTTCCTTGTTAGAGACCAGGCACTGTCTCCATTCCTTGCATGAGACTAAACACCATCTACGCTATACTACATGAGGCTAAGCACTATCCCCTTTATTCGCATAGGGCTAAACACTGCCCTCATCTCATAAAAGACTAAGCCTCGTCATGTCTCTTCCTCGCATATGACTAATCATCATATCTTTGCATTTCATAGGCTGAAATATCGCCATTTTGGCCGAAGGCGTCATAGTCCGAAGGCACTATTCTCATAGATGGGAGACACCCTTCCATGGCTTGAGGATCTCTTAAAACTGCACATCATTATTCAAAGGCATCATAGTCCAAAGGCATCATCCTCATGGTCCAAGGACACCATTTTATGGCACGCGAATTCCTTATCATACGCTTCACGACCCAGGAAGTCATGGTCTGAGGACATCACCCTCATCGTCCAAATACAACCTTCATGGTCCAAAGGGAATTTGCATCATGTTTAAATTGTCGCAGTAACCCATATATATTTGAATGCACCGTATTTTTAGTTTTGCAGGTAATTCGGGAGGTAACCATTCTACAAACTAGAGCAATCTTCGCTCTGGTTTCCGTTCACAATGTTCATATCCTTTGGCGTAACTGACTATCAGCAATTGACTACCTTTTACTCTACGACCATTCGAATATCTGCCTCATACACTCGTAACGTCAAAAATTCGCATTCATGACTCCACCTAAAATTGTCCGTTACTTACAACACTATCCTACCCAAAGAAATCTCTTCAGAACATACGACCATTCTTATAACAACTCCGTCAGTTTTGTTCGCCGTTGGATCCATAACTACACACGACCCGATTCACGTAACACCAGGGATATGTAGGCAACTCAGGACCAGGGTTCGACCTCCATTTTTCAATCACATCATTCCCCAGTAAATTCGGCAAAAATTAGTCATCATTTTCTTTAACCGACAACTCTTTAATCATTTTCGGGTAAAGAGGGCAGCTGTTGATACCCAATTTTGTCCTCACATTCTTTCAAATAGTATATATATTTTCAAAATGTGATTTTTTGCATCATTATTTGATTTACAAGATTTATACAAGTATTTTCTAATTTTCCGCAATTTTTACAGTTTTATAATTAATATTTTTGTATTTTTTATTACTTGATTATCTATTAATTAATTATCCTTTAAATTATTTTGGAATGACTTAGTCATCTAAATTTATTATTTTTATCCACATATAGGTTTCATAATATTATAACTCATTTTTACATAATGATATTAGTATTTTTAGGCTATTTACACAATTTTGCAATAATAGCCTATTTGCTATGCATAACTATATTTTTTTCATATTTTTTTTTTGCCAAATAGCATTTTTTTTTATATTTTTGTGATATTAAGTTATTATTTTCAATCACTTTCTTGCACAAGTGGTATTTTATTATCTAGTATATATTTTTTATAAATTATTTTATTAACCATTTTCGTTTATTTAATTTATAGCCCAATTCAAGGCTAATTTAGGACCAAAATTAATGACCCAAACACCCCAAACCTTAGCCCAATCCACCCCAACCCAAGTCCAATCCCCTTTAATCCTATAACCCGGTCGGGACCCGTTCTCTTGACCCGCTCCATCTCCCTTCGATCCTGGCCGTTGATCTCAGATGATCAACGACCCATAATAAAATTCCACTTCCCCTTATATCTCATAAACCAAACCCTAGAGACCCATTTTGCTGCCCAGCCACCTCTGTATTCCCTCATCTCTCCACTCACCTCTGAGAAACCCTAGCAGTCACACGCTTAATCTTCTCCGATTCCAACCCAAACATGGAATCAATCCATGATCTACTTACCTATTTTGCGATACTCTACTATTATGCGTATGTCTATGGTGTTACTTAGTTCTTGCCCTATTTTTGGCAAGAACTACCTTTGAAGAACGGGATTGATTTACTCTGATTTGTGGAGATTTGGATGATCTTTCGTCTATATACACGCTACAATGAACGATTCTAGCATTACTGGTTCGATTCAAGGCAGTTGGACCCAACTAGGGTTTGAGAATTTCGTTTTTCCTTACTGATTTTAATTGTATGTGATATATTTTTTCCTTTCTTGTGTTTGACTGATGATTTTTCATGTTTGTTCTTTCAATTTCTGCTACTATATAAACCCCTCCCCTAATCCCCTTTGGAAGAGCTTGAATCGCTTAACCACTATTACTATTTTCTCACTTTCACCTTACATATTACTTCTGCTCTCTCTTGATTGTGACCGGCTAAAAGCCAAGGCCACCGGAATCTTCTCTATTTTCCCTCCCTATTGCAAGCACTGCTGGGGACTCACTGAAGCTCTTGTGAATTCTGACGAACTAGGACTTGGGGTTCTCATTGTTGTCTTTACTTTGCTGTCACTACTGGGATTCTGAGTTACTTACTCTTTTTCTCAATTATCTTCGCAACTGGTTAGCATTCTTGACCTGTACAACTTTAAAAATTATTCCTCTACTTGTTCATGTATGCGTATTATGTATGCCAATACTGTTTGAACTTTTAGACAAGCATGCCTTAAGGCTCCTTTGTTATTTGTGAACTTTCAGTATTGTACTGTTGTATGCTTTCTGCAATTCTATTATTTCCTTGTGTTCTGCAATTTCATGTTCTCTATTATCGAATCTGATAGGTTTAAACATGTGAAGTAGACCTTTACTCTATATATTTGATCCAAGTAGTTTCTGCCCTCTTTAGTTTGCCTGAATTGTCATGCTCATGTTAGCGTTAATGTTATGTCCTATTCTTATTATGAGTTAACATTCATGCCTTGGATTTCTGGGATTCTTGTAGAAATTGTTTGCTCAAAATCTACTTTAATGAGTCTGCTCTTACTAATCTACTATTTCCTGCAAAATAATTTTTAACTCTCCCATGTTATAACATTATTTTGATATATAGTCAAACATGTTTGTCTGCAATTTGTAACTCTGCTAATTGGGTCCCTTGACCTGTCAATCCCGCACTCTTTAGCATTGCCTAAAACTTCTAATAAATTTCAATATACATAGCTCCTTCTATTATGCATAGTCAACTGAGATGAACCCTAGAGTGTGCCTGTTTTATTAAACTTAACTTGATATGCTTTCCTACAATGAGGTCTTTGCATTTTGAAGTCTTTGTGTTATACTCAGCATGTTGGGATGTTTGTTGACTGTTGTTCATGCCTACTACCCTGTTTCTATGTGTATTAGGATCTCATGAGGAAATCTCTATTCCCTTGACTATGACTCTATTAGACTATCACGATTAAGAAGCTCAAGCCTAGTGTCCATTTTAGGCTAATCATGGATCATGTCTTACTGTGGAATTGTTTTATGGAAAACCTAGCATTCTTACCTTGTATATGTCTTTACCTTGTTAGCCCAAGTGGCATGCCTCCTCAACTTTCCTAGTGTTGTGTTTATGTTCAGTATGCTACACTCTTTTCCCTGTTGAATAATTACTCAATCATGAACCTATGTTGTTGGTTTTCTATGTCAAACTCACCATGTTGAAGAGCTCTACCGATTCTCCTAGTTTTCATTTCCAAAGCCCCTTGTTTCTAGAATGCAAGTTCCAATATGTCTTATGCGAGTCTTCCCAATAAGTTTTATGATTATACCTATGTCCTACTGAGAACTGCTGTTTGTAGGCTTCAGAGCTGTTTAATTAATTGTTATGCGTAGTTCATTAATTTGCGTGGTTAAGTTGTTCATATGCAATTGCTGGGTAAGGGGGTCTCCCCTTTGGGCCTAGTGTGGGTCCTTGTGTGAGTTTGAGCTGAGCAATTGATACACTCTAATGTTTGGGGGTATATTTGGATTTGGGTTTGTTGTTCGTACGAGGAACGAGCCTGCTGAAGGCCCAGGCTTTACTTGGTTATTTTCTTTAGGGTCTGCTCTGTTAAATGGGCCTATAGTGGTCTTCTTATGTTATTTTTCATAGTTGATTGCTTCATTCGGGCTGTAATAATTTATAAACTGAACAATTGGAGATTTAGTGAAATTGGGGAAGAAAGAGTATTTTAGTACTTGCATAAATGGGTAGAAAGCATTCCTATAGGAGCTATGTGGTTTATTCACTATTTTCTTTTCACGTTTGATGTCATGGTAGAAAGCTTGCTTATAGGAGTCACACACACTCACACACATATCACCTAAACATATGCTCTTTCCAGTATTTACCGTGCCTGTTACTACTACTGTGTGTCCTTAAATAACATATCTTAGGGCGCTGTAATGTAATATTTTACTCACCTAGATGCCATGCCTATAGGACTTTTAAAATAATCAATCTATCAATTGCTTCAATTACTTTTAGTGTGCTGCTTATTTAGATACCATGGCTATAGGTCTCTACTATAGGTCTCTAATATTCTAACCAACTGTTCCCCTTGTTTTTCTGTTACACTAACGTCCGTTTAAGATGACCAGCATTAGTAATTCGGAGTTATGATTGTTTTCATTAACTTTTTACGCGAAGAGATTAGATATTATGACTATAGGATCTGCAACATTCGATTTGCCCCTGCGCTAATTCATAAATTGTTGCACTGCCCATATACTATTAGAATCCAGAATCGTTTAGAAATCATGCCTATAGGATTTACAATTTGCCTGAACATTGTTTATATGTAACGCTAGAAATAAGAATCACTTAGAGACCATGTCTATAGGACTCATAACGATCTAATCTGCCCGTACTTTAGTAGCTCATGTACTCGGTTGACACCAGTTTTTGGGATGGTTGTAGTACAGTTACAATTTTTTTATTAGATACTTATGAGCTTTTTCGTTGTTGAGCTTATTAAATCATGTTTTAATTCAAATGCTTAGTTGTTATGTGATTGTCGGCTTGCCTAGTAAATGTGTTAGGCACCGTCACGACATGTTGGGATTTTGGGTCGTGACACACAGTGGTCGCAATTGCAACCCTACCCAATCCTATACTGTCTTTGAAAATGCAAAGAGGGAGTCTCATTTGTGACATCTGTACTCCCCTGCCGTTCTCGCAATTGCAATATTGGTTCTCGCAATTACGACAACTGCAGCACCAGCACACTATCAACCTATAACCAGCTCAATCCGATCTGAAACATTCCCTAAACTCACTCGAGACCTCGGGGCTCCAAACCAAACATCCACACAAGTCTCCCTTGGTCTTAATTTCGAATTTTAACCACGTGGTCTTGAATTGACTTTTTGTTGACTTTCCAATTATGTTAAAGATCGAACCTTTTTCGTACGAGAGTAGTTTCTAAAGCTTATCTTGACTTGTTTGAACAATAATTGATTAGATTCAGGGGGTTTGGAGGATTGTTTCAAAAGGAAAGCCGTGTTGAATTATTGATCTTGTTCCAGAGAGAAGTAAGTGTCGTGGTTCACTTTGATTTGAGGGAACTAGGAATTGATTGTTCTATTTGCTACGTGATTTATATGTGGGGATGGTATATATGCAAGGTGAAAGATGTATATGCGTTGTCATGGGTTTAAGCATGCGGGATTTACTACTTTATTGCATGTCTTTAATTATACAGTGTCTTCATTTATTATATATTTTTACTTGTTATGTGCTTTTACTTGATACATGTCTTTACATGTTATATGCATGCCTTCATTTTTTACTTATCTGAAATTTGTACATGTTTCCATTTGTTCATGCCTTTATTTATTTTCCGCCTTTACTTGTTATATGCTCTAGCCTGCATTAGATAGATGCTTGTACTATTTCATGTCTTTAATTGCCTTATTGCCTTTACTCGTTTCCTGTTTTACTATACTATGTTACATCGGTTTGCCTTAGAAAGTATGCGTTTTAGTTCCCTTTTATGTTATGTTATGAGATTCTCCGTATTTGGTTGTTACTGATATATTGTACTGGCTTGCACGCTGCAATAATTTTATTATGTATATGGATCAGGTTGTACGTCCCAACAGTATTATTATATATGTGGATCAGGTTACACACCGCAACGGTGTGTGTATATATATATATATATATATATATATATATATATATATATATATATATATATGTGTGTGTGTGTGTGTGTGTGTGTATGTGTGTGTGTGTGTGTTTGTGTGCGTGCATGGGGGGGATCGTATTTGTAAGGCCCCATAAAATTTCACCTAAAACCCGAGGTTTCGTGGCGCCGAGGTAGGCTAATGTGTTTGGTGATGGTATAGATTCTTCGCGGTGAGGAAGCTCGCCGCGGTACCGACTTTTTGGGGTGAACAGTGCGCTAGTGAGTTAAACGAAAATGTTGGCAGAAAAAGGCATTTCTACGGTCCACTATGCGGCCGCAAAAAATCACCATGCGGGCAGCAGAATGGCCGCATAGTGAAGCAGAAACTTGAGCAAATATTGTGGACCATTATGCGGCCGTAGAATTACTTTGCGAGCCGCAGATTGCATCGCAGAATTGGCATGAGGAATTCTGGGAGGAGATTCTGCGGCTCATATTGCGATCGCAGAATCGATATGCGGACGCAGAATAGTCGCACACCCAGTCAGTGGTGCCCAGTTTCGGAGGCCATTTTTGCGGCCCATTTCGGACTGCAGAAGCATTATGTGGTCGCATAGGCGACCGTAGATTCCGTTCCGGAGCTTCATTTTTTGATTTTTATAACCCGACCACCTTCTCATAAAACACCATTAGGAGTCATTTTCGAAGGATAAAACTCACATTCTTTGGAGAGAGGAAGGTGGTCTAGAGTGAGAAGAGGAATTCTAAACCATTGTCATCAATCTTTGCCCAAACTTTGAAGATTTCTCTAGAGTAACTCACAAGGTCTTCAACCAAAAGGTAAGATTCTACACCCTAGCCCTTAATTTCGAAATTTAACTAGAAATGGGTAATTAGTAAGATAATTCTTGGGTATGAGAATTGTTAATCTTGCATGCATGTGTTATCAAGGGGTGTAGGAAGATTGTTGAGCTAAAATGGTAAAGAATGGGTTGTGGGATGACGAAATCCTCCATAAAGGCACCTTGAAACCTTAATGCACACCTAGTGTTTGATAAAGTGCTCAACTGAGCTGGAACCATAATCATCTTCATAATTTTTGGTTCAATTTGTTACATTTATAAAATAGATTGAAGTTGCTAAGATTTCTGGAACATTTTAGAGTTTAAGGAAGCTCAAGTGAGGTATGTTGGCTAAACTCTCCTCTTAGAATCGAACCCCACGATGTCCTTGTAAGTCTCGAGTTGCTCGTTATGAATTTATTATTCCGCATAAGCTTTGTGCCAAAAGACGTATTTGTTCAACAAGTATTCAAATTCTCTTATTATGTTGTATTGCTATTTGAGGATGTGTTCAGAGTATGTGTTGCATATCTAAATGCCATGACTTCAAGTTGTGTTTCCATTGAAAGCTAATGACCATTGTGTAAGAAATCTTATGCGCCTAAGACTCTTATTTGCTCATGTGTGTGCTTAAATGTCTTGAATAGAAATATATTGTTGTTGGATAGTCCATGATGATGAATGAAATTGAAAAGGTATGCATGAAATACAAAGCACAAAATAAGAAATGTGTAATATGAAATGTGAAATATGAAACACGGCGAACGTGCCAAGAAAAATAATACAACTGTGACCACTAGTGCCAATAAAGTAAAGAGATGTGCGAGAAGTATGAAATGAAATGATTGATAGAAAAGGATGATGTCTCACACTAGACGGCCTAGCCAATTGGGTCATGATCGGACGCCATGCCACACACATAGTTGTGACTGTATTGGAAATGTTAATTGAAATTGTGATTATGGTTGATGTCTCACATGAGACGGCCTAGCCAGTCGGATCGTGACCGGACGCCATGTCGCACGCATGGTGGTGACCGTGTTGGAAATTGTAATCGAAATGGTGAACAGTGATATATCGGTACTAAGGTTTTCCCAACTTAAAACATGGAAATTTTATTGAAAACTTATTTTATCCCTAAGTTGATATTCGGTAATTATTTGAGGCTTTAGCTGATATTATGATTGTCCTTACTTGCATTATTGTTCGCTCTTTTGAAAGGGTATTTAGTCATATATACTAGTACTATTCGACGGTACTAATGTCTCTTTTATCGGGAGCGCTGCATCTTTAATGGATGCAGGTGGTCCCATAGCAGACGGCGTTGATCAGCGATAGTGGTACACCCTCCTCCCAGCAAACTTGGTGAGCCCCACTTCATTACGGGGTCATGTATCTTTTATTCATTATATTATCGCGTTTTGAGGTATAGCCGGAGCCTTGTTGCCAGCACTATCATAATACTCTTTTGTATCTTTGAGAGGCTCCGTATACATAGTGTTGATTGTATATGGGTGCTGGGAATGTCAAACAAGTTGTGTTGTGATTGAATCACTTGTTCCACTTCGAACTGTGAAAGTGTAATGCCCCGAAAAATTTCGCTAAGTAATTTAGGATTTCGTGGTGCCAGGTAGGCTAATTATAATATTTTACGTGCTATTAATGTCACACCCCAATCCTCGAGGAGCGCGACCGGCGCGCAACCGAGCGAACCCGGTCGAGCAAGCCTAACCAGCCTTTCCTACCCGACACATTCAATATCCGAAGAAGAAATACATCACCAACTATTAAACACGAGAGAGAGAGTTGTTATATAAATGCGTAAATGAAGCTAGTTAAATTCTTACTTAAATATAGCATGCCATAGCTAAGTTTCCAAAAGTACATACAGTTGATAATCTATTGGAGAAAAGTTTCAAAATACATCGTGATCCTATGACCACCCCGACACCCATACATGACCCACATAAACGTCTACGGAGCCTCTAAGGATACATAAGACCAAAATGACAATGCCAGCAACAAGGCCCCGGCTATTCCTCAAAATGTGGAAGTTTGTACCAAAGAAGAACTACAAGACCCCTGGGAGAAATGGGGGCTCACCAAGCCTGGTGTGAAGAGAGAAAGATGGCACCACTATCTGCGATCGACGCTATCAGCAACGGAACCACCTACATCCATTCAAAGATGTAGCGCCCCCGGCAAAAGGGACGTTAGCACTGTCGAATAGTACTAGTATGTAAGGCAAACACAATTCTCAATAGGATGAACAGTGAACAAATAGAAGGCAATTACAACATCAACAAGTACTTCACAGGATTACAAGGAAAGACCAAATAAGGTTCGCATAGTTCCGGTTAAGTCTTTCCATCTCTTTAGGTTAATATTCTTTAGTGCCAAGTGCCATAACCCATAATACCACCGTGATTTTACACGGAGTCCGGTTTCGGACCGACCGGCAAAGCCATCCCAAGTGAGACATATCCAAATCCACAATGATAATTAGAAATCCAATGTAAATGCCACCATGTGTACAACATGGCGTCCGATCTCGGCCCGATTGGCTAAGTCATCTCACTTGGGACATAACCTCTTTCAATTTCCATTAGTTCACATTTCTTTCCATTTTTCCATTACATGGCACAACACACCTCTTTATTGATAAATGTTTGGCACTTGGATGCAGTTTTTTTATAATTCAAGCCTTCCCTTTATTTATTCGTTCACATAGCTTCACCATCCACGTCGATAAGTGTTATTATATACGTCATGCGCACATAGTGAAAGAAAAGAACACTTGGAGAACATGATCACATTTCCAACCAGCATGATTTCAAGGTAAACACATAGAACAATTTTTGGCAACAAAAATCTATCCACCCAACACATTAGTACAATCCGTCTAATATGTTCAATTTGGTACTCATGCCAACCATTCGGACACCAAGAGCTCAACACTAAGAAGAAGAGGGTTAGCCATACATACCTCAATGGAGCTTTTTCTTAAATTCTTACAATAATTCCGGAGCTCTTAGCAACTTCGATCTATTTTATGAGAATTACAAGTTGA
Source organism: Nicotiana attenuata (assembly GCF_001879085.1). Lineage (NCBI taxonomy): Eukaryota > Viridiplantae > Streptophyta > Magnoliopsida > Solanales > Solanaceae > Nicotiana > Nicotiana attenuata. Next base: position 21,736,272 of record NC_031994.1, on the reverse strand, counting down.
ACCAAAAATTAGAGACATGATTAAGATTCTAGCTCATTTGAGTATATTACAAGCACTAAGTGTGCATAATCATTTTAGGACCCTTTTGTGAGAGATTTTTATCATCTTACACCCCAATTGTTATCTTTTTAACTCACAATCTCCCCATACCCCATCATCACTCATGCATGCAAGATAATCAATCCTTATACCCATGAACCCACTTGTTAATCACTTATTTTAATAGAAATTTCGAAATCATAGATTAGGGCACAAATTCTTACCTCTTAGGATGAAGGCCTAGTAGTGTTACTTGATAATCTTCAAAGATTTGGGCAAGGATTGTAGTGACTTGGTGAGAGTTAGTTTCTCCCTGTAGAACTCCCTCTCTCACTCTAATTGCAGTAAAATAGCATAAAAGGGGTCTAATGGGGTGCTTTTAATGGAATGGGGTCAGGTTTTAAAAGTTAGAAAATAGGAGCCCCGACACATAATTGACACGCGGCCCGTAAAAGGGACCGCAAAATGGCCCCCAAAACATTGAAGAAACTGCCCGGGTATGTGACAAGAATGCGGTCCGCATACCTGTTCTGCGGTCGCATAATGCACCGCAGAATTGCCCCTCGCAAAATTCTAAGGAGATTATGCGATTATTATGCGGCCCGCATATTGATTATGCGATCGCATAATTGGCCGCATAATTGACTTCAAAACTAACCAGCATACTGTTTCACTCAGCGACGACTATGCAGTCCGCATAGCTATTATGCGACCGTATAATGGACCGCAGAAATGCGCTGTTCTGAAAAACATTAGTCCTTATCTTTTAAATGCACAGGTTAATCCAAAAGGTCCGAACCGCGGCTCGCGAGCTTGCCGCGAAGGATTTTACAAATCTCTAACGCATATACCTAACTTGGCACTACGAGATTTTGGGTTTTTGAGAAAAAATTTTCACGGGGCCTTACATCCTCCCCCACTTAAGATCATTCATCCTCGAATGAGGATCAAGGTTTACTCATTAGCAATCTTTATGCAACTTCGGCTTTTTCACATCATGGAACATATCAACAGCCCCAAATTTGGCTAACTCCCTAAATTTCCAAAAATTTTGCCAGAGTTTCCTTTGTAACTAGGCCTATCCACCTGTTAGAGAGCTTGAGAAACATTTCCTAACAACATATACACAATCCATAGACATGACATAACTTGTAACGACACCAACCATGGCCGCATAGGCAACATATAGCCGAAACATAACAGTTTTACATAGACCAAATCAAAGGATACAGAGTTCATAGGAACCAAAATAATGGAAGCTATTGCAAGGCTAGACAAACAAATGCGGGTACTTCCTTTTCATTTCTTCCTCGGCTTCCCAAGCGGCTTCCTCAACCTGCTGGTTCCGCTATAACACTTTCACGAAGGCAATTTCCTTATTTCTCAATTTCCGGACTTGCCTGTCAAGAATGGAAACCGTAACTTCTTCATATAACAGTTCTTCATTAACCTCAATAGTTTCAACCGGCACAATAGTGGACGGGTCTCCCACTACCTTCTTCAACATAGACACATGGAAGACTGGGTGTACCAATGACATCTCGGGTGGCAGCTCAAGCTTGTATGCCACCTGACCAATCCTCTGAATGATTCTGTATTATCCGATATACCTTGGACTCAATTTTCCTTTCCTTCCAAACCGCATGATACCCTTCATGGGGGAAACCTTCAACGCATATACCTAACTTGGCACTACAAGATTTCGGGTTTTTGAGCAAAAAATTTCATGGGGCCTTACAATTAACATGATGGACATCAATTGGATTTGCTAAATAAGTGTATAAGTCTTATAATAAGTAATTTGGGATCCAAGGAAAGGCCTAAGTCTAAGTCAAATTGGAAAATTTCATAATAGGCTAAAATTCCAAATGAGTTCGCACAAGTCCACACTTTGGACGAGCATATCTAAATATATATATGGCTTTATGTGATGAAAAACCTATCAAATGAAAGGTCTTCGAGTCTAGTTTCTAATGCTTCAAACCGTTCGTCATTTGGACATTCCTACACAAAGTTATGATCAAATTACCAAAAACTGGAAAAATGCGATCCTGTGGGGAATTTTATGCAATCGCATATCAATTATGCCGTCCGCATACTTTATATGCGATCGCAAAACAGGTAGCAGAATGGATCAGAACTGCCCAGTTTTAGGCACTGAGTTATGCGATGGGTTTGCAGCCCGCATATCCATTTTGCGACGCATTATGTGATCGAATACCTTGTTTCGGAGGCTTCATTTCCCTATTTTCATAACCCGACCCCATTTTGATAAATAGGCTTTGGGGTTCATTTTTGGGTGATTTTATGAGCATTCTAGAGAGAGGTGAGAGCATTTTAGAGAGAGAAGGAGGAACCCAACATTCAAATCATCCAATCTTGCATCAATTTTCAAGAATCAAAGAACCCAATCACAAGTTCATCATCAAAGAGGTAAGCTTCCATATCCCATAATTTCAATTTCGGGATTTTGATTAAAAATAGGTCATGAGAAGTATGATTCTTGGGTGTAATAGTATTATGGATACATGCATGTATAAATTAGATTTGTGGGAAGATTGTTGAACACAAATAAGTAAAGATTGGGTTGGGAAATGAAGGAAATCTTGTAGAAGAGCTTTGAAATCAAGATGCACAACTAGTGTTTGCTCAAATGAGCTGAAACTATGAATATCTCCCCAATTTGTGTTCAATTTTGTTATGTCTCATAGTAGATTGGGATTGCAAGAATTTCCGGAACATTGTAGTAACTTAGGGAAAGCTTAAACAAGGCATGTTGGCTAAACTTTCTCTCTTATAATCGAATTCCATAAATGTTTTCATAAGTTCAAGTATGGTTGGCTCAAAGTTCATAAATCTTATATTCCGGGTTATTACCCATAAACATGACTATTCCGAAATGAGCCTTATGAATAAAGATATATATTCTAAGTATGAGTTGCGTATTAAAACGTTATGGCTTTGAGTCGTGTTTCAAATAAAGGCTAGTATGCCAAATTGTGTGAGAAAACTCGATATGGTTGATACTCCTAATTGCTCTTATGTGTACCAAATGTATTTGATTGATTGTGTCTAGTTGTTGGTAATCTATAAAGATGTTTGAAATGAATTGAATGAATTTGTGTTGCAAGAATATAGGTGCAAGATGTGTCTCAATGCTTTCAATATGCTATTTTGTCAAACGAGAATGTGTGAAGAATGTGAAACATGTGCTAAAATGCCTAGACTTCAAGTCGAGTTTGTTTTGAGATGGTTATGCCGAAATGTGTGAAATCCTCTTTATGCTTACGACCTATAATTGCTCTCGTATGTGCCTATTATCTTGAATTGAAATGTTTAAATGTTGAAAGTGAAAAATGATGTGAAAATGTGGGGGAAA